>NC_049260.1:21864982-22489211 GCF_011100685.1 Canis lupus familiaris | reverse complement strand
CCTGCCCTCATCGTACTCAGGCTTTTCCCTGGCCCCAGCCTGATCTGTGGCCGTTCTAGTGCCCCTGTGAAATCCCGTGGGTCCTGCCGAACAGCCATCCCACCAGGAATGATGTAAGAAGACGAATGTACCTACGTTCAGGGCATGTCTCCTCATTCCCAGGTTCGCTGTGGCTGAAGAAACCAAGGTATAGGGAAAGCTCGCACGCTCTCCTTGGCTGTGGTTCTCAGGAGTCCTTTGGTTTCTTTGTTTGGAAAACTCATTCCTTGATATTGTTGAAATCTCTCTCGTGAGCCTGCTGCGGGGCCCTCTTTCCGAAGCAGGCTGAGTACTCACAACAGCCTGATCTGTGGGTCTTTCTGTGGCCTCCTTGGGAGGCCCATGTGTCCTGCTGACCAGCCACCAACCAGGGATGATGTGACAATTCTAGTGTACCTACGTTCAGGGTATTAACCCCCGTTCCCCTGCTCGCCGTGGCCCGTGAAACCAGAGTTCTGGGAAAGCCTGCACGCTCTCCCTGGCTTGGGTGCCCCAGAGTCCTTTGGTTTCCTCTGTTTGGAATGATAATTCCATTGGTATTGTTGAAATCGATCTCCTGAGCCTCCTGGTCCCTTCGTTCAGAACCTGGCTGATTCTTGGACGAAGCCTGATCTACGGGCCTGTCCATTGTCTCCGGGGAGTCCCGTGGGTCCTGCTCACCAGCCATCCCACCAGGGATGATGGTAGAATACTTGGGTACCCAGTTCAGGGCATTTCTCCCTACCCCCAGGGTCACTGTGTCCCGTAGAAGCAGTGTATTATTGGATAACCCGAGTGTTCTCCATGGCTCTGTCGGTCCAGAGCCTTTGGGTTTCCTGTGTCTGGAAACCTAATTCAATTGATATTGTTGAAGTCTCACTCATGAGCCTGCTGGGCCCTCGTTCAGAAGGAAGCTGATTGCTGTCCCTGCCTGGTATGTGGGTCGTTCTGGTGCGCCCAGGGGAGTCCAGTGGGGCCTGCTCACCAGCCTTCCCGCCAGGGATGATGTGACAATTCCAGTGTACCTACGTTCAGGGTATTTCCCCCCGTCCCCCAGCTCGCTGTGGCCCGTGAAACAAGAGTTGGGTGAAAGCTCTCATGCTCTCCTTGGTTTTGGTGCTCCAGAGTCCTTTTGATCCTTCCGTTTGGAATCCTAAATCCATGCCTATTGTTGAAAAGCCTCTCTTGAGCTGATGCCGGCCCTCTTGGGGAGCAGGCTGCTTACTAGCCCCAGCCTGATCTGTGGGACGTTCCAGTGCCTCCTGGGGAGTCCCGTGGGTCCTGCTGACCAGCCATCCCACCACGGATGATGTGAAAATGAACTTGTCCGTACAGTCAGGGCATTTCTCCCATCCCCGAGTTCACTGTGGCCGATGAAAACAGAGGTCTAGGAAAGCTTGTGCGCTCTCCTTGGATTTGG
The DNA here is from genome assembly GCF_011100685.1 of Canis lupus familiaris. NCBI lineage: Eukaryota > Metazoa > Chordata > Mammalia > Carnivora > Canidae > Canis > Canis lupus. Next base: position 22,487,773 of record NC_049260.1, on the reverse strand, counting down.
TGCTTCAGATTCTTTTGCTTTTTTCTGTGGAAACCTAATTCCATTGATATTGTTGAAATCTCTCTCATGAGCCCGCTCCCTGTCGTCTTCGTACTCAGGCTTTTCCCTGGCCCCAGCCTGAACTGTGGCCCGTTCTAGTGCCCCTGGGAAGTCCCGTGGGTCCTGCCGACCAGCCATCCCACCAGGATGATGTAAGAAGACGAGTGTACCTACGTTCAGGGCATGTCTCCTTATGCCTAGGTTCGCTGTGGCTGATGAAAGCAGAGTTCTGGGAAACCCCGCCTGGTCTCCTTGGCTTGGGTGCCCCAGAGTCCTTTGGTTTCTTCTTTTGGAATGCTAATTCCGTTGATATTGTTGAAATCGGTCTCGTGAGCCTGCCTCGGGGCCCTCTTTCCGAAGCAGGCTGATTTCTCACAACAGCCTCATCTGTCGCTCTTTCTGTTGCCTCCTCGGGAGTCCCCTGGATCCTGCTGACCAGCCGCCAACCAGCGATGATGTGAGAATACCAGTGGACCTACGTTCAGGGCTTTTCTCCACGTCCCCCTGTTCGCTGTGGCGGATGAAACCAGGTTTCCGGGAGGGCCCGCATGCTCCCCTGCCTTTGGGGCTCCAGACTCCTTTGGTGTCCTGCGTTTGGAAACCATATCCATTGATACTGTTGGAATCTCTTTCGTGAGCCTGCTGCCTGGACCTCTTTCCGAAACAGGCTGGCAGGCAACAGTGTCCGATGAAAGCAAAATGTTTGGAAACCATGCCTTTTCTCCTTGGCTTTGCTCTGCAGTAATCCCTTGTTTTCCACACCTGGTATCCTAATTCCATCCATATTGTTGGACTATCTGACGTGAAGCTACGAGAGCTACGGCCTAGCCCCCTTTCAGCAGGCCGATTGCCCCCTGCAGAGTGATCTGTGGAGTGCAGGGCTCCTGGGGCAGTCCCGTGGGCCGTGCCTCACCTGGTGTGCCCACCGGGCATATGTGAGCACGTGCGCACTTGGCAGTCCCTTCGCCCCGTCCCCATGTTCCCTGTGGCAGCGGAACCCACAGTCTTCAGGAAGAGCAGCTGCGCTTGCTGGCTTTGCTGATGCAAACGACCCTTCTTTCGTGTATCTGCTATCCCCGTTCCGTTCGTGTACATGCCATGCCTCTTCTGAATTTGGTGTCCTGGCCTCTTTAGCAGCCTGCTCCCTTTGTGCTGGCCTGATCAAGGCATTTCTGATGCCCTTCTTCAAAAAGTGGAACGTTGAAGCCGAATCTCGTGCGGGTTGAATGTTGAGATTCCCAAAAGGAAGCGATGCAGAGAGTAGTTTTCTCCAACTTCGGCTCTCGAGGCCTCCTGGGAGGGCTTCTCGCAGAACCACGTTGCCTCCAGCCATCCCTCCGTCCTTCTGATTAGGTAGGTCGGGGTAGGTGGGCTGAAGGTTTTGCCATCTCTCTCCCAGTACCGAAGCACGGGGTGGTCGTGACAGGGGCCTCCCTGTGGGAACCAGCGGTCCTCTGGTGTGTTAAGTTCCAGGGAAGCCAATACAACGGTCGTGTGTATTGGAGGCTGGACCAGCGGACACCGTCTGTTCTTTTCTCTCTCTGTCTGTCTCTGTCTTTGCCTCTCGCTCATTCTCTCTCTCTCTGCCTCTGTCTCTCTCTCCCTCACTCTCTCCCTTTTTTTTTTTTCTTCTAATATTCCGGTGGGAATTCTCAGGTTCCTGATATGCATTCCAGGTCCGTGGGCATGTGGGGGCCAGCCGCCCCTGCATGTATGGTATAGTTCTGAGAAGACGCTGGGCTCTTAACAGTGCCGCCGCTGTTGGCCATTGCAGTTTGACCGCTAGGGCTTAGCTCAGTCCCCTGTTGAGAGCTCTCCCCCGAGTCTGGAGTCTGGTCACGTGCCAAGTAGCGGGAGCTAGGGTGTGGTGGACCAGGCATCAGAGTAATGCTGATAGTTGTCATCTCGTTGCAGCTTCAGAGCCTGGGCAAGGTATGAGCGTGTGACCATCTTGCAAGAAGGGAACCGAGGATCGCAAACACCTGATTTTCTTCAGGCCACACCGCCAGTTGGCGGCAGGGCTGGGCAGGGCTCGGCAGGGGTACGCCATGCTCCCCGAGGTCTCCTAGAATGATGGGAAGACTCACGTCGCCTACTGTGGTGCCTCCAGCTACAGGATGGCCGAAGGCCCTGCGGATTGCCCGTGGCACGGTAAGCCGTCTCCCTTGAGCTGTCGGGTTGTTTCTCAAACGCGCGCGTGCATCGTGTCTGTGCGCAGGGGGATGGCGGGACCCCCTGGTGTACTGCGGGTGTGGGAGCCTCCGTGTGTCCGTGTGGACCTTGGCCTTTTGCACGTTTGAAACGTGGGGAGGGGACGAGCAATGAGAGCTGCTGTGCCGTGGACCACGAGTTGTCCTGAGGCGCTCCTCCGTCTCGTTTCAGTTTCTCTTCGGGGGCCAGGTGTGCAACCAGGCCCCGCGCCGCCGTGCTGGCAGCTGAGGGTCTGAGAGGACTTTGCTTGGGCCACGGGACAAAGAAGTGTCAGACGTCCGAGTGGGACCTGGAGAGCCGGGACCCGGAACCCGTGCTCCTGAGCGGGATGGAGTGGAGGTTTCCCGGCACGCAGAGGTGCTGCCTGGTCCGTGTCCTCCCGGGCGGGGCGGCGTCTTGTCCGAGGTGCCCCTGAGGCCACAGCAGTGCGCAGCCACCACTGCTTTGTGGTCTCCTGTCAGAAAGGACGTGACGGCCCCGGGGGTTGCGTGCAGGTAGAGGCCTGGTGAGTGAAGGTCTCGTGGGTCAGTCGTACGCCCGGAAGCCTGCATCCGAGTGGATGTTGCAAGCGGCAGCTCCTCCACGTTGGCGTCTGGCCCGAGACCGCCGCGGCCGAAGGCAGAAGCTGGGGACTTGCGCGTGTGAAGTGAGGGGACGCACGGTCTTGCCAGAGGACCTGGCCACGGGCGGTGCTGCAGCCATCGGCCCTTCGCTCAGCGAGGCGATGTCGACGGGCTGAGAGCCTGTGCCGGCCGTTGCCGGCCTCCCGGGGGTTTTCGCCAAGCTCAGGAGGCAAGGGGACGAGGCGGCGTTTCCCTTTGCCTCGGGCCGCTTGCCAGGAGCTCCAGGGCCTCTGCCGGCCCTCGGGGCCAGCCCAGCAGTTAAACTCCTCGCAGACGCAGCGCGTGAGTGGTCTTCAAACCTCTGCAAGAGGAGAGGCTGTCTGGGAAGGCAGCCTGTGTCCCGAGACGGCTGTGTTCGGACGCCTGCTGCCAGGCAGGCGCTGCCGAGAGGATCCGCTATGGACGCCTTCCCGACGCCGACGAGGCGCTCACCACTGCCACCGCCAGCGCCCCGTCCCCCTCCCGGAGGAAGCCGCGGGAACTCAGAGCTCTGGGGCTTTGTCCTGCCTGCACCTTCTTGGCCGCTCCGGAGGCTCGCGCGCGTTTCCGTGGCCAAGGAGGGTGCTCTTCTTTGGTCACAGCGTCCCGGTGAGTGCTTCGTCCTGTGCTCCTGGGCCTAGATCTGACTGGTACGATTGTGGTTTTGATCACCGGGGAGGCGTGTGACAACTCCCATTGCTGGTCCCCTGCTCCACCCCCAGATTTTCTGACACGGCACACCAAAGGGCTAAGGGGTGGGACGTGGGCGTTCTGCGATTCCAGCGGGTCCTTTGGTGGCCTTGAGGCTGCTCCTCTGGGCCGCCCCAACATTATCTGCTGGGGCTGGTGTTGGAAGGCAGATGATCTGCGAACTTCATCACCACGGGTAACCCGGGAAGAGGGCCGGGCCTGAGCGCCCTCGGTCTGAGTGTCCCCAGTGTCCCGAATGCCCGAGCGGGCAGCAGGCGTCTCGCCATTTGTTTTGCCCCTGGCTCTCCGAGGAATCCGACAAATCCATCTCAAGAGAACACGTCCAAAGGGAAGTGGGATTTCCCACTAGTGCCAATTAGTCGACACGTCTTTATTCTCTGAGCCCCGTCCAACATCTCCCGCAGTTCATCCATTCCCCCCCTAACCCACAAAGCACACCAACCCCAACCCCCCCCACCCCCGCGCCCCCGATGACAGGTAACCCATTGCGGCAACGTGATCACGCCGGGCACGCTGAAATTTGCTGTTTGAACAGCGCGTTGCCACTGCCTCGGTTTTGCGGCACTCACGTGTACAGCACGCCTCGGGTCGGGGGAGGGTGGAACACAAGTGACTCAGCCTGTCCCGAATCATTCTCGCCCAATCACAGAGTCAGTTCCTCCACACCAATATGGACTGGTGACGTATGTGCAAATGCGCAAGAAAGCTCTTGCTACCTGTGGCTCTCCTTTCTCCCAGAAGGTGGATTCCTAGCTCCTGGCCTGACCTGTGGACATGGCTGTGCTTCCAGGGGAGTCCCACGGAGTCACTGGGCACCTCGTGCTCCCGAGATTGACGTGTGGAAGACGTGTGCGGCATGGCGCGTACCCAGCTCCACTGTGGCCGCTTTTGAAGCCGTGAATACACACCGAGGGCCTACTCTCCTTGCTCTGGAGGTTCACATCTTTTGCTTTTTCATGTTTCTTCTATTCTTTTCTTTTCTTTTCTTCCTCCAGCACGTTCTTGGAATCCGAAACCACTATAGTAGTTGAAAACGCTTTTGGGGAGTTGCTGCCTGACTCTCTTTCACAAGCACGCTGATTCTTGGGCCCAGCTTGATCTGTGGGGACACTCCAGGGCCTCCTGCGGAGTCCCGTGGATCCTGCTGACCAGCCATGCCACCAGGGCTGATGTGAGAATGAACTTGTCCGGACAGTCAGGGCATTTCTCCCCGCCGCCGAGTTCACTGTGGCCGATGAAAACAGAGGTCAAGGAAAGCTTGCGCGCTGTCCTTGGATTTGGTGCTTCAGAATCTTTTGCTTTCCTGTGCGTGGAATCCTAATTCCATTGATATTGTTGAAGTCTCTCTCATGAGCCCGCTCCCTGCCCTCCTGGTACTCAGGATTTTCCCTGGCCCCGGCCTGATCTGTGGCCCATTCTAGTGCCCCTGGGGAGTCCCGTGGGTCCTGCTGACCAGCCACCCCACCAGAAGATGTCAGAGTACTAGTGTACCGACGGTGAGGATATGTCTCCTTATGCCCAGGTTCGCTGTGGCTGATGAAACCAGAGTTCTGGGAAAGCTCGCCTGCTCTCCTTGGCTTGGGTACCCCAGAGTCCTTTGGTTTCCCCTGTTTGGAATGCTAATTCCGTTGATATTGTTGAAATCTCTCTCGTGAGCCTCCTGCTGGTCCCTCTTTCAGAAGCAGGCTGATTCTTGGAGGAAACCTGATTGCTGTCCCTGCTTGGTATGTGGGACATTCCAGTACCCCCAGGGGAGTCCAGTGGGGCCTGCTCACCAGCCTTCCCACCGGGGATGATGTGACAATTCTAGTGTACCTATGTTCAGGATATTTGTCCCCGTCCCCCAGCTCGCTGTGAACTGTGAAACCAGAGTTGGGTGAAAGCTCGCCTGCTCTCCTTGCCTTTGGTGCTCCAGAGTCCTTTTGTTCTTCCGTTTGGAATCCTAAAGCCATGCCTCTTGTGGAAGTCCCTCTCGTGAGCCTGATGCCGGCCCGCTTTAGAAGCAGGCTGATTCCTAGCCCCAGTCTGATCTGTGGGAAGTTCCAGTGCCTTCTGGGGAGTCCCGTGGGGCCTGCTCACCAAGCCATCCAATCAGGAGTGATGGGAGAATCCTTGGGTTCCTAGTTCAGGGCATTTCTCCCCATCCCCAGGTTCACTGTGGCCGGTAGAAGCAGGGTATTGGATAACTCGAGTGCTCTCTGTGGTCTGGTGCTCCTGAGCCTCTGGGTTTCTTGTGTTTGGAAACCAAATTCAGTCGATATTGTTGAAGTCTCACTCATGAGCCTGCTGCTTGGCCCTCTTTCAGAAGTCGGCTGATTGCTGTCCCTGCTTGGTATGTGGGACGTTCCAGTGCCTCCTGGGGAGTCCAGTGGGGCCTGCTTACTAAATTTCCCAATGGGGATGATGTGACAATTCTAGTGTATCTACATTCAGGGTATGTCTCCCCCATCCCCCTGCTTGCAGTGGCACGTGAAACCCGAGTTGGGTGAAAGCTCTCATGCTCTCCTTGGCTTTGGTGCTCCAGAGTCTCTTTGTTATTTCCGTTTGGAATCCTAATCCATGCCTATTGTGGAGGTCCTTCTCTTGAGCCTGATGCGGGCCCGCTTTAGAATCAGGCTGACTCCAAGCCCCAGTCTGATCTGTGGGACGTTCCAGTGCCTTCACGGGAATCCCGTGGGCCCTGCTGACCAGCCATCCCAACGGGGATGATGTGAGAATGAACATGTCCGTACAGTCAGGGCATTTCTCCCCATCCCCGTGTTCACTGTGGCCGATGAAAACAGAGGTCTAGGAAAGCTTGCGTGCTGTCCTTGGATTTGGTGCTTCAGACTCTTTTGCTTTCCTGTGTTTGGAATCCTAATTCCATTGATATTGTTGAAGTCTCTCTCATGAGCCCGCTCCATGCCCTCATCGTACTCAGGCTTTCCCCTGGCCCCAGCCTGATCTGTGGCCGTTCTAGTGCCCCTGTGAAATCCCGTGGGTCCTGCCGAACAGCCATCCCACCAGGGATGATGTAACAAGTCGAGTGTACCTACGTTCAGGGCATGTCTCCTCATTCCCAGGTTCGCTGTGGCTGAAGAAACCAAGGTATAGGGAAAGCTCGCAAGCTCCCCTTGGCTGTGGTTCTCAGGAGTCCTTTGGTTTCTTCTGTTTGGAAAACTCATTCCTTTGATATTGTTGAAATCTCTCTCGTGAGCCTGCTGCGGGGCCCTCTTTCCGAAGCAGGCTAAGTACTCACAACAGCCTGATCTGTGGGTCTTTCTGTGGCCTCCTTGGGAGGCCCATGTGTCCCGCTGACCAGCCACCAACCAGGGATGATGTGACAATTCTAGTGTACCTACGTTCAGGGTATTAACCCCCGTTCCCCTGCTCGCCGTGGCCCGTGAAACCAGAGTTCTGGGAAAGCCTGCACGCTCTCCCTGGCTTGGGTGCCCCAGAGTCCTTTGGTTTCCTCTGTTTGGAATGATAATTCCATTGGTATTGTTGAAATCGATCTCCTGAGCCTCCTGGTCCCTTCGTTCAGAACCTGGCTGATTCTTGGACGAAGCCTGATCTACGGGCCGGTCCATTGTCTCCGGGGGAGTCCCGTGGGTCCTGCTCACCAGCCATCCCACCAGGGATGATGGTAGAATACTTGGGTACCCAGTTCAGGGCATTTCTCCCTACCCCCAGGGTCACTGTGTCCCGTAGAAGCAGGGTATTGGATAACGCGAGTGTTCTCCGTAGCTCTGGTGCTCCAGAGCCTTTGGGTTTCCTGTGTTTGGAAACCTAATTCAATTGATATTGTTGAAGTGTCACTCATGAGCCTGCTGCTTGGCCCTCTTTGGGAAGGAGGCGGATTGCTGTCCCTGCCTGGTATGTGGGACGTTCCAGTACCCCCAGGGGAGTCCAGTGGGGCCTGCTCACCAGCCTTCCCACCGGGGATGATGTGACAATTCTAGTGTACCTAGGTTCAGGGTATTTGTCCCTGTCCCCTAGCTCGCTGTGGCCTGTGAAACCAGAGTTGGGTGAAAGCTCGCCTGCTCTCCTTGCCTTTGGTGCTCCAGAGTCCTTTTGTTCTTCCGTTTGGAATCCTAAAGCCATGCCTCTTGTGGAAGTCCCTCTCGTGAGCCTGATGCGGGCCCGCTTTAGAAGCAGGCTGATTCCTAGCCCCAGTCTGATCTGTGGGAAGTTCCAGTGCCTTCTGGGGAGTCCCGTGGGGCCTGCTCACCAGCCATCCAATCAGGAGTGATGGGAGAATCCTTGGGTTCCTAGTTCAGGGCATTTCTCCCCATCCCCAGGTTCACTGTGGCCGGTAGAAGCAGGGTATTGGATAACTCGAGTGCTCTCTGTGGTCTGGTGCTCCTGAGCCTCTGGGTTTCTTGTGTTTGGAAACCAAATTCAGTCGATATTGTTGAAGTCTCACTCATGAGCCTGCTGCTTGGCCCTCTTTCAGAAGTCGGCTGATTGCTGTCCCTGCTTGGTATGTGGGACGTTCCAGTGCCTCCTGGGGAGTCCAGTGGGGCCTGCTTACTAAATTTCCCAATGGGGATGATGTGACAATTCTAGTGTATCTACATTCAGGGTATGTCTCCCCATCCCCCTGCTTGCAGTGGCACGTGAAACCCGAGTTGGGTGAAAGCTCTCATGCTCTCCTTGGCTTGGTGCTCCAGAGTCTCTTTGTTATTTCCGTTTGGAATCCTAATCCATGCCTATTGTGGAGGTCCTTCTCTTGAGCCTGATGCGGGCCCGCTTTAGAATCAGGCTGACTCCAAGCCCCAGTCTGATCTGTGGGACGTTCCAGTGCCTTCACGGGAATCCCGTGGGCCCTGCTGACCAGCCATCCCAACGGGGATGATGTGAGAATGAACATGTCCGTACAGTCAGGGCATTTCTCCCCATCCCCGTGTTCACTGTGGCCGATGAAAACAGAGGTCAAGGAAAGCTTGCGTGCTGTCCTTGGATTTGGTTGCTTCAGACTCTTTGCTTTCCTGTGTTTGGAATCCTAATTCCATTGATATTGTTGAAGTCTCTCTCATGAGCCCGCTCCATGCCCTCATCGTACTCAGGCTTTCCCCTGGCCCCAGCCTGATCTGTGGCCGTTCTAGTGCCCCTGTGAAATCCCGTGGGTCCTGCCGAACAGCCATCCCACCAGGGATGATGTAACAAGTCGAGTGTACCTACGTTCAGGGCATGTCTCCTCATTCCCAGGTTCGCTGTGGCTGAAGAAACCAAGGTATAGGGAAAGCTCGCAAGCTCCCCTTGGCTGTGGTTCTCAGGAGTCCTTTGGTTTCTTCTGTTTGGAAAACTCATTCCTTTGATATTGTTGAAATCTCTCTCGTGAGCCTGCTGCGGGGCCCTCTTTCCGAAGCAGGCTAAGTACTCACAACAGCCTGATCTGTGGGTCTTTCTGTGGCCTCCTTGGGAGGCCCATGTGTCCCGCTGACCAGCCACCAACCAGGGATGATGTGACAATTCTAGTGTACCTACGTTCAGGGTATTAACCCCCGTTCCCCTGCTCGCCGTGGCCCGTGAAACCAGAGTTCTGGGAAAGCCTGCACGCTCTCCCTGGCTTGGGTGCCCCAGAGTCCTTTGGTTTCCTCTGTTTGGAATGATAATTCCATTGGTATTGTTGAAATCGATCTCCTGAGCCTCCTGGTCCCTTCGTTCAGAACCTGGCTGATTCTTGGACGAAGCCTGATCTACGGGCCGGTCCATTGTCTCCGGGGGAGTCCCGTGGGTCCTGCTCACCAGCCATCCCACCAGGGATGATGGTAGAATACTTGGGTACCCAGTTCAGGGCATTTCTCCCTACCCCCAGGGTCACTGTGTCCCGTAGAAGCAGGGTATTGGATAACGCGAGTGTTCTCCGTGGCTCTGGTGCTCCAGAGCCTTTGGGTTTCCTGTGTTTGGAAACCTAATTCAATTGATATTGTTGAAGTCTCACTCATGAGCCTGCTGCTTGGCCCTCTTTGGGAAGGAGGCGGATTGCTGTCCCTGCCTGGTATGTGGGACGTTCCAGTACCCCCAGGGGAGTCCAGTGGGGCCTGCTCACCAGCCTTCCCACCGGGGATGATGTGACAATTCTAGTGTACCTAGGTTCAGGGTATTTGTCCCTGTCCCCTAGCTCGCTGTGGCCTGTGAAACCAGAGTTGGGTGAAAGCTCGCCTGCTCTCCTTGCCTTTGGTGCTCCAGAGTCCTTTTGTTCTTCCGTTTGGAATCCTAAAGCCATGCCTCTTGTGGAAGTCCCTCTCGTGAGCCTGATGCGGGCCCGCTTTAGAAGCAGGCTGATTCCTAGCCCCAGTCTGATCTGTGGGAAGTTCCAGTGCCTTCTGGGGAGTCCCGTGGGGCCTGCTCACCAGCCATCCAATCAGGAGTGATGGGAGAATCCTTGGGTTCCTAGTTCAGGGCATTTCTCCCCATCCCCAGGTTCACTGTGGCCGGTAGAAGCAGGGTATTGGATAACTCGAGTGCTCTCTGTGGTCTGGTGCTCCTGAGCCTCTGGGTTTCTTGTGTTTGGAAACCAAATTCAGTCGATATTGTTGAAGTCTCACTCATGAGCCTGCTGCTTGGCCCTCTTTCAGAAGTCGGCTGATTGCTGTCCCTGCTTGGTATGTGGGACGTTCCAGTGCCTCCTGGGGAGTCCAGTGGGGCCTGCTTACTAAATTTCCCAATGGGGATGATGTGACAATTCTAGTGTATCTACATTCAGGGTATGTCTCCCCATCCCCCTGCTTGCAGTGGCACGTGAAACCCGAGTTGGGTGAAAGCTCTCATGCTCTCCTTGGCTTTGGTGCTCCAGAGTCTCTTTGTTATTTCCGTTTGGAATCCTAATCCATGCCTATTGTGGAGGTCCTTCTCTTGAGCCTGATGCGGGCCCGCTTTAGAATCAGGCTGACTCCAAGCCCCAGTCTGATCTGTGGGACGTTCCAGTGCCTTCACGGGAATCCCGTGGGCCCTGCTGACCAGCCATCCCAACGGGGATGATGTGAGAATGAACATGTCCGTACAGTCAGGGCATTTCTCCCCATCCCCGTGTTCACTGTGGCCGATGAAAACAGAGGTCTAGGAAAGCTTGCGTGCTGTCCTTGGATTTGGTGCTTCAGACTCTTTTGCTTTCCTGTGTTTGGAATCCTAATTCCATTGATATTGTTGAAGTCTCTCTCATGAGCCCGCTCCATGCCCTCATCGTACTCAGGCTTTCCCCTGGCCCCAGCCTGATCTGTGGCCGTTCTAGTGCCCCTGTGAAATCCCGTGGGTCCTGCCGAACAGCCATCCCACCAGGGATGATGTAACAAGTCGAGTGTACCTACGTTCAGGGCATGTCTCCGCATTCCCAGGTTCGCTGTGGCTGAAGAAACCAAGGTATAGGGAAAGCTCGCACGCTCCCCTTGGCTGTGGTTCTCAGGAGTCCTTTGGTTTCTTCTGTTTGGAAAACTCATTCCTTTGATATTGTTGAAATCTCTCTCGTGAGCCTGCTGCGGGGCCCTCTTTCCGAAGCAGGCTAAGTACTCACAACAGCCTGATCTGTGGGTCTTTCTGTGGCCTCCTTGGGAGGCCCATGTGTCCCGCTGACCAGCCACCAACCAGGGATGATGTGACAATTCTAGTGTACCTACGTTCAGGGTATTAACCCCCGTTCCCCTGCTCGCCGTGGCCCGTGAAACCAGAGTTCTGGGAAAGCCTGCACGCTCTCCCTGGCTTGGGTGCCCCAGAGTCCTTTGGTTTCCTCTGTTTGGAATGATAATTCCATTGGTATTGTTGAAATCGATCTCCTGAGCCTCCTGGTCCCTTCGTTCAGAACCTGGCTGATTCTTGGACGAAGCCTGATCTACGGGCCGGTCCATTGTCTCCGGGGGAGTCCCGTGGGTCCTGCTCACCAGCCATCCCACCAGGGATGATGGTAGAATACTTGGGTACCCAGTTCAGGGCATTTCTCCCTACCCCCAGGGTCACTGTGTCCCGTAGAAGCAGGGTATTGGATAACGCGAGTGTTCTCCGTGGCTCTGGTGCTCCAGAGCCTTTGGGTTTCCTGTGTTTGGAAACCTAATTCAATTGATATTGTTGAAGTGTCACTCATGAGCCTGCTGCTTGGCCCTCTTTGGGAAGGAGGCGGATTGCTGTCCCTGCCTGGTATGTGGGACGTTCCAGTACCCCCAGGGGAGTCCAGTGGGGCCTGCTCACCAGCCTTCCCACCGGGGATGATGTGACAATTCTAGTGTACCTAGGTTCAGGGTATTTGTCCCTGTCCCCTAGCTCGCTGTGGCCTGTGAAACCAGAGTTGGATGAAAGCTCGCCTGCTCTCCTTGCCTTTGGTGCTCCAGAGTCCTTTTGTTCTTCCGTTTGGAATCCTAAAGCCATGCCTCTTGTGGAAGTCCCTCTCGTGAGCCTGATGCCGGCCCGCTTTTGAATCAGGCTGACTCCAAACCCCAGCCTCTGTGGGACGTTCCACGGACTCCACGGGAATCTTGTGGGGCCTGCTGACCAGCCATCCCACCACGGATGATGTGAAAATGAACCTGTACGTACAGTCAGTGCATTTTTCCCCATCCCCGAGTTCACTGTGGTTTATGAAAACAGAGGTCTAGGATAGCTTGCGTAGTGTCCTTCTATTTAGTGCTTCAGACTCTTTTGCTTTCCTGTGTTTGGAATCCTAATTCCATTGATATTGGTGAAGTCTCTCTCATGAGCCCACTCCTTGCCCTCTTCATACTCAGGCATTTCCCTGGCCCCAGCCTGATCTGTGGCCGTTCCAGTGCCCCTGGGGAGTCCCGTGGGTCCTGCCGAACACCCATCCCACCAGGAATGATGTAAGAAGACAAGTGTACCTACGTTCAGGGCATGTCTCCTTATCCCCAGGTTCGCTGTGGCTGAAGAAACCAAGGTATAGGGAAAGCTCGCACGCTCTCCTTGCCTGTGGTGCTCAGGAATCCTTTGGTTTCTCCTGTTTGGAAAACTCATTCCATTGATACTGTTGAAATCTCTCTCGTGAGCCTGCTGCGGGGCCCTCTTTCCGAAGCAGGCTGAGTACTCACAATAGTCTGATCTGTGGGTCTTTCCGTGGCCTCCCTGGGATGCCCATGTGTCCCGCTGTCCAGCCACCAACCAGGGATGATGTGATAATTCTAGTGTGCCTACGTTCACGGTATTACCCCCCCGTTCCCCTGCCACTGTGGCCCGTGAAACCAGAGTTCTGGGAAAGCTCGCACGCTCTCCTTGGCTTGGGTGCTCCAGAGTCCTTTGGTTTCCTCTGCTTGGAATGATAATTTCATTGGTATTGTTGAAATCGATCTCCTGAGCCGCCTCCTGACGGGCCTTCTTTCCGAAGCAGGCTGATTCTTGGACGAAGCCTGATCTACGGGCCGGTCCATTGTCTCCTGAGGAGTCCCGTGGGGCCTGCTCATCAGCCATCCCACCACGGATGATGGGAGAATCCTTGGGTGCCTAGTTTAGGGCATTTCTCCCTACCCCCAGGTTCACTGTGGCCAATAGAAGCAGGGTATTGGATGACTCGAGTGTTCTCCATGGCTCTGGTACTCCAAAGCCTTTGGGTTTCCTGTGTTTGGAAACCTAATTCAGTGGATATTGTTGAAGTGTCACTCATAAGCCTGCTGCTTGGCCCTCTTTGGGAAGGAGGCGGATTGCTGTCCCTGCCTGGTATGTGGGACGTTCCAGTACCCCCAGGGGAGTCCAGTGGGGCCTGCTCACCAGCCTTCCCACCGGGGATGATGTGACAATTCTAGTGTACCTAGGTTCAGGGTATTTGTCCCTGTCCCCTAGCTCGCTGTGGCCTGTGAAACCAGAGTTGGATGAATGCTCACCTGCTCTCCTTGCCTTTGGTGCTCCAGAGTCCTTTTGTTCTTCCGTTTGGAATCCTAAAGCCATGCCTCTTGTGGAAGTCCCTCTCGTGAGCCTGATGCGGGCCCGCTTTAGAAGCAGGCTGATTCCTAGCCCCAGTCTGATCTGTGGGAAGTTCCAGTGCCTTCTGGGGAGTCCCGTGGGGCCTGCTCACCAGCCATCCAATCAGGAGTGATGGGAGAATCCTTGGGTTCCTAGTTCAGGGCATTTCTCCCCATCCCCAGGTTCACTGTGGCCGGTAGAAGCAGGGTATTGGATAACTCGAGTGCTCTCTGTGGTCTGGTGCTCCTGAGCCTCTGGGTTTCTTGTGTTTGGAAACCAAATTCAGTCGATATTGTTGAAGTCTCACTCATGAGCCTGCTGCTTGGCCCTCTTTCAGAAGTCGGCTGATTGCTGTCCCTGCTTGGTATGTGGGACGTTCCAGTGCCTCCTGGGGGGTCCAGTGGGGCCTGCTTACTAAATTTCCCAATGGGGATGATGTGACAATTCTAGTGTATCTACATTCAGGGTATGTCTCCCCATCCCCCTGCTTGCAGTGGCACGTGAAACCCGAGTTGGGTGAAAGCTCTCATGCTCTCCTTGGCTTTGGTGCTCCAGAGTCTCTTTGTTATTTCCGTTTGGAATCCTAATCCATGCCTATTGTGGAGGTCCTTCTCTTGAGCCTGATGCGGGCCCGCTTTAGAATCAGGCTGACTCCAAGCCCCAGTCTGATCTGTGGGACGTTCCAGTGCCTTCACGGGAATCCCTTGGGCCCTGCTGACCAGCCATCCCAACGGGGATGATGTGAGAATGAACATGTCCGTACAGTCAGGGCATTTCTCCCCATCCCCGTGTTCACTGTGGCCGATGAAAACAGAGGTCAAGGAAAGCTTGCGTGCTGTCCTTGGATTTGGTGCTTCAGACTCTTTTGCTTTCCTGTGTTTGGAATCCTAATTCCATTGATATTGTTGAAGTCTCTCTCATGAGCCCGCTCCATGCCCTCATCGTACTCAGGCTTTTCCCTGGCCCCAGCCTGATCTGTGGCCGTTCTAGTGCCCCTGTGAAATCCCGTGGGTCCTGCCGAACAGCCATCCCACCAGGGATGATGTAACAAGTCGAGTGTACCTACGTTCAGGGCATGTCTCCTCATTCCCAGGTTCGCTGTGGCTGAAGAAACCAAGGTATAGGGAAAGCTCGCACGCTCTCCTTGGCTGTGGATCTCAGGAGTCCTTTGGTTTCTTTTGTTTGGAAAACTCATTCCGTTGATATTGTTGAAATCTCTCTCGTGAGCCTGCTGCAGGGCCCTCTTTCCGAAGCAGGCTAAGTACTCACAACAGCCTGATCTGTGGGTCTTTCTGTGGCCTCCTTGGGAGGCCCATGTGTCCTGCTGACCAGCCACCAACCAGGGATGATGTGACAATTCTAGTGTACCTACGTTCAGGGTATTAACCCCCGTTCCCCTGCTCGCTGTGGCCCGTGAAACCAGAGTTCTGGGAAAGCCTGCACGCTCTCCCTGGCTTGGGTGCCCCAGAGTCCTTTGGTTTCCTCTGTTTGGAATGATAATTCCATTGGTATTGTTGAAATCGATCTCCTGAGCCTCCTGGTCCCTTCGTTCAGAACCTGGCTGATTCTTGGACGAAGCCTGATCTACGGGCCAGTCCATTGTCTCCGGGGGAGTCCCGTGGGTCCTGCTCACCAGCCATCCCACCAGGGATGATGGTAGAATACTTGGGTACCCAGTTCAGGGCATTTCTCCCTACCCCCAGGGTCACTGTGTCCCGTAGAAGCAGTGTATTGTGTATTGGATAACCCGAGTGTTCTCCATGGCTCTGTCGGTCCAGAGCCTTTGGGTTTCCTGTGTCTGGAAACCTAATTCAATTGATATTGTTGAAGTCTCACTCATGAGCCTGCTGCTGGGCCCTCGTTCAGAAGGAAGCTGATTGCTGTCCCTGCCTGGTATGTGGGTCGTTCTGGTGCGCCCAGGGGAGTCCAGTGGGGCCTGCTCACCAGCCTTCCCGCCAGGGATGATGTGACAATTCCAGTGTACCTACGTTCAGGGTATTTCCCCCCATCCCCCAGCTCGCTGTGGCCCGTGAAACAAGAGTTGGGTGAAAGCTCTCATGCTCTCCTTGGTTTTGGTGCTCCAGAGTCCTTTTGATCCTTCCATTTGGAATCCTAAATCCATGCCTATTGTTGAAAAGCCTCTCTTGAGCTGATGCCGGCCCTCTTGGGGAGCAGGCTGCTTACTAGCCCCAGCCTGATCTGTGGGACGTTCCAGTGCCTCCTGGGGAGTCCCGTGGGTCCTGCTGACCAGCCATCCCACCACGGATGATGTGAAAATGAACTTGTCCGTACAGTCAGGGCATTTCTCCCCATCCCCGAGTTCACTGTGGCCGATGAAAACAGAGGTCTAGGAAAGCTTGTGCGCTCTCCTTGGATTTGGTGCTTCAGATTCTTTTGCTTTTTTCTGTGGAAACCTAATTCCATTGATATTGTTGAAATCTCTCTCATGAGCCCGCTCCCTGTCGTCTTCGTACTCAGGCTTTTCCCTGGCCCCAGCCTGAACTGTGGCCCGTTCTAGTGCCCCTGGGAAGTCCCGTGGGTCCTGCCGACCAGCCATCCCACCAGGGATGATGTAAGAAGACGAGTGTACCTACGTTCAGGGCATGTCTCCTTATGCCTAGGTTCGCTGTGGCTGATGAAAGCAGAGTTCTGGGAAACCCCGCCTGGTCTCCTTGGCTTGGGTGCCCCAGAGTCCTTTGGTTTCTTCTGTTTGGAATGCTAATTCCGTTGATATTGTTGAAATCGGTCTCGTGAGCCTGCCTCGGGGCCCTCTTTCCGAAGCAGGCGGATTCTTGGATCAAGCCTGATCTGCGGGCCGGTTCTTTGCCTCCTGAGGATTCCTGTGGGTCCTACACTTGATCTTAGGCAAAAGGCTGATTATCAATAGTCCCTTGGGTCCTGCTGACCAGCCATCCAACCAGGAATGATGTGAGAATACCAGTGGACCTACGTTCAGGGCATTTTTCCCTGTCGTCCTGTTCCCTATGGTCAATGACACCAGGTTTCCGGGAGGGCTCGCATGCTCCCCTTGGCTTTGGTGCTCCAGAGTCCTTTGGTTCCTTCCCTTGGGAATCCTAATTCCATCGATATTGTTGAAGTCCGTCTCGGGAGCCTACTGCCTGGCCCTCTTTGAAAGCACACTGATTCCCGGCCACCGCATGATCTATCTGTCGTTCCATTGCTTCCTGGGGAGTCCCGTGGGGCCTCCTGACCAGCAATCCCACCAGGGAAGATGTAAGAGTACCTGTATACCGAAGTTCAGGATATGTCTCCTTATGCCCAGGTTCGCGGTGGCCGATGAAACCAGAGTTCTGGGGAAGCTCGCCTGCTCTCCTTGGCTTGGGTACCCCAGTGTCCTTTGTTTTCCTCTGTTAGGAATGCTAATTCCGTTGATATTGTTGAAATCTCTCTCGTGAGCCTCCTGAAGGGCCCTCATTCCGAACCTGGCTGATTCTTGAACCAAGCCTGATCTGTGGGCCGATTCATTGTTTCCTGGGGAATCCTATGGGGCTACACTTGCTCTTAGCCAAGAGGCCGATTAGCAATAGTCCCGTGGGTCCTGATGACCAGTCATCCAACCAGGAATGATGTGAGAATACCAGTGGACCTACGTTCAGGGCATTTCTCCCCATCCCCCTGTTCCCTGTGGCCGATGACACCAGGTTTCCGGGAGGGCTTGCAAGCTCCCCTTGGGTTTGGTGCTCCAGAGTCCTTTGGTTCCTTCCCTTGGGAATCCTTATTCCATTGATCCTGTTGAAGTCCGTCTCGGGAGCCTACTGCCCGGCCCTCTTTGAAAGCACACTGATTCCCGACGACCGCATGATCTATCTGCCGTTCCATTGCCTCCTGGGGAGTCCTGTGGGGCCTGCTGACCAGCCATCCCACCAGGGAAGATGTAAGAGGACTTGTGTACCGACGTTCTGGATATGTCTCCTTATGCCCAGTTTCGCTGTGGCTGATGAAACCAGAGTTCTGGGAAAGCTCGCCTGCTCCCCTTGGCTTGGGTACCCCAGAGTCCTTTGGTTTCCCCTGTTTGGAATGCTAATTCCGTTGTTATTGTTGAAATTTCTCTCGTGAGCCTCCTGCCAGGCCCTCTTTCAGAAGTAGGCTGATTCTTGGAGGAAACCTGATCTGCGGTCCGGTCCATTGCATCCTGGGGAGTCCTGTGGGTCCTACACTTGATCTTAGCCAAAAGGCCGAGAATAATAGTCCAGTGGGTCCTGATGACCAGCCATCCCACAAGGGATGATGGGAGAATACTTTCGTACCTAGGTCAGCACATTACTCCCCATCTCCAGGTTTTTGTGGCTGGTCAAACCAGGGTCTTGGATAACTCGAGTGCTCTCTGTGGCTCTGCTCCTCCAGAGGCTTCGGGATTCTTGTATTTGGAATCCTAATTCAACTGATATTGTTGAAGTCTCACTCATGACCTGCTGCTTGGCCCTCTTTTGGAACGAGGCTGATTCCTGCCCCTGCCTCGTATGTGGGACGTTCCAGTCTCTCTTAGGAAGTCCCGTGGTTCCTGTTCACCAACCACCCCACCAGGGATGATGTGACAATTCTAGTGTGCCTACGTTCACGGTATTACCCCCCGTTCCCCTGCTCGCTGTGGCCCGTGAACGCAGAGTTCTGGGAAAGCTCGCACGCTCTGCTTGCCTTGGGTGCCCCAGAGTCCTTTGGTTTTTTCTGTTTGGAATGATAATTCCATTGGTATTGTTGAAATCGATCTCCTGAGCCTCCAGACGGCCCCTATTTCAGAACCAGGCTGATTTTTGGACGAAGCCTGATCTACGGACTGGCCCACTATCTCCTGGGGAGTCCCGTGGGGCCTGCTCACCAGCCATTCCACCAGGGATGATGGGAGAATCCTTTGGTACCTAGTTCAGGGCATTTCTCCCCATCCCCAGGTTCACTGTGGCCGGTAGAAGCAGGGTATTGGATAACTCGAGTGCTCTCCGTGGCTCTGGTGCTCCAGAGCCGTTGGGTTTCCTGTGTTTGGAAACCTAATTCAATTGATATTGTTGAAGTCTCACTCATGAGCCTGCTGCTTGGCCCTCCTTGGGAAGGAGGCTGATTGCTGTCCCTGCCTGGTATGTGGGACGTTCCAGTACCCCCAGGGGAGTCCAGTGAGGCTTGCTCACAAGCCTTCCCACCGGGGATTTTGTGACAATTCTAGTGTTCCTACGTTCAGGATATGTCCCCCCGTGCCCCTGCTCACTGTGGCGTGTGAAACTAGTGTTTGGTGAAAGTTCGCGTGCTCCTTGGCTTTGGTGCTCCAGAGCCTTTTGTTTCTTCCCTTTGGAATCCTAAATCCATGCCTATTGTTGAAGTCCCTCTCGTGAGCCTGATGCCGGCCCTCTTTAGAAGCAGGCTGATTCCTAGCCCCAGCCTCATTTGTGGGACATTCCAGTGCGTTCTGGGGAGTCCCGTTGGGCCTGCTGACCAGCCATCCCACCACGAATGATGTGAAAATGAACCTGTCCAGACAGTCAGGGCATATTTGCCCATCCCCGAGTTCACTGTGGCCGATGAAAACAGAGGTCTAGGATAGCTTGCGTAGTGTCCTTGGATTTAGTGCTTCAGACTCTTTTGCTTTCCTGTGTTTGGAATCCTAATTCCATTGATATTGTTGAAGTCTCTCTCATGAGCCCGCTCCTTGCCCTCTTGGTACTCAGGCGTTTCCCTGGCCCCAGCCTGATCTGTGGCCATTCTAGTGCCCCTAGGGAGTCCCGTGGGTCCTGCCGACGAGCCATCCCACCAGGGATGATGTAACAAGTCGAGTGTACCTACGTTCAGGGCATGTCTCCTTATCCTAGGTTCGCTGTGGCTGAAGAAACCAAGGTATAGGGAAAGCTCTCATGCTCTCCTTGGCTGTGGTGCTCAGGAATCCTTTGGTTTCTTCTCTTTGGAAAACTGATTCCGTTGATACTGTTGAAATCTCTCTCGTGAGCCTGCTGCAGGGCCCTCTTTCCGACGCAGGCTGAGTACTCACAATAGCCTGATCTGTGGGTCTTTCCGTGGCCTCCCTGGGAGGCCCATGTGTCCCGCTGACCAGCCACCAACCAGGGATGATGTGACAATTCTAGTGTGCCTACGTTCAGGGTATTACCCCCCATTCCACTGCTCGCTGTGGCCCGTGAAACCAGAGTTCTGGGAAAGCTCGCACGCTCTCCTTGGCTTGGGTGCCCCAGAGTCCTTTGGTTTCCTCTGTTTGGAATGATAATTCCATTGGTATTGTTGAAATCGATCTCCTGAGCCTCCTCCAGACAGGCCTTCTTTCCGAAGCAGGCTGATTCTTGGACGAAGCCTGATCTACGGGCCGGTCCATTGTCTCCTGGGGAGTCCCGTGGGGCCTGCTCACCAGCCATCCCACCACGGATGATGGGAGAATCCTTGGGATCCTAGTTCAGGGCATTTCTCCCTACCCCCAGGTTCACTGTGGCCAGTAGAAGCAGGGTATTGGATCACTCGATTGTTCTCCGTGGCTCTGGTGGTCCAGAGCCTTTGGGTTTCCTGTGTTTGGAAACCTAATTCAATTGATATTGTTGAAGTGTCACTCATGAGCCTGCTGCTTGGCCCTCTTTGGGAAGGAGGCTGATTGCTGTCCCTGCCTGGTATGTGGGATGTTCCAGTGCCCCCAGGGGAGTCCAGTGAGGCTTGCTCACAATACTTCCCACCGGGGATTTTGTGACAATTCTAGTGTATCTACGTTCAGGATATGTCCCCCCGTCCCCCTGCTCACCCTGGCCCCTTGAAACTGAGTTGGGTGAAAGCTCGCATGCTCCTTAGCAGTGGTGTCCAGAGCCTTTTGTTTCTACTGTTTAGAATCCTAAAACCATGCCTATTCTTGAAGTCCCTCTCGTGAGCCTGATGCGGGCCCGCTTTAGAAGCAGGCTGATTCCTTGCCCCAGCCTGATCTGTGGGACGTTCCAGTGCCTTCTGGGAAGTCCCGTGGGTCCTGCTGACCAGCCAACCCACCAGGGGTATAATGAGAATGAACTTGTCCGGACAGTCAGGGCATTTCTCTCCGTCGCCGAGTTCACTGTGGCCGATGAAAACAGAGGTCAAGGAAAGCTTGCGTGCTGTCCTTGGATTTGGTGCTTCAGACTCTTTTGCTTTCCTGTGTTTGGAATCCTAATTCCATTGATATTGTTGAAGTCTCTCTCATGAGCCCGCTCACTGCCCTCATCGTACTCAGGCTTTTCCCTGGCCCCAGCCTGATCTGTGGCCCATTCTAGTGCCCTTGGGGAGTCCTGTGGGTCCTGCTGACCCGCCACCCACCAGGGTTGATGTGAGAATACTAGTTTACCTACATTCAGCACATTTCCCCCAGTCCTCAGGTTCGCTTTCCCACATGAAACCAGAGTTCTGGGAAAGCTCGCCTGTTTTCCTTGGGATTGGTGCTGTAGATTCTTTTGGTTTTCTGGTTTTGGAATCCTAATTCAATTGATATTTTTGACATCTCTCCCCTGAGCCTCCTGCCGTGTCCTCTTTGCGACGCAGGTTGATTTTGTACCCTGCCTGGTCTGCGTGCTGGTCCAGTGCCTCTTCAGGAGTCCTGTGTGTCCTGCTACTCAGTGATTCCACCAATGTTGATGTCTAAATATTAGGTACTTAAGTTTAGGGCATTTATCATGTTCCCCGGTTTCGCGGTGGCTGATGAAACCAGTGTAGTGGGAAAGCTTGTGTGCTCTCCTAGCTTTGGCACTCCAGAATCTTTTGCTTTCCTGTGTGTGGAATCCTAATTCCATTGATATTGTGGAAATCCCTCTCGTGAGCCCGCTCCCTGCCCTCTTTGCAAGGTGGGCTGATTCTTGGCCCATGCCTTATATGTGTGCCATTCCATTGGCTCCTGTGGTTTCCTGTGGTCAGACCCCCTAGTTCACCTGCTCGGGTTTGTAAGCAATTTTCCAGTGTCTGTTACTCCATCATCTGTGCGATGGTGTCGATGAAATCAAGTGTTTGTAAACCATGCCTTTTTCCTTGGCTTTGCTATGCTGTAACCCCTTGTCTTCTGTACTGGAATCTTAATTCCATCAATATTGGTGAACTGTCTCCTGTGAAGCTGTGGTCTAACTCTGTTCTGTCGTCTGGCTGTCTGCTCCCGCCTGTTTTGGGTTGTCATTGGTTCTTTAAGCCTCTTGTGCATTGCTTATTAATTTTCCCCTAGTGGTATGTGAATACCTACGTTCTTTGCTGTTCATTTTCTCATATTCCCAGATTTCCTGTACCACTTAACCCGAAGTGTTTAGAAACCATGACTGTTCTCCTTGGTTTTCCAATCTATCATTTTTTAAAAGTAGTTCATATTCTAAATGCATTAATGTAATTGAAATATAGCTATAGTCATCTTATTTGTATAATGTGGTTAATGAGTTAATTAAGGTGATGTGAGTATTTGGGTGGAGCCTTAATATGATAAGAAGTTTTTACCTGTATGTAGATTTGGGTGTACACCTTGTCCCAGTGGCTAGAGGCTTGTTTCTTTTGATCTTGGGGTCCTGATTTCTAACCCCATTTTTATCATTGAGTAATTAATGAAAAACTAAATAAATAAATAGATAAATAATATTTTTTTAACAAGTGCAAGAGGCACCACAGATCTCTCCATGTTTTCAAGTGGAAAGTTCATGGATAACACAGAAGGCAGCATGCTCCAAGCCAGCAAGTGAGGCCTGTCTAAAAACTAACACTGTTAGCACTTTGATTTTCGACTGATAACCTACAGAAATGTATGAAAATAAATTTCTGTTGTTTATGCCATATTGTCTCTGGTATTTGTTTATGATAGACTTTGCAAAATAGTACATGGGATAATACTTGATATCAGTTAAGTCAGAAATTAAAATTCATCTGTGGTACTTCACCTGAAGTTACATAAACCTTTAATGAATTTTTTAAATGCTAGTGAATTAATCCTCATAAAAAGTCTCTTTGTTAATTTTGCTCCATCACGGTGATATTTCCATAGTAAAGTCTACTTTGCCTGTCTCTGCATTGTTAAAACATATTCATACCTACTTTTGTATACTGATCTTATTCAGTACTTTCAAAACAAAATAAGCCTAACATATTTCTCACACTGTAGTTTGAATAATCATTTTAAATGAAAATCTGATTTGTATCAATACTCTGCTTCCAAGTCTTTATCAATCTTCTTCACGTTTATTATTATATTTATTATTTCCCTTTTCTTAACTCTCTAACTGTATTTACACCATCTCCCTGTGGGAGTCAGCTATATTAACCAAAACAAGTACAGAATTTAAATGAACAACTGTTAATGTTATAAAGAGTGATGCTAAGATATGCAGAATATAACCCAGAAAGAACAACTATGGAATTTCAGAGTTAAATAGTTTGAATTAAAGCATGCTTAGGGTGCTCCTAACCCAGTGTTGAAAAGTGTCTAGATTTCTTTGCTGTAACCTTAAGGGTAGGACATGTTTCTTCGTCATATCTGTATCACTGGCTTCCAACACAGTGTCTTTCCCAATAAATAGTCTTTAAAAAGATTAAGGAGCTGTCATTTCCACTAAGGAAACACCTAGAAAATTCAGGAGGATAGCCAAGAGAGGGATGGAAAGTCTGCCTTCCTTTTGCCCACAAGTGTGAAGGCTTGTTTTCTCTACACTTACGACTTCAGCAAAGTCTATCATCATTAATACATATTTTTTCCAGTTCCTATATTCCCATATTAATGTTTTGACATTTCTCTCACTTAAATCTGCCTTTAATTAAAATTGTGATTCTCTCTCCTCAACTAATAACCCCTGGGTGAGTGGGACTTAGAATCTCTTCTCTAGAGTTCAGTACTTCATAGATGATTATTCTATGTTTACTAAATAAAAAGCAGATAAAGCAAAATTTTTTGTTATTTGTATGACATTGCAGGCAAAGATTTCTGTTCACAGACAACCACCATGGACACGACACAGTTTTTGAGGAGTGAGTGAGCACATGATATTTACAGTGTCCAAAATAGATAAGTCATTAGTACTGAATTATATAAGAAACAACTACAAATTAAGAAAAACACATAATCGCTAATAGATAAGCAACCAGTTTTTAAAAGTAGAAAGCCAAGAAGTGAAATTAGCATTGGTAGAGCTATTCAGAGTATATAGCCAATCACAAAAATGTTAAATAACAAATTAATAGTCACTTGTAATAAGAATAGATTGGCAACATTTAGAAAGCTGGACAATGCCAAGTTTGGGTGGGGGCCTGGAGGTACCATGTTCTACTGGGGCAGCCATTCTGGAGAGTAATCAGGTGCTACATTATCAAATTAAATAAATGTGACCTATCTATAGTCCAGCCATTCTGCTATGTATATGTTCCAGGTAAATTCTTAGGTAGATCCATGAACAGACTTGAAGAATGATGTACATTGTTTCATTATTTGTACAGCATTGGAAGCTAATTGGTGTGTGCCTCCATGGGAGAGTATATAGTAAAGAACTTTTAGAAATAATTGATTAATATGCAATAGTTAGAAACAACTGATTAGAAATGCATGTAGCAATGCAGATGAATCCCAAAAATGAGGCTCAGTGAAAAGTTCTATTTACATAAATTTAAAAAACCATGCTCATAAAATAATAATACATATTTTCCAATAATATGTTTAAGCAAAAAGTTAAGCATCAAATACATTAGAATTGATGAGGAAAGGAAAGATGGGATCCAGGCTTAGAGATGTAAGGGAAATTTCTTTTAAAGTTTACTGAGTATGATTTTCAACTGGGTGTGTTTAACATAAGAATATCGAAATTTTGTAGCCTTTTGTCTGTACATATCCAAAATGAATCAGATTTTTAATGGAAATTGTATTGGTGTATATGTAGGCACACATCAATATCTTTGTGATTATTGCTACCCAGGGGACAATTTTCTGTGTTTTCAACCTGTCTCTTAGACTCTAGGTTTTATAGAGGTCTGTCACCTAAAATTTAAACAATCATCTCTGTGAATGGTGCTGGTGCTTTAAGTATTCAGTTTGTCAGTCCAAAGTTTGCCTCTGAACTTTGTAAGGTGCTGACAGTGACAAAGTTACATGGTAGCGTGAAGGGTTCTGGCTTTGCTCAGAACCTTTTCCTGCCACTGCTTCCATGATCTACAAAAGTTCCTAATGTTGAATGAATATACAGTAGAGAGGTCTGCCCTAATGCGCACAATATGATGGCCACGGTTGAACTCTGAATCCTTGTGATGACTAGAGAAAACATATGTAGTGGAACATGGGTGGAATGGCTGGAAAAATAAATATCATCTCAGGACCAGAAAAGCCGTCTATCTGAAAATGCTTCCAACTGAGTTCAAACTGAGTATGAGAAAGGCCAAAAAAAAAAAAAAAATCTAAAAGAATTTCTTCTTCATTTTACAGGCCTAGAAGATGATTGCTGTGCAATTAAAGAAAAATATATTTGGCTGTCGCTATTTATGTTATGCAGTCAGTGGTTCTCAGCAGGCATAGTTTTGCTCCCCAAGAGACATTTGCCAGTGTTTAAGGACATTTCCTATTGTCTCAACTAGCTGGCTTCTAGCAGGTAGAACCCAGGATGCTGGTAAACATCCTGTAACATACAGGACAGTCTCCACAAAAAAAGAATGATCTGGCCTAGTATGTCAATAGTGGTAGGATTGAAAACTCATGGCCTGAGCTTAAAGGTTAAGTGAATCAAACATGTCCTTATTGCTCACACACCCTGAGTGGCAACCTTCACCTTCTTTGACCTTGCTTGGACTGCTCTTCTAACGATAACCATGTGGTTTCCTCCCTCTCTTCTTTCAGGTTCTAGGTCAAATGAGGCCTTCTCTGTGAGACTTTCATTGACCAACTTATTAATATTTGAGATTCGTATTTCATTCCTTGAAAATCCCTATCCATCTACCTTGCCTTATTTTACTCCATATACTTACCAACTCATGAAATATGCTTTACTTATTTTATCTCTAAATAACTCTATTAAGATGTAAGCAACATTTATTATTACTGGATCTCCAATGGTGGGAGGAGTGCCTGACACAGAATAGGTACTCAATAATTTCTTATTGAACAAATGAATGAACTCCGTCCCAAGAACCTTAATTCAAATCAGGTATGCCATCATTTTTTAGGTTTAGGCAGTTTTGCTAAGTCTTGAAATAACACTGATGATGGTATGATCTTACCCGATGTTCCCATTCTCTCTTCTATATGACAAAGACTAAGGGACATGGGAAGCTCCTCCAGCTTGGCTTGTGAAGATTCAGAAAAAAAAAAAAAAAAATCTTTGTTCACATTCAAGTATCAGATTCTGTTAAATTTCTTTCAATTATTAACATCTAAGAGAGCACCTAAACTGAAAGAGATTTAAAAAAAAAAAAAAAACAGATTTTAGTTTTCAGTAGTTATTTGTTTGCCAGAGAAAGCCAGTATCTGGTAAACAGTTCTGCACTTATCTACTATAGTGATTTTCCTATCCCTACCGAGTCCATACATACCACTCTCTCATACACACTCATGGAAAGAAGTGGGCAAGAAAATCTCCCCTGGTGAGTATAAAAGGGTGTTACGTACTCAGAGCCCTCTCCACATACAACTGTTACCATTCTTGTCCATAAAGAAATGGTATATGCTTGGAACCAATAATCACTATATGCTAATTTCCCTTTACTGTTTTTCTAAATAAAATTACTTTTGAAAAATCACTGTTAACCTTGTTTTTCCCCTACCATTATATTTTGGGTATACTGAGGTGGTCAAATTGATCATTTCCCACATAGGCTACATTTCAGGGGTAAACCACATTCATAGAATAGTCTAATTATGAGACTAATCAGCAACAGCTCTCTTTTAAGAACTTTACATTTCATTAGATCTCTAGATTTTTCTTAGAAATAGAGAGGCAATTTTGGTTGCCTCTTACCGTACTTACATTGGTCATGGTTCCCTCAGAAAATAGAATGCTGACTGAGCTTGGTGAAGGTTTTATATAAGATGCAAGGACAGGATTAAGGGGATCATAAGGAATACTGGGACACTCAGAAAGCCACTATGGGAATCCTTTTACCTCCCCTAATACTGGGAGGTAAGAAGAGGAAAAGCTGTTACCTGAATCTCTTCATGAGGCCATGAAGGAGCAGGTGCCTAGGAGGAGCTGTTGGGCTTTAAAGGACCAAAAGTAGCTAATAACAAAATTTTGTTAGTACTACTGAAACCGCCCATAAGTCACTGTATAACAGTATCACTGGCACTTTTTCTATACAGAGAGGACAAAATAAACTCAAGGTTCTGCCCATTGAGAGGAATTCCCTTTACCATGGTTTATCAAGGTTACTCATCGTTAATTAAGGCTGTAATGCAGTAAACGTGTGCTGCCAACTGCTCCCTGCAGACACGCAGAATCATCCACAAGTCAGGTCCAGGTTTTTCCTGACTCTTCTCTTGTTACAGGGAACTCTCCTTAAAGCCATAGGTGTGGGGCAGGGAGAGAAGGAGCTAGAAGTAGGTACAGTATGAGCCACATGCTCATAAAATTTACTTGTACTAGTACTAAAGAAATGGAATATTGATATATAAATTAAAACACAGGAGTCTGTCAGCACAAAATCAACAGTAGGAAGCTGAGGTTGCACGCTCACTTCATATTCCATACTCACCCATTCATTCTCTATCAGTGTCTAGAGCAACCTAAGGCCTCACTTTCAAGTGGTGTTGGAAGAGGTCAGTGAGAGAACGAGACCAATGGTTGACCCGGGAGCTAAATCCGGGCAGAGGCTCCCCACCAATACCTGTGCGCGTGATGTATGTCCTGCACGTGCCCACACCGCCCGCCCGAGCTGTTTGCCAGGACGCAGCCTCCAGAGGGCGCTGTGCTCCTGAGCCCACCCACCTGCTCCCTCTGGGAGCCCAGACGCCGCCTCTGTACACCTTAAGATTCCCGGAGGGTGGAGGCGCCTGGCTGGCTCGTTCCGCACAGCATGCTATTCTGGATCACTCTGGATCGTGAATTGAAGAACCACGTTGAGCGTAGAGGTTACTTAAAAACAAAGAAATTCTGGCGGCAGGTGTAGCGATCTCATCTTTCAGCGCCCAAAACAAGCCTCGCAGGCCTCCCTTCTTTCTCGAACCTGCTCCGCCCCCCCCCCCGCCCCCGCCCCATCTATCCTGAGTGGCCACCTCTGTCTTCGCCCTCTCCTTACCCTCTGCCCGTGAGGGCCCAATTTGTGAACCAACGAAAGAGGAAAGGTCTTTGGTAGAATATAGCATTACCCTCCTCCAAAGCTTTAGGGGTCTCTGCTCTGATTTGTGTTTGTGCTTTGCCTCTATGCCACAGACACTTTAAGTATCACTGCCTCTCCTGGGTCAGGAGGTCACATACTCAAGCATTTTGAACCACAGCCTGAGCTTGCTCTGGAATTCTCTCTTGAGGCCTTAATCAAAAGTGGCTAGTTCCTGAGTTCCCGAAATTGATCAGATAAGAACTCCTAAGTGTCCTTTGTTTTGCTTCACAGTTGCATCGGTAGATTATTGGATACCTGGTAACTAAAGTGATGTGGCAAATGCACTTTCCAGGGATTATATTTTGCTGCTACTTCTTTGTGACAAGATTCAGTTAGCATCATCAATGTAACAGACCCGAGTGATGATCTATGGGATTTGAATAAAACCAAAATCCCTTTTGTGCATTATATTTTAAACAAAAGAAGTAGGGGCACCTGGGTTGGCTCAGTCAGTTAGGCATCTGACTCCTGATCTTAGCTCAGGTCTTGATTTCAGGGTCTTGAGTTCAAG
Source organism: Canis lupus familiaris (assembly GCF_011100685.1). Lineage (NCBI taxonomy): Eukaryota > Metazoa > Chordata > Mammalia > Carnivora > Canidae > Canis > Canis lupus. The sequence goes on along the minus strand of NC_049260.1, from coordinate 22,459,549 downwards.
CCCCACATTGGGTTCCATGCTGGATGTGGAGCCGACATGAAAAAAAAAAAAAAAAAAAACCCAAAGACCAAAAAACAACAACAACAAAAGAAGAGCAGTACAGTTGATATAGTCTTTAGGTAAGACAAGGAATGTGCACTGTTGCCCTTGGCAGGGTAAAGCAAACAATTTCTTTTTTTTTTTTTTTTTTTTTTTACTGAATTGTATTGAAAATGAACTGTTCACTAGGTTAGTTTTATACCAGGGGCCAGTGTCAGTGTAAGTATGCCCCAGTAAAGATATTTCTTCTGGAACAACAGCTAGAATCACCACGTGGTTACGTTTATAAAAATCTACAGTCCTTCCTTGAGATCCACGTGCCCTCTGCACTGCAAAATAGGTGAGTTAAATTAAAATCACTGACACTGCACCTTTTAAGCTTTTGAGGTTGGCATAAATCTCTGACATCCTCTGGTGATGTGGTAAGTGTTTTGGCTTACTATTTTGGAAGAAGGGCACAGTTCCAGAGTCTTGAAATTGTCCCTTGTTTTTTTAATTGCTCTCACTCCATGGATTCAGGACCCAGTGTGAGGTTTCTGTTAGTTATTTCATAAGTCTTTGCCAATATATATACTCAGTGACTGAGAATATAACCACCGAGTAAGTCTCTGGTCTGTCTGCACCCACTGTTTTTTTTTTGTTTTGGTTTTTTTTTTTTTTTTTTTTTGCACCCACTGTTAAATGAGCTCAGCCCAAGACCCATTCTACATCTGATTTCCCTAAGCCTCCATTTGGATCAGCAGATCAAGGTAGCATTCGTATTCCCTGGGGATTAGAGACAAGTCATAGCTAGCATCTAATAATTCCTAAAAGTTCAGGGTACTTTATTTTCCCTAGTGCCCATACATTCTAGTAAATGGCTATCATTCCTTCTAGGAAAAGGCTTAGAGGAATCATTGTAATCACTTTTGGCTGCATTGCAGAGTTACCCTTCAATGTGACTTAGCCTCCCCATCAGTCAAGGTTCTCTGGGTTTCTGAACTGAATGGAGTGTAGGAACTGGGTTAAGTATACCCACTTTGGTGGATTGAGTCAGATTTCTGCTCACTCTAGCAAGAATTTAAAATATTACCAGAAAGTTAGCTGAAAACAATATTCTGTTTCACCGTTCTACCAAAATCTAGGCTCCAGCAAGTGTTATGTCTTTATTTGGGTCACCTGAAGATGTCCTTACTTTCTTCCTGACTCTATAATGTTTAGATATCTTAGGTTCATGAGAGCCTGCAATATTTACTTTTATTGCTAAATTCATTGATTTCAATGGGAGAGACTAGGAAAACACTGTGATCATTTTGTCGATGATTATTCATGTATTCATTTGATATATATTTATTGAACATCTACTACATATTAGAAACTGTTCTGGATACTGGAGATACAGCAATGAGTATGGGGGATGCTCACAAAATGAGTTGAATATACAGCCCTCTATGTTATGCGAGCCCAGAGCTTTAAAATTATATATCATTTTGAAATAAATAATGTAAGACAGGAAAAAAAATGCACCAAAAGGTTTTCCAAGCTGTGAAATTTCAGTATATAGATTTTCTTCTTTAGTTTTCTCTATATTATCTATGGTGTTTATGGTTTTGCTTTGTTTTGTTTTCTCTAAAGAAACTGTGTATATAGCAGTAAAGAGCCAAAGATTTGAATTAGACAAATGGATCTATTTATTTGCTAACCATGTTACTTTGGATAAATGATATTAGCAGTGTTACTTCAGAAAAATGGAGGCAGCCTGGGTGGCTCAGTGGTTTAGCGCCACCTTCGGCCCAGGGCGTGATCTTGAAGACCCGGGATCCAATCCCACATCAGGTTCCCTGCATGGAGCCTGCTTCTCCCTCTGCCTGTGTCTCTGCCTGTGTGTGTGTATGTGTGTGTGTGTGTGTGTGTGTGTGTGTCTCGTGGATAAATAAATAAAGTCTTAAAAAAAAAAAAGAAAAATGTTAGCAGTCCATATATGTAAAATAGAATAATGACCATATAGAATTGTTTTGGATCATTAAATGCAGTACTGTTTCTAAAGGTATGAATATAATGCCTGCTTTGTCATAAATAATAAATGGTAACATCATTCTTAATCAAAAGTACAGCTTTTGTAATCAGATAATTTTTTTTTTGAGTAATCTCTACACCCGATGTGGGACTCGAACTCACAATCTCAAGATCAAATTGTATGTTCTACCAACTGAGCCAGCTTGGCACCCCTGTAATCAGATAACTTTTTAAAGAACAAAAAGATATAAAACCCAATAGCTCTAATGTATACCTGTTAAATGATACCTTCTCCTCATTAAACTGTAAAGTAGTGATATTTCAGAGGGATTTCTACTCAAAACTCCCTTCACAGATACTGCTTTTTAAGTTACCATTTGTGTGTGTGTTGAGATCCCATAAGATCTACTCTCCTAGCAAATTTCAAGTCTACAATACAGTATTGTTAGAGTTACCATTTACCATGCTACATATTAGATCTCCTGAAAGTGTGCATCTTGAACTGAAAGTTTGTACCTTTTGGCCACCTTCTAAAATAGTTCAAAAAAGATCCTCATTCTGATCGATAGCAGTATAGATAAGAAGTGGTGTCATGTTTCCTTTAAAAATTGCATTTTTTTTCTCATTTTAAAAGTGCTACAGTATTATTATGGACTGTTTGTAACAGAGCATGAGGAAAACATGAAGTCAAAGACAACCAGATAATCACTATAATTTATGTGTTTCCCACCACTATTTTGCAGTCAATATTTAAAAATAATTTTAATCTAAAAAATATTTTGGGGTGCTTGGGTGGCTCAGTGGTTAAGCATCTACCTTTGGCTCAGGTTGTAATCCCAGAGTCCTGGGATCGGGTCCTGCATCAGGCTCCCTGCAGGGAGCCTCTGCCTGTGCCTCTCTGTCTCTCATGAATAAATAAATAAAATCTTTAAAAATAAATAAATAAAAAATATTAAAGTTGTATATATATTATTTGACTAATACAAATTGACACTTTTGAAATGAATTTTAGTTTTTTATAAATTAAAAGATACCATGAATGTTTTACTTAACTAAAAGAGCCATTTGAAACATACTAAATAATATGTACTTAGATTTAAGTTATCAATAAAGTAAAAGAGAATCATATTTTATAGTATGACCAGTTCTTCAAATATTGCTCTTATATAGCACCAGACTGAATAATTTTTTTAAAGATTTATTTATTCATTTGAGAGAATAGATAGAGCAAGAGAGAGCAAGCAACCATGAGTAGGGAGAGGGGCAGAAGTAGAGAAGGAGACTCCCCGCTGAGCATGGAGCCCACTGTAGACCTTGATCCCAGGACCCTGAGATCATGACCTGAGCCAAAACCAAAAGTCAGTCACTCAACCAACTGAGCCACCCAGGAGCCTCAAAATAATATTTTAAAACAAATTTTGGCTAAATCTGCTTTTTGGTGGAATAACTATAAACTATCCTATAATGATCATTTTAATCTAATTTATTTCATTTTCTTCTAAAACATTTTAAAATGCTAAACATATAAATGATGCATGAACCAAGGGAAATTACAGTCCTCATTGTTTTAAAGTGCTTATTCCTAGGCCATGCAAATCTGTCAGCATATTTTCAATCTAATGTACCAAGGTCAAATGCACTCTAGAGATACTTCTTAATGGAATTTTTAGGTAAGCCTATGCTATTGTACAGTACACTAAACAATTTGATGACCAGCACATTTGGAATATATATTATGTAATTTCAGAGAACTTCGGAAATGCAGGGCTGCCTTTTAAATGCTAAGTAGTAGCTTTGAATGTTCTTTCTGAAGAAAGATGGAAGAAATAATTTTGCTGACTTTTTTCTAGTGAGACAAAGTACGGATGAATTGTGAGTGTAAATTTAATTCTTTCAGCTATGACTTTAGTGGACTAAAAGTATGTACAAAGGAAAGGAAAGGAAAAGACTTGCTGGAAAAATTTGGCTGTCACTAATGATGTTATGGAAGGCAAATCAGGTCTCGTCTCCATCTGTTAACTAACTTGTGAATATGACTTTAAGAGTATTTTATGTTATTAAATATATATTAAAGCACATTAACTAAGCTATTAACTCTATTTTAAGTAAAGTTATGACAAGAATACTATAGTATTTATCAAAATGAAATTTGATGTTGAACAGTTATTATGTCCTTGAAATAATTTCCTCCCCTGTATTCTATCATGTTTACTGTTTTTCTCATACCTCTCCATTTTTTTTTGTCCAGTGCTTGTTTACTCCTTCTGCTTCCTTTGCATATTAATAGCAGTTTTAAAACAAAAATCTTTGTATTCCCAAGTCTCTTCCTTGATTATTTTCATCCATTCTTTTTACTTTATTTGCCAAGTATATACGGATAATAACCAAATGTTAGTTGCCTAGACTCTTTCCAGTGGCCAATTTCTAATTCCCATTTCTTTCTGTCTCTTTCCAGTTAGTTCACCACTAAGTTTCAAAAAAATCCATCTGAGATATCTCATCAATCTCTTCTTTCTTCTCCAATATCTATTGCTGTAACCATAAATAAGATAGGTAAGATCTATAGCTTTAGACAGTACTAGCCAATAGAAATTTCTGCAATGATGGAAATGTTCTATATCTGTGTTGTCAAATATGGTAGCCATTAAGGGAGCTATTGAACACTTGAAATGTGGCTAATGCAAACGAGGAACTGAAACTTTAATTTTAATTAACATTCATTTAAATTTCAATACACACATAAGGCTAGTAGCGACTATCTTGAACAGCACAGCTATAGAATGTTTTTGGTCTCAGAAGTTCCAAGATACAGGACTTTGGATTGCTGTGCTCTTATTTTTTTTTTTTCAGAATTTTAAACTAGATTAAAATTTAATAAAATACAATGTTTAAATTAAATTAAATTAAATTAAATTTAGAATTACAATTTAAATCCATCCAAAAGAATCAGAATTAAACACATTGCATCTCCATGAAACTAAAGATGTGATTTCTTTTTTTATAGTTTTTTTTTTTATTTTTTAAATATTTTATTTATTTATTCATGAGAGACAGAGAGAGAGAGGCAGAGACATAGGCAGAGGGAGAAGCAGGCTCCATGCAGGGAGCCCGACGTGGGACTCGATCCTGGGTCTCCAGGATCATGACCTGAGCTGAAGGCAGCGCTAAACCGCTGAGCCACCCAGGTTGCCCAAAAACTGTGATTTCTGTCAAAGAACAATTAGGGTATCTTGACACGGTTGGTTAGCAGCTTGCAAAATGATTCACAAAAAGCACAAAAAACAATGAAAGAAAAAATGACCACCATGGACCAAATCAGAAAAGATGTTAAAGAAGAGTAAAAAGAAGAGTAAAAAATAAATTGATTAAAAATACGATCAATGATAATAGATGGATGCTGAAAGCTTGGCTCCATACAAAATGACATTTTAGAAAGGACTAAATATGGAATATAAGAAATAGTGAAAGGAACCCATAAGAGGACCAGGGACACTGAGTGGTGAAAAACCAGAGAGGAAGACAAACCATGAGAGACTCCCAACTCTGGGAAACAAACAAATGGCTGCAGAAGGGGAGGTGGGGGCGGGGGTGGCCGGGGCAACTGGGTGACAGGCACTAAGGAGGGCACATGATAAACACAGGAAGCTCTACATATTACACTGCTACTTAAGCCTTTTGGTGCCTCCTCTTATGTTATTACTGAAACCAAACTCCATAGGCTCATACATAATGTCCACTTTGGTCTGTTCCCATCACACTTGTCCAGTCACATGTCCTTTAATCCCATCCTTATATACTCTAATCTGTCCAAACTGAATTATCTTTATTCTGAGTTCATTGCTTATGCTTTTTCCACATTCAGAATTTGATTCATATATTAATTCTCTTTTAGAAATCTTGTTCCCAAACTGCATTTCCAAGTCTTCTTAGTAGTTTTGGGGGATTTTGTTTGTCTTTTTAAGATTTTAAATGTATTTGGAATATAACAACAGAATGCATTTTGTGAAATTATGCAGAACAAAGTCATTTCCCCACCAGCTATTTTAGTGGACCTGAGTCTGGTTTATATCAGAAGCCCCAGGATGCCTTAAGAATATTTGCCTGGGGTCCCTGGGAGGCGCAGTTGGTTAAGTGTCCGATTCTTGGCTTCAATTCAGAGCATGATCTCAGGGTCATGAGATTGAGCCCCGCACAAGGCTTCCAAACTCAGCATGCAATCTGCTTCAGATTCTTTTTCCCTCTCCCTCTGCCCCTCTTGCTCCTGTGTGCTCTCTTTCTCATGTACTCTTTTTCTAGAATAAATAAATCTTTTAAAAAAGGAATATTTGTCTCATTATCCCCATTATTTTCCCCTCCAGGGACCTGTCCCTAATAAACTTTGCTATGCCTCTTCTAGGTGTTTTTTTTTAAAATCCTATTTATTTAAAGTAAGAGGTAAAAAGAGGTTTACCCATTCCTCCCACCCTTCAGTCCCGCCTCTGGCAACCACAATCTGTTCTGTTCTCTGTATCTTATCTATGAGCATGTTTGTTTTTGTTTTTGTTTTAAGATTTCAAATATAAGAAAGATCATATAGGGGTACCTGTCTGGCTCAGTCAGTGGAGCATGTGACTATTTATCTTAGGGTTGTGAGTTCAAGCCCCATCTTGGGCATAAAGCTTAGTTTAAAAAAAAAAAGAAAGAAAAATCATATAGAATTTGTCTTTCTCTTATTTCACTTAACATGGTATCCTTGAGGTCCATCCATGTTGTTGCAAATGGCAAGATTTCATTCTTGTTTATGACTGAGCAATCTATTGTATACATATACCACGTCTTCTTTATCCATTCATCCATCTGTTGGCACTTAAGTTGTTTCCTCATCTTGGAGATTGTAAATAATGCTTCAGTGAATATGGGGGTGCATATATTTTTTCAAGTTAGTGTTTTCACTTTTCTGGGATAAATACCCAGAAATGCAACTGATGGATCTTATGGTAGTTCTATTTTTCATTTTTTGAGGAACCTCCATACTGTTTTCCATAGTATTTGCTCCAGTTTGCATTCCCACCAGCAGTGCATGAGGGTTCCCTTTTCTCCACATCCTTGCCAACACTTCTTTCTTGTGTTTCTGATGATGACCATTCTCACAGGCATGAGGTGATAGCTCATTGTGTTTTTTTTTTTTTTTTTTTTGCTCATTGTGTTTTGATTTGCATTCCCTTGATGATTAGTGATGTTAAGCATCTTTTCATGTGTTCATTGGCCATCTGGATGTCTGCTTTGGAAAAATGTCTATTCAGATACTCTACCCATTTTTCAGTTGGATTAATTGTTTCAGGTGAAGTTGCCATTTATTTCATGAAACATTTTCCAGTTTCCCATGCTGTAAGCAAGCTCTCCCTCCACTGAATCACTCTAGTTATCTCTTTCTTCCTGGCATATATTTGATTTTTCTGTAAGTTTACAAGTTTTTGTTGTTACATCCTGTATCTGATTTATTCAGTAATATTCAGTCTTTGGTTCACTGTCTGACATATAGAACACTCAAAACAACTCTTTGTCAGGTAATTGGATTGAATAATAAATAACTGAATGAATGTGGACATTTGAATTTGAGACTCTTGTTATCACCATCACAACATATTAAAGGATAGTAATTAAATCATTAGGTAAATATGAATTTATAAATGTAAATATTTCATATATAGAGATATGTTTTATGAACATATATATAAAACTCTTAATTGTGTAAATATATATATGTATATACTCCCAAATATGCAAATAATCTTTTTACTTATAGCTGAATGGCTTGCATATTTTGCAGAAATTGTTTTCTCTTTTTATATGCATATATAACACATACATTTTTGTCTGATGTGTACTGAGAAAAGTAATTGTATTTTAAATTTTTTTCTAGATAATTGGCTCTGTTCTCCATTTTATTGCCCACATGTAAAGCAATCTTAAACATTATAATTATATGCTACAAAACAAAACATTGTGTGAAAATATTTATTTTAAACCAGAATATTATGTTAAGTTGAGAAGATTTTCCCACCGTGAACATTTGTTTGCCATCTGTATTCAGTCCAAGCAAACTGTTCATTACCATTAGGGAAAATCGTATAGTGGACATTCTACCCCTTGGAACTATTAAATTGTGGCACTTATCAATATATGAAAAACCTGATACTCCATTTAATATTTTATGAACTTCCTCTGGAGTATCGTGAGAAGTTCACTTTTCTAGGAAATGTAAGTCCCAAATAGAAAATAGGTATATTCATATTGTAGACACAATCCAGTCTGTAATACAGTCATTTTAATAATGCTTTATTTTTTTTTTCTTATTACAGAAATCAATGATTCCATTGTCAACAGTATTAAATGGCAAACTGCATTACGGATTAGACGTTAGACATTAGGCATTAGACAGGGTCCAATTGCTAAAGAAGAAAGACTCACAGGGCCAACAATGATAAGGCTTAAAAATCTATAGTTCATTGCATGAAAAGGCTACAATAAAGCAACAGCATTAAAGTCAGGATATGGATCACAGCCACAGGCTTTTCCACAGCAAGTCTAGAGAAGCCAGGCATAAGTTCCTATATCTTCCCTTTGCAAAGGCCATACATGATAACACCTTCTCTCTCAGACCAGGAACATGATTTTCTCTTATATCAGAAACCACCTAGGGATCCCTGGGTGGCGCAGCGGTTTGGCGCCTGCCTTTGGCCCAGGGCGCGATCCTGGAGACCCGGGATCGAATCCCACGTCGGGCTCCCGGTGCATGGAGCCTGCTTCTCCCTCTGCCTGTGTTTCTGCCTCTCTCTCTCTCTCTCTCTCTGTGTGACTATCATAAATAAATAAAAATTAAAAAAAAAAAAAAAAGAAACCACCTATATGTGTACATAAAAGCACAAAGCTGGGAAAGTCAAAGTGGAGTCTCAGACAGGATTCTTTATATTCTGAAGATCATGTAGGCATCTTCCTCCTGCATAACCTGTCCCTATAGCAGAGTGCTCCAGGTCCCTTGCCAAGACCAGGTGCAAATCATCAATAAATCATAAATAAATCAAGCAAGCAAGCAAGCAAGCTGACATTCTGGTCTATCATCCCAGAACTTCTTAAACCTTTAGTTACAAAGAAACACTAGTAGTCAGTGTAGTTTATGCCCTGGTCAGGGTTAGTGCTGCACAGGTACTTTTCTTTTTTCAGTAAAACAACTCAGACCATTTCCAGGCCTGTGGGAGTTAACTGTCACAACTCAGAAACCAAATAACAGGAGCTATTTCTTGCAACACATAAGGTAACAAAGATTTAGTAATCAAAATATGTAAGATGCACTTGTAAACTAGAGAAAGAAACTAATAACCTAATAGAAAGAGAAGCCACAACATTTTTTTTAAACACATAAAAACTCACTAATGATTTAAAAGTTGGCAAAAAATTCATAATACAATACTCATCAGATTACCAAATTTTTCACAGGTCTTCTAGGTAAGTTTCAGTAAGAATTTGTGAGAACAAAAGCCCTCAAATGCTGCCATACGAGGATAAAGTGGTACAGTCACTTAAAAACCTGACAAACTTTACAATCATTAAGGATATTCGTATCTTCAAAGTAGTTCTTCATCTTGTAGGAATATACCCTCAAAAAACTAGAAAATATAACATGGAAACATTTGTACAATTATTTAACACAGCATTGCTTGTAATGGTGAAAAATTAGAAATCATCTATGACCTAGAAATAGAAAAATAAATTTAAAAATTGTATATTTTCCAATGGAATACTTAGTAGATGTTAAAATGAATAAATAGGCATTTATATATCATGAGTCAGTGATATAATGTTCTGCAACTCCTGAATTATAAATGTGCTACAGAACTAAAGTTTTATTATTTATTTTTTATTTTTTAAACAGACTATTTATTTTAGAGAAAGAGCACAAGCAGGGGGAAGGTCAGAGGGAAAGGGGGAGAGAGAGAGAGAATGAATGCAAGGCTCAATCTCATGACCCTGAGATTATGACCTGAGCTGAAATCAAGAGGCAGAAACTTAACTGACTGAATCACCCAGGTGCCCCTATACCACTAAAATTTTAAAACAAAGAGAGGACATAAGATTACAGACAGATAGCAAATTATGTTGTATCACTTATTTGAAGCTTAAAAACAAAGCCAAAAATTCATAATATGTTATTTATGGAGCTATACAGATATAATGAAGTATAAAATTTAGGAAAAATTGGGATCCCTGGGTGGCTCAGCAGTTTAGCACCTGCCTTGGCCCAGCGCGTGATCCTGGAGTCCCGGGATCGAGTCCCACATCAGGCTCCCTGCATGGAGCCTGCTTCTCCCTCTGCCTGTGTCTCCGCATCTCTCTCTCTCTGTGTGTCTCTCATGAATAAATAAAAAAAAAATCTTTAAAGAAAAAAATAAAATAAAAATAAGTAAATAAATAAAATAATAAAATTTAGGAAAAATAAATACCATCTTTAAAAAAATGTTGGTTGTTAGTGAAGTATAATGAACATAAAATAGTTTGTCATGGGTCTCAGTTATGTGTCATAGTGATTCAATATTTTTATAATTTATAAAATGATCCTCATAAATCTAGTTACCATCTGCCACTATACAAAGTTATTACAATATTATTAATTATCTTCCCTATGTTGTACTTTTTATCCCCATGACCTATTTATTTTGTAACCTGATTTTTGTACCTTTTAATCCCCTTAACCTATTTAGGCCACCCTCTAAACCCCTCCCCACCCTGGTAACCAACATTTTGTTTTCTGTAGCTATGAGTCTGTTCCTGTTTTTCTGTTTTTGCTTGTTTTGCTCTGCTCTCATAAAAGTGAAATCCTATGTCATTTGTCTTTATATATCTGACTTATCTCATTTAGTATAATATCTTCAAGGTCCATCCATATTGTTACAAATGGCAAGCTTTCATTATTTTTTATGGTTGAGTAATATTCCATTGTATAAATAGCACATTTTCTTTATCCATTCATTCATCAATGGAAACTTAAGTCACTTCCATATCTTGACTATTATAAATAATGCTGCAATAAACATAGGGTTTCATTCATCATTCAATAAACATAGGGTTTTCCGTAGTGGTTGTACCAGTTTGCATTCCCACCAACAATGTATGACAGTTCCCTTCTTTTTTATATTCTCACCAACACTTGTTATTTTTTGTCTTTCTGATAATTGCCTGACATATGTGAGGTGATACCTCATTATGGTTTTGATTTGCATTTCCCTGATGATTAGTAATATTGAACATCTTTTCATGTGCCATCTGTATGTCTTCATTGGAAAAAATGTATATTCTAGTCCTCTGCCCATTTAATTGGGTTGGATTTTTTTATATTAAGTAATATATGTTCTTTATATATTTTGGATATTAGCCCCTTGTCAGATGTGTGATTGCAAATATCTTTTCCCATTTGGTAGATTGTCCTTTTGTTTTGCTGTGGCTTCTTTTGCTATGCTTTTTAGTTTGCTTTAATCCCATTAGTTTATTTTAGTTATTTTTGCCTTTGCCTGAAAAGACTGGTCCAAAAAGTATTGCTAAGATTGATGTTAAAGAGCTTACTGCTTATGTTTTCTTCTAGGAATTTAATGGTTTCTGATCTTACATTTAAGTCCTTAATTTATTTTGAATTTATTTTTGTATATGGTATAAGAGAGTGATCCAGTTTCATTTTTTTGCATGTAGCCATTCATGCTAATACCTTTTAGATGGTAGGTACCTCTGGGGAGAAACTTAAATATTCTCAGACAGGGATCCAAAATGATTTAGTTATTTGAAAACAAGAACTTGTGACAAATGTGGCACAATGCTAACTATACCAGTTGGAAAATTAAAACTGCCTCCTAGAATTTGGGTTGTAGGGGGACTGGTGACAGACTTGGATCTGAAAAAAAAAAATATTGAATTGAAGGGATACCACAGAAGTCAAATTGCCCACCCATCAAAAAAAAAATTAAAAAGCAGCCTATAGCATAGTAAATATGGACTTTATGTGAAGAAGCCTGCCTGGGTTTATCTTGGATTCTTCCTAAAATTACTACCTGATTGGCTGTAGATTATAACCCCAGCTTGTGAATAGAAACTGAGGGAAGTGTCCTGAGTGTCCAGCCATAGAAGAGACATTTTTCAAGGTCAAGAATGAGGAATTGGCCACATCCAGTTGGGCTACTTCTCAGTAATTCTCATAAACAAAAGAAACACTCTGTGAAATAATCATTGGCATTAAGAATCTGCCATACTCAGAGGGAATCATCAAGGTAATACCACTGTCATTAAAGTAAATCTTTTCTTGATCCTATAGGCTGCCTATTTGGTATAGGAGTAAGAAAAAGGAGAAGCATAAAATGGGGTAAAGATGATACCAAATGATACCTCAGGAGAGATGCAGGACTGTCTAGGTAAAAGAACCAGCTTCTAACTGAATAAGACTATGGAATTGTGATAATTGCCAAAAAATGATATTTTAATTGAAAAATAAGACTTCTTATGACTGAATGTGATCAAACATCTTTTCATTGTCTAACAGTGTCATAAAGATTTTGGAATCTGCTTGAAATTTCATCCTAGGCAGGGAAAGATTTAGCTGTATGAAGCTGATATAAAGGGTCAGTGAGAGCAATAAATGTTTTATATTTGTGCCTTAAAAGTTACTATCTGTACAATAAACAGATTATATGGTTATTTTATATAAAACAAACACAGAGCACAAAAGAATTTATATCTTCCTTAGAGCATTTGTGATAGAGACCTTATTCTACTCCTGAGTGATTTGCAATCCTCATTACGATAAAACAGAAGAGGGAGGTTGGATTTGGTGATATGTGTACCGGCAACTACTTAAGAGTTCTAATACAATTAGAACTTTCAGAGTTTTTAAGATTTTTTGTGCCAATTATCAATGCTACACATTTCAATCCTATATATTTGTTTTGAAATCAATAGCCAGAAAATGCCATGTTGGAAACATAAAGACAACAAAGAATATGCTGGCTGAATTTAATTTTCGCCTGAAGCATTTAGATAAGCTTCTTTATCTCCTGTGTTTGTGACTTCTTAAGTAAGAAGCTATAATATATTTTTCGATTGTTTCAAAGTTTTAAATTTTTTTTAAAGTTTATTTATTTATTTGAAAAAGAGAGCAGGCATGAGGGACAGAGGGAAAGAGAGTCCCAAGCAGGTGCTGTGCTGAGCGTGGAGCCTGACTTGGGGCTCCATCTCACAACCCTGGGATCACAACTTGAGCTGAAACCAAGAGTCAAATGCTTAACCAGCTGTGTCACTCAGGCACCTCTACAAAGTTTTGAATTTTTTAAATTAAACTTTACTTGTCACAAGTGTCCTTTTCTAATTTGCAAAGGTTGTGAATGCCTATAATTTCCTCTATGGATCACTGAGAATTCAAGTGACCATTTCAGGTCCTGAATTTGACTTGCTGCAAATTAGTGGTGAAGCTATGCTACTGAGTGCTACAGTCCTCAGGGTAGACTTCTATGCTGTCACACAATTCTGAGATCAAGATAATGCTTACCTGAGTTATTTAGTTGAGGCGATCTTTACTGCAAAAGGGTCTGTTATTTACAACATAACATTAGGTGATAAGTAAGATATCTCTGTGGAATTCAGAAACATATAGTCTGTAAAGTCATAGTCTTGATAACTATTAGCATATGATATATCAACTGCTCAATAAAACCAGAATGCATATCTACCTATAGGATTGGATGATTCGCAGTAACTCTATATCAAAATATCAACATGGGTTCTCAAACTAGCATTCAATAAGCACTGTATATACCATATTGCTGTGTATGCTATCCTGTTTCTCTCCATCTGGAAATGTGACCAGTGCCACAGGAGGCAGTTGATGATTTATCCAGAACTTAGGTGACTTTGCGATTCCTTAGAATAGATTGATCATGTACTTTTCACTCTTTCCTGAATATGCATCACACACACTTATTCTTTTGTTTATTTATAAATTTATACTTTGTATTTCAAACTTGCACAAATGTACCAGTGTATTGTGTTCATTACTAAACATGTACAAATATTAGAAATGTAAAATTTTTGAGATAAAGATTAAATAAGCATTATTTTCACAGAGATATTCTATTAGAGAATTCAGCCAGACTAAACTTGATTCAGTTTTGGCTTTGAAAATTCTTAACATCTGTTTAAAGTGACAAAATTAATAAGATGCCATAAGTGCCTCAGTGTGTGCTGTTCCTATGAGATCTCATTTTGGAAGTCTGTTGATTATGAAATTTGGTAACCAGGAGAATGTTACATGACAAAAATTAGCCAGTCTTCAAAAAGAGTCCAAGTAGCTAACATAAATGCATGCATAAATCAAGCAAATATTGAGTACATATATATTAGAGCAACAAGATTGCGTTAATGTTATGTATTAGAGATGTAAGACAGGTAGAACCAAAGACTTTTGCTTAAAGGGAGCTTTCCTATCCTCTAAAGAAAGAATGGATGGGCACTATAATTACCACGTTGCTCAGATAACATTCATAGCAACCAGGAAACTCTGTAACACAGGCAGTACACAGAAAGAAACTTGTTCCTGAAAACCAGACACATGCTTTCAGATAACCATGCTGGATCACCCAAGCATTTGTATAAAGGCGTACAGTGGCTATTAAGAGCAACCGCAGTTGTTTGCCTTTTGATTAAGTGTAGAGACTGAAAATTCTCTGAAGTTACTAGAAAGATCATGATAATAGATAGTGGTCTTTTCAATGCAAAGTTGTAAGGGAGGCAAAAAAAAAAAGGGATAAAGAACCATTTCTCTTGATAATTAACAGAGGAAGGTCTCAACAACTCTATTGAAATAGGCTTAGAAGTTAGAAGAAGAATACTATTTCAGCATGCCTCAGTACTGCTGGAAACAGACTTGCCAAGAAATAAACTGCACTCAAGAACAAAGAATTTTATGTGGAAATATAATCTAGGGCAGACGTCCGCAAACTTTGGTCTGTGGGTCAAATCTGACCCACTGCCTCTTTTTGTTAATAAAATTTTATTGTCACCTAGTGACACCCCTCTATTTTTGTATTGTGTATGATAGCTTTCACAAGATAATGGCAGGGCTGACTAGTTGTAACAGGTGCCATCTTACCTGTAAAGCCTAAAATATTTATTCTTTGGCCCTTTATAGAAAAAGTTTTCTGATATATAGTCCCCTGGAGTTGATACATACTACTCAAGTTTCTAAAAGGACTTGTTATTAATGTAAAAATTTAATGATTAAATCCCCATATTTATTTTTATGGGACAATACTTTTACACATATTTAAATACTACCTTGGATATTTTACCCTGATTGCCTATGTTGTATGTATATGTATAAAACCATAGTTGAAAAAAAAATAAAACCATAGTTGATTCTAGAATAAGATTCAGTCATTTTTCATTAGTCATTTGGGGCTTTTCTCAGTTTTAAAATGGATTTTGGGATCCCTGGGTGGCGCAGCAGTTTGGCGCCTGCCTTTGGCCCAGGGCGCGATCCTGGAGACCCGGGATCGAATCCCACATCGGGCTCCCGGTGCATGGAGCCTGCTTCTCCCTCTGCCTGTGTCTCTGCGCCTCTCTCTCTCTCTGTGACTATCATAAATAAATAAAAATTAAAAGAAAATTAAAAAATAAATAAATAAATAAAATGGATTTTATCTCCAGTGGCAAACCATTTGGGTATTTTCTTGTATATTTTAGATCCTGGCGCCTAGAATATCGTCCAGTTGAAAAGGTCTATTAAGATTTTTGCAGGGGATCCCTAGGTGGCTCAGCGGTTTAGTGCCTGCCTTTGGCTCAGGGCGTGATCCTGGAGTCCTGGGTTCGAGTTCCGCATCAGGCTCCCTGCATGAAGCCTGCTTCTCCCTCTACCTGTGTCTCTGCCTCTCTCTATCTCTGTGTCTCTCATGAATAAATAAATAAAATCTTAAAAAAAAAATTCTTGCAGACAGAGAAGCAAATTAAGTAAGAAGCCAATTTTCCAAAAGTTTGGATTCACTGTTTTTTTTTTTTTGTCCGGGACTTTGTATTATCATATATGTACCTGTGAAGGGCACAGGACCATAAACCATTCAGTTCAGCTTTGACTTTACTTTATAAACCACTTCTCTGCACCTCTCTGCAGATCAGAATGTCTTGGCATGACTGTCCTTGTCAAAAGGGTGTTTTATGTCAAAAAAACAAGAATGGTCTTTTCACATCAATTTCTTCTCCATAAGCTCCTTTACTATCAGGGATCAAGTTTTGAGTTAGATACCTTTCCTGCTTCATGTAATTGAGGGAATGGGTATACAGAGTGTTCATAATAAACAACTTGACAAGAAATCTGGCCCAATTTCTCTGTCCCTGTTTGCATCATTGCTAGTTTCGGTCCCACTTTAGGAATTTATTAATCTGATTTATTGCCTTTAGTAGATCATCTAAAAATGTGTCACCAGTAGCCGATCATTCCACAATATCTTTATATGAATTAATGTCATAAGTGAGAAAGGTCCTGAGGAACCAGTAGGTTCTGTAACATTTTGAACCATGACTAAGGCAATAAGATTAAATTCATGACACAATGGACAATGGGTATCAGAATGGGCAGAGAGCAGAAAAAGCTGCAAATGTCAGCAGAAATGATACATAACCTTCACTTGCTTCACAGTTCAGCCTGGGGCCAGCTCAGCTCAGGAGGTCGTTATGCTGACTTTTTCTGCAGAGAGAGGGTGTAGGGGAGAATCAGAGAGAAAGGAGAAAGAGAAGGAGGAGGAGGAGAAGGTGGGGAGCAGGGTGAGGGGTGAGGTGAGACGTGGGGGGGGGGGTGATGGCGAAAGAGGAAGAGGAGAGAAGAAACCCTGCTCGTCAGTTGTTCACTGCTTTTAGGAATTTCTAACCGATAGTTCTAAATGACTGTTTTCTATCCTGGGACTCTATGTTTTTTGCCTTTCTGGATCCCATCTTATCTTCTATTATTTAAATAGTTTTTTTCAGAAGGGTGTTTACCTAAATGAGATTACTTTGGCAGCATGGCCTCTGGCATGATTATTACAATTCTCAAAATTTTTGGCTTATGGCTGCAGAATTTCCCATCAACATACACAAAATGTGTTCACCAAGGTAAGATGCTAAGGACCCTTGGAAGTGTCTCTTTCCACAATAAATAAACAAAAGGATGAGATAAGTTATCTGGCATGGTAACAAAAAAACAGAATCAGGGAGACAACGAGCAGTTAGCCACACTTGTCTGTGTTTTTTATTCTTAGTCTGAAAACCGATTTGATTGTCTATACTAATGAATAATCTCACCCTTCAAATAACTGTTAAATATTTATTTCAGGTTGGATTACATTTATAAAATGAAAGGTAATAGTTTTATCAGGAGAATTATTTTGTAGATATATTTGCACACATCCCTCCCAGCTTTGTGTCAGAATTTCAGTGGTACCCTGCAGCTATTCATTGACCCCAAATAATAGATTTATTCCTCAGTGGACCACAAGCTAGCAATGGTTCTTGAGACATAGGACAACTATAGTGGTAGAAAAAGAGAGCAGGTGTTGTAAAATCCTCAGAGAGGACATATTTGATAACAAGCATGTTAATGTAAATTATCTTATTCTGTTCTATTTTTTGTTGTCCCAGTGAAAATTGTGTCATTTATGCCTACAGAGCACAATGCTCAGTTGTGCTTTTAGCTATTCCACTTTATCTGAACAGTTCTTTTCTTATCTTTGACCATTTTTTAAATGAAGCCTTAGCCCCCAGATTGACATTATTAACTTGCTGTGCCTTGGGAGCAGTTCTTGTGAATTCAAATGCACGTTTCCTTAATTTAAAATAAAAATGAGAAAATGCAAAATGATTATATTTCATTATGCAAATTAATTTTTCTTTCTTGCTAAAAAGATTTGGTTATTGCCTTTGCTTCAAATGAAACACAAATGAGGCATGAGATCTCCTGTCGCTTTTTCACAGTTGAAAACAACATTTAGTATTAACACAGTCATTAATATTATATACAAGCCCTAATTCAGTTGGTTATTGATTTGTATGATATCACACAATAAAAAAATAGTAACTATTTGGAAGTACCTGTTTGAATAGTAAACTGTTTGAAACCTACAGCAGAACTGTGATGAAAATCACTACCGACTATTGGCTTGAGCTAACTATACTACAGATTTCTTTGCTTAACATTATAATCAAGAGATATTAGTTATGTGTTTAGGAATTTGAGCTATTTTTTATGTTGCTACATGGATGATTACTAACGCAAGTAGTTTCAGCTTTATTCATCATGTATAGTTTTATTATTCTCCTTATGTGATAAAACACTAATTATAAAGTCAAATATAAATTTTAATTTTATATTGAAAAAAACTTAAAAGCCATCTCTCTTCAGATGTGATCCAAAGTCACAACCAGGGGATTCACAGAAAGAACTCATTCATGTTAATGTATTATTTATGTATATTTAAACTGATTGGCATTCAGAATATATATTTGTCATTATGAAAAATGACAAGTCTTGAAAAGATGATCTTTTAAAAAACAAATATTACATATTGAGATTTTAATTTCATTTTTGTGAACAATCTATATGTATGTTAAATTAAGGAAATACATGTTTGAATTCATAGTTTATGAACAAATTTGCAGTTACATTTCTATATGCAGCTTGCTCTTCCATTATAATGCAATGGCATTATGTTTCCAGTAGAAAACGACATTATGAAAACTAATTCTGATAGTCACATCAAATCAGCAAATGTAATGCCTTTGAATTTAAGGTATCTGTGTTTTTCCTTTCTGAAATTTGGTATTGCAGACTCGTTTTGGTCTAGTTGTATGAGACCACATGGGATACCATAAACCCGTGGTTCCCAAATGGAAGCAGTTTAGTCCCAGAATATTTGACAATGCCTGAAGACATTTTTGGTAGTTACAACTTGGGGCAAGGTGCTTTTGGCATCTAGCAGGTAGAGCCCAGGGATGCTTCTAAATCTTCTACAATGCACAGGACAGCTTCCCACAACAAAGAATTATGTAGATTCAGATGTCAATAGTGTTGTTTTACTGCAGGTTAAGAAATTCTGTATAGAGCAGTGCTGTCCAATATAAATATAGTGAATCACAGATGAGAGCCTGATATGAGATTTAAAATTTTCAAGTAGTCACATTTAAAAAAAAAAAGGAAACAGGGGATGTTATTATAATAATGTATTTTATTTAAGCTAGTATATCTAAAATATTGTTTTTCAGCATGCATTTAATATAGCATGACAGATATTTTACATTTTTAATACTTTTAGAAATCCAGTGTTTATTGTACACCTACAATACATCTGAATTCAGACCAGCCATATCTTAGGTGCCCAATAGCCACTTGCAGCTGGTGACTAATTGTACTGGGCAGAGAAGCTTGCCTCTACCCCTAACTTTACCATTATTCACCCAGATCTTATAAGTAGCAAAATAATTAAAATGATCTATACTTGTGCCACCAAGTGTGACCAGTGTTTTCTTTGATTTATCAAATGATCTTATCCAGGGATCTTAACATTTTTTACAATAGTGTTGAATCTTACCTCTAAAATGATCACTTTTGATGACAGTCACAAAGTTAGAAGGAATATTAAGAGAATGTAATGCAATTTCCATTTCAGTCCAGCAATTCTATCACTTACATTGTCAAGTCTTTTGAGATATATTACCTGTATCTCTATCACAGCCTGCAGTCTATTTAATAATGTTAAAAGGGAGAATACTTTTTTAAGAGGAATCTTAAATACCACTTTTTATTTTACTCAAAGCAGTTCTTGTATATTAAGACAGAAAAAATATTGAAGTAGACTTTTATCTTTTAAAGTTAAATATGCTAGGGGTGCCTGGGTGACTCAGTCGGTTAAGCCTCTGACTCTTGATTTTGACTTACTTCATGATCTCAAGGTCATGAGATTGAGCCTTGCATCAGGCTCTGCACTGGACATGGAGCCTGCTTAAGATTCTGTCTCTCCCTCTGCCTCTCCCTGCCCTTGTGCTCCCTCTTCTCTCTCTCTCAATCAATCAATCAATAAAAGTTAAATATATGTTGTGCCCATGACTTGCTCCACTTATGTGGTTAGCAGCTTAGAAATGATGCTATTAGGTCAAAATGCCCACCTCCTGGGACACCTGGGTGGCTCATCAGTTGAGCATCTGCCTTTGGCTCAGAGCATGATCCCGGAGTCTAGGATCAAGTCCCACATCAGGCCCCTTGCGGGGAGCCTGCTTCTCCCTCTGCCTGTGTCTCTGCCTCTGTCTCTCTGTATCTCTCATGAATAAATAAATAAAATCTTTAAAAAAATACCCACCCCCTTTTAAGCTCAGTTATTACAGAATAAACTTTGTTCTGGGAAAATAGGCAATAAATTAGGATTATTGTATGAGTAGACAGACAGTACTTACCAGAATCCTGATGATATGTAATAGGAAGTTGGAAGCCTATCTTTCCTTAACTTTTACTCTCTGAAAAGATATAAGGCTATCATAAATACAAAATAATAAACACAACAGGTATTATTTTAATTACTACTTTAAAGAAGTAGAACAATCTTAAAGTATTTAAAAATGTATTTGTTCCACAGAAAACAGAAGCAAGTTGTTTAAATGATATAATCTATTGTTGAAAACTCTTATACAACTGTATGTGGTACCTGGGATGGATTTGAAAAACACATATAATAGCTCATTAAGTAACATATCTTAATTTTGATGCTGTTCCTCCCGTTGACTCTCTCTTTAATGGCAGGATTTATGGGAGATTTCTGTGTCTGCTTTGAAGAAGTAGCTTAATGCTTACAAATTTGGGATTAGTTGATATATCTGTAAAGTCTTTGAATGTCTCTAAAACACATTAAGAAAGTTCTCTGCTCACAAAAGATGGGAATCTAAGAATTGAGAAGAGCAGATTGTCAACTGAAATATGATGGTAGGTGGTGGAATTTGTTTAAATATAGCTATCTACTCTTCAATAATTGTTGCTGAAAATGCACCATCTGCTTTAAAAGAATAATCATTTGTGGCATATCATGCTAATACATTCACAAGAAGGAAGGAATTTATTTTTGAAATTTTCATTTACTAAGTCACTAATTAAGTATATTTGGCCAGTGTGTTAGGGCAACATTAGAAAATTTCCAGTGAGTTATATGGTATATCTTTCAGCCAGGTGATCCTGTAAGATCTGGTTTGAAATTACTCCAAGAATTTGTTGATGCAGAAAAATTAAGAGATGTTTTATAAATGAAGATATATGATAAAAGACATAATATTGGTCAAATTGGCATCTTAATGTTCGAAATATTTGAGGGTAAGTCAGCATTCTTAAATATTCATTGTCTGGGTTTGGCAAATACCTTCCAGGCAGTCTTTGCATATCTATCCATAGTGTTCTTTACTTGAAAATACCAAATGGCTTCTGTTTCATAAGCATGTAATCAAAAACAGTGGAGTAGATAATATTAAATTGCCTTGTATTCTAAAAAGAAGGCTTTTATTCCAACATGTTATTTTTAATTTAATGGATATATTATTAAACTGAAATAATATTCCACTTATTTTTGATAACTGATTTGCAATACCTATTAATTTTGCTTTTCTGTTGCATGTCACCATTTTTATAATTATAGCAACATTTTATGTTATCAGCAATACATTCATATTTCACAATGTGTAAAATATACTCTAGACAGATACTAATAGTAGATGCTAAATACTTTGATCTGTTCCTTTAAGGCTCACCTAAAGCATCTTTTGAAACTTTTTTTCAATTCTTTCTCAGTTAAATATGACTGATTTTCATTCTGTGATATAGAAGTTATTCCTTTTATTTTGAATTTCTTTTGCAGCATTTTTATCTAATTCCCCTTTAACTACTCCCTTCCCTTTAGAAGACAAGCACTCTTAAGGGAAGTGACTATCTTTTATTCTTATATATAATCTTTCTCAAATCCAGCACATGTGTTACATATAGTAGACCTTCAATCACGTTGGTTTTAATTAAATTGAATACTATATGCTTCTATCCATTTTGAGATTAATTGGCTGTCATGTATTAAGGAAGGAATGTAATACACAACTCATTTTTCAAAGACAAATCAGCCAGATGGATTTTTTTTCCATTTAAGTGGTTGACACTTTTATATTTATTCCATGTGGCATGTGCTCTTTCTGTCACATCTCTCACTTTAATGAGTTGATAATGTCACCAAATGGTTTTTGGCTATATCAGAACAGGTATGTGTAGGAAGTAGCTAGAATTCCCTTATGAATACCTACAAATGCCAAATGAGTTTCTAACGTAGCATTAGGACAAAAGAAGAGAACATCTGAGTTAATAAAAAAGAAGACAATGCACTCCCTGGTAGAGCTGCAGTGGGATGCACCTAGGACAGTGCAGTGCTCCTTTTTAGAAACACAGGGAAGAGGAAAAAATAAAACAAGATGAAATCAGAGACAAACCATAAGAGACTCTTAATTATAGGAAACAAACTGAGGGTCGCGGGATGGGGATGGGGTAACTGGGGCTGGACATTAAGGAGGGCATGTGATGGAATGAGCACTGGGTGTGAGCACTGGGTGTTATAGAAGACTGATTAATCAGAGAAGGACAAACATTATATGTTCTCATTCATTTGGGGAATATAAATAATAGTGAAAGGGAATATAAGGGAAGGGAGAAGAAATGTGTGGGAAATATCAGAAAGGGAGACAGAACATGAAAGACTCCTAACTCTGGGAAACGAACTAGGGGTGGTGGAAGGGGAGGAGGGCGGGGGGTGGGGGTGAATGGGTGACGGGCACTGAGGAGGGCACTTGACGGGATGAGCACTGGGTGTTATTCTGTATGTTAGTAAATTGAACACCAATAAAAAATAAATTTATTATAAAAAAAAGAAGACTGATTAATCACTAACCTCTGCCTCTGAAACCAGTAATACATTATATGTTAATTGAATTTAAATTTTAGAAAAGTTAAATCATAATAAGAGTTAATGTTTAATAAATATCTTATTTCATAGCTAAATATCCATTTAAATGTTTCTAATCTGTCAAAAAAAAAGAAACAGCAATTAGAGCTGTGTGCTTTGAGATAGCTCTCTCTATATATAATTTTATCCTACCTTGACTCTTTTCTCACTTAAAAAATGTCTCTAGCTTATTCAAGCATATTTCCTATGTTTGAAGAGTTGTTTTTACTACTGAACATTGAAGAATTTTAAAAATGCAAATATGCTAATTAAGCTACTTATAGCTCTGCCTATAAAATATTGCAAGATTGGAGGTACAAGCTCTCTATCCTCATCTTAATTTTTCCCTTAATACCTGGGTGATGTTGGCAAGACATTACACCTGTGTCTCAATTTCTTCTCTCAATCTCTTCATCTATAAAGTCAGAGATTTGGATGTTCTATACTTCAATGAGTCCTCATTCTGAATGTGTTTGTGTGTGATTGTGTCTTGTAATACAGCCTTGATGTAATCCTCTCCTATACTCCTTATTAGCTCTTTCACCTTCTAAATTTATTTAATCTACCTCAGACTCAATCTCAAGTATAGAAGGTAATTACAGTTCTCCTGCAACATCAGAAACTCTGAGACATTCATGAAGTCATACACATAAATGTACAGTATAAATATCTACAGGTTACATATTGTAATATCTGGAGTAATGTGGAAGGAACATCTAGAGCAACACTGTTCAACAAAGGTAAGATACAAGGGTAAATGCTACCTAGCTACAATGTGATTTTAAATTTTCTAGTAGCCACATTTAAAAAAGAAAAAAAAAAGTGAAATTCATCATCATAAATTTATTTAGCCCAATTTATCCAAAAATTTATGGGACCATGAAATCTATATAAAATATTAAAGAAATACTTTGCATTCTTTTATTCATGCTAGGTCTTTCAAATCTAGTATCTATTTTATATTTATAGTACATATCTTAATTTGATCTAGCCACATTTCAAAAGCTCCATAGCCATGTGTGGCTAGTGGCTATCATAACGGGCAGCACACATCTGGAAATTTCAAGGGATAATAAAGGAAACTTAGAAATGAACAAATGTACCTCTCTCTCATCACTGCTTTGAAATTGTATTATGTCTTATTAAAGCATGCAATGAAATTTGGAGATGGGCTCTTCTTGAAACCTATTTTCATTGTTTATAGTCAAGATTAAACGTAAGTCTCGGTTATTTAAAAAAGAGAATACCTTGGCCTTGTGTGTGTGAATTATGCTTATGAGCCTGGGAATTATTTTAGAATTTTTCCCATATTAAAAATTATTATTGTAGTTCCACATTCATTGCCTCTTTCCTAAATATTTGGAATCTCATTCCAAAGTACTAATCAAGTTGCATATTATTGATCAACATTCTAGCAAAAATAGTACAATTCTGAGGCTTGTGTGCCATATACAAACATCCCCAGTTATGGATTGTACAGCAAAGCAGTGCTTGAGTGACTCATTTGGTTGAGTCAGACTCTTGGCTTCAGCTCAGGTTGTGATCTCAGGGTTGTGAGATCAAGCCCTGCATCAGGCTCTGTGCTCAATGTGGAGTTTGCTTGAGATTCTCTCTTCCTCTCCCTCTCCCTCTCCCTTTTGCTCAGTCTCTCAAATATATAAGTAAATAAGATAAATAAATAAATAAGATAGATAAATAGATAAATAAAGTATTGTACAGCAAAATCATGTGGTTTTTAAACAGTTATCTCCTCTTTGGAAAAGAAAAGTAAATAAATAAAAAATACAAACTTGAAAAAAATGCTGACACCATGTTAATAAAATTGCATTGAAAAAGTTCATATTATTATTTTTAAATTTGTTTAATTGAAGTATAGTTGACATACAACATTATGTTAGTTCCAGGTACAACATAGTGAACTGACAATACATTGTACAGTGCTTACCACGATAAGTGTAGTCACCATCTGTCACCATGCAACGTTATTATATTATGTACATTATTATATTGTATTCCAAATTCATGCTTTTTTGTCCTAAATTTAATTTAAAATGTAGATCCCTTGAAACTGAGAAGTAGTTTACAATTCCAGAATCTAAGTATGGACTATGCCTCATTTATCAAAAAGTAAGTAATATAATAGGTAATTGTGCTCATGGTATGCATTCTCCATTGCCTTTGAAGAATTTGAATTATGGAAATCAATCAGTCAGGGACATTGTCAGTGATATTTCTTATATACTGAAATCATGACTATTGTTAGCAGAATAGTATCAAAAACACCTAGTTCTATAAAATTCAGTTAATTACTTAATTTAATCTTTACCACAAATAATAGGCCCAAAATAAGACAAACATAACTTTTGGATAAAGTCACTAGGATTCCTTCTTGTTGAGTATAATTTAACTTTTCTTTCTTTATTAAAGTTGAAATGTCTACATGAACAAAATCATTTCCTTCAAGACAAAAAAATCATACGGTATGTCTTTATAAATATTTGTACGAGTACATTAATACTCAAAGATGTGCCAGCAAAACACAATTTGGCAACAATAAATAAATATAGAAATGTACCTATCTGTACATATGTATATATGTGCATGTATATTTATACACATATGGTTTCTTTTTTTAAAGATTTTGTGTATTTGAGAGAAGGAGAGTGAGTGGGTAAGCATGAGCAGGGGGTGGGGCAGAGGAAGAGGGAGAGAGAATCTCAGGCACACTTCATGCTGAGTACAGAGCCCAACATGGGTCTCAGTCCCATGACCCTGAGATCATGACCTGGGCTGAAACCAAGAATCGGTCACTTAATTGACTGAGCCACCCAGGCACCCCTACACATGTAGTTTCTAACCAACATGATGTCATCTTTGGGACCAACAAAAGAAGTATGTTACCCATTTATTTACAAAGAGGAAAGGGTATATATTTTCCCTGTATTTTACTTGGGCAGAGCACATTGAAAATAGTAAATTTTGAGTAATATGTATTAACATATATGTTCTTATAATCACACATTTACTCACATATATTATTCTTATCATTAGTGTTTATCAAAATAAAGAAACACCACAAATTAAAATTTTTCTTAATATATATGTTTGTACATTATGGTGTGTACAATAGTGTCTTGAGTATATACTAGATACTTACCACTTGGTAAAATACTGCTGGCTACCCAATGCTTTTTCATCTTACCAAAAATGAACTTGAAACTGTTGCTCTGTTGAGAGTTAATGGAGTCCTGATAGAAAATAACATGGCTTAGGAGTAAATCAAAAGGTGCTTTAATATCAAATGTGTCATTCTTGGGATCCTTGGGTGGTGCAGCGGTTTGGCGCCTGCCTTTGGCCCAGGGCGCGATCCTGGAGATCTGGGATCGAATCCCACGTCGGGCTCCCGGTGCATGGAGCCTGCTTCTCCCTCTTCCTGTGTCTCTGCCTCTCTCTCTCTCTGCTTCTCCCTCTGCCTGTGTCTCTGCCTCTCTCTCTCTCTCTGTGTGACTATCATAAATAAATAAAAATTTTAAAAAAACAAAAACAAAAAAAAAAACAAATGTGTCATTCTGAATGGTGTAACCATAAGTTATTTCACACTTTTAAACTTTAGTTTTCTCAGTTGAAAAGTGAGATCTAGGGAGTAAAAAAGTTCAAATATGTCTTATACTACTACTATTTCCTCTAAACATATCTATTATCCCAGTGATTCTATTGATATATCTGATTAAAGATACACTTTATTTTACATTTCTCTAAGTAAAGTCCTTTCTTTTTTAAGCCATTATAAAATGTACACATTGTTACTTTTATCAGGATATAATTTGTTGGGGATCCCTGGGTGGCGCAGCGGTTTAGCGCCTGCCTTTGGCCCAGGGTGCGATCCTGGAGACCCGGGATCGAATCCCACGTCGGGCTCCCGGTGCATGGAGCCTGCTTCTTCCTCTCCCTCTGCCTGTGTCTCTGCCTCTCTCTCTATGTGTGACTTTCATAAATAAATAAATAAATAAAATTTTAAAAAAGGAATATAATTTGTTATTAAAAGAGATATAAAAATAAAAAAATAAAAAATAAAATAAGAGATATAATTTGTTATAAAATTAATCCTGGAATATAGATCTACTATAAAATTTCCCTACAATACAAAATTTTCCATCATGGTAGTTTTCTTCTTGTTGCATGAGATATATTTCTTTTTTTGTTTTTGGAATATTAATTTGATTAAATTATATGATTTTAACTCTGAAAGGAAATAAGATGAAGAAGACATTTTGAAACTCTCATAGCTCTAATACTAATTTGAATATGTAGTGTTTATTTTTTCAAGTTGTTATATATATATATTGTGTGTGTGTGTGTGTTTGGGGGGGTGTGTGTATACACACTTCAAGAAAGGACCTGAGTTTCTGACATTTTGGAAAAGAATATTTATCCCAAAAAGGGAGTGAAAGGAAGGCTATAAAGATAAATAGGAATTTTCTACAATGTTTTATTAGTGGTCTAGTCTACCTTGTCTAATAATATATATGAGAAGTCTGGTGGCATGCTGGAGCCAGCTTATAGAAGCTCAAAGGGGGGCTAGTGGTGTACATCCTTTCCTAATTCCATGTTTAAGGATGCCACTCAATAGCTTAAAATCAGCTATAGAGGGAGTATGCTACAAATCAGAATTTAGGGAACTGCTTTCTGTTCCTTAGTTGGGCAATGTTCGTTCTTCCCTAGACCAAGTTTTTTATTTTTTGGTTTGTTTCTTTTATACAGTGATGCCTCTTCCCAGAACACTCTTTCTCTCTGCATCCACATTTGTTCATGAAATTGTTTGGTCTCACAAAGAGAAGAGAAGTGAGGTCCTATGTTTTTATAAGCATTAAGTCAAATACATAGGATTTCAAGAGAAGCTGGTTATATTGAAATATAATTATCAAAATATTAAAAATATGTTATATAATTATGTCTTCCATTAAGTTATCAAGTAAGATCCAGAAGCACATTTAATAACTATCATAATTTTAAGTTACTATTTGATATGTGATATGAAATATATGTAACTTCTACTATTAATATGCCACTGAGACTGCTAATTCTATCATGATGTGTGTCTGCATTTGTAATATAAGGAAATGCTAATTTTCACAACTTTATTGAAAAATTATTGATATTCAAAAATCTGCACATATTTAATGTATATAGTTTGATGACATTGGACATGTGCATATATTCGAGAAACCATCACCGCAATCAAGGTAACAGATAAAACTACTACCTTGCAAAGTTAAAGAAATGCTCATTTTATTTGTTTTATTTTATTTTTTTAGAAATGCTCATTTTAATTAGAGTTTGGTTGCATTTTTTTTTTTCCATAACCAAGTAGACAGACTCTTTGAATCATGTTTCAGGATATCTGTTGACAGAGTAGAATTTTGTGTGTCCCTTGGGATCTTCTTTGACTTTCCATTTTTGGAGAGGCAATCTTTGTTATCCCAAAATAATCACCAATTTTAAATAGTAGTAATGATGCCATTGTAATTGCCAATTTGATTCTGCTAGAAGTCTAAGAGAGAAAGGGCTGTTTATATCTTTTTCATGAAGGTTGTTTCAGCTCCTAGCACCCATAACACAGAGTTCATGAATGAGTAAATGAACAAATGCATAGACATTTGTGGCTCACTGACTGTTGATTCTTACTCATGGTAAAAGGGAGAAGAAAGTACAATGATACTTTCTTTTTCTGATAATTGTCTCTTTTCTGTATAACTGGAATCCTTAGAGATTAATATTGGTGAGTTTTTCAGATATGGCAGCAATAATATACACACTATTAAGGAAAACTCAATCTGAACCTCATAATATTTTACAACCAAAACTGCAGAGAAGAAAAGTCACTGTATACATAGAAAATTGCATAATTTATACCCAGTTGTAGCACTTTCTAAGATTGGCTATGTACTATCCTTTCCAGGCATTCTCTAATTTTATTGATATCAATTTACCAGGTGCCCCATGGAGTTTAGCTGGCATAGTATTACGTAGTTTCTGAACTCCCATTTATCAGATCAATAGCTCATACTGTCTGCATGTCACAGTATTAGTATCACAGGAATAGTTATTATTTCTGGCCTTGAATATTATTCTGTCTCCTCACTTCAGTCATTCTTGGACAGAGCGCTAAAAGTTGGTGTGTTTGGGGTAAATAGAGAAGAACAGTATCTAATCCAAAGTGAGTGTTGAACAAATAATAGTTTATTTTCTCTTCCATCCCCACAGTGGTGGGTTCCTTTACATTGCTTCCATTTTTCCTACCCAGCATATTTATCAGGACTTTCGTTGCCACTAAGATGTATTATACATTTACAAGCACTGAAATGGTGTATCCCCATAAAAACACATAAGCATTCCTTTCTCCACTGCTAACCATATATGCATGGATTCCCAGCCTTCTGGGAACTCACAACATTTACTCTTCTTTTCCCATTTTATACATTCAAAATAAACAGTAAATTCTTCCAAGATAGAAGGGCCTCTAACTTTATATGTTATTTGATAACACAGAGAAAAAGTATATAGTATATAAACCAAATAATCTTCTAAACATAAAAGAGGTTATTTTGTGCTTTAAATAAATTATATGCTAAATTAGATATTTGAATGTGGTTTTCATAAGCAGGGACTGAATCTTTACTACACATTGAAGGTTGGAGACACATTTTATTCTGGTATTTGGACCTACTCTGAGTTTTCGGGCATTAAATATATCTGTGATACTTTGTCTTATATGATCAACATCTGTCAAATCAATTCTGTAAAATATCATAATGAAAGAGGTTCTAATTAGCCGACAAAAATGGCAACATACATCTTTCTTGCACAATATTATTTTTTATTTTTTTCTTTTTCCCAGGTTGAAGTATGATTGACAAATACATATGTGTTTGTGGGCATGTTTAAATTATACAGTGTGATGTTTTGATATGCATATACACAAGAAATAATTTCCACAGTCAAGCTAATTTCAATCAACTCACATAGTCATCATTTTGTTTGTGTGTTGTGAGAACACTTAAGATCTAATCTCTTAAAATATTTCAGCTATATAGCACAGTGTATTAACTATAGTCATCATGTTGTACATTAGATCTCCAGAGCTTATTCACTCTGCATAACTGCAACTTTGTACCCTTTCACTGACATCTCCCCACTTTCCTCACCCCTCAGCCCCTGACAGCCACCATTCTACCCTGTTTCAATGAATTCAATGTTTTTCAACTTCACATAGAAGTGAGATCATGCAGTATTTGTCTTTCCATGTTTGGCTTACTTCACTTAGCATAATGTCCTCCAGGCTCACCCATGTTGTTACGAAGGGCAGGATTACTTAAAAAGAAATGCTGTTTCATTTTATCACATTTATATATATTGTATTTTCTTTATCCAGTCAACTAGCAATGGACCCTTAAGTCATTATATTTTGGCTACCGTGAATAATGCTGCAATGACCATGGGAGTGCAGATATTACTGCAGACAGTGATTTTATTTCCTTTGGATATATGCAGCTTTCGGGGTAGGATTGCTCAATTATATGGCAGTTCTAGATTTCATTTTTAAAAAAATGTTTTTAAAGATTTTATTTATTCATGATAGACATAGTGAGAGAGAGAGAGAGAGAGGCAGAGACACAGGCAGAGGGAGAAGCAGGCTCCATGCAGGGAGCCCAATGTGGGACTCGATCCCGGGTCTCCAGGATCAGGCCCTGGGCTGAAGGCAGGCACTGAACCGCTGAGCCACCCAGGGATCCCCCTAGTTTTCATTTTTTGAGGAACGTCCAAACTATTTTCCATAATGGCTGTACCAATTTTTCATTCTCACCAATAGTGTACAAGGGTTCTCTTTTCTCCACATCCTTGCCAACTTTTGTTTTGATAATAACCATTCTATTAGGTGTGAGGTGATATCTCGCTGTAGTTTTGTTTTACATTTCCCTGATTAATAGTGATGTCGAGCATCTTTTCATATACTTGTTGGTCATTTGCATGTCTCAATTTTAAAATATTGGTATTATTTATATGCATGGTTTTTTTTCATTATTATACTGTTATGAGCAGCCAGGGGTACTTAAAGTCTTTTAATATGGTTTTCTTTTAATTTCTCCTGCAATTCAGGTTTTAAGAAATTTGCTTGATTTTCATAAATTAAGCTACATAAAAATATCTTTGGGGTGAATTATGCATTTTACTATAGAGCAGCACATTGTTTTTTTTTAAATATTTAGCCTTTAATTAAATTTTTCATATTAATATAACAACTCTTTTCAAAATATGGCTGTAGGTCCTTTACAGTCATTTTACTTTTATTCATTTTGTCTAACTTTGTGTTAGATGAATCTTTGTCATGTATCACATTATTGGGCTATGGGTGTTGATATGGTAGAATCTTTTTTAATAGGTTAACTTTTCCTATTTACACTTATTGATGTGATAAAAAGATTTGATTTTACCCCTTTTATCTACATTCTCTGCTTATAATATTTTCTGTTTTATTTTTGCTAAACTTATTTTTATATGATTCAGGTTTTCTATTCATAATTCTGAAGGTTAGCAATCAGTTTCTATCATTCTGTTGTTTGATTCCATATGTGTAATCTGATTACTGAATGTGTAATCTGAATTACTGAAAGGTATTGGCAGGGATAGTGATGGTGAATCAGATGTATCTGCATTTCAGAATGAAAATCCAAAGTAGGCTAGGTCTAAATAATCAAAAAGATAGGTTAAGGGCCTATCTCTGATGGCTTTTACACTCCTACTTAGGTAGTTAGTTAGTTAGTTAGTTAGAAGAATGCAGCATCACCAGTGCTTTTAAAGGCACAGAGAATATTAAAATATGAAAAAAGGACATTAATAACTCTAAAATGGAAGTAAAATTATACATACCATAATGATGCATCTTAAAATCAATGATACTGTATGAACTATGATATATAATTATTAAAACCTTAATTGACCTCTCTACCATAAAAGATGAGACTATTAGCAGACTACTTCTTTCTGTCTCTACTTCCTGATGATTATTTTTATATTACATCTAATATTATAAGTTCTATAATATATACTTTTAAAGCAATAATAGTCTAGTTCTTGTCAGATTAAGATTTTATGTTTTACTTCCCTCTACGGAGAACAGTGAAATTATTATACTTTCTCACACCCCATACCATAAATTTAGGTTTCTTATTAGGTAGAACTCTATGTAATTGAAATTGATCATTTTTCAAGGTTGAAAGTACCAACTTTTGACAATTGTATATAGTCTAACCTAATATATTATCATTTTTTTTCCTTAAGTTTTTATAATTTTAACTTCTATAACCATACCTCATACACAGCCTGGGAAATTTATATACGTATAGTAATTATCCCTCTGTAAAATTTATATATATTTTCCAAATCATCTCATCCCGCCTATGGATATCTAGGGCAAGTATTTTTATCTTTCAACAGGAAGTGAAACAGCAGTTTCTCACATAACACACAAACAATTTTCTCCAGAATTTAGTCATATGACCACAACTACTTGTAAGGAAGAGTGGAAAGTATGCTCCCAAGGATGGATGGCAACATGCCCAGCTTAAACTATGATGTTTATTTTTAAAATAAAGATGGTAGGAAAAGATATTTGAGGACGTTTAGTGGTCTATGACACAGATACTGTCTAATTCTTTACATTGATAGACCTATGAAAGTTACATCACTGTGTTAACTTTTTATAGCAGTTGGTAAAGATCAGAATGAGCCTATAATTTCTAAGAAACTAGAGAAAAATTTAAAAACAGAAGAGTAATAAGAAAAATCTTGATAAGTCATGCTAGAAAAGAAGAAAACAAAGGGGAAAGAGGTAAAATTCAAATCACAAATGGAAACTAAATAGTTGACAGAAATTAGACTAAATCAGTAATAGAAATTAATAAATATTTGGGAATATCTATGATGATATAAGGCTAAACATAAGGAAAAACAATCTAGATTTTTTAAAAAACATAAGTTTATTAATAGTATAATCAAACTAAGTGGAATTTAAGTTTAAAAATCATTCAGTGGAATAACTGGGGACATTTTGTGTCGTCAAGTGGTATGGCCCATCAAGAATATATATAATGGTTCAGTGTAATTAATCACTGAACAAGGTAATATCAAAGTATAAAGTAAAATGTTTTCTAAAAATATTGTAAAATCGGTGAATCCACAATTATAGAAGGAATTCTTAAATCATTTTCTTAATCATTTAAATAGAAAATTTACATAAGAGAATTAATAAGCTTAGTCAAGTAAAATGTGTAGAGAAAATTGTATCCAAGGAACAGAAAATAATTTCTTGTCCAGTTGTTCTGGAATACTTCCAAAAACCAATACATTATAGGCCACAAAGAAAATTAAAAATTATTTGCAATGGAAAAAAAGCTCACATAGGCCACAATCCTTGAATTCTACACAATAAAACAAGGATTCAAAATAAACTGTGTTGGGGGGCCAGGTGGCTCAGTCAGTTAAGCATCTGCCTTAGGCTCAGATCTGATCCCAGGTTCATGGGATCTAGCCCCACATTAGCCTCTCTGCTCAGTGGGGAGCCTGTTTCTCCCCTTCCCTTTCCCTTTGTCCCTTCCATCCCCACCCCTCCATGCACTCCCTATCTCTCCCTCTCAAATAAATAAAATCTAAATAAATAAATAAAATACAATAAAACCGTGTTGAGGAGGAAGACCTTCCTTTGCCTTGTAATCCTTCTAGCTGTACTAAGACTCAAATTGGCATGAGACAGATTAACAGGAGAAAATCAAATTTATTAGACATATTACGAGGAGTACACACAAAAATGAAATTCCAAAGACTGTAAGGCAAGGAAAGCTCATTTGAGCAACGGGAGTAGGGTAGGGTCTGAGGACACAAAGGGAGAAAACTCTTTAGCAAGAAGACTGAAAGGAGCTTTGTGGAAAAACAAGATTGTTCTCTTATGCAGATGAGTTCCCTCTTTAAAGGAAGCCAATGTTAATGCTTCTCTCCCTATCGCCACTTTCCTTTCTAATGTAAATGTAGGCAGTTAAGGGGTGAGGGGGAGGGCAAGAGGGTGTGCAGAGCATTTACTTTTAACTGGAAATAATCTTTGTACCAAAATGGTACATTTTGGAGTGTCTCATCCTGCATCCCTTTAGCTGAAAACCTTATTATCCATTTGACTTCAAAGACAAAGTTATGTTAGAATAATATAAGGTAGAAAATTTAAAGGAAATATTATTATAAATAATATCTAAAGCATTGTGTACAAAACATTTGAGGATAATCAGGTTCGTCTTAGAAAGCTGGACACCCACATTTCCATCACACTGACCTCCTATCTAACAAAGATTTGACAGAGAGGTACAAAATATAAGTGAAACTGAAGAAGAGCTTGGTTCTTGTCTCAGGGAGTCTAAGAATGAATCTCGCTGCTGATAAAGGAGAATGAGTAAGGCAATAGACGTTTATTAAGCAAAGATACGCAGAAAGCTCTCAGAAGTGAGAGGGGTCCCGACAGGGTTGCCACTGAGAGCATTTTTGGCTGGCTTTATAGACAGCCTGACCAGGGAGATGATGGCCTTGAGAGTTCTTGTCCTGAGTGAATGACATATGACTGTTTTGAGCCTTGGTGATTACTTGAAAGCCTTCAAAGGAAGATACTCCCTAACATTTTGGAGCCAAGGGGCCAGACTTAACTTCCTTATCTCTGTTTTTGTTACCATATCTCTGTTGCATCTCAGTGTCCTTGGGATTTATGGGGGCCCAGAGATTTGTGGGAACTTAACTCTGGGCCTTTCCCTTATCTTTCCCTGCCTAGTCTCATTTTCCCCTAATTCAAAACTTTTCAAAGCATATGGCTAAACAACGTAGAATTATATGGAGTATTTGTCAATTCATTCTGGTCAGGTTAGCCCTGAAAGGGAAACTGGATAAAGAGAACACATATAGAAAGAAAATTATTGGGCAGCCCCGGTGGCGCAGCAGTTTAGCGCCCCCTACAGCCCAGGCTGTGATCCTGGAGACCCCGGATGGAGTCCCACGTCGGGTTCCCCGCATGGAGCCTGCTTCTCCCTCTGCCTGTGTCTCTGCCTCTCTCTCTTTCTCTCTCTTTCTGAATAAATAAATAAAAATCTTAAAAAAAAATTAGTTTCACCTGAGAATATGTATATAAAACCCTGAAATCCCTGAAATATATAATATACATAATCTAATTAATGTAATTCTTCTGAGAAACATATTAAAGGCAAAAATAAAATGTACAAATATTTGAAAACTTGCTGGAAAAAACGAACATTAATAGCAATTCCCAGGGGATGCCTGGGTGGCTCAGCGGTTTAGCGCCTGCCTTTGGCCCAGGGCACGATCCTGGAGTCCCAGGATCGAGTCCCACCTTGGGCTCCCGGCATGGAGCCTGCTTCTTCCTCTGCCTGTGTCTCTGCCTCTCTCTTTCTCTACGTCTATCATGAATAAATAAATATAATCTTTTTAAAAAAATAGCAATTCCCATTTAAACGCTCAACTAGAAATAGATTCCTTTCCATCTCATGAAGTGTATTTTATCAGAAATAGGAAGTAAACGTGATACCTAAATGTGAATTAATGGAACAATAATGTTAATATAATCAGTAATACATATCTAAATGTGTGTAAAATCATTTGAACCATTCACAATTTTTCTGGATTGCAAAAAATGTTTAAAATGAGCAAAAAGGGATGCCCAGGTAGCTCAGTCAGTTGAGCGTCTGACTCTTGGTTTCATTTCAGGTTGGGATCTCAGTGTCATGTAATCAAGCCCCAATTCAGGCTTTAAGCTCTGTGCAGAGTCTTGTTGTCCCTCTCCCTCTGCTCCTCCCCCTACACATTCTCTCTCTCTCACTCAAATAAATAAATAAATAAATAAATAAATAAATAAATAAATACATAAATAAATAAAATCTTTTAAAAATAGTAATAATTTTAAAATAAGCAAAGAGATATGGATGTTAGCAACAGATGAGATTAATTTTATTTGCAGAAGACACATTGTCTAAAAAGCCTAACGTTGAAGTTAAGCAGTCATTAGAACCAAATTGCTCAGTCATCTTGATACCAGATACAGATATACATCAGTCACATTCTATACATGTCCAATAAATAAAAAATGTAATCGTAAAAAGATCCAGTTTGCAATAGTGACTCACTAAAATTTCACCCCAAGTCCAGTCCTACATCTCTCTAATCTGTCTGATGTCCAGTTATCTCTGTCTTCACTAGTCTCTTGGCTTCCACCCTTGGTTCTCTGAAGTTTTTTTTCAACACAGCATCCAGGATATCTTTTTTTTTTTTTTTTCCCAGTAAGAGATATCTTTTAAAGCTGAAATTAAGTTTGTTCATAACCTTTGATAGCTATCTTCTCACTCATAGTAGAAGTCAAAGACCTTATAGGACCCTCTACAATCATTATTCCCTTTATGCTTGTGACCTCATTTTCAGAAAATGAAACTATCTACTTAGCTTACTTTGCTCCCATTACACTGGTTTCTCACCTCTTCTTAGAACATGCCAAACATGTTTTCATCTCAGATGCTGTTCCTTCACCTAACTACGATTTCCCAGTTCCACAGGGTTACTGTCTCATCACGTATTGATTTAAAGATCACCCTCTTGGTGGAGACCTTCTAGTCCATCCTATCTAGCCCTATATTGCCTACATGAAGTCTCTTTTTTTTCCCTGTTTTTCTCTGTAACACTCATCACTGTGTTACATATTTATCCTACTTATTTCTGTCTCCCTGTGCAAAGATCTAAGACTGCAAGTTGAGATCTACACAGCTTCAACAGAAACATTTTTTACTCCCCATAGTTGTGTAATGTACAATCTGCACACAGGTATAAGGTGGCCCTGCTCTCACAATAGTAATTTAATGCCTATTAGGACATGAATTCTTCCTGGGCTTTTTTTGCCCCATTATAGGAGTGAGGTTGAGGGTGGTGGGAGACAAGATCACAGAAATAATGAGACCTGATTGTGGATGGGCTTTGAAGACCATTCTAAGAACTTGAAATTTACTTGGAGCAAGGGTAGAAAACTACTAGAGAGTGATAAGGAGATTAGTGACCTAATCCAATTTGTACTTTAAAAGGTTCACTCTGGGAGTGTCTGGCTGGCCCAGTTGACAGAGCATGCTACTCTTGATCTCAGGGTTTTGAGTTCAAGCCCCACATTAGATGTAGAGCTTACTGAAGAAAGGGAAAAAAAGCTTCACTCCGCCTGCTAAGTGGAAAATAGACTGTATGGGGAGAAAGATGGTGTAATGGATATTAATTAGGAGGGTATTATAGTGATTATAATGAATCAAGTCAAAGATGATGGCAGCTTGGCAAAAGGGGGCAGCACATTGGAAGTGGAGAGTTAAGCTCATGGTCTTAGATATATATTGAAAGTAAAGCCAATGGGAATTGTGGACAGATTTGATGTGGGATGTAGGAGAAAAGATAGAGGCAAGGATGGCCAAAAAGGTTTTGGGCCTGAGCAGCAAGAAGTATGCAGTTGTCACTTATATAGATGGAAGAAATACCCAGAGGGCATATTTGCATGGGTCTGGGGGTGGAGGGGAGGGGAGATCAGTAGTTTGGCTATGGATATATTAGGTTTCATATTTCTGTTAGGCTTTTGGATCTATTTGGATATATGATATTGAACTTTAAGGGGAGACATACAAACTAAAGATATAAACGTGCACTTGTCAGAATGGTAAAATGAATAACACAAGAAACAACAGTTGTTGGTGAGGTTGCAGAGAAAGGGGAACCCTCTAACAATGTTGGTGGGAATGCAAACTGGTGCAGCCAGTCTGGAGAACAGTGTGGAGATTCCTCAAGAAGTTAAAAATATAGCTACCCCATATTCCAGCAATTACAGTACTAGGTATTTACCCCAAAGACACAAAAACACAGATTTGAGGGATACATGCATCCTGATGTGTTTTTTTGAATATTTATTTTAGAGAGAGATCATGGGGGGTGGTGGGGTAAAGGAAGAGAGAGAGAAAGGGAATCTCTAGCAGACTCCCTACTGAGCACAGAGTACAATGCAGGGCTCCATCTCAAGATCATTGCACCCCAATGTTTATAAAAAAGCATTATCAACAATAGTCAAACTATGGAGAGAGCCCAAATGTCCATCAACTGATGAATGGATGAAGAAGATAAGGTATACATATATACAGTGGAATATTACTCAGCCATCAAAAAGAATGAGATCTTTTCATTTGCAACAACGTGGATGGAGCTAGAGTATATTATGCTGAGAGAAATAAGTCAGTCAGAGAAAGACAAATACCATATTATCTCACTCATATGTAGAATTTATGAAAGAAAATAGATATACAGAAAGGGGGAAAAGAAAAAAAAGGAGAGAGGGAAACAAGACATAAGAGACTCTTAATGATAGAGAGCAATGATGAGGGAGGTGGATGGAGGATGGGCTAGATGGGCAATGGGGATTCAGGAGGGTACCTGTTGTGATAAGCACTGAGTGTTGTATGTAAGTGATGAATCACTAAATTCTACAGAAATTAATATTGCACTGTATGTTCACTAAAATTTTTAAAAATTGAAGATATAAACTTGTGATTTATCCATCTGTAAATGGGTTTTGTTTTATTTGTATTATTAATGTAAAATTTAGCATCATAAGCATTTTAAAATGTACAGTTCAGTTATGTTAAGTATTATAGATGGTGTTTAAGCTATGCCTGTGGGTGAAATCAACAAGAATAAGTATAAAAAGCAAAGGGAAAATGTCCGCAGATTGATCCCTGGGATAATCCAATGTGAAAATGATGAAGAAGAACCAATAGAAGGAAAAGCCAGTGAGAGGGTGGAGGGAACACTCAGAATATGGGGTGAGTTAAAAACCAAGGGAAAAAGAATTCCAGGGTAGGAGTGATTAACTACATCACATGCTGCTGAATATTCAAAACAGATGAGCACTTAGATTCGGCCATTTGATTTAGTACTGTGGCGCTTATTAGTGACAGTGGTGTGTTAACATTACTATTTTGTCCCCAGGTCTTCAGCACTGTCTCTATCCACATACTTTGCCTTGTGCCTCTTCAGTTCTTCCCACAGAAATCAAGTGTCTCTGACCTTGGACTCAGCATTGTTTTGGTGATAGAACACAGAAGGGAGTTCTAGTGTGCTAGTTCCTTAAGAGATACAGGTATTTCCCTTCGTCTTGCTCTTCCCTATCACTAAGAGCAGCATGTGGTCTGGTCAGCCTGTTGGTCCAAGGAGGATGAGGCTCCCTTGAGACAGACCCACTCCTAATATGCAGCCTAGAGCTGTCCAGCCTAGCACACATCTGTATCAACTGACTCCTAGGTGCACGGCTTTTGATGGATGGATGCCGGAGACATTACATGTTTGTTACATAGTTAACTGATATGGTGACCTTGACAAGAGTTATGTTGTTGGAATGATGGATAGAGAGCCTGACTAAAGTTAAGTCCAAAGGAAAATGGGAAGAAAATCATTGGATATAGTATAGCAACTCTTCTGTGCTGTTTTTGTAATTTTCCCATGACTAGGGTGTAAGAAATGGGAAAGTACTTGAAGAGAGATGTTGAGTAAAAAAATGATATTCCTTTTGGATAACAGAAATGACAGCATGTTCGAATGCTGATGAGAATGGTCCAGTAGAATGGAGGAAAATGGTGATGCAAGAAAAAATCACTCCCGTCATTCTGGGGGACTTGACGTATCCAAGTGAAGATTTGGGCCTAGGAAAGTTTCAAATTCAGATTGTCCTGTCGTGAAAATCCACGCATTTTCTATTAAAATATGCTGTCAAGCTTCTCTCTCAAAGCAGTAAATGTGGAATGAGTGTGGGAAGATATGTAGTAAAGCCAATTTACTGGAATGATAATTTAAAGTCCAGAGATCTTCTTAGGATGTGCCTTTAATTAGATGCATGATCTCAGGCAGGTCCTCTAATTATTTGGATCACTTCGTTTCCTCACCTTATTAAAAAAATGAATAGAGAAATGAGCTCTAAATTTCCTCATCTAGCTCTAAAATAGTATTATTTCAAGACCCGACAATTATGCTTGAAATTGCCCCTCTGAGAGCTGTTGCCATCATTATGTAAGTGCACAGCTCACTGGCATTCTCCTATATAACAGATCTCAAAATGCCTCTTTCACAGTAACATCCCAAACTCACCTAAAGTCAGATATTTTAGAATATCTGACATCTGCTTAGTCTCCCAAGGCTGGCAGAATGGATTGAATAATAGTTATTTTAGGATGTAATTGCCGCACTGTTAAAAAATAAACCCCTCTGCAACTAAATAATGTCACATTTCTGAGCCACTTATGTAACCAAAATGACTTATCCAAATAAAAGAGCATGATTTGGGGAAACATTTAAAAAGTCATTGCAAACGATTTTCATTACTAGCCTGCTGTGCTGTAAAAGTGTGATTCTCCATATTTTAGATGGTTGCTATGCAGAACAATGGCAGTTTTCTAATACTACATGTAAAAAATCTTAGCCTAGTAGCATTAGAGAAAATTAAGGTATAGAGTACAGGAAAGGGAATATGGAAGTACCTAAAAGACCCTAAATGTCTTGGGGCAAATAGAAAGTAGTGGGAAGCAATTGTGCAAGGAGATTAGAACACTGATGGCACTTAATCAGTTTATGCACAAATAATAGAGGAGTAATTGACAACTAAGAGGGGTAACAGGAAAATGGGGATCTAAGGGGAAAAGATGGAGAAGACAAAGAGGAAGAAAAAGGATATTTCTAGTAACTTTAACTTTGCATAGGCTGGCCAACTTTTGTAGTTTTGAAAAATAACCACTGAGCCTAGGGTTGGGGGGTATGGATAAATAATGATAAGGTAAATAGAAACATAAATATGGATAGATAGATGATAGATTGATAGAGACAGTTTAATATCTTTTGAGTATGAATAAATACATCTTATTTGAAATTTGTATAATTGTGAAAAACAGCAAAGAACTAAAGTCAGCATGGCATGGCACACTACTAGAATTGGCAATGTCAATGCATGTTAAAATTCTCAGGGCACAAATTAAGAATTACAATGTCCACATCACCTCAAGTTTGACATGGAAGTTGTGGGTGGGTGTGTCTATGTATATATTTCTATGTGTGGTGTAAAGATTGTGAAGTACATTTCAAATAGAATAAGTCAATTAATTGAAATAGAAATGGGGTGGCGACTAAGTTCTGAAACCTAAACTATGATTTTTAAAAATTCTAAGATGGCTGGTCAAAAGTGACATTTCAACTAACTAGTAATTTATTGTTGTGTATAGGCAAATGACGTGTTAAATAATTTATCCCCAGAAATTTGGTCCGATTTCAAATGATGACAAATGTATTAATACTTGCATATCAACAAACATAATTAAAATACAATATGCCATTTTGCTTTAATTGCATCCCCCAAAGAAATACCATGAACAATCTCACTGAGATTCACATTGACCCAATACTGAAATGTCAAATACATGATACTAGATAGCCCATTACTTCTTTCCGTTTCTCTAAATGAAGGTTTCAAGAGAAAATAGCACTAATTGACAGGAAAATAATTTACCAGTACTGTAGCCTGTAAATCATTTTAGAAAAGCAAGAACTCCATTAAATCTCATTCTTCTAATTGGATTTCCCATTGCCTTGCCACCTTTCTATTGGCAATGGCCCTGTAAATTCAGATGCAGCCTCAGTAAATTCAGTAAAAATAATCAGAAGCTAAAAGTTAGTTAGTTGTTCCTTTAAAAATAAAAGGATCAGTTAATTAATTTTTAACTAAATCAGGTATTTGACACCAAAGTAGTTTGTCATACCATTTGACTTAGTCTCTGTGTTGCTAAACTGACACTTGACTGAATTTGACCTGATTTTTGAAAAATCTTTGTTATTACATACACACTTGGAATCCCTGGGCTGAGTATTAGAGATATGTTGCCTCATTTAACATCTTGTTTTCCTGTTTCAAGCCAAAGGTATGCTAATAGATGATAGAGCCAGGATTCAAATCTACAGTTACTTCCTTCAAAATCACATTCAAGGGACACCTGGGTGGCTCAGTAGTTGAGCATCTGCCTTTGGCTCAGGGCGTGATCCCAGATCCTGGGATCAAGTCCCACATCAGCTCTCTGTGAGAGCCTGCTTCTCCCTCTGCCTGTGTCTCTGACTCTCTGTGTCTCTCATAAATAAATAAATAAATAAATAAATAAATAAATAAATAAATCTTAAAAAAAAATCACATTCTAGAGCCACAGGCTCTCATTAAAATACTCCCTGGGAACAGAGTTGAGGGTGAGGATCAACAATTGTAACTCAGCAAATGGATACATAAATATAGGTTCACAGCTAGATAAATTGATAGACTTGTTATATACTATAGATAGATATTGACGTGTATTGACAATTTGTATAATTTTAAACTATATCAAGAAATTAGCTTGTCATAGCATATAGATTTCAGTTTCATCATCTCTAAAAATGACAAACAGTATATTTACTACAAGGGCACTGGATATTACTATAGCCAAGGGAAAGCAATAGTTAGGCAAATCTCAGTTCAAATTCAAGTTCTGCTAACTACTTACTGGCCATGTGACCTTTGACTCCTATAAGCTTCAGTCTCCTCATCTGTAAAATGGGGATTTTGAATATATTGTTATTTTTTTTTTAAAGATTTTATTCATTTGACAAAGAGCATAAAGTTAGGGGAGTGGCAGGCAGAGTAAGAGGGAGAAGCAGGGCTCCATTCTAGGACCCTGGGATCATGGACCTGAGCCAAAGGCAGACACTTAACCGACTGAGCCACCCAGACAGCCCTAGGATATATTGTTCTCAAAATATTCTTGGGACACTAGTATACTACCCAGAATGGAAGATGACCTTAGGCCAAATGCCTAGAGTAGATAAAAATCATAATGATTTAATATCTGGAAGGTTTTTTTCATTAGTTCTTAGATATAGGAAGTTCTAGACTTCACTGTGTTTTAATCAGTTGGATTCAACTATTAAATAG
Source organism: Canis lupus familiaris (assembly GCF_011100685.1). Taxonomy (NCBI): domain Eukaryota; kingdom Metazoa; phylum Chordata; class Mammalia; order Carnivora; family Canidae; genus Canis; species Canis lupus. The sequence continues at coordinate 22,416,361 of NC_049260.1, read as the reverse complement.
ACCAAGTATCAACTGAGCAATTTCATCAACTGGTTTAATATATCACAGCTTGATGACATTGCATTATTTCTGGTACTGCAATAAAAGATCATTTCAATTTACTTTTTTTCCCTTTCAGGGAAAACAAACAAACAAATAAACAAACCTAACTTTTATGACTGGGCCAAAAATAGAAATGGTCTATATTTATTACCCTTACCGTTAAAACCCTAGTGCTTAGAACAGTGCCTGGCAAATCAATATTTTTAAAAAATATGTTCATTAAAATGAGTTGGGTAAATAATAAAATTACAAAGTGATTACTGTACTTTAAAAGAACTATTTTAGACAGTTGTGTGTCAAATTCAGTTCTGTGCTATAGTAGCTATGTATGAGTTATGCAGACAACTGTAATAAACCTTTGGAGTTTGTTGTGCCCAAGATCGCGAATCCGAGAAACCGCCAAAGAGCCGACACTGATGCAATCACACGAGGGTTTATTACAAGCCCGAGCCTGGGTCCAAATATACCCGATGCAGCGGAGCAGGGACTTGGACCCCGAGACTAAGAGGCTTAGCAACTTTATAGGGGCCAGTGGCCAATGGGATACGTAAAAAGTTGCACAGTCATGCTGGTCTGCTGAGCCGGATTTCCAATTACGGTGTGTTCTGGCCTTTATTAGGGCAGGGCAGTGCCCTAAGTAATAAGCAGGTCAGCACAAGGCGGGTGCAGCCCAAAATAGAGTCAGTCCTGCTCTGCTTGTCCAGGGGTAGGGGATTTTGTTCAATTTCCTGGGTCCCACAGAGTTTATACACATTAGCATTCATTAATGACTTTGAAATTATGTGTGCAGCTATAGAGAGAAATAAAAATGAAGCATGGGATAAAAACATTTCCTTGTAGCATCTTTGTGAAAACTAATGTAAATAAAGAACATATGTAAGTTAAAGGCACACAGAATCCTATGAATAAAAATTTAAAAGGTACTTTTTCAGATTTTGAGATGGGTTACACTTTAATTGATGTTTTTGTTTTACTGTCAAAGGAACAGAGAATTTTGAAATTTCACAAAAAAGTCATGTCTAAAATTAAGCAATATGTTCTTGGGAATCTAGGTTGAATATCTTAGCAATTATTCCTCAATTATAATATACACTTGCCCCTTCAACTTGTAAATCATTAGCCTTAAATTACTACAATTAAATCATCAGGGGAATGGTTTTTACTAACTGACCAAAATAAGGAATAGGGATCTTTGCTGTAGCTGTGGTTGTTACTGTTCTGTTGTCTTATTCCTTCCCTACAAGCCAGAATATGAGTAGAGACCAGTCAGTGCATGTGAGAAAACACAGTTGATCATTTGCATTTTCATCGGTGGATAGTCTTCCATATGGTGCTTTCTGGTATCCAAATAGGTGCTATCTGTGATATAGTTTGTTATAGACCTTTTTTATTAACATGGGAAGTTTAGATGTGGGCTATGATAAATAAAGTTTTATCAGGTAACTACTATGTGTTTTTATGTCTTATGATGCCACACACTGTTTTCTTTCTTCAGGAGATGGATATTCTCCTTATGCTTTCCTCTTACGTTTTTTGCTAACGAGAACAACTGAGAAATTTTGTAAGCCATGGCTATGGTTGGTAGACAATTTTATATTAACATTTTTCACACTAATAATGCTGTACAATTTATGTCCTTGTACATATGTAGAGTTAATTTAGCTATCAATTACAAGCTATCCTTTGATAATACCACTGCCTTATACAGAAAATATTTGAGCATGTTAAAATTATTTTAAAAACAATGAGAATTTCAGCTACTTCAGGATGAAAAATACAAATTACTTCATGATCATCTATGATAACCATTTAATCAGCAGTGTTTTTTTTTTTTAAGATTTTATTTATTTATCCACGAGAGACACAGAGAGAGAAAGGCAGAGACACAGGCAGAGGGAGAAGCAGGCTCCATGCAGAGAGCCTGACATGGGACTCGATCCCAGGTCTCCAGGATCACGCTGCGGGCTGAAGGTGGTACTAAACCACTGAGCCACCCGGGCTGCCCTAATCAGCAGTTTTAGCAAGCAAGAAACATCTTATAAAGATAAAGGGAAAAAAAAAAGATAAAGGAAATATATATTATATAAGTTTAAATATATTATACATACACTTATGTATTATATAAATATATGATTGTTATATAATATGCAATTTATATATGTAAAATCTCACAATCCTGAACAGCTTCTTTCACATAAACAATATATATTCTTATATACACATATACCTACATATATACATATTTATTTATTTAATATTACATAGGAAAAAATCTTCCCCTCCTCAGATTTTCTTAAAATTTTAAAGTATTATTTTTATTTATTTATTTATTTTAATATTTTATTTATTCATGAGAGACACACACAGAGAGAGAGGCAGAGACACAGGCAGATGGAGAAGCAGGCTCCATGCTGGGAGCCCGACTCGGGACTCGATCCCGGGACTCCGGGATCACGCCCTGAGCCGAAGGCAGATGCTCAACTGCTGAGCCACCCAGGCATCCCTAAAATATTATTTTTGTTTAAAATGCAGATATATATCCTCTTTAAGATGAACCTATAATATATATTTTTATCTTCCCCATTCTATTATTGATGTATTTGGTATTCACAGAATAGGTAACAGTAGAACTGTAAATGCTTCCTTATATCACAATGCAGAATATCAATTATGGGATGTTATAAATTATATTTGAAATTGAAATTACTATTTATTCAAAAAACTAAGAATTTCCCTGTAATTAATAGACATTAACATTTCTACCAATCAGAAGAGCCACACAAAGGCTACCCGATTACTTTTACTCTTCTGAAGCAATAAAGTCTCTTACATATTAGAGTTAGAGAAAATGTGAGATAAAATACATGAAAAGAATGCTGTCTAATAACAGAAAAAAATAGAGGTTATGACAGCATAATAAATAAACATCCATAGTAGTTAACCTGATTATGTGTTATGTGGTAGCTAATGGCATTGCAGGTGAATGTCAAACCTTTTTTTTTGAAAGAACTAGCATGGTTTCCATGATTGCAAAAAGAAGAGTCGTTTAAGGAATTCAACTTTATTACATACATACTAAAGGCTAAATTTGACTTTTGCTAATTTCAACAAAGATTAAATATTTCCTCATAACCAAGGTGAAAGTCAAAGTAGCTTTGTAAATACCACCATAATTACTTCATTATTCCCTTTGTTATAAAGGGAATAATTGCTTAGGCATGTTAAATTCCTTTTATGAACAAATACACTGTGTTTTGGGATAGAGAAAATTAAAAGAACCCATAACATTTGGGTTTCCCAGTATCTGTCTTCCCCTCCAACATAACTGAAATCTAATGGGAATGTTGCAATATATGTCCGCTCTTGGTATTTCTGGTGACTAATATTTGGTAGCATTGCTTAGTGGTTGCCCTTTATGTTCCTTGTCCCTGACTTGAGGGATGTGATGAGAAATTCTATGTGTAGAAGTTGCCATGAATCTTTGAATGCAGTGGGACAGAGAGGCATGGGGTTTGGGAGGCTGGAGAGTTCAGCACCACACTGGAGGTGTGCAGAGGGCATGGCAGGTGGAGCAGCTTTGATGGTGAGCATCAGTAGTATTTCTGGGGCATGATGTTGGCTAGACCTTGCATCCCTCAGTACCTCAATGTCTGTTCCCACCAGCTCCTCATCTCCTGTATTCTGTGAATTATCTGATTCTCTTCCAATAAATGATTTTTCTACTTAAAATAACCAGAGTAGGTTTCTCTTGTTTGCAAATAAGAATCCTGACTAGTAGTTCTTCTTTCTTTCTGTTGTAGCTATTTCTCTTTTTTTTTTTTAATATTTATCTTAGAGAAAGTGAGAGAGAGAGCACGAATGAGCAGAGGGAAGGGCAGAGGCAGAGGGAGAAAGAGAATCCCAAGCAAGCTTCACACCCAGCGCTGAGCCCGATAGGGCTCCATCTCACCACTCTGAGATCATGACCCAAACTGAAACTAAGGGTCAGACACTCAACACCCAGGTGTCCCTGTTTCTATTTCTTTAATTATTAATTGGTCATGTAAATCTTCCACTGCCCTTTGATAAACTTTAGCTTTAGCAAATTTATGAGCATGTAATGGCTAACCAGGAGATTTTGACCCTATCTAAATGTTATTGAAAAAATGTAAGAACTTCTTGGTCCTGGGAAACAAAATTCAATAACCAAAAATTTTGTATTTTTTCACACTTAAATGGAAAAATAACCACTAATTTCAGGGGGGAAATTAGGGCATGAGTAGTGAAATTGTGGGAAAACTCAACAAAATGTTGACATTTACTAGTTACATTTACTGATGTAAATAAAACTTACCACACATAAACTAAAACCATTTCACCCCTAAGTATTCATCCAAAAGACGTTGTGAGTTAACTAAGAAAACAAGAAACTTCTTTCTTTTCTTTCTTTCTTTTTTTTCATTTATTTATGATAGTCACACAGAGAGAAAGAGAGAGAGAGAGAGAGAGAGAGGCAGAGACACAGGCAGAGGGAGAAGCAGGCTCCATGCACCGGGAGCCCGACGTGGGATTCGATCCCGGGTCTCCAGGATCGCGCCCTGGGCCAAAGGTAGGCGCCAAACCACTGCGCCACCCAGGGATCCCTTCTTTCTTTCTTTCTTTCTTTCTTTCTTTCTTTCTTTCTTTCTTTCTTTCTTTCTTTCTTTCTTTCTTTCTTTCTTTCTTTCTTTCTTTCTTCTTTCTTTCTTTCTTCTTTTCTTTTCTTTTCTTTTCTTTCTTTTTTTCTTTCTTTTTAAAAGATCTTATTTATTTATTCATGAGAGACTCAGAGAGAGAGGCAGAGACACAGGCAGAGGGAGAAGAAGGCTCCATGAAAGGAGCATGACGCGGGACTCAATCCCAGGTCTCCAGGATCACACCCTGGGCTGAAGGCGGCATTAAACCACTGAGCCACCTGGGCTGCCCAAGAAACTACTTTCTGAGCCATATGTGTAGGAAAGATTTTGTGAAAAGTGATCTATTTTAGAGCTTTAATTGAGCTATAATGGTATAGAGTTCAAATGGTCCAATTTATATTGGTCCTACTAACCTATATTTTCTTGCAGTTGTCCTACACTGCAATATCCACATATTTTGGATCAAGACAATAAATGAATGAATGAATAAATAAATACCATAACAAGTACTATTTTTGCAACATGAAAATAGTATTAGTACAGATAACTCAATCTAATCTGTTATTAGCATTTTTAACTAGAATCCAATTTCATGATAAATGCACTCTATACTCCAAGGAGCCATTAATAAAGTTGACTGGAAGTCTGTCTCATCCATAGCTGATTCCAGGCCTTGTTGCTCAGCAACTACCTGCCAGATTACATTTCCAAGCTGTAATGTAACTGATTCCCTGGAGAGCACTTCAAACAAATGGGAGTTTTCAGCCACTTAATTCAATGCCCTTTACAGAAGGATTGCTTTAGGGACCATGAGATTTGGGATTTTAAATGCCCTGGGACCCCTGTTAACTCTATAGTTTCCACAGAATTCTGGTTCCAAGTAAGTGCCTGATTGTGCAAAAGAAATGCACACCAGCACAACTAAAAGCCACCCTGGCAGGTGCTTCATTTCTGGACAGCCTGGAAGTGAATGAAATAAACATCAATAAAAATATACAGATGGAGAGGTAGTTAATTCAGGAGGTTATAATGGCTGTGGGAATTCCTGAAGGAAGGCATTTTAAGAAGGTATGATAGTCAGTGCCCAAAATATCTGAGGAGCCAAACTGAGTGAGAGAAATCCATGGGATTTGAGGTAAAGTTGCTGACGAGGCCAAAATAAATTGGCTTTATCAATTCATTGTTTTTCCGTTGAGTACCCTACTGTCTTACTTTTTAGGTGGTCCCTCGGTAGTTGAGCTCTAAAAAATTTGTTAATCACTCACCTTCATCTATGGCCCGATAAAACTGTGAATAGGCCACCCATTAAGAAGAAAAAAAAAAAAAGTTGAACCAAGGAGATGGAAAGGTGGCTGTATTCATTTCATTATTAGCATCAGACCAGAATGGAAGAAATAAATCAGAAGGCCTATTATACAGTCAAAGCATAGAAGCCATCAGAGTTAGCCATTATCCAGTCAAGAATATATAGGATGGAGATTAAAAAGGGCAAGAGGAAAGAGAAGAGAAAAGTAGAAATCAAGAAAACAAAAAGGAAAATTTTGGAGACAATTTCAGGAACTCTAAGATTCCTCTAGACTTCTTTTTTATATGTATAAGGAAGTCCATTTCACTGACCTCAGCTTCACAATAAAGAGTGCAAGCTGAGGGACACCTGGGTGGCTCAGTGGTTGAGCGTCTGCCTTTGGCTCAGGGCATGGTCCCAGAGTCCTAGTATAGAGTCCCTCATCAGACTCCCTATGGGGAGCCTGCTTCTCCCTCTGCCTCTGTAGCTGCCTCTCTGTGTCTCTCATGAAAAAATAAATAAAATCTTAAAAAAAAAAAAAAAGTGCAAGCTGAGCCATACAGTGGATGCCTCCTTCTAAGGCATCTAAGACTGTAATTCCCATTGATCTCCTTCTCGCTCATTCACTCTCCGTCTTTCTCTCCACACACATATACACATGTAAATAATTAAATTTTGTATACTATTAAATCATTATACACCAACTCTATCACTACTGCATAAGATACTTCATGACAGAAAAAAAGATGTCTTACACAATGTATGTAATGCCTAGCAGAGTGAATTGTAAATTATATGGCTTATTGCTGAAATGGAAAATTGCCCACAAACTGCAATGTGTTTACTCAAAATTGTGGTATTTCATGAGAAATCTAGAGATATCCCTAGACATTTGTCTCTGAGCTCCATCTCTATCCTGCAGACCTTTTCAATTGCCTTTCCAATATTCACTTCTCCTCTTTTACTAAGTAAAATTATATTTGGGATAGAAATGTATGTGTAGCAACAAGTACTTTTCTTGCAGAAACCCAAACAAAACCATCAAGCCTAGAGAGCAAATACCATGTTTGCCCAATTTATTTCTGACACATTTTCTCATGTGTCTAGTTAAAAACATCCCCAAGTTCTTTGCAGCTCGGCTGGCCCTGTGATCCAAGTTCTGGTCAATGAGATACAAAAAGAATTCACGTGTATTGGGCTTTCAAAAAAAAAAAAATCTGTAATTTTTCCTAATGAAAGAGGCAGATTCAATACCCTGTAAATTTGTTTTTCCCTGTGCCTTTTTTCATCTTCCTGCCTTGAGTAAACACTTCATGCTTGATAGTAGAGCTGCCATCTTGCAACTGTGACTTAAAAGGTTATCTTATAAGCATTACGGGGAAGAATGCTAGAAAAATATCATAGACTTGAATTTTTTCTTAAACAACTACATCATCCCTGAAATCCATTTCTCTAGGCTTTTTGTTGCCTGACAAAATAAGATCCCTATTTGTTTGAGACAGATAATTTCCTACAAGGAGGTTTCTAAACTCTACTTATAATCATATGTATAGATAAAAAAAGATATATTAATACATTTATTTTGGCTTTCCAAGTAACATTATTTAAGTATATCAGTGGAAAAGACCACCATGACTATTGTTTTATATATTATTGAGCAATGATATACTTTGAGAAAATGTTATTGAATGTCAGAGTTCAGGTTTTTAAAAAGAGACTATGTGGACTAGGAGCAATAGCCACTGTGAGATATTTGTTGGAGGGAACAAAACAACACAGAGCCGTATTTGTTCTAATTAAAATTCATCAGGGATCCCTGGGTGGCTCAGCGGTTTGGGGCCTGCCTTCGGCCCAGAGTGTGATCCTAAAGTCCCGGGATCCAGTCACATGTTGGGCTTCCTGCATGGAGCCTGCTTCTCCCTCTGCCTGTGTCTCTGCTTCTCTCTTTATCTGTGTCTCTCATGAATAAATAAAGTTTTTAAAAATAAATAAATAATAAAATTCATCAATGTGAAAGGACAAGATACGTTTTATTAAATGCCTTCATTTAATCCACATGTAAAAGACTGTAATTAAGAGCATGATGAAATCTTGAATGTTAAACTTATGATTTATGAACATCTAAAAATCAGACAGTAAATAACTATATTTGAGCTGGTGGCCTACAGTTTCCAGAAACGTTTTTGTAAAAAGTGATTCCATCAAGGATTTGTTAAACATCATCTAATATAACATCAATATTGATTCTTGGCTCCAATAAATAGTAGAGGTGAGATGAAATGTCAAATGTCTAATGTGGGTAGATCTCATCAAAACAGTGGCAACGTGTGGCCATTTATCACCTTTTATTTTGTGTGCATATTTGTTTTTCATGATGTATGAGTGGCAGAGTGAAAAAAATATTAAAGGGCATTTTCGTTTGAGGAGATTAAGGGTTTGATCCCATGGTTTTGTGCAAAAGTGCACATTTCATGAATATATTTTGAGAACCAGAAATATCATACACTTGGGACCACATAAGAAAGACAAGATTTAGGTAGGTGAGAGGGCAACAAATTTGATTCTTTCTACATCAGATTAGGAAATTGTACTCTTGGTGAATAGCAACAGGGATTGAGGACTTTTTTGCGGAAACCTAGACAAATAAAACCATCAGGCCTATAGAGCAGCCTCCATGTGTGCCTAGTTTATTTCTGATACATTTTCTCATTTATGAATACTAAGAAGTTGCACAGCTTTCCAGATATGAACGGGAGATATGTTTATTCTGCTAGCCTCCCTTTGCTCCCCACTTCCTCTACTGCATCATGCTTTAAGAGTTAGTGGATTGATAGAGTGTTGTGAGTTACAAGATTTTGTGTATGAATTTCCAAATGAATCAAGCTAAAGTTCTTTCTAGGATTATGATATGTTGGGTTTTTTTTTTCTTTTCTTCAGTTCAATCTAATTATCATTGAATTTTTTAGAAAACAGTGTCCACCCTCAAATTTGCATCTCCTTATGCCCGTGAATTACTTCCACAGATAAGTCTGCAACCTGCATTTTGCTAGCCGTATGGTTATCAATGCCTCACATATCTATGAGGAGAAAATTTAAGAATCCTTTCATGAAATCACCTCATTTCTGATTTTCTCACTCCTATCTCTGATAACTCTCCTTGAGAAAGCTATTTACTGAGAAAGTTGTGACAGAGCAACCTTTGTAGTCTGCAAGGACTCACACTGACTTGATGTTTATGTGCAGAGACAGACGCTCTATGGATTTCTGCAGTGATTTTTCCCCCTGCAGTAAATCAAGGAAGCCAGCCGGTCTGTACATTCCATTGAAAGTGATGAATGGTTAACTTTAAACTCTGCCTGGGGTTAAATGATCTCAGGCTTTAGTGAATTCCTGATTCCTCTTTGGAAAACTTTCTATGAGTACCAGTGTGTTCATTCATCCTGAAGGTGCACCCATGCAAGGCTTTTTTTTTTTTTTTTTTTTTTTTGCAATTAGAGGAACTAATGAGACATCAAAAGTAGCTGTGGCCTCATTGTCAGACCTTACTCTGTTGTTCATCTATCAGTTTAGGCTCCCATTTTAAGTCTTAATGGTAGGAGTGTGGAGGAAACAAACTCTGTGGAGTGTACATGACAAGAACAAATGAAATGATGTGAGAAGCCCAGAAGTCACCGTTGAAAGATACTCTCAGGATAGTATCAGGCTTTAAATTGCAGAGAGGGATCATAACCTTCACAGTAAGATATGTAAACTAAACTAGACCTGAAATATATACAATTCCCTTATATTTATTAATAATTTGATGAGTAGGTAGTGTCGGGGAGGAAGAGCTTCCTCTGCCCTACAAGGTCCTCCTAGCTGGACTAAGTGACATGAGAAAGATTAATAGGACAAAATGAAATTTAATAGGTGTATGTACAGAAAATCTACACACACATGAAATTCTAAAGACAATGAGGCAACATGAAGCTTAGATGAGCTAATGAGAGGGGTGGGGTCTGAGGCCACAACCAGGAGAAGACTGTTAGCTTAACACATCAAAATGTTGATGGTGATTGATGCAGGAAAGATGTTAGTGTTCCAAGCCAACGGCCAAGAAAGAACTCTTGAGATGCCTTTGGTGCAAAAAAAGTGGTTTCATTAAAGCATGGGGACAGGACCTGTGGGCAGAAAGAGCTGCCCTGGAGTCAGTAACCAGTTGCCCATCACATACTTTCAAGTTGAGGGGTGGGGAATTAGGGATAGCCTAAATCTCCCAGATATTTTGGAAACAAGGTTTCCACAATCCTGAGGGGACTAGCTATTGTTGGGGAAAGGTCGTTAACTACTGTTTAGTAAAAAGTCATCCATGAGACCCTTCAGATATGCATCCGTGGGTCATGTGCCTGGAGGATGATTAGCAACATGTATCTTGGGGGTAGAGATAAAGGAAGTTTCCAAAGGAATTTTTATAAGACTTACAGGATCCTATGGGGGGGGGGGGGTCAGGCTAAGTAAGATTGCTTTTTGCCCTTAGCAAAGTATTAACAAGGAGGCAGCAGAGTCCCTAGAGCAGTGTCACTCTGACTGTTCTAAGGACTTGTGAATGGGCTGTAGGTAGTTAAGGAAATGTACTTTTTCTTTTGCCTTTGTTTCCCACATCAGTGATAACATTCTAGCTTATGGAGCAATAAACTAACCAAAAGTTTCCTAAGTAATGACTGTCTTTTATTATGTGCCACTTACCCCTTTCTAGAAAAAAGTGTCGATAACGAACTAATGAGCTTTTTTTCTACATTAAAATTAGTAATACATTAGCAAAAAAATGTTGTGGGAGAAATTGTATTAACTCTGCCGACCTTTATTTTTCTGGGTCTCACCGCTCACTGCCATCCCCATTCAAGGTATTTGGGTGAGTGCTCTGAATGTTCTCAGTGACCTTTCTCCTTTTCATTTGCTACAATAGAAATGTACGCAGGGGTGGACATTTAATCAATTGGTGGTTTGTGGAGAGGAGGATATTGACCTTGTAACTTACACATTCTTTCTGTTACTTATCTCTTGAGACAATTTATGAACAAAAAGCATAGAGGAGAGAATTCCAAAGTTGAACCCCCAAGTGCCTGCATTCTAGGGGAAGGTGTTTGAAAACATGTAACCAAAAGAAACATTGAGATTACAATCTTGCATTGTGGCAGTGATGATTTCAGAAGGCTGCTGATTTGAAAGCTGTATTCTTTCTGGGAAGAACCAGAGAAACACAGAGGACCCTTCCTATTAGGAGTCTGGAACAAAAATATAACAGTTCACTCCCTGGAGTTGCCATCCTGGACATTTTAGTTTATAATGATGTTCTCTCTCAGTCTCTCTCTCTCTCTCTCTCTCTCTCTATATATATATATATATATATACGTATATATATATGTATATATATATATACACACACACACATATATATGTATATATATATATTTCATGTATGTATAAATATATGAAAGTTAAATCATTTTGAGAAAGGAAGATTTTAGGAGTACTTTGCTAATATTTGACTCAAATAGTCAAATAGAATAGAATGGGAGAGGGCTGCCATCACTCTGGTCAGAGGCTCCTGATTTGAATTAAAAAGAGCTCTTGCAGAGGAGTCTGTCTGGACAACACAAATTTGAATCTCAACCCTGTCAAGTAATAGCTGTGCAATTTTGGTTTACTTACCTCAGACAATGGAATCATATCACCAACTTCTGGATCATTTAAAGGCTATATAAAATACTTAGTATAATACTTGATAACATGAAAATGATCTGAAAGTGTAGCTATTTTAGTTATGCAAATCACCTCTGCTTCTTCAGAGAAAGAAAAGGTGTAATTCTCCCAAGTATGTATTGTAATACTGGTTTAGTGAACAAAAATATTAAGTAGACAATGAAAAGGGATGAAATTATATGATTTGGTGAAAATATGTAGTGTTTTTACTTGAAAATTTTATCAAATTTGACAGGTCATAACTTTATTACATAAAAACTTCTAAAATTGAGAAGAGAATTGATTTAAAAATAAAAATGTGAATAAATATACCTATTCCCAGTGAGAAAACAAACTGTATGCACACATATACACACACATGCACATACCCACAGGATACACTATAGCAGTGTTAATAATAAATTGCAGGTAGTCCATTTAAAAATACTGTTCTATAACAAATTCAAATTTTTTATCATTGGAACCTAAACTGCAAAAGCTGTGAAGTGTTCCTTGCACCTTTAATGGAATTAATTTACAAAGAAAAGTTTGAATTGTTTTTGTTGTATTGCAACTTTACACTTTTAGAGCAAAGTATTGAGATACTCCTACCCCCCCCATCAAGACGCAAAATTACATTGTGTTCAGTTCTCAATGCGTAACATATGCTGCTATAGCTTTGAAAGTCATTGTCATGTCTACATGTTAATGTGTGACAGTCCTATCCATCTTAATTCATGACAGATTTGACATTATGCTATGATTTTGAGGATTTATTTTTATATTTTGAATTTTCTTGGATATGATAGTTATCCCATATAACTGCTTACTGTTTTTATGCATATTGTATATGAGCTCATATAATTCTTTTCATCTATTTATTTAATATAGTAGTGTTTATCTTTTGCATATAATTTATTTCAAAATCCACTGCCTGGAGTGATGGCAAGTTACATTAAAACCTTCAGTGTGAAAGATATGAAACATATATATCATGTTGGTTCATATTCACTTTGAAGATGAAGTATGTCATGTTGAGCTTCTGGGCTAGAGAAGAAACAGTTTCCATAAAGTTAATAGGAAGCAAGAAAGATTATAATGCTGTAATAATAACATAATACAATAACAATACAAAATATACAATATATAAAAATTATAATACATACTATACATAGTTTAAAAATACTATGCTGGGATGCCTGGGTGGCTCAGTGGTTGAGTTCTGCCGTTAGCTCAGAGTGTGATCCCGGGTCTGAGGACTGAGTCCCACATCAGGCTCCCTGTGAGGAGCCCTGCTTCTCCTTCTGTCTATGTCTCTGCCCCTCTCTCGTGTCTCTCATGAATAAATAAATGAAATCTTTAAAAAAAATAAAAAATAAAATAAAAATACTATGCTAGTTGCTTTAATGATACAGAATTAGGATATCTTTATAAAATCAGGAAATGCTGTTAGAAAGCAACTACCGGGACACCTGGGTAGATCAGTCAGTTAAGCATCCGACTTTTGATTTCAGCTCAGGTCATGATCTCAGCGTGGTGGGATCAAGCCCTGTGTTGGGTTCTGCGCTCAGCACAGGGCCTGCTTGATTCTCTCTCCCTCTCCCTCCTGCTCTCTCTCTCTCTCTCTAATAAACAAAATCTTTTTAAAAAAGAAAAAAAAGGGATCCCTGGGTGGCACAGCGGTTTGGCGCCTGCCTTTGGCCCAGGGCACGATCCTGGAGACCCGGGATCGAATCCCATGTCAGGCTCCCGGTGCATGGAGCCTGCTTCTCCCTCTGCCTGTGTCTCTGCCTCTCTCTCTCTATGACTATCATAAATAAATAAAAATTAAAAAAAAAGAAAAAAAAGCAAATTACCTATTTGTGTTAGTTTAGATAAGAAGAACAATTTTTTTTAAAGTAGAATATATTAAGTAACTTTAGATGGCTCTTAATAAAATAGCCAATACTTATTGATCATCTCTTATGGACTGAGGACAGGAACAGAAAAAAAAAAAGTGAGACAAATGGAACTCAAAGTCTAAAGAATATGTTCACAAACCTAACAACTCTCAGCCTGTCAGAGATATCATACGTTCATTCAGATTTATCAGCAACCATTTGTTTAGTGTCTACTAATGTGTATAGCACTGTGAAAATCACTCCAGGAAAAGATACAAGTCAAATTAATCTGAGGGTTATTAAATCCTGAGATGTCCTATGAGAGACACCTTCTGCTGATGATAGCTAGCAATTCTGAAATGAAGATAGGGTCATATTAAGTGAGTCTAGTATAGATCAGATTGAGGCAGAAATCAAGTGCTGATTCATGATAGATAAACATTGAGAATTATTTTATCCACCCATTTGATAAGTGTTTATTGACACCTCTGTGCCAGGCACTTTTTATATGTAAAGCTATAACAGCAGCCATAAAACACATGACCCTACCCACCCACAGCTGATAACTTTGGTAAATTGATCTGCCTAGACAGGACTTTTGTCAATTGTTTTCATAACTTAACTTTCTTTGAAAAATCAAGGCCTGCATATGATTCAAACTTTCTCTGCATAGTTGGGGAAAATCCTGACTGCTATATAAGTTTTTCCAACTTTGTGGAGTGTGACCTCCACATTTTGAAACAATGTGGAGAAAATACACAATAAAGTTCATAAATAGGAATGGAAGTTGTCTGTAATCTTTGGCCTTCTAAATTAGCTGTGAGAAAGGAGATCTGCAATTATTAGTGATTCCCTGGGACCAGCTTGCCTTAGATGGTTGAAATAAGGGCTCATGAGAGATTATGTCGGCACTGAAAACCTGTTAAGTCTCTTACTGAGGTCAGTAACTGGGCACAGCAATCAGCCTGACACTTGAATCGTAATGGACCAGATTAGCTTATAAAATCACATTGAAATGTGTTCAGAACAGAGGCTTAAAATATAAGCATGGTCATGCTATTTTGGCATGTCTAAATATGCTTCTGATTTTTAATGCTAATATTATGGCTACAGAAAGAAAATGCTTTTGGAAGATGGGGTTAGTAGGCATAAATATATAGAAATTTGATTATCAGAAAGGAGTAAGATGTTATCTTGGTTATCCCTTCAACTGCACAGAAATTCCAACAGATGTCTACCAGTAGAATGAATGGATGGAAAGATGGTTCCAACATTTGTCATGATTGTACTGGCTAATAGACTAAGCTTCCACAGTCCCAATGGCTAGTATATTCCTGTTGTGGACATAGATACATCAAATGCATTATATTGGGTCTGATAATTTCTATTTAGTGGAATATCATTTTATAGACTCAGATAAAGAATGAAAGAAAAAGTGAAAAAGTGTAGTAACTGCAGATATTAAAGTGAAAATGAACAAAAGAGACCTTAATTATTTTGCATTCATAATAGAAATATAGATTTCTACTAAAATATGTAAATTCTTGATCATTTTCACAGTTGGCACTACTCATACAACTATTATGGCTATGGTTAATCTTTTATTTTGAACTATTTGAACATTGGTTTGTTTTAATACATGTGGGCATTCTTTTAGGTATGCATTCATATCACTTTTTGTTTATATTGTTTTTATTAATTTTGTCTTATTGTTTTTATTTTCCTAAGGTTTCATTTGCTAAATGATACTAGTCCTGAATATAATAGAGCATAGTAAAATTTCTTTGAAACCAGGGAGTGCTAAATGCAGTGCTATATTTCGAGTTTAGAAAGAAATAGCCCTATTAGAATAGTCTTTTTGAATAAATTTCCCAGCGGTCCTGACCAATATCTTCTTTTAATTTCCCATTTAATTTTCTGCCTGGCTTCACACAAGAGTCTCTTTCAATGCTTGCCCAACCCCAGTTTCTTTTTCCCACCAATAGGCATAAAGCAGATAATTTTCTCTAAGGTGTAATTTTGTATCTGTCTGAGTCACATATCTGGTACAAGTACTAAATTCTCTATTTCATTGCCACCATTTCCCTACATTTGACTGAAAACATTTCCAAAGTTCAGAGAGAGTGTTTGCTTCTTCTTCCTAATCATTGATGATACTAACAGGGTAGTTCATGGACAGTTCCCATAAATTAGAGACTTGATTATTGCATCTTTTTTCTTCTAGAGTAAGTTTTTAGTCCTACTATCAAAGCTTTTTCAAAGTTTATTTTAATTAAGAAATTTTTTCTTCAAAATCCTGTACATTTCAAATTCATAAAGCTAGATATATTCAGCCAACTTATAAGATATTTTGATATTTAATTATTACTAATTTATTAAATTCCTGTGGTCTACAACGTGTCTTTAAATTTCCCAAGCAATTCAATGTAATTATTGTTTTATACTTATCTTGTTTTCTCCTATCTTTCCACACTCACCAAATGATTGTTTCACTTAATGGTATTAAGTGGGCTTATGGAAGAAATGTGGTTCTACAATGTCTTTTTTTTTTTTTTAGATTTATTTTATTTATTTTTATTTTTTTTAATTTATTTTTTATTGGTGTTCAATTTACTAACATACAGAATAACCCCCAGTGCCCGTCACCCATTCACTCCCACCCCCCGCCCTCCTCCCCTGCTACCACCCCTAGTTCGTTTCCCAGAGTACAATGTCTTAGTCACATGCTTTCTTCAAATGGAAGCACCTTTGTAGTTGTCTGGATGTCAAAAGATAGCATAGCCTTGACAATATTGTTTGTTCATAAGTAATTAATTAAAATTTTTAACTAAGAAGAAATCTATCACATTAATTTTATTATTATTATTATTATTATTATTATTATTATTAGTTAGCTCTATGCCCAGTGTGGGGCTTGAACCCACAACGCTGAGATCAAGAGTCACATGCTCTACTGACTGAGCTGGCCAGGTGCCCCTATCATATTAGGCTTCCTTAAAGATTTTATTTTAATTAATTAATTAATTACTTTATTTATTTATTTAGTGCGAGTGAGTAAGGTGGGAGAGAAGCAGAGGGAGAGGAGAGAGAGAACCCCAAACAAACTCCACACTGAGCACAGAGCCCAATGCAGGCTCAGTCTTACAACTGAGAGATCTTGGCCTGAGCTGAAATGAAGAGTCGATGCTCAACCGACCAAGCCACCCAGGTGCCCCCTTCTCACATTAATTTTTAAGTGTATATTTCCCTGCAAATTCAACCTCAGAATTATCCCATTACCTATGACTAATATTGAGCCAAGAGCCACAAAGAGGCTCCTTCCTGTTCATATCTTTTATAGGAAAAGAATCAAGAAGAAGGACTGCCCATGTCAAGCCTCTCTTATTTTTGAGAGATTCAATATGCCCAGAAGAAAACCGGACATCTGTGCAACAGGACATATATGCAACAGGTGCTTAAGTTCTGAATTGCTCATATATGTATCTTATGACTAATAATGTAAATCTTGAGAAGCAAAGATCTGTCTCCACTTAAGAAAGTTAGTGAAACAAGATATTTCATCTCCCAGGCTGTTAGGCTTTCACCCACAAGTGGTGGAATTCCACTTAAACTGGATTAAAAAATATGTAAATACAGTGTCTCATATATCACAAAGCTCAGAAATACAGGAGGGCTTCAGAGTCAGATGTTTAAAAAGCCCAGGGAGGGGCGCCTGGATGGCTCAGCTGGTTAAGTGTTTGGTTTCAGCTCAGGTCACAATCCCAGGGTTCTGGGACTGAGCTCCTCATCAGGCTCCCTACTCAGCAAGGGGTCTGCTTCTCCTTCTGCCTCTCCCTCTGGCTTGTGTTCTCCCACCCTTGCACGCTCACTTGCTCTCTCTCTCCCCCAAATGAATAAATAAAATCTTCTAAAATAAATAAATAAATAAATTGCCCATGATGTCCTCAGGGACAGAGTTTCTTTCCAACTCTATTCTACAAAGTTGAGTACCTTTTGGGATTGGTAGCTGCAGAAGTCTAGGCAGCATATTTAAATAACAATGCCCAAAGGAAGACAAGGTGATTTTTCTAGTCTCTTAGAAGTGAAGAAACAATTCCATGAGCTCACAAGACTCCCCTCCCCGCCACAATGTCTTAATGGCCATGTTAAGTTATCTGAATATTCCTGAACCAGTCAGACCCAGTTTCCCAGGAATCATCTGGCTGTGGCAGAAGGGGATATATGAACAAAACTGTGGTTCCTTTGGGAAGAAATACAATTTCAGTGAGTTTTAGGTAAGCAGGACGTTTACTATACTCTGGCCTCTGGCCACTATGGCAAAGGCACTACACTGAGACCTAAAATCACTTATCACCCACTCTACCTAAAGTTGAGGTGCCAGAAATTCATGAATTCAGATATTTCAGATGGTAGGAATACTATAATATTTTCAACATGAGTGGTCCACCTATCCACATTGTCCAAGACAATATTTCCTTTATAAAGACTATAAGAATTATACTAGTGACAGAGTCCCTATAATATTTGATAATGCATTAGTAAATGGGATTACTGGTTAGACATTCTAAAGTTAAAATGGCTCTTGATTCTCATACAGATGACAGATTCCTTGGGCATACAGTGGAAGAAGTGCCCAAACAGTAAGCAAAGTGGCATGCTCACATAAGCAACAAGGTTAATAATATTATTTTGGAAGATCAGGTATACAGTGGTCTTTGACAGTGGTTAATTGATCATTAGATCCTTAGGGCCAAAATGGATGGACAGCCCACTGAAGTCTTGCTTTGTTTGTCTAAATCTAAAACCTAACTCTGGTGAACGGATCTCAAACTTGAGTCACTGTCATGTCACTCAATTTTTTGTAGTTCCTGTGGCCCTTTACTTGAGGGGTGATTGAGTACCGCTCGTAGACTTTTTAAGTGCTCCTATTGGAATCCACTTTTTTTGTTTCTGTGTGCATCCCCTCTGATGAAACGAACACAAAAGTGTGTGTTTACTTTTGATTCTTCTTTGAAAGACTCCCTCTAGGCTACTGAAGCTATGTCCACATAAGCAGAGATCTGGAAGCGCTTGAGTATTTTATCCGCTCGAGCAGCCCTTGTGCCCAGCAATGACTAATGTTCAAGGGAGAATATAAAACCCCAGCTCCATTGTCTTAGAGCATTTTGAGGAGTGATTTACAATCCAAAGATTTCCTTTTGGAACAAGCTAAGCAACCTAAAATTTGTGTGCTGCACAATTTCTTCCTCTTTGCTGTTCTGCTCTCTCCAGTTCTTTAATAGTTTCTCATGGGAATACTTCCTTTACTATATCACTTGTACTTTATTCCTTGTCACGGCTTTGGATCTGCATCCGAGGAACCCAACTCTTAGAAAAGCACCCTATCATGATATTACAAGTATTTTGCCAGTTTCCCCTACTCTTCCCCGGAGGGCCTATGGTCCTTTACCAGGGCAAATTTATTCTGGAGAAGGAAAATGCCAAGATTTTTAAAGGAATCTTTAAATTTTAGTTTTGGGTGAGTTTTTTTTTAAAGGCTAGTTAAAAGAAATTATTTGTTAAAAATTTTAAACCATAAGATTTCACATACACCATGGCATCTATTGAAGAGTTGAATGGTGTAGGCGTACTGGCTCTTGATTCCCCCCTTCAGCTCCCTACCCAATTGGCACCTAGAGCAGAAGAACCAGCTACCCCTTCATTTATTTACTTTTTAAAGATTTTACCTATTCATTTGAGAGAGAGAGAGAGAACTAGTACAAGCAGGGGGAGGGGCAGAGGGAGAGAGACAAGTGGGCTTCCCACTGAGCAGGGAGCCCAGTGTGGGGCTCTATCCCAGAACCCTGAGATCATGACCTGAGCTGAAGATAGACACTTCACCAGGATGCTCCTCTTTTTTTTTCAGCTGCCCCTTTAGATGGGTTTCTTCCCTGGCCCTGAAACTTAACATCTATAGGTGTGTATCTCGAACTTAGGCTGAGTTTTTTTTATAATAGAGTTAAGAAGAAAGTAAAACATGTTTCATAATCCTTATGTATCAAAAATGGAAAACGGAAGGTAGACTGAAATACAGGAAAGCTTGTATTCAATTGTGAAAGCTAAGAGCATTCTTATATTGCCTAGCCTGCAGCACCAGTTTACATTATGGAGTGGGCCATGAAGACACTTAAGTTTGCAACCCTGCCCTCACCTGTATCCCCCTCCTGACCCAGAGGTAAGACCCTCTCTTTTTCTTTCTACTCACTCTATACACACGACACTGTCTCACAAGGGACTGTTTTGAGTGAATGAGCACTACACCCTATAGACCAAGAACACCAATCTACTTAGAGCACAGGCTTAGAAGTGTCTGCTGATAACTTGAGTTGTTTTCTGAGTTTGCCCCATGGTAGAACTGCAGTGATCTCAAAATATATCCTGCATTTCTTCCACCAGCAGCTGATTGTGTGTTTTTTTTATAAATAGTCTCAACAAATGACAGGATCCCATATTGGCATTCTGATTTATGGAACATTGGCTTTTCTGTTGCATAGAAGCAAGTAGATGTCTCTGAAATCATCTTCACAAACTACAATAATAAATAAAAGGGAATCTAGCAGCCTTAGAAGAATTACAAAGATTAGTTCAAAGAATTGAAAACAAAATGCACAAATTGAGACGCCTATCATATCTCCATTCAGGATTACAGACTGACTGATGAAAAAGGTGGATGTCTTAGAGAATGACAGTGGATTCATAAATGTGCTTTTGTAAGTCTCCGTTCCCTCTGGATTTTCCTTTCTGGTGTTAATCTGTGGAGTTCCTGACATTTTGTCACATATCTCAGTTTGAAAACAAATAAAAACAAACAAGAAACACCCTGGCAATGAGTTGAAAAAACAAAGATAAACAAAATAGAAGCCATTTGCTGTCATCGAAGAAGGACAGACATCTTGCTTCATGGCTATGGAATCTAATCTATGTGAAAACTATGGCAAGACTTCATAGACAAATTACAGGAAAAAAAATCCATTAGGGTTTTCTAGAAAGGCCACACCCTCATCACGATATGGATATAGATAAATATATACATATATAAGTATATACATATACATATATATGTGTCATGAAGAGGGAATGGACTTGGAAATATGAAATCTTGGTGAAATCTGTACCCTTGACCATGGGACAGCAGGCAGCCATGTAAACTGATCTGCCCAATATAAATGGGAACTTTATTTCTTATTACCAAAATCAGTTATTGGGCCAGGAATGCTCCAGCATCTAGTAATATGAACACGATGATTAAAACTCTGGTAATGCCAGTGTGCCTAGCTGTCTCAGTTGGTAAAGCATGTAACTCTTGATCTCAGGGTCATGAGTTTGAGCCACACATTGGGCATAGAGCTTAATTAAAATAAAAAAAAACAAATAAAACTCTGATAATGTGTACTTCTGCTTCATTTTCCCAACCCCAGGTAAGCTGTACTTATGAATTCGTGTGATTTTCTACAGACAATGAACTGAGGAAAATATTTGAGCCTAAATTATAGATGGTTCTGCATGATATGCTGACCTATGGCAGAGGTTGATGATTGTGTTATACTTGATAGAGATAGCCTAGAAGGAAAAATCTTCCCAGTGGGCAAAATTTCAAATGGCCAATTTAATAATTCCCCTTGTTTGAAGGAAAAGATAGCAAGAAAAGAGATAAATCTAAATAGCATCTCACAGACAATAGCAGTGGTTCATGCTTTAACTGGATGATCAGGGACTTGAAAGGGGTAAAACTGCACTGTCTCATGAGATACCATATAGGATCTGAATCAGTGCACAATATGTGATGCTGGTTGTCCCTACCTAGCCTTGCATGTAATAAATAGGAGGAAGTGGAGATGATGGCCTTCATGATTAAATATAATGATTCACTCCATTTCATTTCAAATTTTGATACCTCTAGGTTCTCTACCCTAAAATGCATTCTTCCACCGTGAAATATAATAAAATTCTCTCAAATTCTACATGACTGACACCTGGCAATTTCAGCCTTTTAATGCCATTGGGTGAACAGGAAAACACAAAAACAAAACCAAAAAACTCCCAAAACAAAACAAACAAACAAACAAACAAAAAAACACCAACCAAAAAGAGATTGGGAGAGTCAGGAGTTTATGGCATTGAATGGTGTGATCGATCTTAATTATTAAGGGAAAATAAGGTTGTTGATACTCAACAGAGGGAAAGCAGGGTTTATGAAATTCATGTGATCCCCTGGAGGATTTTTTTTTTATACTACATTGTCTGGGAGTAAGTGATAAGGGAAAACGACTATAGTTTTATGTAAGAAAGCCACTGAGGGCTCAGACCACTCAGAAGTAAATACATATGAACTCTTCATCACCACAAGAGATGGCTGAAGAAATGGGAACATAGAATGGGTAAAGAGAAGTATTGCAAATACAATCGGAGAACAATTACAAAAATAGAGAAGGCACCCTCTTACCTATATTTCCCTCCTTGCTTTTTGTGTCATGTAGAGGTAGATATATTAAATAATTGGCCCCTTTTTTTCTGTTTTCTTCCTACTATGAGTGGGATACATAATGATGGTGCACTTTAGAATACTGATGCAAATCTTTACTGAATACTGATAATCATCTAGAGATCATGACTTGTTACTGTTTCTAGTAACTGAGCATGGCCCATTGGTTTTGGAAATGGAAATAAGAGAAAAGGGTGGATTTCGATGTAGGAGTCTGTAGTGTGCCTTTGTTAATATTTTTGGAACCTGACATCTGAATGACTCTTTTTGGGGAGTGGGGAATGGTGAGAGGCAGCTGCTCCTACTTGAGTTAATTTTGGTAGCTGAAGGCCCCATTTTCCACTACAAAAGCCATCATGGTCCATATTTCCTCTCTTTCCCTCAAGTAGTCATGAAACAGGCACATGACATAAGCATGGCAATTAGGTAGGGTGTCCTTACCTGAGATTCTTAAACTGGAAGGTGTAACCAAAAAAGCCAGAGAGGTTAAGAAACCATACATTGTGGATACAGCAGTAAGTATCTTGAGTCCAGTGGTTCCAGGGACATTTATCCAATGACAGGGATGCTAGCAGAGGCATTCTGACTAGTTTCTTCATATTCCTCAATTTGACCAAATACCCGTCTACCTATCTTACTGCATGTCTGTTATTTTACAGGTCTGATTCTTTGGCCTTCCTCTCAGCTATTTGAGCTTCCGGATGTTCTTTCAACACTTCTTTTTCTGTTTCTGATTCTTACCTTGCCTATGTTTCTTACGACGTAAGTCCTTAGTGGTATAGCAGGTGACTGATCCTCTATAAACTGTTTTTTTATTTCTAAAAGGAAGAGCAAGAAGTAGGTATTTTAAGATTCTTCCAGTTTTTTAATAAATTTGTAAAAAAAAATACTTAATGTATCAAAGTATATATTTTGGAAGTTTCTTTCATAAATGAATTCAGCCATTCCAAGCTGTCATTAATTTGATCTCTAAAGAAAATGAGATTTTAAAAAGTTAATGTCATGGTTAGAAAATACTGTACTTTATTTTAAATTTTCAATTTTAAATTATTCACTTAAATTATAAAATAAGAAAATAGTTCATGCATGCCAGCTGTGCAAGCCAGTGCTCACATATCCATGCATTCATTTGTCAAATTCATATTATTATAGTTAATATTTCAATTAAGAAATGAATATTATCTATCAAAATTCTACATGGAAAGTAATCTTTAAATTTTTTTTCTCATAAAAGTTTGCATCCAAGTATTTCCATTGGTGTAGTGGTTTATTTTGTTAGCTTGTTTATATAATACCAAGATTTGGAGACGTCCCCTCTGAAGCCGGTGGCAAGTGATTTTGTGCTTCTTGAGAAATATAATGAAAATATCCAGAAGCCTCTATTTTGCAAAATATTTGACAAGCACAGTCTTGTTTCAATGGGGGGGAAACAAGCTAAACAAGAAAAATAAGAGTCATTTGTAGGATCCTAACACAAATGTCTCCTTTTTGAAACTCTAATTATAAATGGAAAAGAAAAATAAAAACAAATGTTTTGCATGAGTGGCAGCACTAATTGCTTCTGATCTTGATTTTTTCCTGTGAATTGCCTTGAGTATTTTTTAAGGTACTGCTTAAATGTTTAATGAATGAATAAAATCATCTGTAACAGTAGTTAAATTGCAGATTTTTTTTTCAAATTTGATTTACAAAATGTTGAATGCCATGAGACCTTCTCCTTTATTAAACATAATAAGAAGTCAGTTGAGGAAAGATATCTGTCAGTAAAATATTATTGTTAAATCCAAACAGATTTATTTAGAAGTATTAATTAGAACAAATTTAGCCCTATGTCTTTTCAGAATGCAGAGGAGTGAAACCAAGCACCAAACAAATACAAAAACAAAAAGCAAAAACAAGAAAAGGCCTCCAATAGATAATTCTCTGGTAAAGAAATATAACATCTACAAGTTCTATCTCTGTTTTTAAATTGACTAAAATGTGATTCTTAAGCTCAATCTCAGTTTAAAACACATAAACAGAAGCCTCTAGGGAAAAGAGAGTGTTTTCATCTTGAAGTCCTATTAGTGCATTAGCCATGCAAACTAGAAGAATTTAAAGGTGAATTAAACCATTAGTTTAGAATAAAATTTGCCTTGATACACAGGCATGCATGTGCATGTGCATGCATGTGCGTGCATGTGTGTGTGTGTGCATAAGAGAATAAACAGATGACTAGTTTAAAAAATCAGTACGTAGGATTAGAAATTCATAGATTTTAGTCCTTTTATTTTGAGAAGTGAAAATAATATTATACTTTTTCTTAATCGCATTTTATTTATTGATGTGCGATATAAAAAGCCTTGAACTATTACCGATTTTAAGTATGTAATTATTCCTTCTTCCACAGAAGCATGCTGGGGACTTCTGTATATTATTCCAATGATTTTTTGGATAAATCTGTTATTAAATAAGTATTGTTCATAGGAGCAAAATGAGAACTAAGACTTTTAATTAAATAACACAAATTTTATCAATTCAAAAAAAATCCAATTTTTCAAGGTTTTTGAATTTGATATTGCTTTATGTGGAAGTAGAATCAATATTTTATTCCAGAGTGAAAACATTTAAACATATATATGTAATATTTTATTAATACATAAATATAAATATATATTAAATATATACATGGAAGAGGATATAGATATATGCAATATTTATTTATATTAGGAAATATAATAAGCTTCTGATAACCTCTCTCCCTCTTTCTCTCTCTCACATGCACACACGCTCACACACAGGGCCTCTGAGTAGAGACTGCCTGTGTTCCTACAAGACTAACAATTATGGCTGCAAAATAGGGTTGTCATCTTGATGCTGAAGTATATGATTTTCATCCAGTTATGAAATTGCATTTTATTTGCACATGCACCTGCTTCTGTTCCATATTATATTATTCATTTGGACTCTATTTTTTCTAAAATTGAGCCTTTGTGCTTTATTGAAGATTTTCAGCTCTTGAATAAAAAAACAGGGGGTCAGATCCTTTCTTTTGCTGGAAGACAAAAAGAGGCACAGGTGATCCTGGGATAATGCTTTTGGCCACATACATGGTTTCCTTCCTTTAACACTGGAATCTTTTTCATTCACAAAGCTGCTCAGGAGAAGGAAGGAAGACTTTCTCCTCCTCAGTTGCAGGGATTTCATGTTCATCCTGAGAGCTATGCACAACTTCTTTCCAATAACCTCAGATTTAGAATGATTCAAAGTTTCAAATCATTTAATCATTCAAGCCCCATACATATGGTTCAAATACTCTTCACAAGAAGTACATACAAATATAGCATTGACAACTGGTGTAACTGAAGTTAGAACATTTGTCTGCAGAGTCTGGAAAGTGTGTTGTTGAAAATAGCCAGAACATTAAAAGAGTGTTGTCAATTGTTTGCCGCCTTTATTTTTTTAAGATTTTATTTATTTATTTATTTATTTATTTATTTGAGAGAGAGAAAGAGAGAAAAAGCGAGAGCAAGGGGAGGAACAGAGGGAGAGAGACAAGCAGCCTCTGTGCTTAGCACAGAGCTCCACGTGGGACCCAATCCCACCACCCTGACACCATGACGGGAACCAAAATCGAGTCAGACACTTAACCGACTGAGCCACCCAGGCACCCCTCTTTGCCGCTTTTAGCACAGTATTAGAAAACAAGACTATTCAATACTCAGTCTTTAAGTAAAAATAGAAGGAACAACAGTTGAAAAACAAGGAAAAGAGATTAAAAACCTATGTTTTTTGTATATGGAGCAAATATATCAGAAAAGCACTGTTTTGGGGACATTGTAATTGACAAAGAAAAAACTCTAGGTACTAAACTAGCCAAATATTGAAGTGGCTTGCAAAGCTCTGTATCACCCAAGGAGGACAAACTTGCTGGTGTCCATTCAGATATGGAGACTAATGATAAATGAAATTTCTTGCAGAGATCAGAATCCAGTCAAAGACTTTTCCTATGGCAAGGATTCTTCATACTTGTCTCATATGTTGTCATCATGCTATGCATTAGTGACTTCTGTGTGTTTCCTACTCTTTCACCCTTTGCAGTTGATTTATCCTTTCTACTATTTATGAATATCTGAGTTGTTCCAGACAGTGCTACCATGGAGATCCTCTCCATGTACTTTTGATCATATGGGGAATATCGGGTATATATCTTGCACTAGAGTGACATCATCATAGTGTATGATATATTTTACCATAATTGATAATGCCCAGTGTTTCAAACTATGTTCCTGTCATTCCACATCTTGAACAATAGTTTACGTTGTCTTTTTCAGTCTTCACCTGTGTGTGATGTGCAGTGGCATCTCACTGTGCTGTGCTTTTTTTTTTCACTCTCTCTCACTATGCTTTTAATTGACTTTCCCAGAACATGAATGTGGTTGTGCACCTTTGTATGTAATTCTTGGCAATTGGGGTATCTTCTTTTTTTGCTGTGCACTGTATGAATTTCCAGTTATTTTACATACTTCCCATCATGTGGCATTTTCTCTCATTTTTGTTTTGGCCATTCAGGTGATACGTAAAGTATTTCATTGTGGGCTTAATCTACATCTCCTAGAAGAATGGTAAAGTTGGACACTTTAAAGCTTTTGGCCATTTGAATGTCCTCTGTAAAGTTCATGTTCAAGACTTTTGCCTATTTTGTCAATATTGAATTTTCCCCCTTACTCATTTGTAGGAGTATTTTGTATGGAAATGGATTCTGTAATTAAAAACTTGCCCACAAAAGAAACTCTAGTCACATATATCTTCACAGTTAAGAGAGAAGCAACATCAATCTTGTGCAAGCACTTTCAGAGATAAATAAGGGAGACCACTTCCCAACTTGTTTTGTGAGACCAGCATTATTTTGATACCAAAGTATCTGAGAACAACTTCATAAGAAAGAAAAAAATCAAAGGCCATTTTCTTATGAACATCAGAGTAAAAGTCCTTCATGAGGTAGTAACAAGTCAAATCCAGCAACATATAAAAAAGATATATCATCATTAAGTTAGATATATTCATAGAATGCACTATTAAAATAATATTTGCTTATCAATCAATACAAACCACTACATTAATGGAGAAGAAAAGCCATATAATTATTTCAAGAGGTACAGGAAAAAATTGTTCAATTCCTAACAAATTTGGAATAGAAAACTTTGCTTAATTTATATCTATAACACACTCTACCTAATACAGCAGAATACACATTCTTTTTGAATGTATATGGAACATTCACCAATATAGACCATATACAGAACCATGTAAAGAGTTTCCATAAATTTCAAAGAATTCATATTACTCAGAATAAGTCTTTGGCCCAAACAGAATTGAATCAGAATTCAATATAAGTATCTATAAAATCCCCAAATATTTGTAGATTAAACAACCCATTTCTAAATAACACATTGACCAAAGTGGAAATCATGAGGAAAATTTAAAAAAAAAAATTGAAATGAGTTAAAATAAGAAACACAACATATCAAAGTTTGTGAGATGCAGCTAAAGTTATACACACACACACACACACACACACACACATTATGATCTAAGCTGCCATCTTAAGAATCTTTTAAGAGGAAGAAAAAATTAGCAGAAAAGCAAAAGGAAAACTAAACCCTAAGTAAATAGAAGTAAGGAAATCGGAGAAGGGCAAACATTATATGGCCTCATTCATTTGAGGAATATAAAAAATAGTGAAAGGGAATAAAGGGGAAAGGAGAAAAAAATGAGTGGGAACTATCCGAGAGGGAGACAGAACATGAGAGACTCCTAACTCTGGGAAACGAACAAGGGGTGGTAGAAAGGGAGGTGGGCAGGGGGTGGGGGTGACTGGGTGACGGGCCCTGAGGGGGGCTCTTGATGGGATGAGCACTGGGTGTTATTCTATATGTTGGCAAATTGAACACCAATAAAAAATAAATTTAAAAAAATAAATAAAAGTAAGGAAATAACTAAGATTAAAGTAGAAATCAAGGATACAGACAACAGAAAACATTAGAGAAATTTAATGAACCCCCCAAAAAGTTTATGTTAAAAGAACAATAAAATAATTGATAAAAATCTAAGTTAAAGGGATCCCTGGGTGGCGCAGCGGTTTAGCGCCTGCCTTTGGCCCAGGGCGTGATCCTGTAGACCCGGGATCGAGTCCCACGTCGGGCTCCCGGTGCATGGAGCCTGCATCTCCCTCTGCCTGTGTTTCTGCCTCTCTCTCTCTCTCTCTCTCTCTGTGACTATTATAAATAAATAAAAATTTAAAAAAAAATCTAAGTTAAGAAAAAAACAGAAAGCACAAATGATTAATATTAGGAATTAAAAAGATATAACTACAGGTGTTAGATACATTAAAAGAAAAATATGAGAATATAATGAAAAACACTTTATGTCAATACAAAAACAGGTACAATTAGATGATCAACTCAGTATATGCAGGAAAATCATTTGACAAATTCAGTACCCACTCATCATAAAATATCTCTGCCAAGCTAACAATAATAGGAAATTAATACGATAAAGGATGCCTTTAAAAACCCACAGGTAACTCCAATCTTTTTTTTTTAAGATTTTATTTATTTATTCATGAGAGACACAGAGAGAGAAAGAGACAGAGACAGAGAGAGACAGGGTGGGGGCAGAGACATAAGCAGAGGGAGAAGCAGGGAGCCCGATGTGGGACTCGATCCCGGGACTCCAGGATCACGCCCTGGGCCGACGGCAGGAGCTAAACTGCTGAGCCACCCAGGGATCCCCAGGTAACTCCAATCTTGATGGTAAAGACTGGGTGCTTTTCATTTAAAACTGAGAAAAAAAAGTCAAAGATGTCTGCTCTCATGACTTCTAGTCAATATCAATTCCCTTAACAAAAGAATTTACAAAAGCATCAAAATTACGAAAAACTTAGGTATAAATTTGACAGAATATACGAAAGACCTGTACACTTCTAACTACAAAACTTGGATAAAATAGAGATCTAAAGAATTGCAGTGATATACCTTATTTATGGATTAGATGACTCAGTATTGTTTTGATGTCAGTTATTCCAAAATTGATTTATATTTTTAGGTCTATTCCAATCAAAATCCAAGCAAGCTTGTTTTTTTCCCCATGAATTAGTGAGCTGTTCCTAAACATTTTATGGAAAATTAAAAAACTTGGACTTACTCTGATGATTTTTTAAAGGATTTTAATAACTTATTCATGAGAGACACACACACAGAGAGAGAGAGAGGCAGAGGGAGAAGCAGGCTCCATGCAGGGAGCCCGAC
This sequence comes from Canis lupus familiaris, assembly GCF_011100685.1. Lineage (NCBI taxonomy): Eukaryota > Metazoa > Chordata > Mammalia > Carnivora > Canidae > Canis > Canis lupus. The sequence continues at coordinate 22,386,968 of NC_049260.1, read as the reverse complement.
GTGGGACTCGATCCCGGGTCTCCAGGATCACACCCCGGGCCGAAGTTGGCGTTAAACCGCTGAGCCACCGGGGCTGTCTTACTATGTTTATTTTGAAAAAGAATACCAAGTTGAGGACTTACACTATCTGATCTCTAAACTTACCATAAAGCTACAGTAAGTAAGACAGTGCAATATTGACATGAGGGGTACGCATGTAGAATAAGATAGAAGAGTGTCCACAAAGAGACTCACATACATATATGTTCAGTTAGTTTTTAAAAAGGTACCAAGATAATTCAATGAGTAAAAAATAATCTTTTCAACAACTGATGCTGAAACTCTGGGATATACTTAAGAAAAAATAAATAAATCTTGACCAAATTCTCATATCACAGTTCCAACATAAAAGGGATCGTAGACTTAACCTATAAATGCCTATAAGAAAACATCAAAAAATCTTGCTAATCTGTGGGTAAGCCAGTATTACTATGCATAAAGCACCAATCATATAAGAAAAGGAAGGTCATCAAAGTTAAAATGTCTACTCTTTAAAGAAACCATTAACACCACACATCCATTACAATTCCTAAATTCAAAAAGTGGACAGTTCCAAATGATAGCCAGCATGAGGAGAAAGCAGAACTTTCATATATTGCTGGTAAGAGTGTAAAATTTGTGCAACTACTTTGGAGAACTGTTCGGCAGTTTCTGATAAAATCAAATATATACTTAGCATGAACTATAGCAGTTCTATTCCAGGATGCAGTGAAGAGAACAGAAAACATGTCCTCTTAAAGATTTGTACATGAATGTTCATAGCAACTTTATTCATAATAACTCCAAATTGGAAACTGCTCAAATGTCTATAAACAGGTGAGCAGATAAAAATATGGATGAGGGGCACACGAGTGGCTCAGTTGGTTGGGTGTCTGACTCAGTTTTGGTTCAGGTCATGATTTTGGGGTCATGAGATGGAGCCCTGAGTCCAGCTCCACGCTCTCATTTATCCATTCATGAGAGACACAGAGAGAGGCAGAGGCATAGGCAGAGGGAGAAGCAGGCTCCCTGTGGGGACCCGGATACGGGATTCGATCCCAGGACCCTGGGATCATGACCGGAGCCAAAGGCAGATGCTCAACTGCTGAGCTACCCAGGCGTCCCCACAGGGTACTGATTGTGACTGCAAGCTGATTGGTGATTGCCTGGGGCCACGGGTGGGTAGGGGTTAACAGGGACACAAGGGAAGGTTTTGGGTGGAAAGTGAAATATTTTGATTGTGGTGGTGACTATATGAATGTTTACATTTGTGAAAACTCACTGTGCTATAAACTTCAAAGGAAGGATATTCTTCCCTGTTAAATATATAAAATATTTCCAAAATTAAAATAAAACATGTATCTGAAACAAACACAGTGAGACAGCACAGTGTGCCCAGTAGAATGGTTCAAAGTAAATTCAAATTTTTATTTAACCGTATCAAATGTTAGGAAGAATGTAGATTGGCTATAACACACGCATTGCTGAAGAATGTAGATTGCTGGGGACACCCGGGTGGCTCAGTGGTTTGGCGGCTGCCTTCGGGCCAGGGCGTGATGCTGGAATCCTGGGATTGAGTTCCACGTCCGGCTCCCTGCAAGGAGCCTACTTCTCCCTCTGCCTCTCTTTCTCTGTGTCTCTCGTGAATAAATAAATAAAATCTTTAAAAAAAAAAAAAAGATTGTAGATTGCTAATCCCCTTGGAAAAGTCTGGTAATACTTACTGAGAATGGACATTTTATACCTATGACCTGTCCGAGTTATATATCCAAGATACATACAGCTGTTGGTTAACTTCTGGACATGTACAAGAATATTTATAACAGCATTATTTGTAATATCCCTCAAGTGGAAACAATTTAAATACAACAGCAAAGCACTAAAATTAATTATGAGCAAAGTACTGGTACCATGTGGATGGATCTCACAGACAAAATGTTGAGCTTCAGCAGCTAAGCACCTAAATCACATTTTGTACCACCTTTGTATAATTTTTAGTGAGATTTGGGGGTTAAATGGACCATTCTCCCCACCTTCACCTCCAAATTAAGGATACAGTGAAAAGTATGGCATCTTAAGAAACAAGAGGGAAGAGGGTAGGTGATATGATTCCATTTATAAAAGTTCAAAAAGAAGCAGAACTAGGCCATGGTGATAGAAGTCAGAGTCATGGTTACTTTTGGTAGCTTGGTAATATGATAGGCTTCTGGAGTGTTAATAATGTTCTACTTTTTGATACGAGTATTTATTACTAGGCTGTGTTTATTTTAAAAATTCATGAAGTTGTATGATTGTGATTTTTACACTTTTCTGTAAGTATAATACTTAAAGTATTTAAATTTCTAAAATCAGATCATGTTGCTCTTTAAATGCTCCAGTGGATTCCCACTATACTTCTAATTAAATCTCACATCACTCCTCCCGAAGCTCTAGCCACACTGACCTTTTTTCTCTTCCTTGAACAAAGAATGAAACAAATTCATTCTTATCCCTTTTCACTTGCAGTTCCTCTGCCTGGAACACTATCTTCCAAAATGGTAACCTAGTTCACTTTTTATTGACATGCAGGTCTTGAAATCTAAAAGCAGTTCCTCTGTCACTTTATTTAGAACCCTACATTTTTTCAGTATAATTCTCACATCTGAAATCATCTATTTCATGGCTTAGTTTCTGGGTCCCCTAGTTAGGATGCAACATCCATGCTTGCAGCAACTGTGATTGTCTTGCTCTCTGCTGTATATCCTCAGTGACTAGAATCCTGCTAGACAGGCAGAAAAATTTTCAGCAAATAACTGGAACATGAATAAACTTATAGATGAATGAGTGAGTGAATGAATGAATGAATGAATGAGTTGACAAATGTATTGCAGAGAAATTAATGACTATTGATTAAATACAAGATGTTTTTATGGAACTGCATTAAACATGGGAAAATGTTATCGAGTTATGTTTTTCTTCTACCCCTCAAATGAGATTATTGAAATACAGCCCAGGGAAAGGGCCTTGAGAATGATGATTTCAGCAGCTTGTGCAAACGTTCCAAATAATAAAACATTAAATTATTGTTTCCATGTTGATGCTCAAGCTTCTGTTATCCTACAGTGTTATTGCTGAAGCTTCAAAGATGAATAATTTTGCATAACAATGATATGGTGCAGTAAAGCCTCAATGGTATGAACATGTATTTTTGTAAATATACTAAATGTATATTTTAAGCAAATTATCTGTAAAACATATAAGCATATCATATTTTTATAATAGCACAAGTAGCTTATCATCTAATTTGCCTTGTTCATTTTTTAAAGAGTTCCAGGTGTAAGTGGGCACTTAAGTGCTTTTTGATGATGCTGATAGTTTACTGAAATTTCTTATACATAACATTTTCCTTGTAATGTTTCAGCACATATGTTCTCTTTTATTCTTGCTATATTTTCCCATTTGTAATATTGTCATTTTCCCAGTTTAAACTATTATTTGGTTTACAACTCATGGGAATTTTTCATCTTTTAGCCTTATAGTGAGGTGGTCTAATATTTGTGTTCCTTCAGCACCTTGTACTAGAGTCAATAAAGCAAGGTATATACAGAATTTAGCAAATGTTCATGAAAGGTCATACTCTCAAGGCCAAATAAATAGAAGTATTCCATTATAATTAGACATCCTTTACAGAGCATACTCTAAATAGCTTATTATATTTCTAATTAAGACAGAAGTTCAATCACAGAAACCAAGGTATATTATTAGACATATTTGAGTCTCCTGGCTGGCTAAGTCAGTGGAGCATGCAGCTCTCGATCTTGGGATTGTGAGTTTGAGTCCCATTTTGGATGTGGAGATTACTTAAAAATAAAATTTTAAAAAGACATATTTGGACTATAATTCATGTAAAATACTAGTGTTATTCTATGTGTTTGAAATAATTATTTCTAATATTTGTGTTCCTTAAAACCTCAAGAAATCAGTAGAAATTTATAAGGTTTTCCTAGCAATGTCTAAGTGGGGAGAAAAAATTTAGGTATTAAACATTTGTGCAGACATGACTTCACTTGGTCACAACCACAACCCTACATAGTAAATATTTAGCTTATTAATTATGGTTATTTTAAAGTCTTTACCAGTTTTGATATGATTTCTGGGATTGATTCTATTAGCACTTTTCCAGCAACTTTTCCCTGTTTCTTTGTATATCTGGCTGTTTTTTTCATAGAATGCCAAATATTGTAGAGGATTTAGAGAGCTCTTGGTTATGTTACCTTCATCTTAAGACTGTTATGTCTTATTGGTGATCACCACAATTCTAACAGCATCATACCTATAATCAACAATAATGTAGTGTGCACTTAAAATTTTGTTGACAGTAGATCTCACATTAAGTGTTCTACCACAATAAAATTTTTAAAAAAGATCTAGTTTTAATCTTTGTTAGAGTGGATCTATTTCTGCTTTTCCTGTTTTCTTAGGGCATCATCTTTAGTTTAGAGCATAGCTTTTCAGTGGAAAATCTGATGTGTTCATGAAAGATCTTCTCCCTTTGGATGACCCTAAGCTCTAGTGTCTCCCTAGTATTGTATGATCTCTAAAATCTTTGGCAAGCTATGCCTAACTGTGTCACGAGCTCTAGACCCATTTGCTTTGAGTTTTCACATCAGTGAGTTCAGCCCTATACTCCCAGACAATGCAATATCCATTTTATACATCCTAAGGCCTTCAAACTTTAATGACCTCAGCCATCAGTATTGCTACAGATTAGCATCTGATTCCTAAAACAATTTTTTACTACAATACCTTTGTCAAAAAAATGCTGTTCACTCATCCAGATTCCTTTGTGTAATGTGGCCCAGTGCTGTGTATGGTCCCAGCTTCTGGAATATTAGCATTACATATTTTGACTGAACCCAGTCGAGCTAAGACAAAACCAATCTTTCTTCTGCTAAAACTGTATCAACATGTGTTCAACCTCAAAGGTCCTCCCTTAGCAGGCAGGGATGAGTTATCAATTAACTTGAACACTGCCTCTGAAACTATGTAACAATAGATTTAAGGGATTTCAGAGCTCTCCACTGAAGGCAGGTGAAAATATATACCTCTTATCGTCATTTATCCTGTTTCTAAAATGGTCAGTTTCATAAATGGTTGTATTCATTCCCAGATTTGTCCAATATATTGTGAAAATGGAATGAAAAGAGAGAAGAATTGGTATGCAATAAAATGTGAAGACTCCCAGCAACTTAGTCCTCTAACATAAGTGGGAAATTGGGTTTTTTTTTTCAGTGTCTGAAAGATTTCCCTTTATAGGTCTGCTGAGTTGTATTTTGTCAGCTCCTATTAAATTGTGTTGTCATAGATACCTATGAATCATATAAAGTATAGAAAGACTTTATTTCAGCTTTTATAAGCCTCTGCAAACAAGGGGGAAAAAGATTTAGAATCTCTGATTTTAGTGAGACTGTTCAATTTCTTGTTTGTTTCTTCAAGTTCTTTGTGCTAAGAAGTCACACTCTTGGTATCTAGGCACATTAGAGATGTCCCAAGGGAATTTGGGTATTTGTGAATAGTCTTTATTTTGCCCTAACATGCATGAGTAAAAATCTAATTTTTTTGAGTGTTTGATGTGGTTTCAGTGACTACACAATACACTGTCCTTCCAGTCAAAAATACACATCTGTTATGTGTTTGTATGTATTGATTTTACCCCCTCCATTGAAATACACCCAAGTGGTAATTTAATGTGTATGCCCTAGCTACAATGCATGTGGGGACTTCATTAATGGATCCTAAATATGGAAAAATAAATTGAGACTGGGACTGGGGAGACTAACTCGGTGGTACTCCTGAGAGGTAGCAGTAGTTCATATCACAGCATCTAAAAGTTGATAGTAGAAAATGTAAGCCTTTATAAGTGGGATCAATATAGGGAAGAGCCTACTTTCAGAACTGTCTAAGCAGTTGTAGTGCTCAGTCAAGTGTATAGCAATATTTGAAGAAGGCTCATTTATTTTAGAGCTAAACTGAGTACTTTGTTGGGATATAGGAAGAGAAAATTGGAAAGACTGTATTATAAGGATCCAAGTTAGGCAAGTTTGTGTTTAGGGCATGTTTTTAGGGTTATAGGAAAAACAACATGTTAGCAGGAATTAGAAGTACAGATCTACCAAAAAAGTGAAAAGTAGATAGATTAGGGAGAAAAAAGAGAACTTGGTGAGACATGGATACCTAGGGCATCATGCCAGGTTTATGACAGCAAGGCTAATTTCAGCATCTACCTGATGGTAACCTTGAGTTTCTAATACACTGACAAGTTGGGTCTGAATTTGTCTATGAATGATGTTTCTGGTATATCCAAATATGAAAGAAGTACTATACCTGATTTTATTAGTTCCACAGGAACTTATGACAGACAGAATAAAAATATTTTCAAAGGGATCACAAAGAGTTTTCATTTTCTACAGGACTGTCTGAGGGAAGCACAGCTTCTTAGATCAACTCAGTGCCATGTAAATGCTCCATATGTAAGGAGCTTAGAAGTCACAGTCCCATCTTTACAAGAAGGAAAAGTTAAAAAAACTGGAAATCAGTGACTTTTTTGGGACATATTAGAGAACTCCCACAGAGAGAGGAGAATCCAAAGAGTAAAAGTCAAGATCTATTTACCTGGAGCAGAAGCTGTTAGAGACATAAACTGGTATGAACACATAGCTGGGAATTTTGATAAGACTGTTTGTAGACTAGCTCAAGAGTGGGAAACTCCTGTGGGCTGCAGAATTGTGGAGGCAGCTACACTTCACTAGAGCTTACGTCTAGGAATCCTACCAGGTTCTCATGGTGAAGAGTCAAGAAAGATCCCCTGGTGGCTCTAGCTGGGAGGCAAAAAGAATGATCACTATGAAACAGAGTTCAGAGCATTCTCCCTAACAAAGGCTTCTTCTCCAGGGAAAACAGTGTCAGAGCCTTACCCAGCTGGGACTTGGGCATTTGCCCCACTCCAGCCCTCTCTAGCCTCCTCCTTACCTAAAAAGTATGGATATAACTAAGAAATGCTTTTGAAAGCCATAGGCCAGGACCATGAGTCTACTAAAAGACTAAGAGTCATAAAATTATAAAATTCTTTGTCTCCCCACACCTTACCACCACACCCACAGGATTTCATTATAACAGTGGATTACAGTGGGAAGAACTGTAAGATGCAGACTGTGTCAGAGGAGGAGTATTACAGAAGTCCAAAGTGAAAAGGGAAGACAGAATAAGGACATTAGAGGACTTTGAAGCCTCTGACACACATACTCATAGAAACCATTAACAGCCCAACTCCTAACCAAAGTGATGTAAAACGTCATGCTCAGGCCTATTTACCTCAGTTCCCATTACTGAAAACCTCATGTCTGCTTTCAACAAAAAAAGACAAGGTATCTTAAAAGGCAAGAAAAAATATAGTTAGAAGAGATAAAGCAAACATCAGAACCAGGTTCAGATATGCCCTAAATATTGGAATTATCAGAAACTTTAAAGTAAGTAGCTAGGATGGTCATGATGATGATGATGAAATTTTTTTTTTTTTGAGCATGATAGAGCTCGAACAGGGATAGGAAGGTGCAGAGAGAGAATAGTAAGCAGGCTCGATGCCCAACATAGAGCCCTGACTTGGGGCTCGATCTCACGACCCTGAGATCATGACTTGAGCTGAAATCAAGAGTCTGAGGGTTACTCACTTAACCAACTGAGCCACCCAGGCACCCCTAGCTATGATTAATTTAATGAGAGTTATAATGGAAAAAGTAGATACTGTGCAAACACAGAAGGGTAGTATAAGGAGAGTATAATTGAAACTCTAAGAATCAAAAGGAAATGCTAGAAATGAAAAAAATTTTTGTAAGAGAAATGAAGAATACCTTTGATGGGCTCATCAGTAGCCTGGACACTGGCCAAGGGAAGAATGAGCGAGCTTGAGGATAATGTCAATAGAAACTTCCCAAACTGAAATGCAAAGAGAAAAAAAGAATGAGGAAAAAAGAACCCAACAGAACATACAAAAACTGTGGGGCAATTTTATTTTATTTTATTTAGTTTTATAAAGATTATTTATTTATTTGACAGAGTGCTCAAGTGGGGAGAGTGGCAAAGGGAGAAAGAGAATTCTCAAGCAGACTCTCGCTGAGCATGGAGCCCAATGCAGGGCGCCATCTCAGGACTCTGAGATATGACCTGAACCGAAATCAAAGTTGGCCAACTGAGCTACCCAGGTGCCCCCACAATTTTAAAATGTGAAACAAATACACAATTGTAATACTGAAGGAGAAAAAATGAGAAGTATCTGAATAATGGTTAGGAACTTTGCAAAATTAATGACATGCATCAAACCATAGGTCCAAGTAGCTCAAAGAACACCAACTAGGACAAACATCACAAAACAAAATAAAAACTACAGGCCAAAAAAACCCAAAAAAGCTATAAGCATATATTCAAATTTCAGCAAAACAAAAACAAAGGGAAAATACTGAATAAAGTCAAGGTAGGGGGATGAGAGGAAACTTATCTATCAATGAATAAAGATAAAAATAATAGTGGATTTCTCATCAGAAAGCATGCAAGAAAGAAGAGAGCAAAGAGTTAACCATTTAGCTTTGAAAGAAAAAAAAACTTAGAATTCTGTATTTAGTGAATTGATGTTAAAAGAAGTTCTTCAGGGAGAAGGAAAATCATATAGGTCAGAAATTTAAATCTACATAAAGAAAGAAAGGGTGTTAGAGAAGGAATAAATGAAGGTTAAAGAATATTCTTATTTCTTATTAATCTAAAAGATAACTATTTGATTAAAGTTAAAGAGTAGCAATGTATTAAGTAGTTACAGCATATAGATAAATAAAATAATGACACCAATGTCATAAAGGACAAGAGGAAGGAAGTTAGGAGTAATGTGTTATATTTTTCCTGAATTGAACGTGAAATTTTGTAGTGTTCTTAGAAAGCAGACTTAGATTTGTTAAAATGCGTGTTACAAACTCTAATACAACTTCTGAAACTTTTAAAAAAGTGGTGTAATTTATATGCCAAGAGAGAAGATAAAATGGAATCATATGAAATCACATAAAACTAAAGAAGGCAGGAAAAAGAGGGAAAGAAACCAAGAATAAATAGAATAAACAAAAAACCACACTTCCAAACATGGTAGATATTAGCCAGTTACACGAATAATCATTGTAAATGTGAATGATTTGAACACATCAATTAAAAGACTAATGTCATAGTGGATTTTAAAAACAAATACAGGACCATCTATATGTTGTCTACAAAAATCCACTTTTTAAATATAAAGACTCAAGCTTCAGATAAGTTAAAAGTAAAGGGATGGAGAAAGATATACCACGCTAACATTAATCAAAAGAAAGTTGTAGTAGCTATTTTAATTTAGAAAAAAACTACTTTCATAAAGACAAATATGTTCTTGAATAAAGAGAGAGATTATGGAATGATAAGTCTAATGGGCTGAATTCTTCAAGAAGATGTAAAAATCCCATATGTGTATGCATCTAATGAGGTAGCATCAAAGTATGTGAAGTATCTACTCAAACCACAGTGGAATTAAGCTAGAAATAAATAACTGAAAGGTGGAAAATCCCCAAATATTTGGAGATTAAGCAGTATACTTCTAAATAACACATAGGTCAAAGAAGTCTCAAGAGAAATTTGTTAAATATTTAAACTAAGTGAAAATGTATATACAACTTAGCAAAACTAACAAGATGCCATGAAAGTAGTGCTTAGAGGGGAATTTATAGCATTAAATGAATATATTTAAAAAGACAAAAGTTCTAAAAGCAGTAATTAAATTTCATGCCTTTAGAAAACTAGAGAAAGAGCCGTTTAAGCTTCAAACAGGCAGAGAAAAAAAAAAGAAATAAAAATTAGAAAAGAAACCACTGATATTAAAAATAGGAGAACAGTAGAGCAAATCAACAAAACCAAAACCTGAGTCTTTGAAAGGATTGATGCAATTGATAAAGCTTTATCCAGGCCAACTAAGAAAAAAGAGAAGATACAAATTACCAATATCAGAAATGAGAAAAGAGACATTATACTAGTGATCTCATGGACATGAGAAGGATAATAAAGGAATCCTATGCCCACAATTTTGATAAATACATGAAGCAGACTAATTCCTTGAAAGACGCAAAGCACCACAAGAGAATAAAAAGATAAAGTGGACAATGGCAACAAAACTTACACAAGGAAGAATAGATAATCTGCATAGTTCTATACATACATATTGAAGAACCAACAATTAAGAAAGCACCAGACTTAAATGGTTTTACTGACTTCTACCTAGCATTTTCAAAGAAATAATACCAATTCTGCACAGTCTCTTCCAGAAAATAATAAAAGCAGAGGGAATATTCCCCAAGTCATTCAATGAGGCCAGTATTACTATAATATCAAAAGCAGATTAAGACACTTTAGGAAAGAAAAAGGACAGACCAATAGTTTTCATTAACATCAATACAAAAATCTTCAACAAATTATTAACAAAACAAATCAACAATATGTAAAATCAATTATGCTCCATAACCAAGTGGAATTTATTCTCAGTATGTAAACATAGTTCATTATTTGACAGTCAATACAATCCACCTGCTAAAAGGCTAAAATGAAAAATTACATGACGTATTAATTAAAGCAGAAAAAATATTTGACCAAATCCAAAACCAGTATGTGATAAAACTCTCAAAAAACTAGAAAGATTACTTTCTCAAGCTGATAAAGTATATCTACCAAAACAAACTTACATCTAACATTATACTTAATGCTGAGAAATTGGACACTTTCCCTTTAAGATGGCAACAAGGCAAGAATGTGCTGTTTCTATTCAAAATCATACTGAATTTCCCAGTTAGTTCAATAATACAAGAAAAGAATGTAAATGTATACGGATTGAAATGGAAAAAAATGAATGTCTTTGTTAGCAGATGACATTATTGTCTATATAGAAATTCCTAAAGAACTGAAAAAAAGAAAAAAAGGGCAGCCCGGGTGGCTCAGCGGTTTAGCGCCACCTTCAGCCCAGGGCCTGATCCTGGAGACCCGGGATCGAATCCCACGTCGGGCTCCCTGCATGGAGCCTGCTTCTCCCTCTGCCTGTGTCTCTGCCCCTGTGTGTGTGTGTGTGTGTGTGCGTCTCTCATGAATGAATAAATAAATAAAATCTTTTTAAAAAAGAATTAAAAAAAAGAAAAATCTTGAAATTAATAAGAGAATATAGCAAGGTTGCAGGCTACAAGTTAATGTACAAAAATTAATTACTTTCCTATCTACCAGCAATGAGCTATTGTAATTTTTTTTTAAGATTTTATTTATTTATGAGCGACAGAGAGAGAGAGGATTCGATCCCGGGTCTCCAGGATCACACCCTGGGCTGCAGGCGGCGCCAAACCGCTGCGCCACCAGGGCTGCCCTATTGTAATTTAAAACACACACACACACACACACACACACACACACACACACACACACAATCAAAACCCAGTACCTTTTACAATTGCACACAGTAAACACAAAATATTCAGGTATAAAGCTAAAAACTAAGTGCAGGATCTATATACAAAAATACCACAAAACTCTGATGAAAGAAACCAGGATCTAAACAAACGGAGAAATACACCGTAATCATAGAATCACAATACTGTTGGTATGTCATTTTTTTCCTGCCTATGTTTATAGATTCAATGTAATCCCAATCCAAACACCAGTAAGCTATTTTGTGGATTTCAGTAAACTTATTTTAAAGTTTATATACAAAGGCAATGATCTAGAATAGCCAGCAGAGTACTAAAGAAAAACGAAGTTGAAAGATTCACATCAGTTAATTTTAATAATTATAATAAAGTCACAATAATCAAGACATTTCTTGATGGAAAAAGAATGAAATCATTTGTACAGAATAGAGAGCCCAAAGGAACACATAAAGATAGCCAACTGATCTTTGACAAAGAACCAGAGGCAAATCAATGGAGAAAGAATAAACTTTTCACTGAAAGATGCAACAGCATTTGGGTGTTGATATGCAAAATGATTAACCTAGACTCAGATTGTATACCTTTCACAAAACATATCTCAAAATTGGCCATACACCTAATGTAAAACACAAAATTATAAACTTCCAGGAGGAAGTCTAGGTGACTTTGGATTTGGTAATAAATATTTAGATTCAACACTAAAAGCACAGTATATAAAAGAAAAATGATAAACTGGACTTTATTAAAATTAAAATTTTGCTCTGAAAAGACAATGTTAAGATAATCAAAAGACAAGCCACAAACTGTGAGAACATAATCTTAAAATACATATTTGATAAAGAACTTGTATCCAAAATATACAAAGAACTCTTAAAACTCAACAATAAGGGGGATCCCTGGGTGTCGCAGCGGTTTGGCGCCTGCCTTTGGCCCAGGGCGCGATCCTGGAGACTCGGGATCGAGTCCCACGTCGGGCTCCCTGCATGGAGCCTGCTTCTCCCTCTGCCTGTGTCTCTGCCTCTCTCTCTTTCTCTCTGTGTGACTATCATAAATAAATAAATAAATAAATAAATAAATAAATAAATAAATAAATACAAACTCAACAATAAGAAAGCAACCTACCAAAATATGGACAAAAGGCCTAACCAAATTCTTTCCCAAAAAAATGTATATGTGTGGTGAATAAGTGTATGAAAAGATCCTCAACATTATTTACCATTAAGGAGTTGCAGATTGAAACAATAATGAGGTACCACCACACACCTTTTAGTATGGCTAGTATTTCTTTTGAAAACGACTAACTGGCAATACCAGTTGCTGGCAAGGATGCAAAGTATTAGGAGCTCTCATTTATTGCTGATGAGAATGAAAAATGACATGACTATTCTGTGAAACAGTTTGGACATTTCTTACAATGCATCCAGCAGTCACACTCCTAAGTGTTTACGCAGCTGATCTGAAAACTTATGTCCACACAAAATCCTGAGCAAGAATGTTAGAGCAGCTTTATTCATAGTCACCCCAAACTGGAAGGAACCCAAATAATCCTTCCGTAGGTAAATGGATAAACAAACTTTGGTAGTTCCATACAATGAAATATTATTCAGCAATAAAAAGAAATGATCTATCAAGTCATGAAAAGACGTGGATGAATTTAATGTGCTGATTGAAACAAGACAGTCTGAAAAAGCTACAACTGTGTGATCCCAAATGTACAATATTGTTTGATAGGCGAAACCATAGCAAAGTTGAACTACAGAATCACTGGTTGACAAAGGCTAGGGACAGAGTAGGATTGTATATGTGATGCATAGGGTAATTTTTAAGGACAGTGAAACTATTCTGTATGATATTGTAACTGAGTCTATGACAACATGCGCTTGTCAGAATCCATAGGACTTTATGTCACAAAGCGTGAAGTTTAATTTATGCAAATTAAAAAATCATTCAGGAGGCCAAGTGAATTGTAGAAGTGATAAAATAATCCAATTGTTCATAAATATATGAAACATTCTCACTGACATGGGATGGAAGAGTTACTGACCTAAGTAAATTGGTAAATGAGTGGCATCTGTAACACTAAAGACAAAAGGAACTGCATATAAAAGCACTGTTTGCAGGAATCCCTGGGTGGCTCAGCGGCTTAGTGCCCTTTGGCCCAGAGCATGATCCCAGAGTCCCGGGATGGAGTCCCACATCAGCTACCCCCCCCACCCCCGCATGGAGCCTGCTTCTCCCTCTGCCTGTGTCTCTGCCTCTCTCTCTCTCTGTGTCTCTCATGAATAAATAAATAAAATCTTAAAAAAAAAAAGCACTGTATGCTAGTTGTAGGAGTCAGATTTTTTCACTGCTAGAGTGCAAATTTACAGATAAACAAGGGCAGGAGGCAGGGGGAAGGAAGCTAGGAGATGGTAATGGACTTGGAATCATTGGTATAAATACATATTTACCTTAATAGAGATAAAGGTGGTTACATATAGAATTATTTATAAATAGAAGTGATGTACATACAAGTATGTGTGTATGTATGTGCTTTTGTGTGTATGAGCACACACACAAACCTTTCCTTGCTCTGTCAGCTAACTGGGCATGGAAGCAGTCGATACTTCCAGTAGCAATTGGCACATCTAGTATCCAGATCTTGGTTTCTAATATCGTTTTTTCATAAAAGGTATCAGGGTTCCTTGGAGGAATGACTGATTCTAGAAGTAGGATTCAAGATGAGCTTGGAGCATCATGTAGTGCCAGAAAGGAAGTGCTGGGGCAAGGGGGAGCGGGGGCTGGTGGGGAAGGAAGCAGGGCAAAGGAGAAAAATGTCAAAAGGACAAAGGAGCCAAAAGCCAAATGCAAGAGCTCCCAATAGCTAAAGCTGGAACAGTTTAAGGAAAATAATAAATACAGTAGTATTGGATTATAACAAAAGTATACATTAGATATCCATGAATTCAAACTAATAGCAAGAAATAATTTAATAAATATGTGAACCAGGGAGGGAAGGCAAATCTCCTGTGCAAAAGAATTCCAAATAGTAAATGTGGATAGTCTACCTGCAAAGAGGTAGAGTATAACATTCTGGAAGTGTAAGCTACTCCTTTCCAAAGGGCACAGCATGAAATGAGGGCTGAAAAGACTAACTTTATGGTGGAAAAATCTGATAAACACTACTTCATCCACTTGATCCAAGGGAACATACAGGGAAAAGTCATGGGGATAGTATATTCCCTTGACATGATGTGATTGAAATGGCATTTTACTTCTGTAGTCTTCTTCACAAAAATACATAGCTCCAGTCTAATTATGAGAAAAACATGAGAAAAATCCCAACTGAGGAGCATTCAACAAAGTACTTGCACAGTATTCCTCAAAACTGTTAAGGTCATCAAAAACATGGAAAATATGAGAAATTATCACAGCCAGTGGAAGCTAAGATTACACGACTAAATGTAGTGTTCTGGGCGACATCTCAGGGACAGAAAAAGGACATTGGGCAAAAACTAAGAAAATCTGATCAAACTATGGACTTTATTTAATAATAATGTATCAACATTGGTTCATTGATTATAACAAATATACCTACTAACGAAGGATATTGATAAGAGAAGAGACTGGGTGTGAGGTATATGGACTGTCTGTATTATCTTCACAATTTTTCTGTAAGTTTAAAAGTGTTCTAAAAAATAAAAAAATAAAAGTGTTCTAAAATAAAAGTTTTCTTTTAGAAAACAGTTTAAACATATGATCAATAAATTTATATACTTAATACATATAAAGATTTAGTCATGTAAATGTAAATGTAGATCTATGTCTCTTGTATTTAGTTGACTTGCTACTTGTTTATCATCTGAATGTATTCTTTCAACTTTTAAATTTATTATTAAAGTATAATTGATATATAATGTTATGTGGATTTCAGGTGTGCAACGTAGTGATTACCAATAGTTATATACATTACTCAGTTCTCGCCACAGTAAGTGTAGTCACCATCTTTCACCATACGACCTTATTACAACATTGTTGACTATATTCCCTATGCTGTACTTTTCATCTTTTATTTATTTTATAACTGAAAGTCCGTACAACATTTCCTCTTCATCTATTTTGCCCATACTCCCACCCACCCCACTTCTGGCTACTCCCACTTTGCTGTCTGTATTTAAGAGTTGGTTGATTGCTTGGTTGGTTACTTGGTTTTGTTTTTTAGGTTTCACATATAAGTGAAATTATAAGGTATTGTCCTTCTCTGACTTATTTCACTTACCAAAATGCCCTTTAGGTCCATCCATGTTTTTGCAGATGGCAAAATTTCATTTTTTTTATGGCTCAGTAATATTAGATAGTGTGTGAGTGTGTGTATGTGACATCTTCTTTATCCATTCATCTATTGATGGACACTTGGGTTGCTTCCATATCTTGGATATTGTAATTAATGCTGCAGTAAACAGGGGTGCATTTTTCCTTTCAAATTAGTGCTTTTGCTTTTTGGGGATAAATACCCATTTAATGAAATTATTGATCCTATGATATTCCTATTTTTAATATTTCATAGGGTTACCATACTGTTTTCCTCAGTGGCTGCACCAATTTACCCTCCCACCAACAGTGCTCTAGAGTTCCATTTTCCCTACATCCTCATCAACACTTGTTATTTCTTGTCTTTTTTATTCTAACCATTCTGACTAGTATGAGGTGCTATCTCACTGTGGTTTTGATTTGCATCTCCTAATGATGAGTGATGTTAAACATCATTTCATGTGTCTGTTGGCCCTCTGTATATCTTCTTGGAAATTACCTATTTAGATCCTCTGCCCACTTTGTAATTGCATTGTTTGTTTTAAGAGGGTTGATTGTATAAGTTCTTTATATATTTTGAATATACTCTTATTGAGTATATCATTTGCAAATAACTTTTTCCCCTCTGAATGTATTTTTAAACATTTATAAAGTATTGTAGAAATATTGTGTTTAATATTATGCATTAAATATTATAACGCTAAGTATTATAAGAAATATTATCTTGATTGGAAGCCTCCTTCAGGTTAAGATTTCAGCAGCATTAACTGATGATTTGTTGTTTACCAGGATCTTTAATAAGCACTTTCTCCATTTTATTTATTATTATTAATAATATATTTATATATATATTGTTAACATGAAATCTTATTCTAAACATATTTGATATAAAAGTCTCTTGAAAAGACTCATAAATCTAATAAGAGACTAATGATGATCTTTTATTTTTACCAATTCTAATTTTGTTGATGAATATATACTCATATAGACATATGTTTATGAATGAGTGGAACAGTATTTTTACAAATGACTAAAAACTTACATACAACATTCATTAAGGCTGCAGAATCTTGAGACGCCTGGGTGGCTCAGTGGTTGAGCATCTGCCTTCAGCTCAGGGCATGTTCCTGGGGTCCTGGGAT
Source organism: Canis lupus familiaris (assembly GCF_011100685.1). NCBI lineage: Eukaryota > Metazoa > Chordata > Mammalia > Carnivora > Canidae > Canis > Canis lupus. Next base: position 22,370,014 of record NC_049260.1, on the reverse strand, counting down.
CAAGTCCCATATGGGACTCCCTGCGAGGAGCCTGCTTCTCCCTCTGCATATGTCTCTGCCTCTCTCTCTCTGCGTCTCTCATGAATAAATAAATAAAAATCTTTTAAAAAGAAAAAGAAAGAAAAAAGAGGATACGGAATCTCTATGTCAGTTATTGCCATGACTACAAAACCTTTCCTTTAGACCATGTTCAATGACTAATATTTCTTATGCCATTTCCCTTCATATTTTAGTGCTAGATTACTCACATAATAGAATACCATTTCTATCTTAATCTGATCCATGTGACAATTTACTAAAAGAAATGTAAAAAAGGAACATTTTGCTAGCAATTCATTATTAGAGTTGTGTAATATTTCTTTAAAGCTGTTCAAAACCAATTAGGTGTTTCTGTTTCATTGTTTAAAGCATGACAAGCAGGAATGTAATTTTGTTTTCAGACAATGAAAGCTTTTGCTTTATAAAGAATTATTGTTTTCTGTTTTAAGAGAAAGGACTTCAAGATCACCTTTTTAAAAATGCAAACACCTTTTCAAGTAAATGTCTCTCAGGTTGATTACTCTTAAATCCCCATCATTAATTGATCAGGATAAGGGATATTTTACCTGGTCAAAAACAATTGAAATTATGTCTACCTCCAAGGACATCTACAGACTGGTTTCCTTAAGGAAACACCTGACAAGTGCGGGTGGTTATCTTTCAGAATACATGAAAGGAGCCAAAAACAATTTGAGAACATTAAAGAATAGGGAGATTTCTACATCTTCAAGTCTTCTTTTCTGGAAGAAAATAAATATCCCTATTTGTTTTCATGAAAATAATTACAAACAATGATGTAAATTTATTCTAGACTTGGAAAACTGATGGAAGTAGCAAATTAACATGCATTGATGAAAAGAAAGAGGATCACTTAGCATGAAGACCAAATACTTTTCAATTGGAAAAGTGAATCTGTATTTAACATATGTGTGTATACATGTATACATATAACATTTTACTGAATAAAGTATTTTCTCACTGCTTTGCCAAGTCATGCCCTACGAATTTATCTTTCTTAGGTAGTGCTTTACTTTTCCTAAAATCATTGTTGTGCATGCTTGTTTATATGCCTTTGCCTATTGTTTTCCCTTAACCTCCATCATCTTACACCAAGTGTTCCAACATCTTTTACGTAATCTTTCACACAGAATTTGTAAATTCTGTTCTCCTTGGAGTCCTTCCTTTTGAGGCCTCTGTTCTCTCTAAGGGGAACTAACTCCTCTCCTTACCATATCTGTAGCCATTTATCCTAGAGGTGATTTCCTTATCATCCCAAGACTTTACATTGATGCCCCTCCATTTTGCATTTCGTATTTTCCAGAGACTACATTTTTGTCTTGCTTATCCATTTTGTCTACCTTATCCTTTTTTTCTGGAGACACATTCCATGAACTTCCTGATAAAAGGTTTCTGGGAAGTAAAACAAAATAGGGTATTTACATCTGGCAATATACCTATTCCACTATTATAAATTGAGTACTTGACTTGGATTTTAAAGTCTTATTTAATAAACTTCCTCTACCATTTAAAGTGGTTTTTTTCTCCTTTGCTTTTTATTTTATTTTTTATTTTTATTTTTAAATTTTTTTATAAATTTATTTTTTATTGGTGTTCAATTTACCAACATATAGAATAATACCCAGTGCTCATCCCATCAAGTGCCCCCCTCAGTGCCTGTCACCCAGTCACCCCCACCCCCCGCCCACCTCCCTTTCTACCACCCCTAGTTCGTTTCTCAGAGTTAGGAGTCTCTCATGTTCTGTCTCCCTTTCTGATATCCTTTGCCTTTTAGATTTCAGTGTAACTTGGTAAAATTCCATGTCATTGTGATATCCATTCTCTTTTTTCATTATGTGGTAGTGATGTGATTTAGAGGGGGGTTCATGAGCAAACAGTTAAGAAAGAATTCTTGAGACCTTTTTGGTGCAAAAGGTGGTTTTACTAAAGCAAGAGGACAGGACCTGTGGGCAGAAAGAGCTGCCTCGGGATTGTGAGGAGTGATTGATTATACACTTTGGAGCTGGGGAAGGTTAAGACAAGGGAAATTTCCAAAGGGATTTTCATATACTAAAGAAGACTTGCAGGATAGCTGGAGGCCTAGCTATTGTCAAACTAAGGTTGTTTTTCCCTCTAGCAAGGCATTAACATTAAGACAGTTGGGAGTTTCTAGGATGCCTGGGTAGCTCAGTTGGTTGAACATCTGACTCTTGGCTTCAGCTTGGGTTGTGATTTCATAGGTCTTGGTGTGGAGCTCTACATTGGGCTCCATGCTTGGGAGGGAGCCTGCTCGAAGATTCTTTTCCTCTCCCCCTCTATCCCCTCTCCTCCATCTCAGATCAATAAATAAATCTTAAAAAAAAAAAAAAACAACAATTAGGAGTTCCTGGAGCAATGCCTGCTTCAAGTATTTGTCAATAGGTTGCAAGTTTTAAGGAAATTTAATTTTCTCTCCATTTCCTTTTGCCTTTCTTCTCCACGTCAGTAGCATTTTTTTTTCTTTTTAAATGTTTTAAGGATCACTTGGGGTGGCTAGGTGGCTCAGTCAGTTAAGCATCCAACTCTTGATTTCAGCTTAGGTCATGATCTCAGGGTTCTGAGATCAAACCTCCACCTTAAGCATGGAGCCTGCTTAAGATTCTCTCTCTCCTTCTCTCTCGGCCCCTTCCCCCCAAAAAAGGTTTAAGGATCACCTGCTTAGGACTCACTTCCTGAAATTTCACCATTATATGATTTATAGTTTATTTTGGATTTTAAAAAGCACTTCCGTCTAAACACTTTCTTCATTTGCTCACATAATTTCTTTGATAATTTTCTCTACTCTCTTCTATGATTGTGTTTATTGAAATGGATATTATTAACCTGGATATTTGATGTGAATCAATCCTCTAGTTTTCTTCTTTTCTTTCACTCCAGTGTTCAATATTTTTACTGTACTTTCCAGGAGACTTCCCCTAGTGTATCTTTCATCACTTCTACTATATTATTTATTTCAGCTATCTAATTTTAATTTGCAAGAATTCTATGTTTCTCTGGTCATTCCTCCTTTTATAGCATTCTGTTCTTGTTTTCATTTTTTTTAATTTAAATTTTAGTTAACATATAGTGCAATTTTGGTCTCTGGAGTAGAATTCAGGGATTCAGTCACTTACATACAACACCTGGTGCTCATTGCAACAAGTGCCTTCCTGAATCCCCATCACCCATCTAGCCCATCCACCACCCACCTCCCTCCATCAACCCTCAGTTTGTTCTCTATACTTAAGAGTCTCTTATGTCTTGTTTCCCTCTCTCCTTTTTTCATTTTCCCCATTCCCATATGTTCATCTGTTTCCTTCCTTCGATTCCACGTATGAGTGAGATCATATGGTACTTGTCTCTCTCTGACTGACTTACTTCACTGAGCCTAATACACTCTAGCTCCATTCACATCCTTGCAAAATGGCAATATTTCATTCTTTTTGATGGCTAAGTAATATTACACACAGAGAGACACACACACAGCATCTTCTTTATCCACTCATCAGTCATTGGACATTCAAACTCTCTGTTTTTGTTTTTAATAGATACAAAAATGTTTCCTATCCCTCTGATTATATTAATTATTGTTTTACTTTGATATTTTCTTCTTCTAGTTCCTCCTACATTCCCTGTTTCTTTGATTCTCTTTGGTTCATAAAATAAGATTTTATTTATTTATTCATGAGAGACACAGAGAAAGAGGCAGAGACATGGGCAGAGGAAGAAGCAGGCTCATCGCAGGGAGCCTGATGTGGGACTCGATCCCCTGATCCCAGGATCAAATGCTGAGCCAAAGGCAGTTGCTCAACCACTGAGCCACCCAGGCATTCCTACATTTATATATATATATATATATATATATATATATATATATATATATATATTTTAAAGATTTTTATTTATTTATTCATGAGAGGCACACAGAGAGAGACAGAGGCAGAGACAGAGGCAGAGGCAGAGGGAGAAGCAGGCTCCATGCAGGGAGCCCGAGATGGGACTTGATCCCGGGTCCCCAGGTTCACACCCCGGGCTGAAGGTAGCGCTAAACTGCTGAGCCACTGGGGCTGCCCTACATTTATATTTTAAAAATAGAAATTACTTTAGCATTTCATGTTTTGTTTCCTTTTATATTTTCATTTACTCCTTTGAAAAGCATTCACCACATACTTGATGTGCCTCAACTCTTTGTTCATATTTAAACTTCCAATACTAAAAAATTGATTGAATTTTCTGTGTGTATAAAGGTAATTTTTCCACAAGTTTTTCTGGCAGTGAGTGGGATTTTAGTGAGGATCACCCTTGATAGAGTATCTGTAACACTTTTCTTTGGGAGCTGATCAGTTTATACAATGAAAACATAAATCAGTTTATGCAACTCCCATGCTTAGAATACTTCAGCAGTTTCCCATAATACACAGAATGGAATTCAACCTTCATATCAGAACTCTTAAAGCCCTATGTGATGTGGCTTTTTGCCTATCTCTTAAATTACATTTCATATCACTTATCAGTTTCTACTTGAGTCCTGCTGGCTTCCTTCAGTTCCTTGGACAAGCCACGTTTTTACTCCACAGAGACTTGTTTTTAATACTTCCTCTACCAGGAATTTCTTTTTTCCCAAATATTTACATTCATGTATCCTGTTTTTTAAAACCAGAAATAACTATCACCTCTTCACAGAGATTTTTCTGGCCAGACTATTTAAGAATGTGCCCCATTGTCTAACAGAGCACCATGTTTATTCCCTTCTTAGAGTTTATCATAAACTGTAATTGTAATATATTTATTTATTTTTATTTATCTTTTTCATCTTCACTAGAAGGTGGGATGCTGATGAGAGAGACCTCACCCACCATTTTCACTACTGTATCCTAGCACCTAGCACAGTGTCATACACAGAGAAGGTTCTCAAATATATATATATATATATATATATATATATATATATATATATATATTTTTAGTGAAAAAAGGCATGCCTGTTTACCTACCATGAAGTTAAGCTATGGACATTTGGCCACTTTTCTAGGCATTTATTGACTGATTATTGATTAATTATCTATTTGTTGAGAATATACTACATGATAGCTAACACATGACTCTGCTAAAAACTAGAGACACAGAGAGTTTTTTTTTTCTTCTTAAAGAGGGAGAGAGCAGGGGAGAGGGAGAAGGAAAGAGACAGAGTCTTAAGCAGCCTCCATGCCCAGCACTGAGCCTATCACGGGGCCTGACATCACAACCCTGAGCTCATGATCTGAGCTGAACTTAAGAGTCAGACATTTAACCAACTAAATTACAAAGGCACCCTAAGACAGAGACTTTTAAAGAGGGAGTTCTCTAGAGATTGACAATACATTAGGAGGAAAAGGTGCATGAAGTAAAGTTTAATAGAACAGATATTATAACAAAGGTCTATAGAAGGTAGCATGGAAATACAGAAAAGAGGCCAACCAGTTGTACGTGTAGATATGCCATAAGATCACTAAACATTTGAAAAGCATGTGCAAGATGCTTATTAGGCTAGGACTGGGCATGAGAGAATGAACTTTGGTCAGAGATAACAGCCAATAAACCAGCAAAGAGAAGTGAAAGGATATTTGATGTCATTTGGTTATAATTTAATTTGCTTCTATTAAATCCATTCACCATAAATTATATTTTGCCTTGGCTCTTGGGTTATATTTAAACTTCAGATACTAAAATTAAAATTTCTGCGTGTACAAATGTGTTTTTTCTGCCTACTTTTGAAGCAAATCCACATGTAGAGGTTGGTTCCCTTTCCTCTACCCATCTGTCTCATCCTCTACAGAGGTCCCAAGTGAACCCAACCCAGCCCACAGCCAACTTAATATTTGAATGCAGCCACATGAGGCAAGACTGGTTGAACTTAGCTCATATTCTAAATGTATAAGCAATGGAAATGTTTTTGTTTAAAATCACTACATTTTAGAATTGTTTGTTGAACACTGATAACAAAAACAGGCATAATGTAAGTAGGACAGGATATCTTTAGTCCAAGCAATTAACATGGAAGTGTGTTGATGTGGTATAACGGAGGAGCAGATAATTTGAGAAAAGGAGGTAGGAAAGGACTACTTATTAGAAAAATATATGTCTATATCTATAAATCTATGTATCTATTTATATATAGTTGAGAATTATATCACCTGTAGTAATGAGCAGAATAACAGTGAGTAAGAAACTAAAATCTTCCAAGAATGAAGGACAATGACTCAGGGTTCAGTAGATATAAGCAACATGGAAGAGTGGGATATAATATAGATTGGTGTTATAAGCTTCATAAATGAGAAGTTTTAGGGATAAAGAACATAGAATATTCTAGAAGCAGCAATGGGAAGCAAGAAAGACTCCTACTCACCTCTAGAGCAGACATATGAGGGCTGTAGGAGATGATAGTAACAGCCATCACTTGGGAAAGCTTCAGGAGAAGCAGTGTCATCAGAAGAGAATCTCTATGAAGGTAAAGGGAACATAAAGAAAATAGTTTGAGGGGCACCTGGGTGACCCAATTAAGCATCTGCCTTTGGCTCTGGTCATGAACCCAGAGTCCTGGGATCGAGCCCCGCATCAGGCTCCCTTGCTCATCCCCCTCTCTCTCTGCTCCTCCCCCTCACTCGTGCTCTCTCTCTCTCTCTCAAATAAATAAATAAAATCTTTTTAAAAAACAGTTTGAGGGATAACACAGGATTTTGCTGATGGTCACCAAGAATCCCAGAAAGAACGACAGGAATGAAATAAGGGATGTACAGAACCATAGAGAGAAAAGACTTTAGAGGATGAGTCGTGAACTGGTCACTGGGGTCTTTAAGTGACTGACAAAACAAAGTTAATAACAAGCTAATAGTTCTGATTGACTCAAGGAAAATAGTTTTGTTGAGGACTTTCTTAGAAAAAAAAATGTGATTCATATTTTAGCTCAGTATTAGCCACGTAGATGGTTACAGAAGACCCAGGAGAGTATAGTCTTATCCCAGTATGCAGGACTTACTGGGATAAGACCTCTAATTTATTTATAGAAATCCAGGCTATTGTTGTGTATACTGCAAAGGAGGGTAGAACTGTATAAGCATGATAAAACATTAGGAAAGGAGACAGTAGGTGTATAGAGTAGAAAATACTCTTGGAAAAATAGAATCAAAGGGAAGAGTTGAATTTGCAACTCTGTGCTATGCATATCTGCCAGTAGTTTCTGTGATCTCATAACATAACTGTTCCTGCAGAAGATTTCTACCAAGCTTCACCTCAGCCCAGATGGCTGTATTAATAAAATGGCACCCAAGATCAATCAAGAAAAGACACCACAATATTCCACTACACAAATACACACACTCTTATACACACACACACACACAGTATGTGCAAAGTGCTGTCAACTTAATAAATAGAATTTTAATATTTTTCTTCTTTACATATACAAAATAAATATATGAAAAGGCAAGTTGTATAGTTGAAACAATTTTGCAAGTCTAACATTAAATGTTTTCAATGATTACAGGGAGGAATACTATGTAGACAATTTGCTTTCCTATATTTGATCTATTCTGTTGTTTTGCAAAATAGGGAGGTATTTGTAAAAAATGGTCTCTTTGTATAGCCAAGTGTTTTCATTTGTAATTCAAGAAGTCAAATAATTATATATATATGTATATAAATATAATAGAAATATAAAATATATGTGTGTGTATACACACATACACACAATGCCTGGCATATAATGGAGTAAAGTAAATGCTTTCTAAATAAATAAAAGAAATACAAAGAATATAAGTGCTGACTTAGTGAAAAACAAGGATTAGCATATAGTTCAACATTTCAGCATGTAATAGGAACAATTAACAAACAATTGTTTGTTAAACAGTTAACAAACCCAATAGCCGGGTATGGTGGGGAAAGAACAGAAGAGAAGAATGAAACTGTGTTGTGAGTTAAGATTTTTCAGTAAAGATCAAATGAATGACAAAAAATGATGACTTTTAAAAAATTTCAGTGTGTTCATAGATACATATATCTATGTATCTCTATCTATATATCTCTATGTCTATATATATTTATAAAAAAGAGTTTAGAAAAAAAAATAGAAAAAAAAAGAGTTTAGAGTGGAACACTTGGCTGGCTTAGTAGGTAAAGCATGTGATTCTTGATCTTGAGTTTAATATTGGGCATAGAAATTATTAAAAAAAAAGAGTTTAGCGAATGTGAATTGTTTTTATGCCAACACGTACTTTTTCAGTGCTAACTACTGGAAATGTTGCTCCACTTCATTGAATTTAATAAAGGAAATTAGTAAATTAATAAAATATTTTTATTTTTGTTATTCTCAACACATAAAAAGGCTTTAAAATAAATTACTCATATACGTTTATATCCAAGGTACTCTTGTAGATACTTGAGGCAAACGGGATGAACAGTAAGTTAAATATATTCTTCTGAGTGAGTTTAATGATACCAGAGTATGATATTAGTATATGATATCAATTGCTTCATGAACATAATCCTCTTACTCTTCAAAGTATACCCCACCTTTTTAAGGTAGGAGGATAATCGTGAGAGCATGACATCATGGAAGTCAAATGATAAAGTGTTTTTAGGAATGCCAAATGCTACCCAAGGGATGAAGAAAATGAGGACTCAAAGTTGGCCTGAATTTAGCAAAATAGAAGTCACTGGTGGTCATAACAAAAGTATCTGAAAGAATTTGGAGATTAATGCATGACTGAAGGAGTTCTAAGGTGAAAGGGTAGCAAGAAAATAGAGATAGTGAGAATATTCAATCCCTCACCTTCTATCAACGTAACAAATTTTACCAAGAGCAAATGATTTCTTCATATTTGGAAATGTTGTAAGGAATCTTGTCAGCCATATATTTAGAATCGATATGGTTAAACTCTGTTTTCAAATGAAGAAAATTGGAGTCCAGAATAAATTTGCATTTGTCTTTTATTTCTAGTTTAAATTATACTCCCAAGGCAAACAGGTCTTTCTTCCTCTGTGCTACCTAAACAGACCTTATCTGTGAGTTTCCCTCTATATTATAATCATCTTTGGTTCTCAGACCTAGCACCATGTCTGGATCATAGTAGTTTCATAAAAATATGCTTCTTTAGAATAGAACCAGGCAATTTAACAAGTCAGGTATTAATAGAAGTAACAAAGACCTTTAGAAATTGAATAACAGGGTAGGGGCGAGTGGGTGACAGGCACTGAGGGGGCCACTTGACGGGATGAGCACTGGGTGTTATTCTGTATGTTGGCAAATTGAACACCAACAAAAAATAAATTTATTATTAAAAAAATGAAATTGAATAACAATATTGTTACTTGTACCTTGCTTCAGTGTGGTCAAGGAGATCAATGTCTGATGCCTAACACAGGATTTGGAACCTGTATACAACAACCTGCTACCTTGCTAAGATATCAAGCACTCCTTAATCCCACCCACATAACCGTATAAACTCATAGTACCTGTGGGAAAGATCCACCATAAGCCCAAATCTAGAGTCAGGCGTGTCTTAAGTGTTTGAAAAACCAATGCAGAAACTCTAATGAGATGATTTACATTGACAACTTATTTGTTGTTCTATTATTTTTGCTGATGTAATTATAAAAGAAAGGTTTGTCCCATTGATCCAGGGCAAGAAAGCAGAACAGTGTTAGGGGAGAATAATGTGTGTTTCCCACTCAGATCCATGGAACAATCTGGTTGATGAGCCTTTTGGAAAAATAAGTTTCAGTCAGAAGCTTTAGGCAACTCTATCATAAAGGACACTGTACAAGGAGGGGCTCAGGATGATGTCAAAGTGGCCCAGAATGCAGAAAGCTAGGAATTTTTTTTCTCCCAACTCTTTATGGCAGAGTTCCACTAAAGCTCTCTGAGTGTTCAAGTATAGTGGAGATGTGGCTAAAGAGAACAGTGGTGGAGTGGTAATGAAACTGCCTCTTGATATATAATAAATAGCTAGTAGACACAGGAATGCTTAACATGCACAGGAGTGAGCAGGATCACCTGGAGCTACTGTTCAATTTGTGAATGCATATAAGAAAATACTTAATGATGGTCCCAAATAATGTAATTGCATTTTATTTTAGAAAATATGTAGGTGGGGACAAAGAATATAAAAACTTGAATCATTATTCTTACTGTGGTTTTATTCATATCATGGCATTAAAGAGAAGTGCAAGAATTTGATTCTGTTTGTGTGTGTGTCCCCATCTATGAAAGTACTCTAATTCACCTGAAAGAGTTAATAACGCATTCCTCAAAAGACCCACTTAACCTTTCTTTGAGCACAAAATGTGGCTTAGTCACTAATAAAAGTGAGTGAGAAAAATTCTACAAACATCTAGAGAACAATGAATCCATGCAAAATAAACCCAGTAACATCATACCAGTAAATCATTCCGGGCAAAGTTAAGAGTTTTTTTGACATCTTATAAAATTAGCATATAAAGGGAGGACTATGGATATTAAATGTCTAAGTTACAAGAAGGTCGTTGATACAGTGGTTCAGGTAAGAGTATAAAAATTGTCAAATCAGTTTTGATAAGATCACAATAAAATGGATTAAAAACAAACTAAGAGATCGTGAATGTGGAGAATGATAAATGAGAGTGGGACCTTTGAAGTAGCAGAAAATGATTCTTGGCTCTATTAAATGGATTTCTGACCATAAATAGAGGGCAAGTAGGGCTTGAATTAGATTGGCAGATTATATCTGCTTGGAAGGTGCTGTAAAAATCAGTGTGGAGAGAGAAATGATATAACTGATTGTAAATAAGTTAAGTCTGTAGGCAGAAAACAACAAATGAAATTCAATATCTAAAAGAGCAAGCAGGAAAGATATTACCAAACAACTATACAACAATACCATTTTTTGCTAATAAAAGTGATGGCATAGCATTTTATAGTATAGAGCATGCTTCGTAAATGCTGATTTTTATGAGCTTATTGGGTAGCAAGCCAAGTGAACAGACTACTTTCTGGAATAAGGTTGATTATCCAAGGGAAGTCATTGAGTTCTCCTCGGACTGCGCACTAGTGTTGGTGTGTTTGGCAGATGGGCCAGCTGTGAAACTTGTTTCCTTCTCCATCTGGCTCCTTCTGATTCTTGGAGCCTTTTCTGCCTGTTAGGAAATAGGCAGCAAATATTTCTTATTAGTGTAGCAACATGCCCTAATACTCTGATGTTCAGTCAGAGGCTATGTTCTAAGTAGTACCCCAGTACACATTCCATATTTTGTCTCCTCTAATGTACTTTTGCTATCTGTCAGATATAATTTCATAGAATAAGTGCACACCTTCCATCTACCCCATATAGTCTAAAAGAAAAGACAAACAGAACTCAAAGACAAACAGAACCCCTTCTGTTTGTGTTTCAGTAGGTGGCAGGTGTAGGTAAGGGACTGCTGTTGGTACGAAATGGAACGTTCCCATCAAGTAAAGCCACACGACTTGTTTCCAGCTTTAAAAATTTGATCTCAAATAAGAAAACAAAGTATTATATATGCATCAAAAAGGGAAGTGATGAGTTATGTCAGAGGTTAGGTTGTTAGCCACTCAAGATGTGTATACATGATTCTATACGCAGAAAACAAAGAGAAATAAACAAGGAAAATTTCTTATTCTGCATAGTTAAAATATGGTTTATTACCCCCAAAACACTGTTGCATTAGCTTCTTTATAGCCTTAGTAATTTATCTGTAACAGCAATTAGGACGCAGCACATCTCCTTTTACCTAATATGCATGCAATACAAATATTATTAAAATAATTACTACAAAATCTTCTCCTAATTACTTCTTTCCTTCTGCTTAAAAGTGCCAGTGACTTTCAGGTCTTAGAATGCCAACTGAAGTCAAAGAATAAAGAGTACAGAAATCCTTTAAAGGACAATAGATGCATTGAAGAGTTCTATTAGAATTGGACGGTAAAGGAAAAAAGTAGGTCAGAGGTATTTCGACTAAAAAAACCAAGTCATTTCATCATAAATACATAAGAATGGTGAGCAGCCCCAGAGAAAGAAAAACTTATGAAATGAAGACTTGCTTCCAATGCGGGCCTATTGTTACTTATAAGAGGGTAATTATGATGATAAAATTGAATGCATTTAAATTTGGTTTCCTGAATAAGAGAATACTTCAACATCTTCAGAGGTTGTGGGATGCTTGAGCAGTCACAGTTACCTTTAATATTGTATTAACTGGGTGCAGGGAAAACTCTTGAGGCCTTATAACTGGGCAAATCAGTATTGGAAGGGAACCTGAGTGAAGAATGCCAATGTCAGTTAAAAAGAAAAAAGGATCAGCAGTCTCCACTAGAATATCATCTTTTCTGACAAAGCTGTATTTGGTTATAAAATCACCCAGGTTAAAAATCACCCAGAATTTGCATCTGGATTCTCAGTAAGAGATAAGATTATTATGAATCATGAAGAATTAGGCATTGAGGTTGAGATTTCATGGATTGGAACAAGAATTGTCATGTCTCCAACAGAAAAAAAGTATGCCTGGATGATGGAACTCTTGCCTTGATCACTCAAACACTTTATGCTGCTACCAAAAGCTCAACCCCATCTTGAAGGCTTTCCATGACCAGTCATAGATTTCCCCTAAACAATGCAGGGAATGAGTTATATTTTATATACACTTTATCTTTCTTGTTGAACTACAGACAAATTGATGATGTTTGAAAAGAATCGGGGTTGTAGCTAATATGAAAAACAAGTCAGTAAAATTTAAATTAAAATAGAAGGAGGGGCGCCTGGGTGGCTCAGTCAGTTGGATGACTGACTCTTGATTTTGGCTCAGGTCATGATCTCCAGGTTGTGAGATTGAGCTCCATGTCAGGCTCCATACTCAGTGCGGTTTGCTGGAAACTCTATCTCTCCTTCTCACTCTGCCCCCCCCCCTCCACTCTTATGTGCACATGTTCTTTCTCTCTAGATAAAAAATCTTTTTAAAAAATAAAAGGAAAGTTTTGATTGCAGTTTAATGGTAGGTCAATAGCTACTGCTGTGAAGGGTGCAAAGATGAGTAAGCTGTGTCCCACACTCTGGAGGTTTGCAATATAATGGTACACAATAGCTTGCAAAACTAACTCTAAGTAAACAGAAGACAAATAACAAAATATAGCAGTAACATAGCAAAACAATTAATTTGGGAGATTCAATATTTCTGAAATAATCCCAGCCTTGTATATAAAGTGGGGACTTCTTTAAATTATGGTTTGTAGGGGCACCTGGGTGGCCAGTGGTTAAGCGCCTGCCTTTGGCTCAGGTCGTAATCCCAGGGTCCTGGGATTGAGTCCCACATCAGGCTCCCCGCAGGAAGCCTGCTTCTCCCACTGCCTATGTCTCTGCCTCTCTCTGTGTCTCTCATAAATAAATAAGTAAAATCTTTAAATAAAAATTAAAATAAATAAATCACAATTGGTAAGATTAAAGGATGAAACAAGCCATCCCACCAAGCCTCCCCAACAGGAGGCTCATTTTGTCATTATTTTTTCTCAAATTAGTTTTGTGCATCTTAACGTTCGCTTTTATAATCTGAGCTAAAAAGTAAGGAGAGTGCTCCTTCAAGGATGAATCAAGAACATATTCCTAATTTTTCTTGTTTTTGTTGTCATTGTTGTATCGTGTTTATAATGCTACTCATTGCCACCTAGAACAGAATGCTCACTCACAGTTCACAGTGAACATGTATTACAGTGAGAGGGAATTTACCACTGCTAAGATTGCATGCCAAAACATTCGTTTTCTACCTCAGGCCTGGAAGATATTACTGAGCCCTGAATTCTAAGAGAAGCAGGTGTTTTGTTTTTTTTTTCCATTGGGTCCATTCTACTTCTACTTCATCTTTCTTGGAACCTCCTTGCCATATCAATTTCCTCAAGATCTAATTTGGCTGAAGTCATGGGCAATCCTATTGTTTACTTTTATTAAGGAATTTATCACTTCCTTTTTATTATTGATGACATGAGAATTCATTCTTCATTTTTCATGAATGAGTCAAGTGCCTTTTATGCACCAGTGTTCTTTAAATGAGGAATACAGTGGTAAATGAAACCAACACAGTTGTTGCCTTTCAGAACTCACAGTCTAGGGTAGGAGACAGACGATAGATCTGGATACAAAAAAATTAATATATGCATAAAATTCCGGTGGTAGTGAGTAGTCTGAATGTTAACAAAGCAGTGTAAGGTTGTAGAGGACAACTTGACTATTTCTGATAAGATGTTCTGGAAAGCCTGCTTAGAGAAGACCAGTTGAGGCTGGAATGAAGTGAGGGATGTAGCCCTGTGGCCTTTTGGAGGGGAAGAGTCCCCAAGAGAGCATATGAAAAGCTCTATTTGGATGAAGTCTTTGGCATGTCCAAGAGGCAGCAAGTGTCCCAGTGGCTAAATTGCAGTGAAGGAAGCAGAAAGAATAGGGGAGGAGAACAGAGAGGTAGTCAAGGACCAACTCTCATTAAGTATTTTATTCTTGAGATAAAACTATGGTTTTCTTCAATATCTCTGGAGTCCGGACCATGGTCGTATCCTACTGCACCCACCTTCTCTGGCCTTGGCCCAGCTTTGCTTTTTTTTTTTTTTTTTTTTGGTCCGCTTTTCTCTAGGTTTTTCTGTAAAGATACTTCTAATCATCTCCCCATTTCCTGCATGCATAAATGTGATTTGTTGTGCTCAGGAAATAATTAGGAATATATTTATGTTTGTTAAGACATTTCACGTGTGGTTTATTTATAAAGTTCGCCTTTGTAGCAGTGAATTGCTTAAGGTAAAGACATTGGAGGGTGTTAGTAAAAATTTGAGGGTTGGTACAGAGGGCAACCAATATCTGTAATAACAAATGCCAAATTGAAAAGGTATATATTTCATAATAAGGGTCTTAAAGAAGGTGGTGAGGAAGCTCTGCCACAGGCTGAGTAGGACAAGAAACCCCTCTGGTCTATTTCCCTGCCACTATGACCAATGATTATCACTGCACACATCAAATCAAACTCAATGAAGAGGCAAAAACATTGATACAGCCACTTTGAAATGGAACAGATTTAAAAATCACATCCATAGCATGATTTTTGAGGATACCCTACCTTTTCCAGTCATCAACCCCTCAGGAATGATTAGTGGCCCTAATATAATTTATCCTCTAATCCAAGAGCCAGAGGAAAAAAATGTTATGTCTGATACCCCTATCCCATTTTATCTGGTTTACAGTTGCTGTTCTCTAGGTAGATAGAGACAGTGGAGAAGGAATCAAAGAAAAACGGGGAAAAAATCCTAAAGAAACCTACTAGTCTTCTTTTTTCTTTTTCTCTTTTTTTTTCTTTTTTTGGCCATAAATAATCTCTGGGCAAAATTATATGTTATAAGGAAATGCATTCCAAAACTTAATTAGGGCTTTTAAAATTCAAGCTCAACATATTATTTTACTTAATTTATATGGGGAATAGGAAGTTCTAACTCAAAGGAAACAATTCAGTTTGTAGCCCGTTCTCCAGAAGAGGGAGGCCAAGCCACATTTACCCTCAAGTTTAGCCAATGCTCATATTGATCTTAGCAATATTGTCCATTCTAGCTCTGGCTGGTACATTCACGTAAGAATTGTCCTTCATGGCAGCACTTTTACGTGTAGCCTTGGTATCCAGAATTGCCTCAGCCTGGGGTTTGTAGAGTAGAATGCATACCCAGAAATAGTTGAAGTAAGCAGAATGATCTCTGAACTTTAACCTCAGTTTTTTATGAACTCTCTAGAAGTTCACTAAGCTCCATTTACACTGGCCTTTTTATCTTGGTCTCATAAAGCATTGTACAATCTCAAGGACATCTTTCTGGATGTCATTTTCTAAGATACTCTAATGATTAGCTCAGTTAATTAAATATCACCTCCCCTCGGAAGCCTTACAGTATCAACATATATCAATAACACCCTCCATCCCAATTCTTTCTACCACTTTATTGTACTACCCCATTATATTTCTTACACAGTATCACTGTTCAAAATTATCTAGTTTATTTACTAGTTTCCTGTTTTGGTCTGTTCTAATCCACTAGAATGCAAGTGCCATGATTCTAGTTATGTTATTTTCTTGTTACTCTAGAATACTGCCCATCACACGCACTTTTTAATGACCATTTTTTATACTTTCATTTTAAGACAATTGCAAAATTATAGAAAAGTTGCAAGGAAAGAATAAAGAATGCCCATATAGCCTTCAACCAGACTCATCAATTAACATTTTTCACCTTTGTTTTATAACTTTATCTAAATGTTTATGTCTGTTTATCTGTTGTCTACATGTATGTATTTTTTAAAAAAAGATTTATTTTTTTTATTTCAGTGAGAGAGAGAGAGTGAAAGGGGGAGGGAAAGAGGAAGAGAGAAATTCAAACAGACTCTTTGCTGAGTGGGGAGCCCAACATGGGGCTCGATCTCACCACCTTAGATCAGACCTGAGCCAAAACCAAGAGTCAGACACTTAACTGACTGAGCTACCTAGGCACCTCTATATGTATTTTCTAAGAATATTCTCATACATAGCCTCAGTGCAGGATGTGAAGTCATGACATTTATTATGTTTACAATATTATTAGCTAATCTGATGTCCATATTCAAATTTCACAATTATATCAAAATATTCTTTTAGCATATATTTTTCTGATGTAGGATCCAATCCACAATCATGTATCACATTTAGTTGTTATATGTTTTTAGTATCCTTTAAACTGGAATTGTTTCTCAGCTTTTTCTTTCATGACCATGAAATTTTTCAAGAGTACATTTACTTAAGAATGCAATTATTTTTTTTTAAATTTTTTTTTAAATTTATTTATGATAGTCACACAGAGAGAGGGAGAGAGAGGCAGAGACACAGGCAGAGGGAGAAGCAGGCTCCATGCACCGGGAGCCCGACGTGGGATTCGATCCCGGGACTCCAGGATCGCGCCCTGGGCCAAAGGCAGGCGCCAAACCGCTGCGCCACCCAGGGATCCCAAGAATGCAATTATTTTGTAGAATGTTAATAATTATATTTTTGGAATTCGAATACATGAATACTAACTGCCATCTAGAATTATCTTGTCCATATATAAAGATACAGGAGAATGAGAAACATATATATAAAGTTTTCAAAACTTCACTCAGCCCGTTCCAAGATCTAAGAATAAAATGGATACTAAGCCAGACTTTGGGAGAGTCCTAATTTCCTATCTTCCAAAGTTTTCAATTTCCATAACAAAATAATCAACAGATTTCCTGAAATTTTGTATTAAGCTAGTTAAGAATCCACCATGAAAATTTAAGTAAGCTATTAGAATATATTTTATGTGGACCTCCTTTACTTTTTGTATTTTTAAAGATTTTCTTTATTTTTTCAGAGAGAGAGCATGTGCATGTGAGCGGGGGTGGGGGAGTGCAGAGAGAATCCTCAAGCAAAGGACTGAGCCACCCAGGTGCCTCTATGTGGACCTCTTTTAAGGAGCATACATCAGTAAATACACCATTCTAGTTAAAAATTAAGACTTTACTAGCTTTATTTTCCAATTTTGTGTTCTAGAATTATCCTTGTTTGATCGTAAAAATAAAGGAGAGGTTTATTTTCAACAAAGTTTTCAGAATAGAGGTTGCCATATACCAGTACATCACTCTTCAAAGGAGAGAATCCAAATATGGTCTGCCAACAGAATCACTTAACAATCTCAGATTTTAATATTTTTGAAGCTCCAGTACAAGTGTATCATTCCCTGGCCGTTATATCTACTTGTCTTCTGTGAGGGAATTGGCAGTATGTTCGGTTTAAATAAATTCGTTCAAATAACTGGGAACTAAGAAGTCTCACTTTGTTTCACCATAAAAATCTAAAAAATCTAAAAAAAAAATTTTTTTTTTAAAGTTAAAAAAATCTTGTATCCCTACTGCATTTTTCCTTTATCTGATAGGAAAAACTGTCTCATCTTTTTAGTTTATTCAGTGGTTTCCAAATGCTGGCTATTTATTGGAGTAGCTGAGGAATTTGGAAGAACTAACACTTCTTGAGCCCCGCCACTAACGAACCTGATGTGATTGGTCTGGAAATACGTTGGTCTGGAGTGAACCCTTAATAGTTAGGGTCCACTCCAGGTGCTTCTAACATGCAACCAGAGTTGAAAACCACTGATCTGAACCAAAGAAATTCCCATCACCCAGTGATACTGGTCAAGTAGAATGTTGAAATGTTTTCCAATCTGATAGCTGCTTCTTATATAATACATTCATATTGTCCTTCCTCTAGGGTACAAATCAATGTCTATGGGTGATTGTAATCATACCGTCTATTTCAATTAGATGTGATGGATTAAGACTCTTGACTAGACTAAACTAGACCATTGTGTTGCACGAATTTGTGACCAAGAAACCCAGAAACAATGTTAAATTTGTCCAGCTCAATTGCATTATTAGAATTGATTATACCTCTTATACCCCTTTGTTATGTTAAATCTTTGATCATTTGCTTGATTCCTTCTTTAGGAATTGTCAGGGTCTTATATTGCAATGATGTCTCATTTAAGTAAAAGATTTTCAAATGTATAGAGAACAAAAGCATTTGGTTTATCACCAAACAGTGAAAGAACATCACAGATTATAAAACTTTTCAAGAGACCATAGCACAGTTAAGTCATTTATATATCCATGTTTATTTGGCTTCTACAAATATATATATATATATATATTAAAATGCAAATAGTTACTTAAAAACAAAAGAAAACACAACAATGTCAATCTCATCTAAACTCTTTCCCACTAATTTAAGCTGGGCTTTTGAATTATCCACTTCTTTTTTTTTTTTTTTTAAGATTTATTTATTTATTTGAGAGAGAAAGAGAGAGAACAGAGGGAGGGGCACAGGGAGAGGGAGATAAGCAGACTCCCGGCTCAGCAGGGAGCCCGATGTAGGGCTCCATCCCAAAACCCTGAGATCACGACCCAAGCCTAAATCAAGAGCCTGACGCTCAGCCAACTGAGCCACCCAGGCGCCCCTGAACTACCCATTTCTGAGCCCATCAATGCTTCTTGAATGTCAGGTGCACCCTATTTAATCAGTAAGCAAGCATTCATTAGGCTGAATGAACTGTTCATATGTACTTTTACATATTCAAAATCTGTTTCTCAGTATAGATACCTGCGGGATCTTTATTGAATGAAAAGGTCAAGTCAGACTTCCCCCTTGGCAATGAGGCTAGCTCCCTCAGATTCTCATTAACTAAATCAAGTGATCACTGCACAAAGAATGCTTATAGAAAAAAAAAAGAGTATTGACTTCAGTGTATTGTATTATATTCCCTAAAAATATTTAGAAATGGGCATTAGCTACAGAAACAAGGAACTTGACAGCTTATTGATTATGCAAATATGTTCCCTGCACTTATTGAAAAGGAACCAATTAGTGCAAGAGTTGGCAAACTCTTAAAGGGCCACACAGTTACAATTTTAGGCTTTGCTGGCCACATTGTCACAACTATTTAACTCTGTTGTAATGGAAAAGAAGCCATAATAATCTGTAAAGAAATGGGGAGCCTTTGGGCCACTCATTCAGTTAAGCGTCTGCCTTCAGCTCTGGCCATGATCCCAGGGTGCTAGGATGGAAACCCGTATTGGGCTCTCTGCTCATCAGGGACCTTGTTTGTCCCTCTCCCTCTGCCTGTCGCTCTGCCTACTTGTGCTCACTCGCTCTCTATCAAATAAATAAATAAATAAAATCTTTAAACAAAAACTGGAAAGAAATGGATGTGGCTTTTTTACAATAACAGTTTGTTTACAGAAACAGGTGGTGGGGCAGTGGGTTATAGTTTGCTTACCCCTTGATTAGTGGAGCAAAATATGTTCTGCATATAATACACATATGCATATACATACATATGTTATTGTTTGTAAAATGAAATTATCTCTTTTAGCAAATTTAGCACTGTGAAGTAAAACTGCAACATGTAGTAGTGAATTGTGTATATATTTGAAATCGCCACATCTTTTTAAACAAATTTTTAGAGATTTTATTTACTTATTTGAGAGAGAGTGAGTGAGAGAGCATAAGCAATGAGAGTGACAGAGGGAGAGGGATGAAGCAGGAACCCCGTTGAGCAGGGAACTGGATGTGGGGCTTGATCCCAGGACCTTGGGATCATGACCTGAGCAGAAGGCAGACACTCAAGGGGCTGAGCTACCCAGGTGCCCCTAAAGTTGCCACATCTTTTTTTTTTTTTAATTTTTATTTATTTATGATAGTCACACAGAGAGAGAGAGAGAGAGAGAGAGAGAGGCAGAGAGACATAGGCAGAGGGAGAAGCAGGCTCCATGCACCGGGAGCCTGATGTGGGATTCGATCCCGGGTCTCCAAGATCGCGCCCCAGGCCAAAGGCAGGCGGTAAACCGCTGCGCCACCCAGGGATCCCCACATCTTTTCTTTTTAATTGACTTGTCATGTTGTAAGACAAAATAGGGAAACTCTCTATTGGTGCCTCCTTTACTTAAGTAAACTCTTCTCTAAAGATATTCCGTATAGTTTTTCCTACAGGAAATCAATTGAAAAATTTAGCTATTTATTAACTCAAAATACTTTAAGTAAGCAAGTAAATAGATAAATAAACACTCTCCTATTTAGTTGTTTGGCAGGAATCTTGCATCGGAGATACTTTATGGTGTCCTGACACAGAGTTCATTATTTCAGAGAGGGCACAGATCAGATTTGAAGAGACATTCTATTTGTTTTCTGTGGAGAGGACAGAACTCTATCATCAAATCAAAGGCCTCTTAATTTGGGAAGACGAGCAGTTGGTTAAATGTTTGGTATCAAAGTTAAGAAATAAATAGTGAATTGAGAAGGAAGAGTGTTCCTAAAGTAGTCTAAACAGATGGACTCTAAAGTCATCTCATCTTTCTAAATATTGCCCCAAGGTCTTCTGGTGTTTTTTCTTCATGACACCTCCAATGCCTGATAATAGGAATACACACACGAAAAAAAAAAAAAAACCAAAAAACCAGCAGGCTTATCTTAATGTAACCCCAACTCCTTCTGTTCTTTTTAAGCTACCCATCATGGCCTCTTTCATAGTCATCTGTTAACTTTTTCTTTCTTGCATTGTGAAACTTGTACTGTCCATATCCAAAGATGACAGTTACCATGAGAGTGGCCCACATTTTTAAGATTGAGACAGAAACATTCCATATAACACTCAAATCTAGTATTACAGAAGAGAAACACAACTAGCCAGTGAAACTTTCACTGGTGTCTGGTTCACAGAAATAGAGCAGCTTCTCATTCATTACTGAAGCATTGTAGAATGTGTGCTGCAATGCATGTGCCTACAGCATAAAGTAGTTAGGCTTATACTTTTTGTGTTTATCTGGCCATATAGTCCACATAAGTCTGGTATCAACTTTTGAGGCATGGCTATACACTTTAAAGTAACTGAATCACGTGTATCTTTAAAAGTAAGCATATTGGGCAGCCCGGGTGGCTCAGTGGTTTAGCGCCGCCTTCAGCACAGGGCGTGATCCTGGAGAGCCAGGATCGAGTCCCACATCAGGCTCCCTGCATGGAGCCTGCTTCTCCCTCTGCCTGTGTCTCTGCCTCTCTCTCTCTCAATCTCTCTCTCTCTCTCTCTCTCATGAATAAATAAATAAAATATTAAAAAATTAAAAGTAAGCATATTAAAATAAAAAGCTTCTGCACAATGGAGGAAATAATCAACAAAACTAAAAGGTAACCTACAGAATGGGAAAAAATATTTGCAAATGACATATTTGATAAAGAGTTAGTGTCCAAAATATATAAAGAACTTATAAAACTCAACACCCCCCCCAAAAAAAAACAAATCCAATTTTAAAATGGATGGAAGACATGAACAGACATTTCTCCAAAGAAGACATACAAATGACCAACAGACACATGAAATGATGCTCAACATCGCTCATCATCAGGGAAATGCAAATGAAAACAATAATGAGCTATCACTGAATGGCTAAAATCAACAAGACAAGAAACAACAGGTGTTGGTGAGGTTATGGAGAAAAAAGGAACCCTCGGCCACTGTTGGTGGGAATGCAAACTAGTGCAGCCACTGTGGAAAACAGTATGCAGGTTCCTGAAAAAGATAAAAATAGAACTACCTTATGATCCAGCAATCACACTACTGGGTATTTACCCACAGAATACAAGAACACTAATTCACAGGATACATACACCCCCATGCTTACAACAGCATTATTTACAGTAACCAAGATAGGGAAGCAGCCCAAGAGTCTCTTGATTGATGAATGGATAAAGAAGTGGTAAGTTATTTAGCCATAAAAAAGAATAAAATCTTGCCATTTGCAATGACATGGATGGAACTAGAGAGTATAATGTTAAGTGAAATAAATCAATCAGAAAAAGATAAATACCCTATGATCTTACTCACATGTGGAATTTAAGAAACAAAACAAACAAGCAAAGGGAAAAAATTAGACAAATTAAGAAAAAGACTTAATTATAGAGAAAAAACTGATAGTTGCCAGAGGGAAGGTGGATGGGAGGATGGGTGAAATAGATGATGGGGATTAAGGAGTGCACTTGTGATGAGTGCAGGGTGATGTATGGAAGTGTTGAATTCTTATTTTGTACACCTGAAGTTAATATTACAATGCATGTTAACTGGAATTAAAATAAAAACTTAAAAATAAAAGTAAACATATTATTTTTGTT
Source organism: Canis lupus familiaris (assembly GCF_011100685.1). Classification (NCBI taxonomy): domain Eukaryota; kingdom Metazoa; phylum Chordata; class Mammalia; order Carnivora; family Canidae; genus Canis; species Canis lupus. The sequence goes on along the minus strand of NC_049260.1, from coordinate 22,347,223 downwards.
TTATATTTTATTAAAGTCTAGTTTACACACAATATTATATTAATTTTGGATGTACAAAATACTAATTCAACAATTGCATACATTACAAAATGCTCATCATGGTAAGTGTAGTTACTATCTGTCACCATACAAAGTTGTTACAATATTAGTAACTATATTCTCTATACTGTACTTTTCCTCTCCTTGACTTATTTATTTTATAATTGGAAGTTTGTACGTCTTTTTCCTTTTCAGACATTCCACCCATTTCCCCCACCTCTCTCCCCTTGTTCTCTGTATTTGTAAACTTACTATTCTTGATGTTTCTTCTAAGAATGTTGGAACATATACAGAAACTACATGTAAAGATTTTAATAGACATTTCTATGACTATGAATGTAAATAGTAATATATCTGTTATTTAATACTTTTCACCTGAAAAGAAAACACTAACCATTAATGAAAATGTAGATCAATAATCTTGGCAAAATTAATCTAACTGCAGTGAATATGTTTTGTGATGCACATTGGATGAAGCCTTCAAATTTGCCAGAACTTTGCAAATTATTTGCTTGTGTAGATTCATTGTTGTGTTTTATGATAAATTTTGAAAATTGGCTCCATGGAACAAAGTAAAAAGGAATTTTATTAGCTTTTGTTAAAAACTTTTAAATGGTTTCAGTAAGCATTTAAAAACAAAAATAACGTTTGAGACTGTTATATCACTGAGATCATTTTAAAAGTCTCTGAGGAGTACTTACGGACTTAAGCTTTTTACCAAAAAAAACCTTTGTATTTTGTGTTCCAAATAATTCCATAATGTAATCCTTTGTTTTGCAAACAAGCAATAGCTATTTCCAAAACCAATATTTATTTGAAATCTTGGGAAATCTGACCAAAAACAGAGTGAAGGCAAATGAAGACATTTATAATCAATTAAAGATAAAGAGAGTTAACTTTTCACAGATTCTCCTCAAAGTAACCACTGATGGACATAGTTTGGCAAGAAGAAAAATGAATCTGGAAGAAAGGAATTGGATAAAAGAAGCAGTGATAAAGGGGAAATGGAAAATCCTAAGCATGTTGTATGAGCTTTACAAAGATTATAATAAAAGTTTGGAATGGCTTAAAATTAATATTTAATGAAAAGACTAGGAAACAATAGATGGATGATAAGTAGACCTTCAAACAAGGTCTTCGTTTTGAGAAATAAAATATGGACCAATGCTAAATTTGCAAGTTAAATATAAAATTAAATACGGGGACACCTGGGTGGCTCAGCAGTTGAGCGTCTGCTTTTGGCTCAGGACGTGATCCTGGAGTACCAGGATCAAGTCCCACATCGGACTTCCTGCATGGAGCCTGCTTCTCCTTCTGCCTATGTCTCTGCCTCTCTCTCTCTCTCATGAATAAATAAGTAAAATCTTAAAAAATAAATAAATATAAAATTAAATACGAATATTAATCTATTAAAACAATATCAGAATACAAGAACATTAATAGCAAAACAAAACATAATTTAAAATAGTCCAAAAATAATTGTATGTATTATTAGAAGCAATAAATGTAAATGGATTAAACTAATTCATTAGAAGATAGTAAGAGACTAGATTCTTAAAAATTAGATATACATGACTTATAATAGAAACACCTAAAGCAAAATGATAAATAAAATTTGAATATTCAGAGATGAAAGGTAATATATACCTGACAAACCAAACAAATAGAAGATGATGAAGCAATATTTAATATTAGATAAAATAGAATTTCACATGCCAAGAATCCATAGGAGCTAATAATAAAAGTAAAAATTTATGAGAAATACATAGCAATCATAAATTTGTACAAACCTAAGAGCTTATCTTCGGAATATACAACATAAAATAGCATAAAAATGAAATTTTACATGTGTCAGCCTGTTTGAAGTTTTTAAGAAAATCGTCTTAGAATATAATACATTGAGAGTAAATAGATATGAATAGATCATTTGCACAATACCATTAACTTCTCTCTCTATGTAGCCATTGGAAGAGAACTCTATGGTTAATAAAAAGAGGATAAAAATTCTAGTTTCATGGCACACAACTAAAGACACATAAATTCAGAAACTGAAGCCTTTAACATATTCCAAAGAATTAATGGGGGTATTTTATCGGTTGAAAAAAAAAGTTAAGCGACAAAATGTGAACATGTAAGTTCTATTAGTAGCACAGAATACTACTCAGCATTTAAAATGTGTGGACTCAATTAGTCTACATTGTCATGAATAAATCTCAAAAATACAATGTTGAGAAGCTGATTTATATCAGCTTGCTTATGCAAGTTGTAGAATGTTTGTTACAAGTCAAGGAACAGTGGAATTGAAGTCAAGAGACTTCAGTGAGCTCTCTACCACTTAAAAGCTTGTGCAAGTCACTATTTCTGAACCTTAGATTCTTCATCTGTAAAATGTTAAAATGTTTTGTTCGCCTTAGTTCATTAGAGTATGTATAAAAGCATTTATAACAGAAAATACTTTCTAAATACAAAGGGGATGGATATGTATATATATATATTTTTGGGGGGGTGAGTACTAATTATTACAACTTCCATATATTAATGACTATAATATACCAGGCATATTTAAAATATTATTAATACTCAAAAGAACAAAAAAATGAAAATTGACTATTATCCCCATTTTAAAGAGAATGAAATTGAGGCTTGGAGAGAAACTCATCCAAGTTCATGGGGTGGTACATTGCACTGCTCCCCTACCCCCAAAAAGGCAAGACGTTTCTCTCTAATTATACCTTTCCTTTTGGTCAAAACATCATTTGCAACATATGGAATATTTTATGAGGTGGGGGGAAAATGACTCGTTTAAAGGGTTTTTTTCCTACTATCTAGAGCTTGTGAAACTCAATGATTGTGTGACCAATTGTTTTTGCAATCACATTTTCTGATAGAAAGTATCATTTGAATGAAAAGATTACCAGATGCCTTCATCTGGGTCTCCTGGAAGGGACTCTCCTGACTACAGAGCTGCACGTTTCAGGACAGTAATTTTTATATTTCCATGTTCCTAATGATATGTAGCCTTCTGCTAGTAACTGAAGCGGCGGTCTGTCAGCCTGCTGCTTCTGCTCACTGTCTGCCTGACAGCTAGGATAGAAAAGAGCTATCGGCTCCGCCACTCCTGCTCCCAGGAGTCCACAGCTATGCCACCTCATCTGAATGTTGTGCTTCAGTAACTCCTTAAGAGGGTTCTCCTTCCCACTCAGCTTATGTTCCCTAACTACATGGCAGCTGCTCCGGAAGCCTGCTATCATCAGTTCTTTACACAGAGTGCTCTCAACAGAGTTGCTGTGCAGCAAATACGGATTTAGTAATGGCGGGCTCCTACCTTACTGCTGCTTAGGCCATCACAACATTCAGAGATAAATATGAGTCACTGATCCCACTTATAGAGTTATTCACAAACCCATCCATGATCCACACTAGCCTGCCTCAATTTTTGATGCCATCAGAAGACCCTTCTGGAGACTCAGGGTAGAGCAGTCCTGGAGTGGAGCATTTGAGACAGAGGAGTGTGCCCAACTTATTTTGTGAGGATGCAGGAAGGCCCAGGTTCAAAAGAACTCTGTTTGTTTCCCTGTTAACTTAAAAATGTCATTGTCCTCATCAGTCATTTTGGTGGTTCTCCATCCATTGTGTTTGAAAACCTTGTTTTTGAATTACACCAAATATCGTTTCAATATTTCAAAATGGTTGATTAAATATACTAGTGGCAGAGACTAGGTAGAGTGGGACACTGATGCTTCATAAATTTGTTCTTATCTATCTCTAAAATATATTTACACAATTACCTTAAATAGGTTCTCTTTACATTATACTTTGAAATGGAATTTTTATAGTCTCCAAAAGTGTATTCGGCTGTATCATCAGTTTATCTATTCTAACTATATGTAGAATTGGAAATGAAGACCTATCTTTTTAATGGATAGATAAAATAGCAAAATTCCTTAGTTTCAAGCTCATTTTAATAATGTCCAATTCTGGGTAATTTCAAGGTGAGGTAAATGTTAATGCATTAAGAATTGAGGATAGTTTACAAGAATAGGAATAATGCGTGGGAGGTATTCTCAAAGTCTCGGGGATGGAGGGTGTAAAAAAATAGGGGAATAGGAAATTGACTTATAGCAGAATAAACCTTCCTACTCTTTTTTCCGTGTTAATTTGGAAATTTTTTTATAAGAGCTAGACTGGCAGATGATGCAGGAATAGCTCTGTACACCATCAAAAGCAGCCAGAGGACATCCACAGAGTCCCACATACTTCCAGTACCATCACTCACTCTGACCTTGACACTGCCGATTGGAGTCTGAACCAGGAACTCATAGAGCTCTGGGTTCTTTGGCAAGAAATCTTCTTCATCTGTTTCCTCCCACCTTGGATGGCCTCATGACTACAACTTGTGAAGAGATGATTAGTTTCACTTCAATTTTATATATAAGGCCCTTTTGTTTCCATCCGCAAAGAGGCCTGAGACCCCAGCTCATCACTCATCATTTAGACTCTCATCCTCATCCTCCTATCCGACTCAGACCTCCACCAGTCCTTGATTCACCAAGCCATTTCATTCTCTATTCTGGAACTGCCTATATCCTCACTACTCAAGGGGTTGACATCGCCTGGGAACTTGTCTGTTGAACAGAATCCTAAACTAGACCTCTGAATCTGCCTTTAAACAAGATCTCTGCGTGATTAGTATGTACATTCAAGTTTGTGAAATACCACTCCTTATATTTTCTTACCATTTTTTAAAAATATTATTTATTTATTTATTTATTTATTTATTTATTTATTTATTTATTTAAGAGAGAGAGAGAGAGAGAGAGAGAGGCAGAGTTCTCCCATGCTCCATGCTGGGAGCCTGACATGGGACTGGATCCCGGGTCTCCAGGATCACACCCCGGGCTGAAGGCGGCGCTAAACCGCTGAGCCACCCCGGCTGCCCTTTTACCATTTTTTATAAGTGAAACCTGGTTGTCTCTCTAAGTCACTACTCCTTATGTAATGGCTTCTTCTCTAAAGGTAGGGTTTTCAGTCCTGTACCTCTCATACAGTTTTTTAAGGTGGAAGAGTTCTCTTTTTGTCCTCCTTATTGTTTGTAAATTGTTATCTATCTCCTCCCTAAGAAGGCAGATCTACACTGAAACTTTTGATCTCAGGTTTCACCACTCTCCTTTACTCCTTGTTGCAGACCTCTGCAGGGCTCTGTGTCCCTCCCCTTGTGCCTTGAAGATATTTGGACCTGGTGGGCTCTTTCTCTGTTGTAAACCATCTCTGATATAATGCATAGTGATTTAAAAACAGAGAATCCTTCTAATACGTGGACCTTCCAGTTGCTTGATCTTGCTTTTATTTTTCTTGGCTTTCACTCCACATCAGCCACCAATATCCTAGTCATTCCCAATGTGTATGTCTTCTCCATAATCGCAGTTTCAAACATTCTGCGCTCTTCTGTCTCGCTTTCTCTCTAGCTCATTTCTTCTAGTATCTTCACTACAACAGTTCTTTGCTCCCATTAACCTTCATAATCTATTGGCCTGTCCTGTTTTTACTCCTTTTCACCCACTATGGTGCCAAAGTCATCTGAAAAACCTGAAACCTGGTTAAATGAAATTCTCTTAACTATCCAATTCCTATAGTTGATCACTTGAATACATCATATAGTTTTATGTTCACAACACCACATACCTTAAATGTGCCTTTGCTATTATATCATACATTTCAACTGTGTTGTTTTATTTTGTTTTTTTTTCTTTTTTTTGGGGGGGGGGTGTTTCTAAGAAGACTTCCCCCATCTCTGGTAATTATCCATACTTTCTCCTATTTTCTCAAAACCCAATTCTTCTTCCCCACTAAATACTCCCTTCACTACCTATGGATCATCTCTTATTTCATGAAAAAATAGAAGCATTCCAGAGAGAAGTCTTTTATACTCCCACACCCAAAACTAATAACAAATCTTCTTGTATAGCCACATAAACTTCCTAGCCACCCATTTCAACTGCTAACCTGTCTAAAATCTGTTCTAAAGATACTTTTCAGTGTACAAACTCAGTCTTGTGTCATCATGCCTTTTCAAGGACTCTGCAACTGCAGTTTTCTTTCTTTCTCCTGAATAATCACATTCTCCAGCTCAACCTGATCATCCTAATCTTTATTTTAATAGTGTATGACATCAGGAGGGGCACCTGGGTGGCACAGTTGGTTATGCATCAGCCTCTTGGTTTCGGCTAGGGTCTCAGGGTCATGAGATCAAGCACTGTGTCAGGCTCCAAGCTCAATGTAGAATCTGCTTGGGACTCTCTACCCCTTTCCCTCTGTCCCTCTGCCCTCGGCTCTCTCTCTCTCTCTCTCTTAAAAAAATATGTATATATGATACCAGGATCTTAGGTTTATTTTTAGCTGCTATCATCGTTCTTTGCACTTCTACAGTAAAATTCTTTGAAAGAATAGCCTTTGCTTTAAAAATTCGCTTGTTTCCCTCTCATTCTTGCTTCAACCCCACCATCACATTGGTATTAGTCCAAGTTATCCACAGGAACAAAGCAAATAGGAGGTGTGTATAATTTACTGGGAAGAATTGGCTTATGCAATTATGGAGGCTGGGAAGTCCCAAGATCTGTAGTTGGCATACTGGAGACCCAGGAGAATCATTAGTCTAAATTCCAGTGTGAGTGCAGAAGACTGATGTCTTAGATCAGAAACAGTTGGACAGAGACAGTGAGTTCTTTATTCTTTCATTCTGTTCAGGCCTCCAAAAGATTGGGTGAGGTCTGTCCATACTGGGGACAGTAATCTACTGTACTCTACCAATTTGAATGTTAATCTCATTCATAAGCATTCTCGCAAACATACCTAGACTAACATTTAACCAAAAATCTGGGTACCTCATGGCCCAGTCAGATTGACACATAAAATTAACCATCACATCACTCAATCACACTTTCAATGCTCAACACTCCACTAAAACCACTTCTTGAAAGTTGCTGCTGACCTCCAGGGATTACTTCTCAGTTCTCATTTTCCTCAAACAAATGGTAACATAGGATATGCTCATTTTTTTGGAAACACTCTAAACTTCACTTCAGGAATTCCTGATCTTTTCCTATTTCATTGGCTGCTCAGTCTCCTTGAAAGTTCTTCTTTGTTTTCCTTATTTTTAAGCTTTCTCTCACTTGTCTTCTCTGTAAGTAAACTCATCCAGCTTTAAATCCAATCTCTATAACAATGATTCCATATTTTTTGCTACAGTCCCTGAGTTCTTCCCTGAACTCCAGTTGAGCAGCTGACATGACCTGGCTATATAATAGGATTTCAGTCCCCCGTCCCTTTTTTTAAGGATTTCAATCTTAACATGTCTAAAAGCAAACTTTTGATTTATCACTGACTGAACCTAATCCATATTATTTGCCATCCGAATAAATGACATCTCCATTCTACCAGTTGTTTTAGAGCAAGAAACTTGAAATGATTTTTTTTACTCCCCAATCCCTCACATTTCACATCAAATCCAGAAGTAAATCCTGTTGACACTGACTTTCAAATACATCCACGTTTTGACCAGATAGTCACTTCATTGAACAAAGCCACTATCATCTCTCTTTTGACTATAAATAGAGTCCCCTGGTTAGTCTAGCTGCTTCCATCTTTTAAAAACAGTTTGAGTTATATTTTACATATAAAGTTCACAAAATTTCAAGTGTACAATTCTATGTTTTTTTAAAAAGATTTATTTATTTGAGAGAGAGAGAGAGTGAGTGGGTAGAGGGGCAGAGGGAGTGAGTCTCAAACAAACTCCCCACTGAGCGTGGAGCCTGACCCAGGGCTTGATCTCACGACAGGACTTGAGCCGAAATCACATGTTGGTCACTCAACAGACTTAACCACCCAGGTGCCCCCAATTCAATGATTTTAGTAACTTTCCTGAGTAGGACAACCATCACAATACATCAGTTTGGAGACATTTTCATCCTCTTAGTAAAGTCTCTCATGTGCATTCCCCATTCCAACCCTTTACCACTGGCCTACTCTCTGTCTTTGGTCATTTTACATAAATGGAATGATACAATATCTAGTCTCATGTCTGGCTTTTTTCATATAGCATAATATTTTTGAGAAATGTCCCTGCATATGTCTATATTTTGTTCCTTTCGATTTCTGTATTTCATTGTATGAATATACATCCTGTCTTATCCATTTATAAGTTGATAAACACTTAGGTTGTTTCCAGTTTGAGGCTATTATGAATAATTCTGCTATGAACTTCGACATGCATGTTTTTGTGTATACATGCATTTTCATTCCTCTTGGATAGTTATCCAGGAGTAGAATTGCTGGGTTGTATGGTAGCTGCATGTTTAACTTCTTGAGGAACAGCAAAACTGTTCTCTAAAATGGCTGCACCATATCACATTCCCACCAGCAATGTATGGGGGTTCCTGCTCATCCATATCCTTTCTTGTTCCTACTACCCGTTCCAGTGCATATGAAAAGGTATCGTATTATGATTTTAATTTGCATATCCTAGTGACTAATGGTGTTAAGCATCTTTTTATGTGCTGATTAGTCATTCACATATCTTCTTTGATGAAACATTCACATCATTTGGTCATTTTTTTTTTTTGGTCATTTTTTGATTGAGTTTTTTGTCTTATTATTGAGATGTTAAGGATTTTAAAAAATAAGTTCTGGACACAAATCTCATATTGAATATGTGTTTGCAAATATTTTGTTTCAGATTGTTGCTTGTCTTTTCATTACATGATGGTGTCTTTTGAAATACACAAATGTTGACCTTTGATAAAGTTCAATTTATCATTTATTTTTCTTTCATGGACCATATTTTAGTGTTATAGCAAAGAAATCTTTGCCTAGAGGGGTGAAGAGGATGGACAAAATGGATGAGGGGGGGAGTAGGAGATACAGGCTTCTAGTTATGGACTGAAGAAGAGATGGGGATAAGAGGTATAACATAGGGAATACAGTCAATGATATTAGAATAGTGTTGTATGGTGGTAGATGGTAGCTATAGTTGTGGAGAGCACAGTGTAATGTATAGACTCATCAAATCACTGTGTTGTACATTTGAAACTAATGTAACATTAGGTGTTAACTACAATGAAAACAAGTTTTTCATAAAATGTTATGCAGCCATTAAAAAGAATGAATTATAGCAAAACCAGTTGACTTGGTTAGAATTGCTGCTTTTATTATTTTTTAAAAGATTTTATTTATTTGACAGAGAGAAAACACAGAAGGGGGAGAGGCAAAGGGAGAAAGAGAAGCAGACTCCCCACTGAGCAGGGAGCCTGACCAGGGGGTGGGGTGGGGCGGGGGGCTCAATTCGAGGACCCCAGGTCATGACCTGAGCTGAAGGCAGATGCTTTACTGCCTGAACCACCCAGGCGCCCCTAGTTAGGATTTCTATGAAGTACTGAGTGAGAAAATCTAGCTGCAGAAATGTGTAACACTGCGTTTCTGTAAATAAATACCTATAAATAATGAAAAAAGTATACCACTTATATATATACATATAAATCTTGGCTTAGTACAGGGTCTCAAAGATCTTCTATATTCCTCCTAAAGGTTTTATTTATTTAACCCTTATATCTAAGTTTATGATTCAATTTGAATTAATTTTTGTTTATGCTGTGAGGTTCCCTGCTCCATCTTTATTCACCTACATTCTGTGATTGACGCCAGGAAGAATAGGCATTTAAAATTTCAAATCAGACCATTTGACTCCTTTCATTAAGACACTCTTAACAGCTTCACGTTTTCATTCCAATGCTATTCAATGTCTACACTGTCCTGAATTTCCTACCATTTGCTATCATCTACCCCTTTCTACCTTGCGTGGTTTACCCCAGGATTATAAGCTTGCTTCTGTCTCTCAGTGTCTGAAATCCACTGCAAGGTTTCTGCACATGCTACTTTATCCGCCAGGAATGTTCTTTCACCTCCTCATAGACAACTTCCTTAACCATTTGAGAGCACAGTGTTCCATGTCATACTCACTGTCCTCTAATCCTTTCATATTTTCCTCATAGCCCACAGCATCACCTAGCACAGCATAGGTAATATTTATGTATGTGTGTGTTCGTTTATATATTGTTGACTTCCCTCATTAAAGTTAAAGCTCTGCAGTATCAGAAACATTATTCTTTTGTTCATTATTCTATAGATAGACATATCATTAGACAATGTAAAATGTTATACATGATTATCTGAATGGTTTTACAAAAGGAAAATCTTTATTTGAATTACCTGAGAATTAAAACTTTGTATTATATGATAATATATTAAGTTTCTTGCATTGGTAGTAGCAAAAGATTTTTCAAAAATAATTTATATGTAAATAGAGGTATGTGTGCATATTGTTTCTTAGATGCAATTTTTTTCTTTTTAAAAAAATATTTGAGAGAGAGAGAGACAGAGTACACAATTTTGGGAAGGGGGAGAGGGAGAGAATCTTCAGACTCCCTGCTGAACTCAGAGCCCATGTGGGGCTTGATCTTACCCCTCCTGAAATCATAACCTGCGCCGAAACCAAGAGCTGACACTCAACCGACCAAGCCACCCAGGTGCTCCACTGTAATCCTTTTCTGAGTACCATATCTAAAAATCATCTTTTTCTTCCTCTTCCCATTTATAATTTATTTGTACCTATTTTTATGAGAGTTACCATTTCGTTATCAATCTCTAATTAAAGGTATCTCTTCCATTTTGCTTTAAGTCCATATGAATAGATTATAAAATACTAGTAGGCAGGATCTACATCTTATCTGTCTTTGCATTTTCCAGAAACACTTTGCATGAAGTTCACACACAAATTGTTGTCCAATAAATAGAAACTTTAGCTAATATGCCAAAATTTGAAAGTCATGTTGTCAAATTAGATTGATTGAACAATATATAAGAATAATGCTGAGTCTGTGTTTATAAGCTCATAGAGCATATAAGCTATTTGCAAAATGTTTAACTGGGCAATAACAATATGCCATTGCTTTCTGGGTCCTAATACTGAGAAATTCAGGATTAGGTACTGAGTAATGGCTTTCTCAGTACTGAGAAAGACAGATATTTATATGACTATATCCAAAACAAATATTTTTCAGGAAACTATTTGACACAAACCAATTGGAATGATACTTTATTTTTATCATTGTGTTATTATCATCTTTGCTTCAGATGCATATATGAAGTGAAACAACTATATATATGTGTGTGTTTAAGTTTATGCATCTATACTAGGGGTCTGATAATGTGGAATATTAACTTTTATTAAAATGAAATCTATGTTTGACAACTATGAAGGAGATAGTAGAGGTAGACTTACCTACAGTGCCCAAAAATAAGTTGTTATGCTGCATTTTCGTACAGAAAATCAGTCCAGATTGCAAGCCTCTAAGCACAAAAATGCACTGCTTTCTCTGTGAAAAGCATTCTTTATATATCCCCTGTGTCTCAGTTTAAGTATCTTTGTAATGGGTATATTAATTTAACTCGTGGAAGTGTGAGAAAAAAATAGGAATGTGTCTGTGTGTGTGTATATATATATATATCTTTCTCTGTTAGTCCAGTGTCCAGCATACAGCAATTGATGTTGCTGTTTTTCTATTTGAAAGTATATTACTTTTATAATAGAAAAAAGAAAATGCAGAAAAGATAAAATTTACAGGAGAAAACAAAGTTAGTCAGTTAAAAGCCTTAAATAAATAAAGGGCATCAAGGGAAATTAGAAAATTTAACCATTACTGAGTCAATGCCCAGGTGATGTCAAAATTAGAGGCAGAAACACAGGTAGAAAAGATTGGGGGCTGGTGATGCCAGATAATAAGACAACTGATTGTGATTATAATTTTAATGTTATAGTTTATCAAGTATAACCCAGTTTTAAACCATCTAAACTTTACTGAAGGAAGGGTATGGTCAAAAAAAAAGAAATATATCTAATGTTTTATCTTGGATCCAGGAGGTTTAAATGGAGATTGTTGTTTAATTCAGACTCCTACAAATATTGCCTACGCAGAAAGTGAATAGCTGGATGTTTTTCTTGTCACCATTACAGAAAATTCACATTTGTAACCCATCAGAAGTTGAGACAGAGAAGAACGAAAAGCTGGGGCATAGGCATGGCTCAGTCGGTTGGGCATCTGATTCTTGATTTCAGACACAGATCATGATCTCATAGGTGGTGGGATCGAGGCCCTTATTGGGCTCTGCACTCAGCAGCAAGGCTGCTTCTCTTCTTCTCCCTCTCCCTGCTCATGCTGTCTCTCTAAAATAAATAAATAAATAAATAAATAAATAAATAAATAAATAAATAAATAAATATTTTAAGTTTTTTTTTTTTTTTTTTTTTTTAAGAACCAAATACCGTCATATAATTCTTCTCCATAAACACTGCAAGGGGATTTATTTTAGAATATCTTCAATATCTAAAAAATGGGAGGAGAGCATGAGGAGAAATCTAAATCTAAATTTTCAAAATGGTATCTATGAATGACATGGGGGTTGTTCTCGTAGAACTGAAGAGTGTTCAGACTTTTGAGGTTTCTTAGCAATAGTTGCCATCTGAGTGCTTTTATTTGTGTTTGTTCCACTGTGGTAGTGTGTACAATTCTTACTTGGACTTCTTAGATTAAAATCCATGCCGTTTAGTGTTTGAATTTTGGAAAAGCTATTCTCAAATCCCTATGGGTAATGAAGATGGAAGAGTCAAATATCATCTGTCCTTGTTACTTAGGTAAAGTAATTCCATTTTGCAAGATCCTTGTAGGAGGATTAATGGAGAATCTTTAAAAGGCTGAGAAGTCAAATCAAAGTTGTCCCTTGACAAGAGCCAATTCTGATGGACAAACATGTAGGTGAGATACTGTTATAATAAGGGGCATATCAAACACTCATATTTTCACTTTTATAAGAGCTTAAAATTTTAGTGAGTTTAAACTTTAGGGATGAAGGGGGTATAACCTCAAGTTTTCTAAAAAGCTGCAGAAGCTTTTAATTATTAAGTGAATTATCAAGTCAAGGCTGTGATACCAAGAAGAAATAAAAGGCATCAGATCTCTAGGGGCCATACTAGATTGAGACAAAGAAAGAAAAGAAAAATGATAACTTTGGGTCAAAATATAGCTATCTGATAGTGACACTCCATACTTTATTCACCAATTAGATTTCCTGCCTCATGACAGAGAAGACCAGACATATGTGTGTGGATCTTTTTTTAGGCATGCATTGATAACATTACACTTGTCTATGTGCCTACAAGTATTGGACTAAATGGATTTTATTGACTGTAAAGTCAGTATTAACAAAACCTGCTCAGCAACGAGGATGTTGAGCCTTTCCCTCTGTGGTACCAACCTATATGTGTTGAGAGAGAGAGAAGAGTGAAATATTTGAAATTTTCAAAGTGCTGGTTGTGTGACTTCAAAGACATGGCAGAAAGCTTGGGACTGTGGTGGACCACACACTGTGCCACCGATGCCTGCAACCTTGGGTTCTGGGCTAATTATCTGTTGTAGTTGGTACTAGAAAGGCAGAGGAATCACAGCAAACAGCACTAAACCACCTAAAAAAACCACTTAGCTCTCTTGATAGGCATCAATACTAGAAAAAGGGACCAACTTTCTAGTTGGTATCTGAAAATTAGTACTCTAGGCCATTAAAGTATAAAGAACATTAATCAAATGATGAATAAGAAGAGAAACAATGACATACTAAAGAGGGAGTCAGTTAGCCTCCACCCCTAGATAGATTGTAACCCATTTATGGTACCATTTAAACTAGCCAAACCACCCAGAGAAGTCCTAGTGAATGGAAAAAGCCAGTGGACTCTGATAACTCACCCTTGGGGAAAAGTTACCACCAATGAAAGGAAAATATATATGGTCAACACGATTCAAGTGAACACATAGAAATTCTAATAGAGGTGATTGACAATTTGCCTGAAATCCAACTCACTAGTGTTAATGCTCATAGATTGGGTTAACCTTAAAAATAAAACAGCCAGATATTTTATCAGCAAAATTAGTGTATTTCAGAATAGCAGAGAATTGCAATTTGGGGCATGCAAGCTGTGGCAAAACCATAGGTAAGTCCCAAGAACAAAGGAGGGGAATATTCTTTTATAGGGGAGAAGGGGGAGTTGGCAGGGGTTCTTACAAACAAAAAGTCCATTGGAGTAAACTGGGTGTTCAAGGTGTAGTGGATTTTCATTGGCTGAATTGTGACAGAGTCTCATTGGCTGAGCTGTTGCTGGGCAAGAAGAAAACCTTTCTTCCTTCTGGGATGGTAGAGTATGGGCTTCTTCCTGTGGAGAATGCATGGTACATCTCTACGTGTCTGCAAGTGATGACAGACGAGTGGTGGGGCATGAGAAACACCCTATTTGACTCCATTTTAAATGAGGTTTCCTTTTGTTAATTTTCACAATTGCTACCAACGGAATACGTGGTTATTGTAAATATGGGATTTAAAATTCCAAGGAGCAAATTCCCATTGAAACCTTGCATACCAGCTGTTAAGATTGCTCCCTCAAAACCTTCAGCTAATGATCACTGGGTGGCTGTGGATTCATTCCCACTGAGTATAGCCTCATAGGTCATGCAATACCATATGGTGCCATATCTAAGGTAGGAGCAACACTCACATGAGACATGTCATCGATTTGAACGTTTGTTTTTTTTTTTTTTAATATCACAACAGATAGAAGCAATGTGTCTGTTCTACAACAGTCCATTTACTGTAACAAATTTCCAATAGACACAGCGCAGTACTTGAGGTCGGGTCACTTTTCTAATTTGCACAAAGGCACTAGCATAGTATTGATTTTCTCTCCTTTACAAAGGACTGCAAAGAATGTACTAAGTGTGTGAAAAGTGTGTCCCTGGAGTAAGAAAAGCAAATATGTTTGTGTTTTATTTTGTGAGAAATTGTACCTACATGTCATAAGTTATCTCTTGTTGTTAAACTAGTTTCCTATCCTGCCTTGATATTGGCAATGTGTCTGGGACCAAGGTGATAAATTATGTGGAAATTGAAATATATTCATGAAGCCTAAAAATTCCGTACAGATCAAAAACATATGGCAGATCTAGACCCAACTTTAAAGTCCCAGAATCATTTTTTGAAATGTGGCTTGCTTGGCTCTCAGGTGTTGCTGC
Source organism: Canis lupus familiaris (assembly GCF_011100685.1). NCBI lineage: Eukaryota > Metazoa > Chordata > Mammalia > Carnivora > Canidae > Canis > Canis lupus. Next base: position 22,332,020 of record NC_049260.1, on the reverse strand, counting down.
TTTATATGTGTCAGAGTATCCATAACAAAGTTAAAATACACTTTGCTTTTTCAATAGAGACTATATAGAATGGTGGTTAAGAACATAGAATCTGCAGCCAGATAATCTGGATTCAAATCCCCTCTTTTCTTACTCTTTGTATGCCCTTGGGCAAATCATTGAACTTTTCTATGCCTCAGTTTCTTCAAATGGAAAATGAGATTGAGAGTATTAGTATACATCTCCTAGGACTATTAAAAAGGTTAAGTGGATTAACATATAAAAAAAGCATTTTAACCAAACCAACCTACTAGCCGAATACAATTCTTTGCTGCTGCTTCTAATACTATTACTACTAAATGATAGTAATTAAGTAGTAGTTATATTTTATCTAATGTTCTGTACCTCAAATAAATGACTATAGAAATTTTTGTACTAGAAGGTAAATACTTAAGCATATGTGGGCATTTTGGCATTCTTCAAATTAATATATTACTAGTATATTATTAATTTTTCATTTACATTCTGTCAAAATATCATTATAATGGCATAGGTACTTGCTTATTTGTGCTAATCTTTTGGGCACATCTTTGGATCTATGTGCATAAAAACCTTCTATATTTCTAGTTCCATGGAAAAGTATTTTTTATCCCATCTGGCATAGTTATAACAATGTTCAGCATGACTATCTATATGTAAGGATATTAGAGACATAGAATTAATACTTAGTGTACATCTCTTCCTTCTCTCTTTATTTTAAAAAGTATGGAATAAAAACTAACATTTAAATCTAAAAAATAAAACCCTAGTCTTGGATGTGACCAGACTTAGACATTAAAAATTTGAGATATATTTAAGGTTTATATATAAAACTTATATATACTAATATAATATATAATATATTATATATATAATATGTAATGTGGGTTATATACAGAACCCAAGAAACTCAAGAAATTTTTTACAGGAGCAATTTGTTTTTTTTTTTAATATTTTTATTTATTTATTCATGAGAAATATACAAAAAGAGAGACAGAGACACTGACAGAGGGAGGAGCAGAGTCCATGCATGGAACCTGATGTGGGACTCGATCCCGGAATTCCCAGGACTCCCGGGACTCCAGGATCACACCCTGAGCTGAAGGCAGATGCTCAACTGCTGAGCCACCCAGGCGTCCCTACAGGAGCAATTTGATTTACTAATTCCATAACATGAGCTGTAGTAGAATATTCAGTGGGGGAGGGTTCTAAAAGTCTCGATTTCTTTAGATAGTTTTTATTCACTCTAACTTTCTCTGACAAAGCAGGCAAATCATTTGAAGTGATACTCACCAGATAAGAATTTAGATTATAATACAAAACAGCACTCTCGTAATTTATAGATGTTTAAGTTTTATTTAAGACTGCAAGCTTCTGGGGATTGTCAACAAGATGGTTCTCATGGTCGGTGATATTAATCACAGTTACATACTGCAATTTTTTATTTGAATTGCAAAAATATGTGATATGGCTGAGTCAGCCAACAAGAATGCTTTGTAATTCCTGTTTTTTTTTTTTTTCAAGATTTTATTCTTTATTTGATGGAGAGAGAGGGAGCCCAAGCAAGGGGAGCAGCAGGCAGAGGGAGAGGGAGAAGCAGACTCCCTGTGGAGCAGAGAGCCTGATGTGAGGCTGGATCCCAGGACCCTGAGATCATGATGTGAGCCAAAGGTAGATGCCCAACCGACTGAGCCACCCAGGCACCCCATCCTGTTTGAAGGTACTCTTTACCTTTTAGTATGATGTAAAGTGATACACCTGAAAACCTGAGATATCCAGCAATCTGTTCCCTATTTATACCTTTGTTATGTTTGTACCACATACATATAGGCAACACAGGTATCTCTCTGCCTGGCGGGCTGGTCCTTAAACTGCTCCAGTCCTGAATCAGCTACTAAATCACTTATTGCTTTGAACAAATCATCTCAATCCCTTTCACCCTTCTTTTCCTGGGATATAATATTAACTATGAACTCAAGCTCCTTATAGTTCTGTTTATATTCTTTCTAATAGGGCTGAAGTTGGAGGCCTTTACTTTTAAATGATTTCAACTTGTCTTTCCAATTTCTCAATAGCTTTTCAATTAATTTGCAATTTGTGTTTTTAGAAGAACATAAAATATTAAAACATGATTGAAAAAATGTTCTTGCTTATGAACAAGTACTAATGTAATATTTATGACACTTTTGAATAGAAATCAATTACTTGAGTTCTCAGAGGCATACAAAAAATAGTATTTAAATTGTTGAAATGACCTTTATTCTGCAATATGGATATGACTTAGTGAATATCCATGAATATTCTAATGCTCTAGATTTTAGTAGGAGTGGTTTTAGCATCTCTACAACTATATTTTTGTATATATTAAAATCTCACTTATCACGTAAAGATATTTAAGCTGTCAGATAAAACTACAAGCTTGAAACAGAAGATTGAGTTCCCTTTTGCAGACCCTTTAATGCTGCCACAGTAAGGATGTTTTATTCTGTCACTAAAATTTCAAACTATTTCCATGAACTAAGTTTAGTACCTTTTTGTTAATATGCCAGGCAATACTATTTTCTTTGTAACATAGCAATTTCATTTTATTTCAGAACATTTTAAATAAAGTTAAATGCCATGCAAAAGATATACAGTCCTTTGGAATAACTCCACTGATAGCAAAGGTATATCACTATCAATCAATATGTGGACATATTCTCTAGTCATTCAGAGGAAAATAAAAACAACATGCTTCTGATAAAAGTGGACATCTCTAATCCATCTGTCAACTGAGCCATGCAAATTCACACACCATAACATCTTCCTAAAACCTGACATCATCAACACCTACCAATTATAGATATTACTAAATACAATTTTGTATTTAACAATTCAAATTGTTCATTGAGGACAGTTTTAATTTTGAAAGAGGCACCTCATTAGATATTGGGAGAAGAAACCAGGAAGACGTGACTGCAAGGATGAGGGAGGTAAGGAAATGAACCTGGTGTACATAACCACTGGCAATAGTGGGAAAAAGATACTGTTGGTTGGTTGACCTTAATGACTGTAATCTTTTGAGTATACTTATAAACTTAACCAGAGATAAGTGAATAAAGTTTAAAACTAAACTTATAAAAGTGGCCCAGTTTAATATGATGATCCCTGAGAAAGGTCATGTCAGTGAAGTCAAGAGGAAATTAAGGAGATATATAATTGACATCAAATAGCTTTTCCTTTCTCCCTGAAAAAAAAAATGGGGGAGAGCACATTAAAATAAAGACAGACTTTAAGAGAGTGGGAAGGAAACCTGAAGAAATCCACATTTTAGTACCTCTTTTCCCATTAAAGTGGAAGGCAAATTCATTCATTAATGGGGATCTAATGGTAGATGGAGACTTTGGAAGCCCAGAAGTAAACTAAATATTTGATTTAGGATTTGGAACATAGGTCTGTTCCCATAGCCAGGCATTATGTCCTTGCAAATTGTCTTCAGTCTGGGCTTCTGATACTCCAATGACATGGATTTGACTATTTAGACTGAATTTGTCTACATTTATGTACACATAACTTCAGTTCTCCAAATCTTGTATTTCTTTTCATGTTGCTGTACAGCTCCTGTTTCCACCATAAATTTCAAGCATCATTTTAATTCATACACAAATGTGCATTAAATATCTAGTGTCTTCACTAGAATAATACATGTAGTCTAGAATTGCCACTAGCTACATGTGACTATTTGAATTTAAAGTTAAAAAATTTAAAAATTTAGTTTCTTATGTGCACTAGTTACATTTTAAATGCTCTGTAGCCATATGTGGGCACTGGCTGACATATTTAATAGCATAGATATATTCCCATCATTGCAGAAAGTTATATTGGATAATTGTGAATCATACCATTCCCACTTGGGTAATTTTTATTTAAATGAAATAAAGATAGTCTGTTAAAAACTTGTTTCGTAGTGATTTTAAATTGAGTGCATTCCTGACAAAGTGATTTCATATCCCCATGCTATTTCCATGCCCATACATGAAATAAATATATGCCCAAAAGAAATGAGGAGATTCAGCCTCAGGAGTCTTAATATTTACAAAGCTGTAGTCTTTGACTTTCTACTGGCAATTCAACTCCAATCCTAACTTTATGTTGGAGGAATTGAAGTCATTTATCATCAATCTTCCTCTTTGACTCATTCCTGATCTTGTATCCCAACCAGAATAAATGAGCTTCTAAATTCTCAAGGCTTCAGCCTTACCTTTTAACTCCATACTGCCTAACAAACCCAGGAAGTTTTGGTTTTCTATTTTCTGACCTGGGACGTATCATAATGCTGCAGCACAATTTTTTTAGCCAAGGACTTGAATTTGTTCCCACTATGTGACAAACAAATTATTTGATTCTTCTGATATTCAGTTTCCATATTTATTGAATTCGCTTAAAAATTCCATCTTTGCAGGCAGCCCCAGTGGCTCAGCGGTTTAGCGCCACCTTCAGCCCAGGGCGTGATCTTGGAGACCCGGGATGAGTCCCAGGTCGGGCTCCCTGCATGGAGCCCGCTTCTCCCTCTGCCTGTATCTCTGCTTCTCTCTCTTTGTGCGTGTCTCTCATGAATAAATAATAAAATAAAATCTTTTTAAAAATTCCATTTTCCAAAAAAATTCCATCTTTCCTTGTCAAATGAGCAAATGCATTTAAAGCAAAGCTACAAAATTATCATCATTCCAGTAATTCCAAACATATATGGTGCTACCTATGTGTACATACTGTGCTAAGAGGTTTCCACAAGTATGTTAACTAAATTCTTAAAACAACCCCTCAAAGCAGGAACACTCACCCAACATGTTTTAGATTTTTTTTTTATTAAGGTGATACGTCCCAGTGATTAAGAAGCCTGCATAAGTGCATGTTAAGATAGATGCCATAACTGATAGGCCCCTAAACTAGATGAATAATAAGTGTTTCTTTCTTATAAAATGAATAAGGCCCAATTGTTTCCATCTGGTGGCTCCACCGCAGGCTAGGGCTCTGGAGACATTTGCTCACAGCCAGAAAATGACAGAAAGAAAGGGTAGAGAAGGCAACAATTACTTCTTAGCCACTTTGATGTAGAAGAGGAACAGATCACTCCCCTCACACGCCACTCATGAGAACTAGTCATAAGGACTTAGCTAGTCATTTCTCAGTAATCACCTCATCACCATAGAAGAGGAGTGTGAATCAAGTATTTCCTTACTGTGTGACCATAACTTTAACTTACATAAACTTTGTTTTCCTACCTCCTATAATGGATTAAATAACATTATCTCACAAGTATTAAATTAACTTGAACTGTTAACTTCAGGGCTCAAATATAATAAGCACCCAGTAAGTAGTAGCTCATTAATTCATTGCCATTTTCTTTAATAAGCTACGAAATATTCTGGTGCCTGCAAGATTGGAGCTTCACTTGATTCTGGCAATTTCTTTATCTACTCCAACAACCAACCTAATTAGGAGGACTCTGTCACAGCAGCTAGCCTTGCATAAATGCTCAACACCTGCCTGCTCATGGTCCCCAAATATCACTTTGCTTTTAATTATACACCAGTATGCTTTGCTTATTTATTGGAATTTCCCTGGTTTTTTTTTTTTTTTTTTTTACTTTATTTGTTTTCTTTTTATCCTGGTCTCCTGACGACAACTGCACATGTTTGTTTGTTTTTTCATTTCTTCACAATTGTGCTTTTCCCATAAGTGGGTGTTTTCTCTGTGGCTGAAATTGAGGATGTGTCTCTGGCTGCAGCCTTGTCCAAATTTCAGGTTTAATTTCAATCTTTTATAAGATTTGTCCATGCTGTATGTATACCATCAAAGAACAGCTTTTGAGCAGTGAACAACCAAACAATATGGTTTGAATGAAATCAGACAATACATGCAGAAGAAATGATGCATATAGAAATCTATCTTTTTTTGCATTCCTTTTTACTTTATCTTCCTTGGACATGAATGTGTGTGTGTGTGTGTGTGTGTGTGTATGCACATGTTGCATAAGGAGTGTGTGTGTATGTTTAGTTTTGGGTTGGGTGGTGAAAAGGAAGAAATTTATATAATGTAAGCAAATTTTCGGAGATCTGTGATAAGGAGAAGCAGAGGATGAGGAAGTCTTCAGTGACAATGGTCAGAGTGAATATTATTTTTACTGACCCAGTGATCTTTGCTTAAAAACTAACAAACAAACAAACCAGGATTTACACTTATCTTCCAGAATCTGGAGTATTGGTACGTGTTCAAGAAACATAGTATAATACTATTTCAAAATGGAAGTGTCGACTAAATCACATTTTAAAATACTGTATTAGACCAAGATGTGAAAATGTTAAAAGTTACCAGGGAAGCATTTAGAAGAATTTTAGTCTTTTTAACCCTATAAGGATATTAAATGGTGGGTTCAATTAAGAAAGATTGGGAAGGGAATTTACTTGGTGATAACTGTGCCTTAGGGACCTCCTTTCCCCCACAGTGGGAAGGATAGAATGATACTTTCTAACCTCAAATGAAATCATAGGAGCTTCTATGAGTTTATTTGGTAATATTTTTAGCAAGTTTATTTAGAGACAATAGGAAATAGAATTTTTTTCCCTCCCAGAGGAGAAGGTATGGTATTACCTACAAACCCCAAGTCAGCAGAGAGTGTAATGAGTGGTAAATAAACTATACAGATCTAATGTATAGTATAATGAATATAGTCAATAGCATTCAGTATAATGATGTAATGTGATAAATATTGCTTCAGTAGCAATCATATTGTAATACATAAATGGATCAAAGTAATACACCATACACCTTAAATTTATGAATTGTAACATGCCAAATTTATCAAATAAAAAAATAGAGGTGCTTTAATGAGATGTCACAATGAAGTTAATATGTATCCCTATAAATTTCATGTACACAGGGAACTGGCATTTAACTCATACCAGCAGCAAGAGAGAGCTGTTTGTGTAGCAATTAGATTACACTCCAAGTGTTTATTTGAGTTAAAATTGTATGACTATTTCCTGTGTCTCAGATGTGGACCAAGGGAAAGAAAGAAGATGGTTTTCTTAGATTGTGTTCAGTGAAGCCCCTGGATATGTTAGGCCATAGAATAATCTGGAAGTTTTTCCAGTTATCTAGGGGCTGGAGAATGAAAAAGGTCAACTCATGAGCTTAGAAATGCCTATGATTTTCCTCACTGATGAAAAAGCATGTGAGATATTTCCCCATAATTAGGGGAGTCCCAAAAGAACTCATGGGAGTATCTGTATCAGACATCTATTGTCATAGTAATATTACATAACGAGCAAGCAACCCGCCAACCAAAGAAAAAAACAAAGCCTCATCCACATACAATAACAACTTTATAATTCATACATCTAGGGTTGTCACATAGATGTCTCTATTGATTCTGGCTTGGCTTATATATGCCTTTAGGGATCGGTTGACTCTCAGCTTTATCTCAGATGCTTTAGGCTGGAACAACTGAGATGGCATATGTCTCTTATCCTCTGGGAAGCTAGGATAAGCTTGTTCTCATGACAGTGGCAGAGGCACAAAAGTGAGGGCAAGCCAATTTACACAAGTGTTTTTCAAGCCCCTACTTCCAACATGATTTTTCAATTCCATTGGCCAAAACAAGTCATGTAGCCATCCCTAGAGCCAAAGTGAAGGAGCATTATCAAATTTCAGGAAGAAGGTGATGGATAAAAGAGGGGTAAAGATTTGGGGGCATTTTTTTTTCAGTTAGTCCATCACAAGTGCCCATGAACAAAACAAAGTCAGATTTAATCACCTATCAGATCCAAAGAGTGCTGAAGTTGAATCACCATGCCATTACCCTACGTGCCTAGGCACTGTTCTAAGCATTAATGAAGACAGAACCCTTGCTCTTTGTTCTTATTATAATATGGAGAAATAGCCCTTTCACAAAGATGATGCTGAAGGCGAAGAAGGAAGCCCCTGCCTGTCCCAAAGCCGAAGCCAAAGCAAAGGCTTTGAAAGCTAAGAAAGAGGTGCTGAAAGTTGTGCACAATCACAAAAAAAAAAAAAAAAAAATCAAAAAATCTGCACATCACCTGCATTCCGAGGACCCAAGACCCTGCATTTCCAAAGGCAGCCCAAATATCCTTGAAAGAGCACTCCCAGGAGAAACAAGCTTGATCACTATGCCATCATCAAGTTCCCCTTGACTACTAAGTCAGCCATGAAGAAAATAGAAGACAACAACACACTTGTGTTCATTGTGGATGTCAAGGCCAATAAGCACCAGATCAAACAGGCTGTGAAGAAGCTCTATGACATTGATGTGGCCAAGGTCAACACCTTGGTCAGGCCTGATGGAGAGAAGAAAGCATATGTTCAACTGGCTCCTGACTATGATGCTTGGGATGTTGCCAACAAAATTGGGATCGTCTAAACTGAGTCCAGCTGGCTATAAATCTAAGTATAAATTTTTTCACCATAAAAAATAATAATATGGAGAAATAATCAATCAATAAATTCAGACTATGCAGGTAGTGACAAGTACCACAGAAAAGCATATGTAGGAAGGAAAACAAGAACTTTCCTGGTCAATCTACCTCCTCTCATTCCCCAGTATTCACTCGTGTTATAATCATACATTCTGATCAGTGAAATCAGCAGAGTATGAAAACAGCGTAGGTGATAATAAAGTTCACTTGCATCTGAAGTGAGAACAAGCTCAGGCAGGTGAGAAGACTAAATTTTAGAGCAAATTGAGACTTTCTTTAAAAAGATTTTATTTATTTATTCATGAGAGACACACAGAGAGAGGCAGAGACATAGGCAGAGGGAGAGGCAGGCTTCCTGCAGAGAGCCTGATGTGGGACTCGATCCCAGGACCCTGGGATCATGACCTGAGCCAAAGGAAGATGCTCAACCACTGAGCCACCCAGGTGCCCCAAATTGAGACGTTTTAAAAATTATTTTGTGACACTGTATATCTCAATTACTGAAGGAGACAGTGCTTTGGAACTGAAAGCAACAGTTGAACATTTATTACCTTAGTGTGACTAGAAGCTATAGGACTTGCCTTGAATTTTCATCCTGAGCGTAATAAAAAAAAACTATCCTTACTCAAACGCAGAGAGACAGTGAGAGACAAAGCTAAAGTTATTTTGGATGAAATGCAATCAGTCACTCTTATTTAAATGATTCCATTACTTCAATAAATGGTATAGCATACTGGCTGAGAATTGGAAATGAAGAGCCAACTGCAGAGTCCTTGAGTTCAAATCTCAGCTCTGCTTCTTGTTGTCTTGAGTATTATTTGATATTTTACATCTGTGCTTCAATTTTCTTATCAAGACAATTGAAATGATATTTTTACCAATCTCAATGGGTTGTTTCAATATTGGATTCAGTTAATACATTTAATACATTTCAAACAGTGCTGGACACACAGTAAACACTTGATAACTGCTACTACAATTTATTTCTTTAAAATTTTTTTTTAATTTGTTTAATTGAAGTTCGATTTGCCAACATATAGTATAACACCTAGTGCTCATCCCGTCAAGTGCCCTCCTCAGTGCCTGTCACCCAGTCACCCCAACCCCCCACCTGCCTCCCCTTCCACTACCCTTTGTATGTTTCACAGAGTTAAGAGTCTCTCATGTTTTGTCACCCTCTCTAATTTTTCCCACTCATTTCCCCTCCTTTCCCCTATAATCCCTTTCACTATTTCTTATATTCCCCGTATGAGTGAAGCCATATAATGATTGTCCTTCTCTGATTGACTTCCTTCACTCAGCATTAATACCCTCCAGTTCCATCCACATCAAAGCAAATGGTGGGTATTCGTCTTTTCTTAAAAATAAACCTTTCCTGGTACCTTGGGGGGAGGTTAGTCGGTTGAGCATTGGACTCTTGATTTCTGCTCAGGTGATGATCTCAAAGTCATGGGATCTGGCCCCACATTGGGCTCTGAGCTCAGCGTAGAGCCTGCTTGTCCTTCTCCCTCTTCTCCCCCTGCTGTTGTGCTCACTCTCTCTCAAATAAATAAATAAAAACTACAGTTAAATAAATTTTTAAAATACACTTTTCCACCATAATATGTGAAATGGAACAATGTGAGTGAAGACCCCACTGACACCTGTTATGTAGCCTGTCAAAGGTGCATAAATTACAGTCTTGCTTATGCAAAAGCTTTGTAGTCAGTCCCTTCTTTCCAAGCCCAAACTCTCATTTTACCAAGCTAATCTTGGTGTGGTTTTTCCTCAGAAATTGTCTTGGAATTTTTTAGCACTAGTGACATTTCTCAGATTGTCATGTGTGAGTCCTTTATTAGGTAGTGTGTATTTATTATCTATTTTTGAGCCTTTAGCATACAAAGTGATGGTTCTAACCTCCAAAAGGCAACTTTTAAGACAGATAATTTTGTGAGTTTCTTAAGAAAAGAGAAGGTCTAGTTCTCAATATGACATATAAAGTCACAAGTTCGGGGCTAGAAGGAACCTTAGAAATAATTTTTTCAACTCCCTTACTGAGAAAATAAAGGTCATACTGCACACAACTCTGTGTGCAGAGTTAGACTATTTCCAGAGTCAAGATGATAAGTAATGCCTTCAGATCCACAAGCCCACTCCCTCTCCCATCAACAGGGAAAAAATTTTAGTTAAGATGAGTGAGCAGGGGGCTAACATCAAAAACTGGAGTACAGATCCAAGGCAGATAATAGAAATCAATTGTGTGTGTTTGTTCTGAATTTTTTTGTGTGTGTCAATAATAGTGTTGTGAACATGGGCATACATGTACCTCTTTGAATCCCTGTTTTGCATCCTTTTGGATATATATCCGGAAGAGGAAAACTAGATAATATGGTAATATAATTTTTAAGTTTTTCAGAATAAACTTTTAAATTGAAAACATATTATGATGATGGAGTCTTAAAATGGCCTTTTGCATAAAAATGTGGTTGTTAGTGCTCAATAGGAGGCATGAGGGAGGTGAGGAACCTCCTATACACCACTTTTCTTCACAATAAAAGGACTACTGAAAATTTCTTGTCAGTCACACTCCCCTTTCACAGTGATGCAATCCCAGCCTGAAGGGCTTTGTCAGAGCCCTGCATCACAGTACCTGAAGGGCTTGCTAAAACACAAAACCCTGGATCTCTCCTCCAGAGTCTGTGATAAGCAGACATCAGGGCAGTCTGGGAGTTGGAGGAGGAGGGTCGTGGTGCTGAGATTACATTTCTGACAAGTTTTCAGGTGATGCTGATGCTGTCAGTCTGTGGATCAAACTGTGAATCACTGACCTATGGAAATAGTAGTAAAGAGTAATACCACAAATATGTATGAGGCTGTGCATCATGCTAAAAATTCCACATATTGCATGTGCATATGTACTACATTTAGCATAAAAGAATGTCTTCCTGTTAGAAGTGGAGAGAATCAAAGAGCTTATGATATGTGATGTAGGGTTTGCATATACATTCCATCTTGACTTTGTATGTGACTGATTAGAGATGTTGCTGCAACATTTGCTACCTCAAGAGATACAGTTTAGGATTGTCTGGGCTCTAGCTTCGTAGCTACTGTAAACTATTCTAAGATCTGTTTTAACCTAAAGAACTCTTCATTTATTTTATTTCAATAAGAACAGCTCAGTAAAGCCTTTACTGAGCAATCTCTCCTGTCTTAATATGTCTTTTCTTCCCTCACAATCTGTCTGTATATTGGATCAGTCTTACAATCTTTATGCAAGAATATGAATTCTGGCTGCTATGCATATACATCATGTGGTTCCATACTGCTTTCCAACTTTAAAATGACACATTTGTACCAAAAATATTTCTGGAAGTCTTTTGGAGAGTTCAAAATACTTCATGCTCTTTGAAAAAAACCTTCCTATGCGATCCTTTGATTCCAAATTGGAGGCATTTAATGAGGAATGGCTAAGCACAAGTATATGAAATATAGCAGAGACAGATCATGACAAGCATATAGACATAGTGAAATGGATTTTCACAAACAATGGCCTTAGACTGTCATCATGTCCCAATATATTTCTCTGTCTTCATCCTCTCTCTTAAACTCTTCGCCTCTGGGCTCCTAGGAGGTTCCCAGCGCAGCTTCCAGGCGGGAGCATCCAGTGCTACTCACCTCCCAAGCTTTCTCCTCCCTTCCTTGTCCCTCACTCTCTTTGTTACACTACCCAAGAAACCCCCTTGTTTATCGGAGTTCAGGAAATACCAATGGATCATCAAGCAACCTTTCCACCTGTCAACTCCCAAATGATATTTTTATGCTTTAATAAGAATCTGATGGATGTAAATGGCCTCCATATGAAACTGAAAGCTTTGGGTAGCCTAGAAAGAAAAAAAAATGATGCAAATGAGATATTTAGTGTTTCTTAAAGTCACATCACATATAGAGTTGCTTCCTTGCCTATACAGATGAATAGTTCTGAAGAGAAAATAAAAGAAATAAAAGGGGAAATAAAATCAGATGATACTGTTTGCTGATTTCTGTTATTTCTATGTTTGAAACTTATAAGTATGATAGAAATGATAGAGATAAACATGTTTACTGCCAGCAACATAATTGTCTACCTCAGATTATAATTATTTGAGATTAGATCTTTTCTTCTTTCTTGTAAATTCTGAATGACAAAGGCCGTGACATTTTCAACTCCCAAAGCACCTATCATGACATTTGTCATATAGTAAACTTTACTAATAAATAATAATAATAATATTGTACTTTTTGAAAAGAAAACCACAAAATGAAATAAAAAAAAAACAGAAGAAGAAAAATAATTTAAAGGAAAGAAATATCTGTTGCAAAGAGAAAGAGTATTTTGAGCACAGTTTGGTGATTCTCAAGTTTATCCTTAAACTATTCCCAAAGATCTTATGCCTGAATTCCAAGGAGAAATGAGTTTTTAAGTGGGAAATGGGAGGAGTGCTGTCCATATGACTCTGTGGGATGTTGACAAGATACCTGGACAATTTAAACATTGTGACAGAGGGGTGCTTAGTGATGAGCATGGATGATTTGTTTTCTGAGTCCAAAGGACAGGCTTAGTCCACTGTGGTCTGGTATGATGACACTTCCAGGAGGTCTTGCAGGGAGAAGAGAAAAAGGAAGCCATATCATTGACCTGTCCCCATGTCTTGGATCTCACTGTGTCTATCACCAAAAGGAGAGAGAAAACAAGAAAAAATAAAAGATAGTTCAAAGTACTGAACAAAACTTTCAGAAGCATTATTGAGATGACTTCTGTGGATGCCTGAGTAATTTAGGACATTATTCAGGTGGGAGAATGAATGCCTCATAATTGTAATGGGATTGAGTGGAGAAAACGTGTGACACACAATCATTTATTGAGTAATAATGTAAGAGTGCCCGTGTGGCTCAAATACTTCATATACATACAGCAGTGTCCAATAATGTGATTATTGAGCAACTGAAATATGTCGAGTGTGACCAAAGAACTTGGTTTTAAGTTTAATTTGAATAATTTACAATAAATTTAAGAGGCTACATGTGGTAGTGGCTACTGTATTGGACAGTACAGATTTTAATCCTCAAGAGAAGTCAGAGATTATGTTTTTAATACTCTGTATTTTAGAAATGTAGGAACTGAGTAAAGAAGATTAAGTAAGTTGATCAAAATCACATCAAGAATGTAGCTGTCCACAACATAAATCCAGGGGTTTTTGATTAAAAATACATAATCTTTTCTCAGTATTGGATCTTAATACAGTTTTCTGGAATGACTGATATTTTTTATCTTAGTTTAAAACTAGGTATTATGCATACCAAAAGACATATGCTAGAATGTATTATTCTTTAAAATAGACCCTGCACTGGAAGTTACCTATATGACCAACAAGTCAAATGAATAAGTAAATTGTGCTTTATTCACACAATAGAGTATTATACAGCAATGAGAATGAAATATCTATGACTCTTTGTACCAAGTTAGATATATCTTACCAGTGATATTGTCCATTTAAAGCCAGAGAGGCAACACCAAAAGAGCATATAATGAATTTTTCCATTCATATAAAGTACTTAAACAGACTAAACTAACCTATACTCTGGGAAGTCTGAGCACTTGCTTCTCCTGGGAGCAGAGTTGGAAGAATGGTGAGTAGTGGGTGGGGCAGTGGCTGGAAGAGATCATGAGAGCACCTTCTGGGATATTGTACTATTTCTTGTTCAGGATACTGATTATACTTCATGAAAGTTCATTGTCTTGTGCACTTGCAATACGTGCATTATGTTAGTTTTCTGTTGCTGTAGAGCACATTACCTCAAACTTAGTGGCTTAAAACAACACAAATTTATTACCTCAGTTTTGTAAAGAGAACTCTGGGCATGGCATGGACGGATTCTTGCTCACAGACTCACTGGGCTGACATTAAGGTGTTGTCTAGTTCTTATCTGGAGCTGGGGGTCCTCTTTCAAGCTTGCGGGTTGTTAGAATTAATTGCCCTGTGGTTGTAGGACTGAGGTCCTCCTTCCCTGCTAGCTGTAGACTGCTCTCAGAATCTAGAGGCTGTCCTTAGTTTCTTGCCATGTGGTCCCTATAGCAATTCACACATGTATATTTGCTTTGTAGGCCAACTGGAGCATGTCTCTCTGACTTCCTCTTTTTTTATTAACTGGAGAAAACTGTTGCTTTTAAAGGGATCAAGCCTACCCAGATAATCACCATATCTTAAGGTCAATTGATTTGGGATCTTAATTATATTATCAAAATCCCTTCTCAGCAGTACCTAGGTTAGTGTTTGGATGAATATCTGGGAGAAGGTGTGCATAGAGCAGGGGCTGGGAATCTACTGGTGCCATCTATGAATTACGCCTACTGCAGGTACCTTTATTATGTCTAGATTAAAATTGTTTTTTAATTCCTACTATCACCTCTGAAGTACTAGGCCTAAGCTTTTCTATCTAGATACTACTGTCCTTCATAAACACTGCTTTAGAGCAAGAATTAGCATGAGAAAGAAAGTTCTGTGGATGGCATCACAGATATTGGAAGTGACATAGCTAATCATTATTTTAATTTTGTAGTCTCTATCTTTTCCTTTGCCCAAATATTGACAAGAGGGAATACAAACCTACAAATTTACCATGCTCCTAAGTATGAATTCAAGTGTCCTGACCCAAACAAATGATCTCTGAACATAGTGAGAAATTTATGGCAATGGTCATTGACCTTGACCGTCTTTGAAAATGCCATATTGTTATAGCAGGGATGGTTCCATGCATTAAGAAGAGATAGGACTGAGGTGCATATGGACCTGTACGGTCTGTTAGAATGAAGAAGCCTGTGCTTTATGACAAAATATGTTCCCTTGATATCCCCAGGCCATGTAGGACTTGATAGAGAGATTGTGAAGGTCTCCAGCTCTAGAAGTAACATTCAAGTAAAGAAAATCTTAGTTCCAAAACAAGCCTTTATCAAGAGTGACCAGCAGAGTTCACAAGAACAAGTCATGTGAAGCTAGGGAACCTTCATTTCATGATAGCTTATGAGGATAGTAGAGCAGAGCACTGTGTACATCTGGACATCAGCAGAGCATGTGGCATTTTCTCCTATGATATTTCCATGAGAAACAGTAGACTCAAGCCCTGGATATGAGTGCAGTTAGTCAAAATTATATGTGGTTGGCTACACAAAGAGGAGGCTCTGTCTTGCCTAATATTGTCAGTCACTGCAGCCAAGTTCTGGAAAACATGATTATCAAAATTACAGATGACACAAAAGTGGAAAGAATAAATTGGCTGGAAAACAGAATCCGTATTCAAAAAGATGTCAATAAACTGAAACGGTGAGCCAGATCTAACAAGGGGAACTTTGACAGAAACATTTAAAAGCCTTGCATATATGCTCCCAAATTAAAATACCCATAGCTACCTAGTTTAAAACACCACGTTACTATGCGTAATTTGTACATTTGATATGTGAGAATTCAATTTATATTATCTAATTTTCTCTTTTTAACCATACTGTTAGGGTGAGTGTGTTTTCCTTAATTATGCAGTAGTAGAAGTTCGAAAAAGTTCACTTATTTTGAGCAGGCCAGGGTTCTGTTACAGAGTGACTCTGTAACAGATATAATTTGGAGGAGCCAATGGAGTAGGGATTGTACTTTTGGAATAGATTATAATTTGGGGGCTTATTAAATTCAATATATGGAAGGTAAGACATAGGCAAAACAGTTAACATATAAATCCTAATTCCTTATAAATACAGTGTCTAAAATGCCAAAGATGAGAAATTTTGTTTTGCCTTGTCTGCTAAAATCCAGAGCATTGGGTTCAGATCATAACACCATGATTCTGCATGAATATAGACAAAGTAGAGCCAATTCTAAATATATCACAATTACTGTTGTGAGAATGCTCAACATTATGTCAAAAGAGGATAAAGGAAATTAGATTTATTTGATATTTCTGAAAATATTTATTAGGGTTCCTTATAGCTACAAATACCAGAAGGACTTACTAACAAAAAACCTAGTAAAAGATGAATTAGACTTGCAAAGTGGGGAACTAAGACACTGGATTTTATTTATTCTAAGAAAGCATTTTTCTACACAAGAAAATACATTAAGAAATATTTATTGTATAATTTAATAATATTTATGGTATAATTATTATCTTATTTAACAAAATAATTTATAGCTATGAGTGGCTTGATTATAGTTAAAAAACAATATAAACAAAATCTATGTTTTCCACATAACATTGAACTTAAAATCTTTTGCAGAGGTACACAGCTTTCTTTATTAATAGAGACAGGCTTAATTTTCTAGCATTTGGTGATTTTTAAAGTCTCTCTCTCTCTCGTGGTCAGATTTCATGAAACATTTATAATTTCATAAACTGAGTATGTTATTCATTTAAACTGGTTCAGTCTCTAAGTGGGTTTATTTTTTTAGACTTAAAATTTAAAGACAAAATATATATACAACAGCAAAGTAAAGTTTTAAAGATTATGCAAATTAACTATTTTTTTGCATAGAAATTCCATTTCAGTTTGTCACTATCAATATTTACAAAACCATTTTTTGTATAGAATTACACTTCTGAATTTCTTTTTCTTTACCATGAAGAAAACTTTCGCTTATTCTGTCTTTATAAAAATGCTCAGTAGTACATACAAAGCTTTATGTTGCTTTCTTTTCTTAGGAAGATGATGAGGGGCTCCTGGCTGGTTCAGTCTGTAGAGCATGTGACTCTTGATCTTGGGGTCATGAGTTTGAGTCCCACGTTAGGTGTAGAGATTACTTAAATAAATAAACTTTGTTTAAAAAAGATAAAAAGAAAGAGGAACTTGTGACTGAAAATGAAATGGGAAAAAAAAATCCCATGTGAGTGAATTCACTTTCTGTAGTCCCCAATTAGACTTGTTCATGACAGCCTTTTTCCCTAGCTCATTTTTTTCCTCTAACAGTTTTCTAGAATATGTAGAAGTTACTGTAGGATAAGTAATATTATACGTGAGTATGCTCATTAAATTCAAGCGGTTGTGCTCTTTATAGAATAATAATAACTGTAAGACAATTATGGTTCATCTATTTGCATTTAGATATTATGCTGCAGCTGCAAAAGTATAGAGAATATAAGATAAACAGACAATTCAGATATGATACTCCTTTTCCTCTAGGTTGTTGTGACTAGTAGTCAGTATTGTTATTTATATGATGGCTTAGATAGCCAAAGTTACTAGTAGTACACAAAACTAAAAGACTAGAATAAGAACTAAAAAAAAAAATCATCAAACCTTGGCTTAATTACACAGAACATCTAAGAGGGTTAAAGTACAATGGAAATGAAAATCATACATATAATAATATTTCAAATCTAAAGGCACAGGTAGAATTATAAGTTATCTCCTGTAATCTGTAAATGGTGACATATTGTTGAAACCCAAAAACAAATGTAATTCAATAGTGATTAATGTAAAATCTATTGAAGTGACTTGCCAATGTTCAGGTATTTCTTTATATTCAGTAGTTTAACATTCAACGAACAGAAATTCCAGTGATTGGATGGATTTTTAGACGTGTAAGATGCTTTATATTTAAAGTAAATGTTGGGATCCCTGGGTGGCGCAGCGGTTTAGCGCCTGCCTTTGGCCCAGGGCACGATCCTGGAGACCCGGGATCGAATCCCACGTCGGGCTCCCGGTGCATGGAGCCTGCTTCTCCCTCTGCCTGTGTCTCTGCCTCTCTCTCTCTCTCTGTGACTATCATAAATAAATAAAAATTTAAAAAATAAACAAAATAAAAAAATAAAGTAAATGTTATTGTTTCCTGAGCACCGTCAAATGCTTTGCCTTAAACATACAACATCTAAACTCCCTTCTTGTAGCCACAAAACCTGCTCCTCCTGAATGAAAGTGGCAAATAGCAACTGCATCCAGGGCTTCCTGGGCATGTGATCTGTGCAGTTTGTATAAAGCTACAGCTTTCCATGTCCCCTCACCATATAGAGATCTAGCCATACAAGAAGGCAAAAAAGATGTAAATACACAAATTTCACCAAGTACAGATATATTTCAAGGGTAAATTTCTGTCCAGTTTCTGCCGCCTTTTGTTTTTTTTTCTATACCTTGAAATTATTATTTTATAATTTGTCTACATTGTGTAATTGTTATCTATGGGAAGTTAGCCCAATCTGGGTACTAGCTGCACATATTCCGGCAAATGACTTATCCTCTCTGTGCCTTGTGTTCATCTGTAAGATGCAGGCAAAAATAGGTTTAGTGTGAGGGTTAAATATGGTATATATATGTCGAGAGTTTGTATTATGTCACCTTAGCTAAGCTGGAACTATGTTTGTCAGAATTCCCTTTCTCTAAGAGACATTTTGCACGGGAATGGGCAGGTGAAGGTGAAGAATACACTTTTTGCAGTTGGAAGACAGTGCAAGGCACCAATGCCTGTGGCCGCTCACACAGGTGCTCGCTGAGCTGCTGACTCACCTTGTTTGTGCAGAGCAGAGGCTGGACCTGCAGCACTTCTGGCTCCCACTTGGTCTCCTGCTTCTGCTTCTCCAACTTTTGTGTCCCTGTCTGTTTAGCTCTGGAAAAAAAAGAGCACTCATGGGAGCAAGATTCAAGCGTGAAAAGGCTATGACTGGGGAAGCCAAATCACATGGTTAATAATTCTCTATATTATCCTGTTGGATATGCTCAAAATGAATCCATTCAGACTCTCTCTGTCAGTTGGGTTCCTTGAGCAGCAGACTCAGAGACTGAATTTTGGTCTCAGCCCTTGGGTACATCTGTGGAAGAAAGAGAGAAGCAGCAGGGTAGAGTAGATGGAGAAGTCAAACCCCATGGCAGTCTCAAGCAGTAGCTTCAGCTGACTCCGGCAGAGAACTCTATAGCTAAAAGGGCCTGTCAAAATTGTGCACTGGGCACCTTGCACACCAGCAGGGTCAGTCAGTCACTGCACCGCAGTCTCTCCTGGATGGGCATGACCTTGGGCACAGGAATTCTCTGCAGCTGAGGCCTTTCCTGAAAGGGCTGCCACTGAAAGGATGCCTGCTATTAGTACTGCAAGCAGCTGGGGTAACAGCTGTCGCCGAAAGATCTGGATCTGGCATCTTGAGGTCCATCGTGGGATCTAGTGAAGGTGATGGAAGAAAAATGGGTGAGACTGTGGTTCCATTGTCCAAGAAATTCAACCCGTGCATAACAAAAGCAATTGTGTCAGGGAAAGACAAGCTAGCCAGAAATCATTTTATCACCCTTAACATTGTTTTCGAAAGTGATCCCTGGCCACACTGAGCCACAAGTCTCAGTTATTTCCAAGGCCTGGTGCTGGCATCTAGAAGGAAAATCATTATCAAGTCATCCTTGAGGAACATGGGTTTTATTTCATAAGAAAAGTTTATTTAATATAGTGGATGATGCTCAGGTTTGGGATTCAGATTAGACAATTTTATATTCATATTTTTATCCCCCAAGCAATTTGCATTTCGCTTTCAAAGTGTATTGTTCTTATTATATTTGTTTTTGAATAGGGTATTAATTACCAAGGATTGCCTGGAAGAGAATATTTGTCAATTAATTCAGGAATCGTGGCATGTGTGTAGGTATAGTATCATGTCAGAAATTTAAGCTAATTTTGGAAAATGTGACTGGAATTAGTGAAATGACATGTAATTTTGCTTCAGTGCTGATATTTTTAACACAATTTTGGATTCTTTTTGGAACTGTGCCTGAGAACATTTGACAAGCTGCAAAAGATAATAAGTCAAACGTCTATATTGTCATTCTTCATTTTTTATCTAAAGTAAATTATCCACCTTGATTTGCCTTCTCTTTCAGTTAATATGAAGAATCAATAATCATTGCTGATTTTAATTCTCATTCCTGGTTTTGAAAGGGTAACTTTACATAGTCATTTGTTTCCCCCAATCCTTATGATAAATAATTATTGACCATTTCATGTTTTGCTCATGCATAACCTATTGAATTAAATAGTGAGGTTGTTTTTAATGTTATTAAAGACTGACATATGTGTGGGACGCCTGTGTGGCTCAGGGGTTGAACGTCTGCCTTCGGCTCAGGGCGTGATCCTGGGGTCCCGGGATCGAGTCCCACATCGGGCTCCTGCATGGAGCCTGCTTCTCCCTCTGCCTGTGTCTCTGCCTCTCTCTCTCTCTCATGAATAAATAAATAAAATCTTAAAAAAAAAAAGACTGACATATGTGTAGAATAGTTGAATTTCTTCAATAATAATCTATTTATGATTCTTTCTTTGACTTCCTTCCTCCCTCCCTTCCTTCCTATCATCCTTCACATCCTTCTTGCTTCAGACACATTATGAGTACCTACTAAGGGTTGCTACCTTTACCAAGCAGGGAGGAGAGACTAATATAAATGAGATTATCCATCATGAATTGGTTACACAGACTCAAAAACACTTCACACATACCGAGTACTGTGTCAAGCACTAACAATCTTATATAAATAATACATTCTATTTATACTCAAATTATACTATTTATACCCTGTTTATATTATTGATACTGTTTATGCATTCTATTTATACCTTATTCAATCTGTAGGGAGAGAATATATCAAAATCTATTCAGAAGACACAGAGCAAATCAGAGCCACTGATTAGGGCTCTAATGTGGATGGTGATAATGTAGTGTACATATACTACATTTACCTTTCAAAAGGTAAATGGTGATGAAGCTTGAATATTTTTACGCTGGGAATTTTACACATGATCTTTTAGGCAATGAGAGGATACTGAGTATCTTTGGTGTAATGAAGTTGCATGTTACAAACATTGGATTTCTGATGATGTACAGGATGAAGTGAAGGAGAAAGATTCCAGAAGCAGATGACCCACGGAGAAAACTGTTGTTGACGCAGATCTTATGGCATGCACGCAATGTATAATATGGAAATTGGCTCATTGGCATATCTAATGATGCTACGTTAAAAAGTAATAGAGAATAGTAATAACCAACTAAAAAATTTTTAGAAAGGTGGCTGATAGATTTGATAATAATAGGAAGGAGCTAAAGAGACAAGATACAGTTTTTATTTATTTTTTTATTTTTTATTTTTATTTTTTTTGAAGATACAGTTTTTAAATAATTTCTATTTCAACAGCATTATGAAACATAAACATGAATCAAGTGATGATGATATTTTAGAAGACAAAGCACAAGATTAAAGCTTTCACTTTTAAAGTCACTCAACTAGCCATTTAGTTACCTTATATATGAGGAGAGTTCAGAAAGCAAAACAGATAGCATTGTTAATTATTTTGAGCATAAAACCTTTTGGTGTGGCGGTTAACTTCTGTGGAATTTAAAAGAGAAAAAATATGGCTCCTCAGCAAAGCAGTTTACACAGGTCAGAGCACTCTTACTGAAAGAAAGATCTTCCATTTGAAATGAAGAGGATTCTCCAGTTATAGAAGTATCAGAGGGGAAAAAAAGAATAATTTACTGGTTCTCTCTGATTATTTCTGCCTTAATACTTAGCATTTGATAAGTGCACAATGTATAAAATCACATGGCCCTCAGACCAAGAGTAGGAAAAATGAAACAAAGTAAGACAAAATAAAACTTTCTTGGTACACTTTCATATTGAAATGACTCTGTAAAAATTCAAAATGAAGACAAATAAAGAATTTTTATATTTTCAATAGAAGCAATTCCATGCCTCAAGAAGCAATATTAAAAAAAGGGAGACATCGCACATAAAGCAGAGTGAATTCATTTTCCTTTTTTCTTTTCTTTCTATCTTTCCTTCCCTCCTTCCCTCCCTCTTTCTTTTTCACTAAAAATGCTCCAGTTGGGGATATTCCTGCATTAATTATAACATCAATAGAGCTGTCCCAACAAAGGCAAGTGTCAGCCTTTTAATATAAGTGGCAGCATGTTGATCCGTTGATTGCAAATATCCTTTGTTTAAGACAAATACAAAGGTTGGGACTGGGGTTGAAAAGGAGAAGAATTTTAACCAGTGCATATTCTTGCCCCCTT
Source organism: Canis lupus familiaris (assembly GCF_011100685.1). Lineage (NCBI taxonomy): Eukaryota > Metazoa > Chordata > Mammalia > Carnivora > Canidae > Canis > Canis lupus. The sequence goes on along the minus strand of NC_049260.1, from coordinate 22,309,494 downwards.
GTTGAATTCAATCTCCACTTACTCCATATGATATCTCATGGGCCTTAAACTGGCACATAGCCCTGAAAGAAAATATAATTCCTAGGACACATGTAATGTCGCATAGTGTAATAAAGTGAGCATATGGTAACAAGCCAGGCTGGAGTTCAGGGTCCACCCTGAGACTTGATATCCATGTGTCCTTGGGTCATTTCTTATTTTTTTTATAGATTTTTATTTATTTATTTTAGAGAGAGAGAAGAGAGAACATAAATAGGGAGAGGGACAGAGGGAGCGGGAGAGAGAACCTTAAGTGAACTCCCCGCTGAGCATAGAGTTGGACATGGGGCTCTATTCCACAACCCTGAGATCATTACCTGAGCCAATACCATGAGATCATGACCTGAGCCAAAACCAATAGTCGCAGACTTAATGACTGCACCACCCAGGCACCCCTCCTTGGATCACTTCTACCTCTCTGAGGATAAATTTGCTAACTTGGCTACAAATGGTGTTTGGCTCTCATAAAAGAGATCTGACTACATAGGCTTAGATACATAAGATATGATGGTCTCGAGTAGTACTAAGTACGGAAGTCGGAGATTGATAGTGTGGGTTCAGCTGCTCAAGGAGTACGGAGCCAAGTCTGTGATATGCTCTTGATCTTCATCTCATAATCCCCACATGGCTTCCAGAGTTCCTTCTAGTAACAGCAGGAAGGAGAATGTTCAGAGAGTTAGAAAGTACTTTCTAACTTTTCTGGATGTCCCACAAACTTTTGCTTCATCTTATTAACCACCTCTAGCTTCAAAAGGGTAAAAAAGAGGTGAGCACATTGCTGGGATTTTATTAATCAAGGAGAAGAAATAAATGGATAGAGAAAATAAGATGTCTCTTAATATGAATACTTATCAAATTATGGTAAAAGTTAAATGAGAAGTGTATGTGACTCTTCCTATTACAGGAAGTTGGTATTTATAGATTTTAAACATTATTCTCTGTGTCAGGAAAAAATAACTTAGACCAGTAAAATGGTGATCCAGGAAAGTCTCTCAGGCTAAATTATGTCTAATTTTGGGTTGTGCCAAGCGGTATAGAAAACATCAGGATGAACATATCACATCATCTTTGATCATCTATTAAAATGTAATATTTAGGTTGGAAAACTGTACACAAATACATGCCTTCTCTCCACTGTACCCATCATTCACCCATTGTGTGTGTGTGTGTGTGTGTGTGTCTATGCATGTGTCTGTCTATCTATCTATCATCTATCTATCTATCTATCTATCTATCTATCTATCTATCATCTATCTACCTAGTAGTATAAACTTCCATCTAGGTAAAGTAAACTCTTGTACAAGATATTTAAGAAAAACAAAACTGATAATAGAATTTTATTTTTTAACAAAATTTGAATTTTGAAAGAAGACATTGAAGTAACTATTAGAATATGAAATTTCTGAAGTGATAATATAAAATTACAAACTTACTATGATCTATGAAGTTTGCCTTTAGGCAATAATTTCTGTAAAGATGATACACTTTGCATAGATTGTTCTCCACTAATGACTGCAGATTTTAAATTTCCTGTTACTGATATCTAAGAGATGAAACAATGATCATTTATTCCATTTATCTGTATAGGACTAAAAAAAAAGGCAACATTCCTGGATTCTAGAAACTCACATTTTGGTGAGTGAGGCAAAACAAAGTAAACAAAGTAATGTGGTATATGCCAGATGGAGGTGGGATAGGAAGGTCTTTTGAATGACCCATGAAGGTGGTGATGTGGAAGCTAAACCTTGAAAGGTGGGAAAGAATTCACCAAACACATAAGTGAAGTTAAGGGATCATAGACAAGGAGGATAATTTGAGCAAAGACAGATAGGTTGAAGAGGACATGTCTTATAGGAACTACACAAATGAGGTATGATTTTTAAAAATGCTCTCAGAAATACAGACAAAGGAAATATTACGAATTTTGTATGACATGCTAAGTAATAGTTTACCCTGTAGGGAATAGGGAGTCATACATAATAGCCAACAAGTGCCTTACTCATAGTTGTGTTTTACTGTGATTGAATGCAAAGAAAGGTTTTAGGCAGAGTTCACTTCTTACATCATACCAGAAGTGAGAAATTATGTGAGTAAACGGTAGATAGATATGAATGACTGAATTGGTAAGATAATTACAAAAAAAGAAATGATTACAGTTGTTGATTAATTAGATATGGTTCTTAAGGAAGAAGTTCAGAATTATTTGGTATTGTCAGGTGAAAGATTTTATATAAGAAGAATTTTGGTGCAAGAAGAGGATGAGCTCTTAAGCTTAAGCTTTTAGTAAGCTGATTTTGAGATTTCTTTGGCATTTTTAGATGTGGTCCAGTAGGTATTGAAAAACCCAACTTCATGCTAAGACAGAGAGAGATTGCAGCAGAGATTATAAATTCAGAGATCATTTGTGTCAAACTGGAAAATAAAGCTGTAATCGTGGGTGGACTAGTGTGGAGAATGATGAAAAAGTAGGTTCAAAGTTAGAATCCTAGATAAACCAATATTTAAAGTAAATACAGAAGCAATGTGTAGAGTTTATCAGACATCAGTTACTCTGAGAAGATTTCACTAAAAAACACCCCCCAGGCGGATTTAAATGTCCAAATGCAATATTTTCATAATTTCCTGTATTTATACCACAAATAATATTAATGTAACCATCAATTTACTTCTCTGTCTCTTCCATTAAATGATACATCTTTCTGCGTCAATTTTTGTCACCTTATTTTATTTATTTTTTTAGATTTTATTTATTCATTCATGAGAGAGAGAGGCAGAGACATAGGCAAAGGGAAAAGCAGGCTCCCTGCAAGGAGCCTGATGTGAGACTTGATCCCAGGACCCCGGGATCATGACCTGAGTCAAAGGCAGATGCTCAACCACTGAGCCACCCAGGTGCCCCCTGACACTTTATTCTTAATGCCTAACAGTATGAGGTACATAGTAATCTCGGAACTAAAAAGAGAGAGAGAGAGAGAGAGAGAGAGAGCTTTATTGCACTGATCATTAGGCAAATCAGGGGAAGAGTAGTGCCTTAGAAACCAAAGCAGAATATCTTCAATAAAGAGGGATTAAAAACATCAAGTTCCCATGAAGAACATAAATCAGATATGAATGGTTAAGTGTCTACTCAGTGTTTTAGAATTTGTTATTATATTATTTTGGGATATGTCATCTTTATTCTTGAAAATGAAAGCATCATATTTGAAGTAGGTGTTTTTCTTCTTCAATGTGTAATTATAATATGTTATTAAACTGTTGAGGATATGGTTGTTGAAGTGGACATTTATATTTCTTTTTGTCTACCCTACAACTGTATCTCCATCTTGTGTTCAAGGTATAATTATTCTCGTGAGGCAAAGTCTGCCTTTCACTAGAGAAGAGAAATATAAATAATTTCAGATTTCCTTCCAGCCAAGGAGTGGGTAGATGCAGCTCCACACTTCCTCTGTATATAGGGTGCACTGGCTCAGTGAATACCATTAAGCTATTAATCAAATAAGTGCCCATGACAGGCAATTCTTAATTATTTCAAAGATGATTATCTCGTCTGTGTATTAATCATCACCTTTGTCTTTTTCTTTCTTCCATTCACCTTTAAGGACAAAAAAAAAAAAGAAAGAGAAGAAAGGAGAAACTTGCAATGTTCCTATTTATTAAATTTAGTAGGTGGAAGCTTAAAATAATGGTTAATATGAGATATTTGGATCAATGGTGGATTTGACATCTCTATAATTTTCCTATCTCTTATTTCTATAGATGACTAAAAAGAGTTCCCTCTATTTTTACATATATAAATTTTCTGTGTGCATCTATTTTAGTTCAGAAATCACATTGATTATAAATTTGTCCCTAGATATTTACAATAGGAAATATTTTATATTTTCAATGGCCTTGATCTTTTGAAGTGCCACTTAGGGTTGATCGTGGTAACATAGCTCACTTTCTCAGTTTTAGTTATGTAGACTCATATAACAGTTGGCATCTCACCCTTTCCAAAGTGCTGGCATTAAAATATTTTGAATCATGACCTTGAGCTTTCTAAGTAAAAATCAATCTCAATTATTACTTTTGGAAGATTTATAGGTAAGCCTAAACCAAAAACATTTAAGAGCAAACAAGCCAAAAGATAACAAGGTCTAAAGAACTTGGAACATTTACATGGGAGCGGCAAATCAGGCTTTGCTGTGGCAGCATTGGAACTAGATTTGGCAGATAGGTTTTTTGGCAAGTAGGTATTTTCTGAGCCTAACAAATAAATACACTTGGGAGTTTATGATTAATTGAGTAATTAATAAAATAGATGAGTATTTTATTCGTTATTATTTTTATAAAATAAAGTTGGACCACAATGAGGAGGAGGAATGCAGTCTTATATTTTGGGAAGGGTATTAATTACTTGTAATTAAATTCTATTAGAGAAGAATTGCATCACCTAATGATATTAAGCCTATGAATTTCTGTAGGAATTTCTTTGTAAATTGATGAGCGGGACACCTGGGGGGCTTAGTGGTTGAACGTTTGCCTTCAGCTCAGAGCATGATCCCAGGATCCGGAATCGAGTCCCACGTCGGGCTCCCTGCATGGAGCCTGTTTCTCCCTCTGCCTGTGTTTCTGCCTCTCTCTCTCTCTCTCTCTCTCTCTCTGTGTGTGTGTGTGTCTCATGAATAAATAAATAAATCTTAAAAAAAAGAAAGGAAAATTGATGACCAAGCACTTCATTTGTTTAACTAGTTCAGAGGTGTAATTGTGGGATTAAGTCAATAATACTAAGGTATGAATTTATTCCTACTTTTGAGATGTTAATCTTATTTTTTCTGTCTATTCACACTTTATTTTATGATAGTTTTTTCGAAGTGCACAAGCTGCAAATGAAATACAATGAATAACACTTTACACCATGCACTTCATGCCACAAAACAAATTTAGAAATACCTCTAGGTATTAATATGGCTGATATTTGATAACATAAGATTATAATTTAATGTAGCTGGATTTTTAAAAATAAAAACAAGAAGTAATAAATGAATACAGAAGATGTGCCAAACCATTGCCTGGCTATTCTAGCAATTTCCTCCTCCTTGTCACAATTTTAAGTCCGTTTTAATCTTATTCCAGTGAACGCATTCCTGATCTGACCTGCTTCATTATTCAGGTGTAATTGTGGTCTCTTGGCATGATTCTACTTGCTTGGCTTTAGCTGCTAAAAAGCAATTATACCAGATCATTTCTGGTAGTTATTGCTGCTATTATCACTTGCCTTCCCAGGACCTGCCAAGATTTTCCCAAATACCATGACAATTTTGTTCAAGAAACAAGAGAGAGAGAGAGAGAGAGAGAGAGAGAGAGAGCCATTTCATTCCCATATTTGCATCTCTTGGGAACCACAACTGTGATGTTTGTTTCTTTGCAACATTTTCCTTTTGCTGATTTTCCTAGTACACTTCATGGGTGCAATGCCAGTCAGAACTGGGTGCCCCTTAAATACTGTGTGTGTGTGTGTGTGTGATTTCTACAGGATTCTATTCTCTAGCATACAGTCCAGCTAACCCAGCTATTATTTCTTGGGATATGGTTTACTTTTATCCACTTCTAATCTGAAACCAAACTTTTGTAATGCAGGTTGCAAAATGGACAAGTATAATCAGAGTATGCTGTCAGTTTCATATTGCCTCCTGCTTGCTTTCTCGCCAAATAGACCTGATGTTCACTATTTCCTCTACTTTTGTTGATGGCTCTTGATTTTGTACTCCCATCAGTTTTAATGACTACACTGGTCTTTCATACTGCCTGGATGGAGGAAAGATTTAATTTAAACTGAAGAGTACTTGACAGTGATGTCAACAGTCCCAAATGACACCAAAAGCAACAGATGTATGGGAACGTTTTGGGAAACTAACACGGTCTTTGTGGGAAGGAGCTAGATAATAGAATTTTCATGTTCCCTCACCTTTTGGACTGTTAGGCATACATATTAGAAGTGGCTTTTTGGTCTAGTTATTTTGCTTATATGTTTTCTTTTGGCATATAAATTAAATGCATTATTTTTTTCTTTATTCCTAGCAGATTGAGCCAAGAAGGTATCTTGAAAGAAGATAATTTCTGCTATTTAAAAAGCACAGATCCAAATGTATCAATAAATCATTCTCACTTAGAGTCAGCCATACTCAAAATCCTGTTGGTTTTATGGGTATAAATTATAAAATCTAAAGCTTCCCTTCCAGGAACTTGAAGTCAATTTGTGGAGAAAGATGTACGTAGTTTTACCTATAAGCACAAATATGAAAGAACTAACAGTCAAGGCAAGTGATGGTCATTGTCAGAGTCTGTGTGGCCTCACCCCCATCACACATGTCCACAGTTGTCCCTACGCTTGCCCCGCCTCCAGAGCCAGCAGGACCCCTGCTTGGTCACATAGCACATCTCATCACATCAGTGATGTGGGGATTTGGAAGTAATTTTTTAATGCTGTAGGCTATATTTTTACCTTTCTATTTTATCTCATTTCTGCCTGTCCTATCACCCAAGGTGGCTTCTAACTTCTGTTCTTATAGTTGGCTTCATTCCCACTTGTTTCCTTTCACTAGCTCGGCCTCTCCTTCCTCTCAGCATGCCATATGGTCAGTACTGCACAAGAGTCTATGCTAATCCTTTTATGACTGTGAGTGCCAAATCTGTACTGCAGCATATAAACTCTACAGGAATTTAAATAAGTGAAAGATTACTCTGGACCAGGATATCAGGGATCTTGATCTGCCTAGAAATCATAAAGTCTAAAGAAAAAAGGGAGGGCTTTCAAGGTGGAGAAAATAATGAGTTAAGTGAAAGACAAAATGTTTAAGTGTGGAATGATGATGAGAATTTGCTTAGACAAGAAGGCTTAGGAAACAGATGAAATTATAGTCTGGGGCTAAATTGTGAATGTTCTTTAAGTTAAGGTGTTGCACTTATATTGTACGTAATAGAAAGTTATTGAAGATTTTTGAGCACAGGGATGTCATATTTAAAGCAACAATGAGGGCAGCCCTGGTGGCACAGCATTTTAGCGCCGCCTGCAGCCTGGGGTGTGATCCTGGAGACCCAGGATCGAGTCCCACGTCGGGCTCCCTGCATGGAGCCTGCTTCTCCCTCTGCCTGTGTCTCTGCCCCTCTCTCTCTGTCTCTATGAATAAATAAAATCTTTAAAGAAAAGCAACAGTGAGAATTTGCTTATGTAAATATGTTGAATATTGCTTACTTGTCTTGCTTAGTTGCCTTGTTTTATCAAAGAGACGCAATAGTCATCAAAATGATATAACTGAGGCTCATATAACTGGCACATATCATCAACTTTAACAATTTAGGGTATAAAGAAAAGCCAAGAAGTAACATATAACTGCTGTTCACCCCTGCTTGTATTCACCTGCTTTGCCACATGACTTTGCATCCTCTTATCCTAAAGACAGAGTACGATTCCCACTCATTGATGTTAGTTAGGCTTGTCTGTGTGATTTGCCTGAAGCAATATCATGTGCGTATTCTGAGCCTAGACCATAAGAAGCCTTGCATATTTTTATACTCACTCCCTTTGAGCTCCCATCTCTCAAACTAGTTCTCTGGTCAATGGAAAATGAAAGAGACATGGAACAAATCTAAACCTAACTTGCAACTTGAAGCCAGGCCCAATTGAGTTGAACCTAGATAGACTAACACTTGGCTGACAAGTAGACATGTGGACAAGAATAAATTATGTGTGTTTTAAACCACCACCCCTTTGGGATAGCATTAAACAACATCCTTTTTGAAATAGCTGACCCATATACTTTTTTTTTAACTAATAGAGGAATATAATCCAAACATAAATGTGACTAGTTACCATGTGCCAGAAATACCGGACCAAAATATTGTAATTACTTCTAGGAATCATTATGTGAGCGATAATACCAACAATCAGACTCATGAGGAAACTTAATATTATGCCAATCAGGAAAGAAGAGTGAAAGAACCAAGGAGACATAAGTTCCAGGAGAAAGCATGAAGGTAGGAAGAGAGGAATACAAATTCACATATTTGGACACATATCAGTTAACAAGTAATTAAAATCTGTCTCAGATTGACTCAATATCAAAGAATTCATATACGTGGAAGTTGTGAGTTGCAAAGAGTTTCAGGCTGAACTCAAAAAGATCTCTAGCTTCATTTCTGATTCCCTATGTGCTAACTTTGCCTTTATAATTTTTTTCAAAGCATACGATTTCTGTTAGTTAACTGTGAAAAGGGTTTATCTGTTCATTTCCAGGTGAGAGAAAATGTGTTACTTTTAGATCTTTCTTTAGAATAAGAAAACACTTTCCCAGAGTTCTTAGCAAACCTTTTCTTGCATCTCCACTGACCAGTATTGGGATCACACTCAGTGCAGTAGTGTGGTGGCAAATTGACCAAAAGAATGCCACTTTCACCAAGTTCTGTGTAAATGCTCCCATGATGGCTGTTTCAAGCTACCAGTGTTAACAGCAGTGAAGACAGGATAGGGAAGAGATGTGCACAATCATCTCTTGTGAGCCATTTCCAGCACACCAGTGGAACATATGTCCATTCATGAAACAATCATTGAGTAATAAATGGGATTGCCCTTCTTATTGATAACCACACAATGAAAAAATCCTGAGTTTTAAAATTTTCTACAATAAATCTGTATTGCTTTTAAAGATAGAAAAAATATTACTTTAGGGAACCCTGGGTGGTGCAGCGGTTTGGCGCCTGCCTTTGGCCCAAGGCGCGATCCTGGAGACCTGGGATCGAATCCCACATCGGGCTCCAGGTGCATGGAGCCTGCTTCTCCCTCTGCCTGTGTCTCTGCCTCTCTCTCTCTCTCTGTGACTATCATAAATAAATAAATTGAAAAAAATTTTAAAAATATTACTTTAAAGGCTATGCCAATGAGAAAATTTGTACAGAGAACTTCAGAATCATTCTCAATTTTAATATTATATGATTCATCTTTAATACTTAATGTATTTTAATATTTTATAGCTTTTAATTGTACTATTTTGATACAGTGAGTCATATAGCCATAAAGAGTATTTAGAATAATTAATTCCCCTTAGAAATTAATATTAAGTTCAACATTTATTGCATACCTACTGTGTTCTATATATTACACTGTGTTCTGGAAATAAAATCAAAAACTTTAAATGATGCCTACCACCAAATAAATTTCATGGAGGGAATAGAAAGATGTGCCAAGGATTAACATAGAGCATTGGATGGCAAACTAGAGTCCATGGGTCATCTTTGGACTGCTACCTGTTTTTATAAACAAAGTTGTATTGGAACATAGCTATATCCATTTGCTATGTATTTTTCAATGGCTGCTACCACACTACAAGGATAGACTTGGACAGTAGCAACAGAGACCATTTGGCCCACAAAGCTGAAAATATTTACAATGGGACACTTTACATGCAAAGTTTGCAGACCCCTGACATAGAGCATGACAGTTGCTGAAGTAGACACCAGATGAGCTGGGGACACAAATAAGGGCATTATAACCAATTTCATTCACAGAGAGGGCTTCTTAAGCAGAAAATAATCGAGATTCAATATCAGTGCACTAATTACTCCAAATCAGAGCAACTGTCCATATGTGGATAAACATCTTGAGGGGTAGCTAAACCTGTGAGATATTTTAGTTTCTTTTAGACACAGCCTGACAAAAAGTGTTAAGTAAGTACAGTTATGTTCATTATGGTTTGTGAATTATTGTTTGACTCTGTCAAACTCCAAATGATTAACTCAAGGATTGTTTTATTTAAAACAGTCAAATTTAAAGTAAAACCCTCCAAGTGTGACTTTTTATATAAGGGCCACTGTTCATTTGCTGCATTCTAGTGGTGTATCAGAAAAGATCAGTCTTTCCAAAGCATCTCTCTTTTCTATGATGAAAGGTCTTATGTATCTTTAATTATTTTCTCGATTTGGCCTTTGGTTTCCATTCTGGTTACTCATATAATAGTATGTTTAAAAGATCCTGACTACATTTAACACAATTGTATTACTGTGATATCACTTAATCATTTATTGAACATTTTTTTCCTAAAACATTCTGATCTGTGCTCCAAAAATCCAAAAAAGAACAGACAAAAAAGCTTATGAAACTTATTAAGGAGATCCTACCTGGCTCAGTCAGTGGAGCATGCGACTCTTGATCTCAGGGCTGTGAGTTCCAGCCCCATGTTTTGTTTGTTTGTTTGTTTTAAAAAGCTCTTATTTTTCTTTACTTATTCTTATTCATTCTGACTTTGATCCACTTTAATAATATACATGCATTTATAACATACTTTTTATAACATCTAAGTCACTTTGCATCCAAATTTTATATCAAAAAAATCAAAACTTTGTTTTGGATGCAGTGATCATTCAGTAATAAAACTTGTTGTTTAAGTAATTGGATGCTGAATCTCCAAAATGAAGAGCATGGTTACTGTTTGATTTCTTAATTCAATAAAGAAAAGCATAATATGAAATGATTCATGTGCTTGAAGGAAGAGGAGAGTCCAGAATTCCTAATGGTCCCTGTATCATGATCCCCTTTTCCACATACCTACTGTTTCAACAGCAGGATAAGCAATAGGCCTCAGTCACCCAGTGTTCAGCAGGCTCCTGGTACCACTACCTCTCATCCACCTTCACAGCATGATGACAAGAAGAAAGACAGGCCCTGGAGACTGGTGATCTCCATGGTAGCCTTGTCCCTCCTTCCTGTGCCCCAACAATCCCAAGCTCACTATCTCAATAAGATTCTCCTGGTTCCCCCATCTAACCTGCTGCAGTCTTCTCCCTCACAGTAAGTAACAGCCCTGTCCTCTCAGTGTCACCAGTTTAAAAAAAGGAAGTCCTCCTGGTACCTTTGCTCTCACCTCCCCCCATATTGTATCCCAACAAATCCCAGTTTCTCTACTTTCCAAGTATTTACCAAATCCAGCTGCTCCTAACCATCTGTACAGATAGCATATTGTCTTCACCTCCGGTCCAAATTACCACAATCTTTGGTTAAAATTATTGTAATATTCCTCTTAATCTACTTCATTTGTTCAACCCTTGGATCTGTAATGTTTATTCTCAGCACAACAACCTAGGTAGTTCAGTTGTTGCTTGAGGATGTCATACTTCTTTAAAAAAATATTAATTTATTAGAGAGCATGCACGCATGCTCATGTGTGCATGGTGGGGGTGGGGAGCAGAGGAAGAGAGAGAGAGGGTCTTAAGCAGACTCCCCGCTGAGCACAGAACCCACCTCGGAGCATGATCCCACAACCCTGAGATCACAACCTGAGCAGAAACCAAGAGTCAGTCGTTTAACTAACTGCACCGCCCAGGCATTCCCTTAAAAAAAAAAAAATCGATACTTTATTTTTTTTAAGTTTGTTCATTTATTTATTTATTTATTTAGTAACCTCCACACCCAATATGGGGCTCAAACTCAGAACCCTGGGATCAAGAGTCACATGGCTCTTCTGACTGAGCCAGCCAGGCGCCTCTGGATGTCATACTTCTTTCCACAACATGGCAACGATTCTGCATCATTCTTAGAATAAAAGCCAAAATAATTTAAATGGCATATATGCTCTGACTCCCTGTTCTCTCTCTGACCTCAGCATTTCACATTAAGTGAAATTAGAACAAGTATGCTTTTTAAGTCGAATTAAAGGCATTAAACCTAACAGGAAAAAAAATAGTTCTATGGTTATAGAAATGATATTCACTGAAAAGTTACTTTCGGTCTGCCAAACATCTTCTTATTGGCCACGCATATTCTTTTGATCACAGTGAGTGATCAAAAAAAGTTTTCAGTAAACAAAGATTGTCATCAATGAGCCTCACCTCTGCAGTATTCCCAACTGAGTATGAGATCAGATTCTACATTTCATCCACTCTCAGGCGCTCTGAGGATCGGAATCTCTAATGATCATAATGTTCATGATCTCCAGCATCAATGCTTTAAGACGGTTGATTGGGAGGCTAATATCTAGAACAATCTAGACCTAAGGCCCCTGAAGGAAACACATTGCAAATAGTTCCAGATATGATGACTATCATGGGCAAAATTTGTGGGTCTGTGGGGAAATGCAAACATACTTCTCTTTTGTCATATTTGGGACTCAAAAAGACAAGTTACTCCTGATTGCATCAATGGAGATGAATATATCAATAACATAAAAATAAGATTATTAATCAAAAAAGACATGATTTTAATCAGATGGTATGCAAAGTTAACTTTTCTCCCTTATAACAGTTCTCCATGATGCCCAGAAACTGGCAGTACAACATGGGTATCAAGAGTGCAGACTCTGGGGCACCTGGGTGGCTCAGTGGTTGAGTGTCTGCTTTTGGCTCAGGTCGTGATCCCAGGGTTCTGGGGTCAAGTCCTACATTGGGCTCCCTGCAGGGAGCCTGCTTCTCCCTCTGCCTATGTCTCTGCCTCTCTCTGTGTGTATCTCATGAATAAATAAATAAATGCATCTTAAAAAAAAAAAAAAAGAGTTCAGACTCTTGAACCAGGCATCCTGGTTTGAATCCTGCCTTGCTCTTTATAACAGCTATGTTCTGTGCCTCTGTTTCCTTATGAATATAATAACACTCATCTCCCAAGGCTAATTTACCATGAAGCCAATGGAACTTAAACTTTGGGACTTATCACATGTGTAAATTCTTATACAAATGAGGAAGGAAATCAGGGCTAACTGGAAGCATTTTATAAATGTCATTTCCAAAAATTTAACTGAAGTTTCTCAAAAGAAACAGATCAGCTCCAACACTCCAGTAATTCCTCAGGGTATCTTTTCACACCGCGTAAATATTCATTTTCATACCAGTTTCTGTGCTCATAATTTCGTACTTTTTTTTTTTTTTTATAAAGAGCACCTTGCATTAGCCTCAGGTACCATGAAATCTGGACTCCGCCTAGGATTTCTGTGAGGATTAGAGGAGGTAATATGTTTTAAATACTTAGAACAATGCCTGGTGTGCAGGTAGAAAATGTTATTGATTAGTCATATGATTTTGTTGAAAAGGAATTTGTTTGGAATGGCAGTGTCAAGGCTCTGAAGCCTCATTCAAGGAGATTCCCAAAGTTCACCCAAAGCAAGAAGCAAATAGAATGATTATACCTCTACTGACTGAAGTTCACTGCCATATCGCTAAACTCCTATTAGTTCGATTAGAATGCTCGGGTGCCAGAAACCAATATCGACTTGTTGAAAATATCTTGGGCCCTTTTTTATATCTGTGAGTATGATTTTAAATCTTAAAAAAATATTAATCTATTTTTTAAATATTTTGGTTTATTTATTTTTAAAGATTTTATTTATTTATTCATGAGAGACACACACAGAGAGAAAGAGAGAGAGGCAGAGACACAGGCACAGAGAGAAGCAGGCTCCATACAGGGAGCCCGATGCGGGACTCGATCCCAGGACCCCAGGATCATGCCCTGAGCTGAAGGCAGATCCCCAACCGCTGAGCCACCCAGGCATCCCTCTAATTTGTTTTCTTAACTAATTATTCCCTCCCCTCCATTACCTGGAAGGATTAATCATTTCTGTTAACTTCTATCTAATATTCCATGTGTATTTGTTTAGCTTTACAACCTGCAGAATTTCCCCAATTTTATCTTCTAGAATACCAACTTAGTCTCTATTGCTATCTAGCTAGTATTTATTCTGTACATTGAATTAGGCTTTTTATCTTTTTTTTATTTTTTTATTTTTTTACTTAAATTCAATTTGCCAACATAGAGTATAACACCCAGTGCTCATCGAATTAGGTTTTTTAATCACATAAATTATATATTAACTTCCTGGACTTCTTTTCTTTCTCTTAGTTTTTTCATAACATAATTATTTTTTTGGTTTGTAATTGCTATATAAATTCAAATTATTTGACATCACATAATTTTATTATTTTACTTATATTTTGTTTGGTTAATTTTGGTATCAATCTGAATATGTGTGTGTGCACACACACCTGCATGTGTGTAGTTCAAGTTTTTGTTTTCATTTGTTTTTTCCATCACATTGGTTTTCTATTATTTTATGGTTGGCTGTTTTTCTGCTCTGTATGCATGGGTGGCGGAATAGGTTAATTAATTAAGGCACCTAATATTAGATTTCTCTGCAATTATGGAGAATTGTTTCTTCAATGTTTTTTTCTTGATTTGGACTGTTGACATCAGTGTCTGGAGGGCACTTTATTCTAAGAGTGAAACACATTAGAATAGTTTATTGCTAGCTAAAAGGGATTTTCCTTGATTCCACACACTTACACTTTCCCACCATAATACCTTCTCTTGTGAAAATACTAGACATAAATTAAATTCTGCTCTGCTTCTCTATCAGGCCCAGATATCATGAGTAGGATCTCTTCTTTTGATGACTGCAACCATGTTTCAAATACTAAAATCTTGGGTCAAGAGCACATTTCCTTTAGTCATCTGCTTAGGAAAGGAGGAGCTGATGGTCTAATAGCTCTTCAGAATGCTAATTCTTAATAAAATGCTCCAATGAATAAGTGGGGTAAGTAATCTCAAAGACAGCCACCGGTTTACCTGAATATTCACAACCATGTATATCCCCCTTCCATGATGCAACTGGGTTGACTGAGTGACTCACTTAATTCAACGGCATGTAATGAAAGGATGTTGTGCTAGTTCCAATCCTAAGCTTTGAGAAGGCCTGACCACTTTATGCTTTTGTGCTCTGGGGAGTGCTGAGCTGTTATGTAAGTAATTTATCCTACTGGAGAGGAGTTACATAGAGACCACATGGAAAAGCCACAAGGAGGAGAGGCCCTGAGACTCTAGGGAAAGAGTGAAAGACCCAGTCATCTTAGTATCCTGTACTAGCTGAGTACAGGAGCTGAGTAGCTCAAAACTTCAACTGTCCCCATCTATGTGCCAGACATAAATGAGGCATGTTGGATATTCCAGCCCAGTTGAGCTTCTAGATGTTGGCAACCCATCCTGGAATCACGTGGAACAGACTGTCCAACTGAGCCAGTCAGCTCATACCTTCATGATAAAACAAAACAAAACCCCAGTGATAATGACAATGACAACAAAAACAGTTGTTCTTCTAAACTAATAAACTAATAAACTAAACAGTTGTTCTTTTGAAGAGTATTTATATTTTTACATAGCAATACACTCATTTTAAGAATTTCCAGAATTCTCTTGGGAAGATCTTGAATCATCAGCTGAGAATCCATTATCCTTTCCATAACAATGTATGCCTCAATTCTATTTTCCAGGAATTAAAAAAAAAAAAAAGGTTCCTAGTGGCATCCTTTTTATTTTTCCTGACCTATAATATGCATTTCATATATTTTCTGTAATTTTACTGGTACTCTGAGGAGAAGGCAAGGCCATAAATCTTCTCAGTTTACTATTATGAACTAGAGGCCAATAGGTATATTCTAATTTCCAATTATATAGATGATGAAACTGACAATTTGGAAGTTAAATAGCTTACTTAAAATCACAACTAGTCACATCTAGAATTCAAATTGTTCCTATATTAAATAGTATATTTAGAGGGAGTAAAAGTAGAACAATGCTATATTTGAAAATTACATTTATTTTTTTAATTTATTTTTTATTATTTTTATTTTTTAATTTTTTAATTTTTTAATTTATTTTTTTATTGGTGTTCAATTTGCCAACATATAGACTAACACCCAGTACTCATCCCATCAAGTGCCCCCCTCAGTGCCCATCACCCAGTCACCCCCACCTCCCACCCACCTCCCCTTCCACCACTCCTAGTTTGTTTCCCAGAGTTAGGAGTCTCTCATGTTCTGTCTCCCTTTCTGATATTTCCCACTCATTTTTTCTCCTTTCCCCTTTATTCCCTTTGAAAATTACATTTTATTGTGCGTAGGCACACACACTGAAGATCACCCACCTCATTCCAGAAGTGGTACACATGATATACACTTACCATTTGTTTGTCAGAACATGCCATCATGATGGCTCCAAACTAACTTCAGGGGAAATTAAGAAAAGCTAAGAAACTCAAGAAATATGTGTTGAGTACTAATTGACTACTTGCCCTGCTTGATAAAGGGGCCCACTTGAGTCATCTTGGAAAGACCCTGTCTGTTGGATAAAGGATCTAGCAGAAAAAAAGATGACATTTTTTACCAAGAAACTTGGATGTCTTCTATTTATCTATTGATCTTTTAAATTGTAACCTAGCATTTGATATTTAGTTCCTAGAATTGCTTCTAGACAAGTACCATCCTTTATATTCCACTAGTAGTCACATCATTTTTGTTTTGTTTTGTATTGTTTTGTTTATGTGCATGAGTGAATGGAGCTTCAAAAAATCACAAAAGAGAATATTGTCCAGGTTAGGGAATCACATGTTGTGCATCATCTCACTCTTAACTTAGATGGCAATCTAGAGAGTCATATGTTCAGGTGGCATGGTTTTAAGATGAAGGAGAGCCACCTGGCTACCTGATGTATACAAGACTCTGCATAAATGAGAACTAAGTTGTCATTCTGTTAATCCATGGTACAACTTTGCATTAACCTCAATAATACAGGCATTCACGTGACTATCAGGAAAACTCCCATAGTCGTTACCAAATTACAGGAATCGATATGCTTAATGGTAGTTCCCATCACAGATACATTACTCTAACTCTTGGCTTCACACTTTTCCATACATCTTTATGGATTCTCCCAGATACTTGAAGATATGCCAGGTTTGTCCAAGATCTTGTTAGTGCTCTGCTCCAGCACTGCAATTCAGTAAGAATCCAGAGTAGGTCTCTTGAGGACCCTAAGATTGAATTGAGGAATGGACAGAAATGTCATAGCATTCTCTACTCCTATGAAATTCTTCTTAGAAAAAATATCATTAAAGAATCTTCAGCTTTTTCTTATATGCAGGAAACATGGATGATGGTCATGAAACCAGTTTGGCTACTGCTTTGTCCATTAGGCATTGATGTGTCTGGGGTATCCTTTTAGAATATTTGAGCTCTTACCTCCATTGCTGTCAGCTTTGGGTGTCAGTCAGAAATCTGAAGACCATTTTTATCATTCTGTTACAAACAGGATTTGTTTTCTTAGAATTTTTAGTATATAACTGTGTATTTAAAATAGATGCAGTAATGCATTCTAAAGTATTTCCTTCATTTTTCTTTCTTTCTTATTTTCCTTCTAATTCCCTGCTTTTGCTTTTTCCCAAAGCTCAAACTGATATATGGATGGTAGTTAACTAGTTTGGGATATGCAGTTATGGGAACAAGGCCAGCTCTATTTCCCACTTGTCAAGCCCTGGTCATTACTCAGTGACTGCAAAGAAACCACTTTCGAGGTCTGTACTAAAAGAAACTCAGTTACAGATCCAGATTCTAATCTAAAATCAACAAGAAAAGTTTTAGACATAAATAAAAGATAGGACTACATTCAAAGGAGGGGAAGAAAAAGACTTGATAGATAATAGTGCAGTGCTTTTTTGGAAGAAGTCCTACTACCTAAATTCTGAATGATGGGTTATATTTTTAAAAGAAATGATAATTATGTGACATGATAGGTACTAATTATCACTACAATGGCAATCGTGTTACAATGTATAAATGTATCAAATTAACATGCTATACACCTTAAATTTTCACAATGTTATATGTCAAATATATTTCGATTTATAAAAAGAACTTACTGGGATCCCTGGGTGGCACAGCGGTTTGGCGCCTGCCTTTGGCCCGGGGCGCGATCCTGGAGACCCGGGATTGAATCCCACGTCGGGCTCCCGGTGCATGGAGCCTGCTTCTCCCTCTGCCTGTGTCTCTGCCTCTCTGTCTCTCTCTGTGTGACTATCATGAATAAATAAATAAAATCTTTAAAAAAAATAAAAAAAATAAAAAGAACTTACTAGTTACGATTTAAGAGATCACTGAAAAGCCATGTAAGTTCCTTGGTAAGGAATTATGTTATCTCTCTGTCTTATTTATTTTTTTAGGAATTAACTTATCTCTTGATTACAAAATATATTAGAAGTTTAGAAATCTTTATGCCCATCAAAATGTTAAGAGAACTACACATCAGTATGGTCACTGTGGGAGCCAGAATAATGACCTCCTAAAGATATCAGTACCCTAATCCTCAAAACCTCTGACTATGTTACTTTACATGATAAAAGGGACTTTGCGGATGTGATTAAGGTTGAGGACCTCGAGATGCAGAGATTATCCTGGGTAAGCCAAATTTAATGACACAAGACCTAAAAACGTGGAAGAAAAGGGCAAACAAGGAGGTCAGTGGGAAAACAGCCTTAAGAAGGACTCAGTGCCCCACTGCTAGTTCTGAGATGAAGGAGTATGCAAGGTTCAAAGAAAGAAGGAAAGGCCCGTAAGGCGCTCAGGACAGCACTCAGATGACAGCCAGCAGGAAATGGAGAGTTTCTCTTGGAACTGAATTCTGCCAACATCTGAATGAGCAAGGGAAACAGATTTTTCCCTGGAGCCTCCTGAAAGGAATGCAGCCCTATCAAACCTTAATTTTAACCCATTGAAACTCACGTTGGACCTCTGGAACTAAAGAACTCTAAAATAATTAGTTTCCATTGTTTTAAACCACTATGTCTGTGACTAATATGTTATAGCACCAATTAGAAACTCATAGTGACCACCAAGTAATAATAGTTTTCCTTAACACAGCAATGTAAAACTTTCTTTAAACATTTTACCTGTCAACAGAGAATCCCAGTGCTATGTTTTACTGGTGGCTCTCAGCAGTGAGTCTTGGCAGTTGATTAGATCTGTGGTGTCTTCCATTCACAGTAATTAATTCTGTTGCTTCTTCAATCACGGGTTCTCCATGTGAAGGCACCCACGGACACTGACAATACTTATCTGTTACTCTTTCTGGTCCATTTTATGAGTAGTCTGATACCATTGCTGGTGTATTATTTGGGCAGCCTATTAGAGAAATCTTGATTACCACATCTGCTGGTTACTGGCTATGAACCTTTGGATAATTAAACTCCCCATCTAAGCAGTAGTTTTCTGGTAAAAAGAAAAGAAGAAGATACCTCGCTGGCTCAGCCAGTGGAGCATGTGACTCTTGATCTTAGGATCGTGAGTTCAAGCTCCACGCTGGACATTGAGCCTACTTAAAAATAATTTTAAAACAAATAAAAGAAAAAGAAGAGATGGAAAGATTCATGTTTCCTTCATGAAGATTGTGTGGATTCATTAAGATATCATATTGTGAAGTGCTCATTATGATGCCTACATTTCTTTTAAGATTTTATTTATTTATTTACAAGAGCGTATTCAACCTGGGGGATGGGACAGATGGAGAGGGAGAGGGAGAACTTCAGGCAGACTCCACACCAAATTCAGATCCCAACAAGGGGCTCAATCTTATGACCCTGAGATCATGACCTGAGCCTCAATCAATAGGACACTTAACCAAATGAGCCACCCAGGAACTCCCACAATGCCTACATTTGATAAATGTTATATCGTATCTCCTCTTCTCCCTTGTTCAGTCATTCAACACATATTTAATGGGACATTTACTATAGGTTAAATATTCTCTTTGGCACCTGGGATTCTTTAGTGTACAAAAGACAAAAATCCCTCTTCTCATGAAACATATTTTAGTGTAAGCTCCACTGCTTGCTCTATGGCGTCCTCTCTGGGCTAACAAGTAATATATGGATGCACTGCACAGTGCCATGCATTTATTTATCATTTCTAGTTAATCTTGTTTCTTTTCCCTGGGACTCAAGAACCCTTTGTTAATTCAGAACTGTTTATTCTCTATAGAATTCCCTCATGCATTGTGCTGAGGAGTCACTTGCTGTCTCTAGTTAGTAATTAAGGTAGAAATATCTAAAAGTGAAGAGAACAAGGTAATAATCATGTATTCTGGATAGCCCACAACACAGCTATAGAGACATGGCCTATAAATAGGAAAATAGGAAAAAATGGGAAATATTTTAAAAACATAAGAAATCTGTTATGAGTGATTTTGAAAAAATCAAAAAAATATTAATCAAACTGGGAAGCCCTCTGTAAAATTTTAGAGAAATGTCTTAACCGTAAAAATAATTCATGAATATTCTTAACGGAGAACCAGTTTTGGATAATGGGATATCCAGGACTATTGTTGGCTATACTTAGTAACAGTTTCAAAATGAAGTTTTCAAGTTGAACAGATGGCTCTATTTCAACAGTGCTACTATTAACTATGCAATATAAATGAGTTTTGTTTGTTTGCTTATGTTTAGGTGCCAATTATATTTTTATTTACCTTATTTATTTTTAATGGTCTTTTTTCAGGCATGACTTTTCTGAGAAGGAAAGGATAAGCTAATTTTAAGTTGTAAAATTAACATCTTGTCTAAAAATACACAGTGTATCTCTTAGGCAAATGATGGTTTACATTGAGTTTCTCTTTTGCATCATTCAAACTCAGCATATACAAAAAATATTTTCTGGTGAATAATTTTTATTTTGCATTTTGTATCTAAAAACTGACCTTGGGATAATTGAAAAATCTTACTCTTTGAATTTCTGGAGACTCTAGCAAACCTGATAGCTGCCTTCCATATGTTTATTGCCTTTCCTCTATACAAAGTCCTTCACATACAACTGAACAAACATCAGTTTAAATACAAGTTTATTTTAGAGTAGAGGTCATCATTTGTAGTTGGGAATAAATCCATTCTAATATCAACCAGTGCTAACTTTTAAAAGCTGCCCAAATTCCTAGTAGTGGCAAGTGGTTTATGAGGTAAATTTCAGTTCCCTCCCCCTTTTTTTTGAGAGAAGGCGCACATATGTGTGCATGCATGCATGCACGCGTGGGTTAGGGGAGGAAGGAGAGGGAAAGAGAGAATCCCAAGCAGTTTCCACGCCCAGCACTGAGCCTGAGGTGGGACTGGATGTCATCACCCTGATGTCATGCCCAGAGTGGAAATCAAGAGTCCCACACTTAACCTACTGAGCCACCAGGGCACCGGAGCTAAATTTATGTCTCCTTTGGACTGCCTCTGGAAAAAGACAAAGAGAGTTCTCCTTTTCAGCTGCAAATAAAAGAAATGAGTTTGGCCAAGCAGAAAGCTTTTAGACTGCAAGATAAGAACTGGGAGGAGAGAAATCTGGTAGAAGAGTAACTGAATTGTTTGAAGAGTGTGAATATTTTTTTCCAGAGGTGGAAAAAATTTACAAAAGAATAGAAGGTGAATCTCTAGTGCAATAGCCAGAAGCCACCATTATGGTTAAGGACTTCTACAGAATGCCTTTTGGCCACTCAGCCAAATTCTCAGAACTCAGCTCTGTTAAGCCATCACCCACTAATACAAGCAGTCACTCTGTTTCTCTTTCTCCTCATCTCACCAAAACCACATGGGGCTTCCCCATGGAATCCCCTTCAGCTTGGCCAATGGATCATGCTCTTTATTTATGCTCTCTCCAGATCTCTCCTTCACCTAATACTCACTCAACCTGCAGATCTCAATTATCAGTGTCTCCTTCTTCAGAAAGACTTTGATCATTTCCCCAATCTACACAAGGCACTTTTCCACCACCACATTCCCTTAGTATCTGTGACTCCAATCACAGCATATGTCATACAAGAATTTTTGGTTTAATTGTATATGCTGTCTTGTGGACTCTAACGTCTTTGGGAAGGTTTCTGCCATTATTAGCAGCAAATCCTAAACACTTGGCTTATGCTACTATAAATATTGAACTTGTGGAGTAACCTGGGAAATTAGACTACTTAGTTCAAAGTGTGACCACAGTTAGTGCTTCCCCCAGGTCCCTTCAGGTTTCCATTATCATTTCTGTGAATTTAAATTTTCATAGCTCATTCAGTCAACTCAAATGCTTTTATATGCCATCGTTACCATGTAGAGTATGTGTCAGTAAGAATAATAAAGAATCCATAACTGGGTCAAACTGAAAGAAGCCACCATTAGCGCCTTATAAATGGTTTTATAGCTACCTAAAAATTGAAATGATATCAGAGAGGGGATTAGGAAATAATACTATCAGACTACATGAATTGGAAATGTAAATCCCAACATATGGAGATTTTGGAATTGAGATTTAGTATATAAAAACCACTGAAGCTTTTTATAATTTCACTCACCAAAAATTATCTTTGAGCATTAAGCTGGCATAATAAATGTATAAATCAGAGACATAAATAATAATATAAAATTAAATATCTCTTAACAACTGTAGCCTTAAACTTAAATTTTTTTCCAGATGAATAGAAGTTCACAGAATCTTTTTCTTTTTTTCTCTCTAATCAAAATAACTCCTCCTCCTGATTCTAAAGCAATGAAATGAAATGGCTAAAATCATGTTATTTTATGATAACAATTTTACAGCTGCTAAGAGGGAGACATTTTTAAACCTCCCATATCTATTATAAACGACACTGAAATTATCATCCTTAGATTGAAGAAGAGGGTGAAATATTTGTCACAATATAGTCTCTCCACCCCACCATCCTCAGAAGAATGCTAGGACTAAAATTAGAGAGTGCAGGCAGCATTACTTAATTTCAGTCTTCTGCAGAAGGAGGAGAGATTTGGGCCTGAGGAGATAAATAGAGATCAGAACAAAGAGAAGCTAGTCAGTTCATATGAGTCTCTCAACACCCTGGGTGGTAAGCCCACAGTCATCCAAGAAACAGATGCTAGGCTTAAAATTCAATTCAGAGTGTCAGTAAATTGCATTAAACCTTATATTTTGTTTTGCTCGTGAAGAAAAAAAGAAAAACAGGTTTCATTTATCAAACACAAGCATGTTTCTTCAGAGATTTTCGTTCTGATGTTCTGTTTTAATTTCACATTCTCTAACGTGTCCAAGTAGCCCTTAAAAATGATGTCAACCCATTTTTACAGTAATAAACTCATTTACATCTCACATGAAGAATCTCAGCAGTATAGTCAACATGGCCTATCACAAAATGTTTGACTTTTATTTAACATAATAGAGCATGACTCATACATTTAAAACTTCAATATATTTCTCCTGTTTTAAAGACTAATTTTATACTAGAGGAGAATAGATGAGTAGCAGAGTGAGCAAATTACATTAGTGACAAAACTATAAGGAAATATTTAATTGTCTGTAAAAAGAGTATCTTGAGATGCTTTTCGTAGTGCACAGCCACCTCTCACAGTTATTATGCAGCTTTGAAAAAATAGACCAGTACACTGATTGGGTATTGCAGTTACTAAGAGAACAAAAGTTACTTTCTGTCAAGTGTTTCTAAGGAAAGCGTTGCTATCATTTGGTGACTTTCTTTCTTTCTCTTCTTTTCTATTTTTTTTTTTTTTTTTTACACAGAATTGGGAATTTTGGTCATGCTAAGAAAGTTTAACAACCTAGCAGTATTTTTACATTTAAGTACATATTTATATACTTAAATACTTTTAAGCACATATAGTTATTGTGAATGAAAATACAACTACATCAACATAGAGATTGTAATGCAAAGAATGAGGATTTATTCTAAGCCTTGATTTATAAACCAGTTTTGTTCTTTGTCACCATTTACTATCCCACTTTTTCTCTCCTCGGTGGAGATAGTACATATTGTATGTGACTTATTGTCAGGTGCTTTGTGTCTCCATTTGAATGACTTGTGAGCTTCTGGACATGCGGTTTTCACTAACAAATTTTTTTTTTTTTTTTTTTTTTTTTTTTTTTAAGTAGGCTCCATGCCCAGCATGGAGCCCAATGCAGGGCTTGAACTCATGACCCTGAGATCAAGACCTGAGCTGAGATCAAGAGTTGTATGCTTAACCGACTAAGCCACCCAGGCACCCCTTTCACTAACAACTTTTTAATTTAGGGTCTTACTAAACATTGGTAGGGTAGTTTGTAATCATTAGATCTCAAAAATAAGTTTTCCTCTATCCTTCTAGGTTCTTGACTTAGACCCTCCTGGAATAAAAGACAGATTAATAAGAGAAAAAAAAACAAGCAGAAGTTGAATTAGATGTATGCCTCCTCTATGCATAGGAGAGACCCAGGAAAACTGAGTAACTCTCAGAAATGGCACAAGCCACCACTGTAATACCGTCTCCAGCTAAAGACAAAGGAAGATGCTGGGGGTGTGGAGTCAGTTAAGGGAAGTGACCAGGAAAAGCACAGTAAACAAGGGTAAGAATGTGGTGCAGATTTAAATCCTTACCCTCTCCAAGGATAAGAGCTTCTAGAGATTAAAATAAAACAAAAACAAAACCAAAACATTTTCTAGAGATTTAGAGTCCTCTTCCTGGCACAGCAGGGAGAGACACCCTTACAAATGGAGATTTCCCTTATAAATGTAAATGTCTCTTAGAAAAAGGTGACCTTCTACTCAGTATGCAGAGCTTCTATGTCTGCTGTTTCTGAAAAATAATCAGCCTAAAACAATCCTTAAACCAAAGAGGCATATCTTGGGTAGTATATTCTGCTTCTCTTCAAATCAAATAATAATTTCTATTTAAAAGAATGTGTTCATAGGTGAAATGAGCTCAAAATAGATCATTCAGTCTGCTTACAATATTCTTTTTTTTTCAAAAGATATGGTTAGCAAAAAAAAAAAAATAGTGCTAAGTAAATAAAAATATAAAGAAACCACAATAATACAGAATCCTAACACTAAGATTCCCCAAGTCTGACTTTAATGATAATAATTATCCTTGTATAAATGTATATATCTGATCAGAATTTAATAACTTATATATGAAGACTTGTGAAAAGCAATTTATTTTTTATTCTTTTTGTTTTCTCAAACTCCTTCTAGACCCTGAGTGGAGAAAGGAGGAGTGCTCCCCTTTGTATTTCAGTAGATTTCCTCTTTTTCCTCTTGCACAACATTGTCAAGAAGTCCTATTTTCAAGTTTTTTAACAAAGAGAATGTGATAAGAGAATTATCAGAAGAATATAGACTTCTCCAGGCAGTTTTAGAAAACAATATTTATCATTTTTTATGTAAAAAGCATGAATAATGATGGCAAATATTCATTTAAAGTAGAGATATATCAGGGAGGAAGAGCTTCCTTTGCCTGTGATCCTTCTAGCTGGACTTAGAATCAGATTGACATGAGACAGATTAACTGGAGAAAATCAAATTTAATAGCCGTACATATGGGGAATCCAATACAGACAGGAAATTCCAAAGACACTGAGCAATGCGAAGCTCATAGGATCTCAGGAGAGGATCAGGGTCTATGGACACAACAGGGAGAAGGCCATTAGGATAGGAGACATTTGAAAAACAAAAATTACCATTTTAGGCAGAGAGCTCTCTTCCTGCTACAGGCTCTCCTTTCCAATGTAAACATAGGTAGTTGTGAGGGAGGCAAAGGGCTTTTCTTGCATCTACTTGGGTTTTGATTACTTTTAACTTAAAATGATCTTTATGCCAAAGTGGCCTATCTTAGTGCAGCCTGCCCTGGGCCGCCACAGATACAAATAAATCATATTTGCATAGGTTATCAAAATAGTCTTGGAATTTAAGGTGCTGAGAACACTTGGCAACATTCTTTAAAAGCCAGGTGATTTTGGCAATTGACATAGTTAAATGAACTGTTAGTACCTTCCAAAATTAAACTAAAGTGTCAGACTCCTAACCAGACCAGTCCCACATATCAACCTGAATAGATGTGAACAACTCGTATCCTCACTCTGTCTTTTCAATGATTTTCAACAATACTCTCTTTCAAACAAATGGTAAGGATATAAAAGAGTCTGGTGACACTTTTTGGAAATATTGGACTTTTAGCACAGTATGTAAGTGTATATGTTTGGGGGAGACAGTGAGTCTGTATGTGTGTGGTCATTGCCATCCCATCCTTTGCTTCAATTACTGGGTTCATTGCCCTTCCTTTTGGTGGACATAGATGTGACATACTTTCCAGAAGGTATTTATGTATTTACAGGTTTAAAATCCCCACTTAATATTTCCTGGATTCAGTTTATGCCACACAGCGATATTTTAATTAGACAAATTTTCCATTATTTTAGAACATAGTGAGAAATACAATAAAATTATCGTTAGCATGTTTGTATGTGTATGGGTGTGTACTGGGTTCAAGGCAATTAAGAAAAGCAAATACTATATCTCTTGAGTTAATAAACCCACAAAGACAGGTAGCAAACAAAAGCCAACAAACAAAAGAGCCCCTAATGCACACTGATAAGCAACATGATGATTTTTCTAAAATAGAAGTCTCATTTCTTATAACCAAGACATAATGCATGTGGAAAATAACTAAAGCAAATCGAACAATTCAAAATTCAAATAAAGAAAAAGGTATCTTATCAGATAATAACTTGTTGATGCTTATGTGAATGGTAATACGTTCATATCTAATACCAACAAAGAAAAAGGTATTTAATGTTTTCCATTTGTGTGTCATGCATAGCTTAGATAATGTAAAAAAAAAAAAAAAAGCCTTCTGGTGAGTTTAAATACTTTATTAGAAAGTTTGTGGGGCAGCCCCCGTGGCTCAGCGGTTTAGCGCCACCTTTGGCCCAGGGTGTGATCCCGGAGACCCAGGATCAAGTCCCACATCAGGCTCCCTGCGTGGAGCCTGCTTCTCTCTCTGCCTGCGTCTCTGCCTCTGTGTATGTATGTGTGTGTGTGTGTGTGTGTGTGTGTGTGTGTGTCTCATGAATAAATAAATATAATCTTAAAAAAAGAAAGTTTGCATAATGATAAAAGTTTGAAAAACAGAAAAACAGAATTTAATATATATTGTGGTAGATATATATTAAAGTATTAATTACCTATTAATTAATTACCTATTAATTTAAATAATTAAAGTATTAAATACCTATTAATTGGGATCCCTGGGTGGCTCAGGGGTTGAGCGCCTGCCTTCAGCCCAGGGCATGATCCTGGAGACCCGGGATCAAGTCCCACGTCAGGCTCCTTGCATGAAGCCTGCTTCTCCCTCTGCCTGTGTCTCTGCCTCTCTCTCTCTCTCTCTCTGTGTCTTTCATGAATAAATAAATAAAATCTTTTTTTAAAAAAATACCTATTAATGATTTGTTTCCAATTCAGAAATACCATCCTTCATAAAAATAGAAAAAGATGTAGAGCTCAAGAAAACCCAAAATAAGGATTTTCCTTTAAATTTTGAATAATGAATACAGTTGAAATTTTTCTTGATCATGAGTGTATGATTCACTTATATCAGAAGTTGGCCAAACCACTGGGCTCAGACCAGGCTAGCAGGAAGGACACGGAACGTAGAATATGAATTACCTGATGAAGATTGAAGTGGAATCCCTCATGTCCACATTGATAAACCTCCTCAGTCAAAGTGAAAGCAGCAGTATTCCCACACTTTTACGGGCTTAGCAAAACATGCTGGGGATCTGGCAATGGTTTTCTAACCATAAAAGAACTAAATATGACAGTAATGAATAGAATCTTCCTAATAAGTAATTTCTTCTTAGAGTAGTGATTCCGTTTCAAATATGTAAGTCAAGGAAACTCCATAAAGAGTAACAAGGGTCTGTAGGATTCTCCCCCTGCCAGTATTCCAAGAAGTCTAACAGTAGTCTTTGGATACATTTTCTAAAGACTAGTGAAAATCATTTTGAAAACATGAGGTCAGGACGCCTGCATGGCTCAGCGGTTGAGCATCTGCCTTCGGCTCAAAGCATGATCCCGTGATCCAGGGATCAAGTCCCACATCAGGCTCCTGCATGGAGCCTGCTTCTCCCTTTGCCTATGTCTCTGCCTCTTTCTGTTGTGTCTCATGTATAAATAAAATCCTAAAAAAAAAAAAAAGAAAGAAAATATGAGGTCTAAGTCGGAAATATAATGGGAAGGCTCTAGTTGGTGAAAAAACTAGAAGTCATTGCTCTGGTATAGAATTTCCCAATGTATACTACTCAGAAAATTGTTTCTGTAGGTTAATAAGTGTTACTAGAAACCAAAATAATTCAGTGGTCAAATGTTAAGATTTGCTCTGTTTAGGGCAGCCTCAGTGGCTTAGCGGTTTAGCGCTGCCTTCAGCCCAGGGTGTGATCCTGGAGACCAGGGATCGAGTCCCACATCGGGCTCCCTGCATGGAGCCTGCTTCTCCCTCTGCCTGTCTCTGTCTCTGTCTCTGTCTCTGTCTCTGTCTCTCTCTCTAATAAATAAAAAAAAATCTAAAAAAAAATTTGCTCTGTTTAAAAAAAATAATTTACCTTTCTATGCACCTGCAAAAGGGAACAAGGGGAAGATTTCCCAAACTTATATTTTGGCCATAGTGTTGTTTTTTTGTGTGGGTTTTTGTTTTTTTTTGTTTGTTTGTTTTTTTCTTTCAAAAATCTGGCAGAACTAAAGTTCTACAGAACCCAACCAACTTGGGTAATGCTCACTGAGATGTCAGAGCCAGTAAACCAGGAATGGATACCTAACGACAAAACCACCCAGCTGTCCTTTGATTCTGTTAGAGCCTTTTCACTTTGATGGAATAATCTGGATACCACAGGATTTTTTCTGAAGGCCTCTTTTGACCAATGACTCAGAATCTTCTATCTTGGGACTCATCACTTTGAAGTTTGCTTTCTGACCACTTCTACAAACAGTCTGCCCAGGCTTGTCTGACTTTTCACATTACAGGTGCAGGAAAGTAAGAGCCTGGCTTTTTATTTTTATTTTTATTTTTTTAATTTTCAGAGAGGTTATGTTATGATTCAACTAAAGTGCAGTAGCACTGTGTGACAGACATTCCAGCAAGGCAAGTGTCATCCAGACTGGCTATGGAATTAGGCCTCCTTGCAGCACATGGGATGAATGGGTTCAACAAGGAAGGTGAGATCACAAGTAGTACTTGTGTTACTCCAACTAAGCTTGGCATATTGGAAAGCCACGGTATTTGCAAGCAAAAAGACAAGAGGTCTGAATCTCATTTTGCCCATTGTTGACTCCATGAATTTGGGCAATTTATATAACTTTCTAAGCCTCAGCTCTTGCATTTGTAACAAGAAGACAACACCGCCAACTCTGAATACTTAAAAGATGAAACAACATAATTTCACAAGGAAGACTTTAGAAGATATATTAGGATTAAATAGATTGTATTTAATTAAAAGATTTAGAAGATATATTAAGGATTAAATAGATTGTATTATTATTATTAACGAAATAGAATACAAAACTTTTCTTTTAAATCCTCTTGCTCCTACCACAGTCCTCTGAATCGATTTTTTTTCTACTTCCTCTTATTCTGCACCTCCTCTGACCTCCAGACTCTAGACAATGATTCTGACTAAGTAGCTTAAGATGTTTCTGTTTCCACAGATATTTTCTCTTCAGTGGACGATATCTGATGACTGAAACACCTATAGATGGAAATCAATTCATTTCTCATGATAGATTTTCAAATAACATATAATGTAGAGGAGCTATGTTTAGTGTGGCCATCTCCACAATTTGTGCCACTTGTGTGGGAGACTAATTCATCACAAGGCTAACTCTTGACCCCACACTCGACACTCAAACTTCTAGGAACCTCTCAAACCTTCTACTCCAATACTTTTGATAACAGAAAGTAGTAGCATATGATCTGTTGTTTTTCTGGCTGTTTTTCATTACTCTGTGCAAAACTGGAGAATAAAAGTCTTATGTTACCCAAATTATATTCACTTGTAAACTAATTCCCAAATTTTACTTTATTTAATTTCTTCATCCTGTCTCCTTATTACAGCACTCTAAACCAAAGTGAATTGCATGATGTAGGTACTAACTGTGAACAACAGAAATATGTGCGATATTCAGATTTTTCACCAAACTTACACATTATTGCTCACATTAAAATTTTATATGAATGTTATAAATAAAAAGATCATTTAGTGTCACTTAAATATTTATATATTGCAAAATTGCTAATATTTAGTGCCCCCTGCTGTTTAAAGTGATTTATTTGCTATGAAATTAAACAATGATTTTTCTCTACTATTGACCAAACTTTAAGTCATATGTACTTTTACTAACAGCTCCATCAAGAGACAAGTCTACTCATCGGTGTTTGCTTACTCATCCGTGTTTGCTTATAGCACGGTTTACTTTCTATGCATAAGCATCGTAGTTTAGTATGTTTTTCCATTTTTCCAAATGGGTTGTATACTCTTAACACTGTGGAGCCTTTACTCAAACAGAGTGGAAGACTTCCTCATGTGCTTTCCTACTATTTAGTACATGCTTACATCATGTTCTCACATCTCTTGGAATTCTATTTTTGCTTATCTCTCTCCCCAGATCTAAGCACTTGAAAAGCAGGAACTATGTCCTATCTACTACTGTCTCTTCAAGGCCTATCACAGCCTCTGGCCCATTAGAAATGCTCAAAAGATGTTTGTCCACAAATGAATGAATGAATGAATGAATGAATGTCAATGCAGAATCCTAGTTTTCAGAGGGGTTTATGTTCCATTTCCAAACAGAAATCACATGTACAGTAATACCCCTGAGGGTGGCATATATAATTTCCAGTAGAACTATTCTAGTAATTTCAAACTTGTCATAGAGCTCATCTCATTTATTTCTAAAAAGTTCGGATTATTAAGAAATTTTTTGGTTATGCTGACCCAAAATCTAATTGAATGATATTTGAAAACAACATTCTCTTTTCTGTCTTCTGTCAAAGTAAAAAAAAAAAGTAAATCTAGTTTAATATCCGTTTGGTATTTTGTCATATCGGGGTAATTAATTCCTGACTTTTTTTCTTGTTTTTGATTAAATCTCATCAAATATTCTAATAGTATGTGCAGGCTAAGGTCCTAAGTCACTTTTCCTGTGGCTTAAGCTGTAGCCCTTTTATTTAGAAAAGACCTAGATAGTGAACACCACAGAAGTTAGAAGAATCAGCTTCCATCCAGAATCTGGTCAAAATGGCCTATGTCTGTTTTCATAGGCAAAACATGAAGAAGATGAAAATGAGAAGACTTAGCCTTATTGTCATTTAACAGAGACCTGGAAAAAGCTTGTTTCTGAACTCTCGTACTGACAATCAAGTACAGAAAATACCAGGTAAGAGAACTGAGGACAGTGGTCAAAATCGGGCTAAAAATAATACAGAGGAAATAGAGTGTAAGTCTCGAAAGAGATGATTTAATTCGCTACTTTTGAAGGCCTATCAGTTATTTATTTTCCGGAACATTCATTCTTTTTATAATATAAGACCTCATCTCCTACAATCCTAACAGAAAAATAGGCATGTGATAAGCTAAGTTTGGGCTTCAGCTTGTGTTACTGTAATCTAATCTGTCTCATTGCACATCGAGCTTATATCCCACTTATATTATCCGTACTCAGCTTGACTGAATTCCCTGTTCATGATCAAACTGTGAAACTACATACATATACATGAAACACTGGGATGAAATATTGTCTCATATATATTAAAGAATCCAAATCCGAGGGAAATGTATTCCTACTGTTTTTACTAATATCAACAAATTGCGGACATTTCTCCAGTAACTGAGAAATTAAAAAAAAAATTAAACTGGGGTACCTAGCTAGCTCTGTCAGAAGAGCAAGTGGTTGCTGATATTGGAATTGAGTTCAAGCCCCATGTGAGGTGTAGAGATTACATAAATAAAACTTAAAAAAAAATAAACTGATAAGACTTACAAATAGGCTCCCAAATATAAATGAAATGTATAGCTCTCAATAAATAAACTGTAGCAAGCAATTACAATATAACACAAAAGATAGATAGGGTTTACAGTATTAATATATGTACTTGATGAACACCTCTTTCTAGACTCTAGTTTGTTTTTTATGTAATTTAATTTTGACAAATTTAATCTTTGCATAAAATTCATGAAAACAATTTAGAAAGACTTGAGTTGCTCTACCCAGTGAGTCATACTGTATTCATTTCACTTCTCTGGCAAGTATTTTCATTGATCCTTTAAATCTATAAACACATTAGCATTAACATTGTGGGTTTTTTGTGCTTTGGGGTTTTGTTTTGTTTTTACTGAACAAAACAATCCATAGTGAATGATGTTTATATTTTAAATGCCAATAGGTTTTCATGTTAAAAGGGTTCACATTTCAGCAGATGATAAAGACAACACACGGGAGGAAGAAGGCATACTCTTCTTTGACTCTCAAAAATATTTTTACATATTTTGGAGGCAGAAGTTGAAGTTCCTTACTTTGCTTTTTAGTGAGTTAGACCCTCAATGGCTAGTAGAAATTAAAATGCATTAAACCAAAACTCTTTTTAAGTCACTAAAATGAGTGAACTAGAATTATTTTTTATATCTTAGGAATTAAGTAGTGGAAGGAGCCTTCTAATCACCAAATAGTAGTTGGCTTAGACTCTAAACATATATCAAAAGCTCACTCATATTTAGGACATAATTAAGGCAGTTGGTTATTTAATAAAGAAGGAAAATAAGGAAGATAATCCATGCAACACAGGGGGATCATGCTTGGGGCATGCATCTCTTTTTATATCCAGCGATACATTACTGGTGAACAATCCTTACTTAGTTCAACCTGACTTCCTACCAACAAACAACATGTAATTGAGATGTTCATAGATTGATACTGGATGAGCTTAATGAAGGGTTCTACTTCTGCACATCTCTGGAATTAAAACAAAAGGCACTAAACCTACAATTAACAGCTGGAGATAACATATAATTTTCCAGAGCCCAATAGCAGTTTTTATGTTTCTCCATTGTGCTTCATATATTGGCCTATTTGCTCTGGATTTCTCCCTGAGAAAGCTGAGAATTTGTATGTGCTGAATTGTGATGTCATTTTCTGTGACCTCTGAATGTTAGCGATAAAAGCTTTACTGTCGGGGAAACATAGGCACCATGTTGCCTCTTTACCGTTAGAGATGTTGTCATTTGCTTCTCACAACAGAAAAATGCCTGTGGGTTGCACCACAGCTGAGACACAGTTTGTCAAACATCCTTAATCAGCAAACACATCAGAGAGTACAGTCACGCTTGGAGCATCCATTCCATTGCTGTGAATTACACGTTATTTAGTAAAACATCCTGCCAGAGATATCATTGAAATTATTTGATGCGGTAAAAAGAACAATACATAAATCAAGGAAAGGAGCAGCAAAACTTTTAGATTTTTCCTAGCAGTCTACTGAATGTAGTAAATAATTTGTATGAGCACTTTTCTTTAAAAATAAAGAAGTATCAAGTAATTGAGATGATTTCATTGAATTACATTTACTCAAATTTAAAAGTGTGAAATCAGAAATTTACTGCCACAAACCTAAGCCATAATGTCCTACAACTATAAAAAACACTATCTCTACTAAGTAGAAATAGCTCAAATAAAATTGCACATGTGCAGAAACATATGCACATGTGTAATGTCTAAACAGAATGTCCAATAGTTAAATTTTTAAATTTACACAAAAATCATAGAAGAAAGCATTCATTACACACTAATTGAGTAATGGATTATAAAAATATTTTTAATAAAAGTAAAAGAATAATTTTGAAAAAGTTTATTAATAAAAAAGTCAGAAAAAAAATAAAGTCAGGTGATGTACTAAGGTTATAGGCTTAATAGTTAAAAATTTATTTAAAAATGTTTTTCTCTATATAAGGGCTTATGTTTAAATTTCTAAGTTTCTGCTAAGTCTGGCTTTCTGAGTTTGGGGTGTCATTTTACACTTACTTGTCCTTTTATTTCAAATGCTGTGTGTGGTAACTTGCAATAAGAAATACCACACATAGGGGCACCTGGATGGCTCAGTCGGTTAAGCGTCTGACTCTTGATTTCGGCTCAGGTCATGATGTCAGGGTCATGAGATGGAGCCCCAGGTTGGGCTCTGTGCTCAAAGCTTCTATCTCTCCCTCTCCCTCTGCTCCTTGCCCTGCTCACACTCTCTATTTCTCTCTCTCAAATAAATAAATAAGTCTTTTTAAAAAATGACACATAAAAATTAATAAATATATACATATTAATAAATGTGAGAAAGAATTACATATGTAGGGAAATACTAAGAAAAGAGCAGATGTAACCACCGCATACCAGTCAGAATGGCTAAAATTAACAAGACATGAAACAACATATGTTGGCAAGGATGCGGAGAAAGGGGAACCTTCTTAAACCGTTAGTGGAGATGCAAGCCAATACAGCCGCTCTGGAAAACAGTAAGGACTCAAGAAGTTAAAAATAGGGCAGCCC
Organism: Canis lupus familiaris; assembly: GCF_011100685.1. Classification (NCBI taxonomy): domain Eukaryota; kingdom Metazoa; phylum Chordata; class Mammalia; order Carnivora; family Canidae; genus Canis; species Canis lupus. The sequence goes on along the minus strand of NC_049260.1, from coordinate 22,275,266 downwards.
AGGTGGCTCAGCGGTTTAGCGCCGCCTTCAGCTCAGGGTGTGATCCTGGAGACCGGGGATCGGATCCCATGTCAGGCTCCCTGCATGGAGCCTGCTTTCTCCCTCTGCCTGTGTCACTGCCTCTCTCTCTCTCTCTCTCTCTCTCTCTCTCTCTCTCTCTCTCTCCGTCTCTCTCTCTCTGAGTCTCTCATGAATAAATAAAATCTTTAAAAAAAAAAAAAGAAGTTAAAAATAGAGCTACCCTATGACCCAGCAGTCGCACTACTAGGTATTTACCCCAAAGATACAATTGTGGTGATCTAAAGGGGCACCTGCACTGCAATATTTATAGCAGCAATGTCCACAGTAGCCAAACTGTGGAAAGAGCCGAGATGTCTATTGACAGATGAATGGATAAAGAAAACGTGGTGTGTATGTATACACACACACACACACACACACACAATGGAATATTACTCAGCCATCAGAAAGGATAAATACCATTTACACAGAGGTGGATAGAACTGGAGGGTATTATGCTGAGCAAAATAAGTCAGTCAGAGAAAGACAATTATATGATTTCACTCATATGTGGAATATAAGAAACAGCGAAGAAGATTATAGGAGAAGGGAGGGAAAACTAAATGACGAGTCATCAGAGAGGGAGAAAAGCCATGAGAGACTCTTAACTATAGGAAACAAACTGAAGGTTGCTGGAGGGAAGGTGGGTTGGACAATGGGGTAGTTGGATGATGAACGTATGATGTGATGAGCCATGTGGTGTTATATACAACTGATTAAATATTGAACTGTACATCTGAAACTATGATGTACTATATGTTGCTATATGTTGGCTAGTTGAATTTAAATTTAAAAAGGAAAGAAAAAAAAAGAGCAGATGTAAAGTTACTCTAGAAAAGTGCATATTATCATGTCCTTGTAATATTTAATTTGGACTGCACATTTGGTTCTGATATTCCTACAGATTAAAACAAAAAAAATGAAATGTGTAGGTTACAAATTTACATTGTGTCTTGTCTAAATCTCATACGACAAATGCATTGCAAGGAAGTATAAAAACAATGTGAGAAGAGAAATCCCAAATATAGCAGATAAAATGATACATGTAAATGTAATAAACCCATGTGTCAAAGAGACTAAAATATAAAGGTGGTTTTTTTTGCATTTGATGAAAAAAATCAACTTGTTTGTATGCAGTGATGCATGAAATGATGTGCATGTATAGAAGAGCTGAAGGTGGAAATATAGGCATAAATATATGGCCTTACATATAACAAAATGTTTGATCGTTTGAAATTGCACACTAAATAATCTTTTTTTACTGTTAAAACAAGCCTGTATAATTCTCTGGGACAGTAGAGTTCAGAGGTGTTCTGAAACTAGGCAGTATATTTTGGGTTGATGGTAAAATATATACAGTTTTGAAACTGATCAAGGTTTCTACTTTTTCTCTTGAATCAATAAATGTTTATTTTCTAAAGTGTTTTCCAGGGCAGCCTGGGTGGCTCAGCTGTTAAGCACCTGCCTTTGGCCCAGGGCCTGATCCTGGAGACCCAGGATCGAGTCCCACGTTGGGCTCCCTACATGGAGCCTGCTTCTCCCTCTGCCTGTGTCCCTGCCTCTCTCTCTGTGTGTCTCTCATGAATAAATAAATAAAATATTTTTTAAAAAAGTGTTTTCCATGTTTTCTAAGGTCACCTATCTACTGGCATATTATTCATTATATTCCCTTACAAATTTAAATATATCTACAATATATATAGTTACTTTTTAAATTTTTTTCTTCTCTCTTTTATGATATTTTTTATTTGTTTTCTTCTTTCTTTTGCATTGTTATGCTTTTCTCTTTATTTGACATAATCTTTCCAGAGGAACATATATATTATTATTCTTTTCAAAGATTTGTATTTTTTCATTGCCAAGTCACAAGAGTGATTCTTTATTTTTCTGTATCATGATGGTCTTATCTTTATTATTTCACTTTCTTTTTCTTTGGGTAACTTCTCTACTTTTGATTTTCTTATTTTTCTTAAGATCTTATTTATTTATTTGAGAGAGAAAGAGGGCACAAGTGGGGAGTAGAGACAAAAGGAGAGGGAGAAGCAGACTCCCCACTGAACAGGGACCTGAGACCATAACCTGAGCCGAAAGCAGATGTTTAACTGACTGAGTCACCCAGGCACCCCTGATTTTCTTCTTGAGATAATCTATTAGATTACCGACTTTTTATCTATTTGCTTTTATAGTTTAAGGTGTATGAAAAATATCTATGACATTGTATTTTATAAAATGTATAATATATAGATACTAAAAAACCAAATGTGTATGTATGGATATATATGTAAATGTACATAGTGATAGTGAAAATATGAATGAAGGCAAAGAAAGGCAGAAAAGAGAGAGAAAATTTGTAAAAATATTCACTAAAATACTAGTAGCAGATGTCTGTTGAAATTCAATATATGTTTACTACTTTTTCTTGTTTATGGCAAAAAATTATAGACTCATTTTCATACCCAATACTGATGTATTTGGAATTAAATCACTTTTATTTTTTTTTTTAGTTTTTAAAATATTTATTTATTTATTTTGGAGAGAGAATGAGAGAGCACCAGAGCAGTGGGAGGGGAAGAGAAAGAGAGGGAAGAGAATCCTGAAGCAGACTCCCTGCTGAGTGGGGAGCCCAATGGGGGGCTCAATCCTGGGACCCTGAGATCATGACCTGAACCAAAATCAAGAGGCGGATGCTCAACCAACTGAGCCACCCAGGTGTCCCAGAATTAAATTAGTTTTTAAAATGATTAAGTAAATGGGGATGCAAGATGTCAAATTTAGCTCATTTACCTAAATTCTCCTTTCTAAAGGGCCATAAAATTATATTAATGGAATCAGAAGAAAGGTACATTTGACAATGATGTTTTAAAAATGAGAGATTCCAATAGAGGATGAAAGAACTAATAAAACTTTCTAAAATATGGAACACCAAAGAAGCAGTAGCTTAGAACATGTGCAGAAAGCTCAATCATTCAATAAGGATTGGCTGTTGAGAAGGAAGATGAAACACCCAGCAAAATCTTGGCAATCGTTTGGTCTTCAGACCACACATATGGTGGAAGACCATAGTAAGAATGGGAATTTTAATGGGGACATAAGTCATTCTCCACTATGGAAGTGTTTAACTCATCCCTAAGTATCACCTCACCTCATTTTAAGAGAGTCATCTGAATCCATGTAGCTACTCTAAAAACCTTACAGGAAACTTTGAAATTGAAAGATGGGGCCTGAGAGAACCAAAGTTGAACCCCAAAGTAATGCCCTTTCTCAGTCTGATGTTTAGGAATCATAAAGATGGGGATCAAATTGCTCATTCAAAAGCAAAGCATTCTGATCCTCTATACCCATACAAGGCTCACTGACGGTCTCATTCTAAACCATAGAGAGACCCCTCAAACTGTTAGACATTGAGGGAAGATGGCAGTAAAAGAGAGTAAGCAATAGAAACTAACACAAAAGTGGAAAAGTGGAGAAGATGGCTAAAGGAACAGAAGATAATTTAAAACAATGAAAAGGAAATCCAACTAAATGTTTTCTGAAATATTTAAAAAATGAATAATGCAAAATCCAAAATCATTAAAAAAATAATAGGAGATCAAAAATAAGACTGAATTTAAAAGCAAATTGCTCAAAAAGTAAAGATCAGTAGTAGATGATAAAAATCAAGAAAACATAACAAAACAGAAAACAGAAAAGGAGAAAGCAAAAAAAGGCAGGGGGAGTGGTGCAGGGAAAGGACACAGAGAACATCAATCCAGTGGGAAGTGAGACAAACATCAAATTTATAGCAATTCCAGAAAGATTAAATGTGAAAAAAAGTTAAAGTTATTAAAAATTACATAAGAAAATTCCTATGACCTGAAGAGAGGAAGGAATATTCAAATTGAAAAGGCAGAACATTTAAGGTCTAGTCTTTTAGCAACTCTGAAGTTTAAAATACTGTATCCTTTAAAAAATAATAAAGGAGTGCCTCAATGGCTCAGTCAGTTAAGTGTCCAATTCTTGATTTCAGCTCAGGTCATGGTCTCAGGGTTGTGAAATAGAGCCCCACATTGGGCTCTGTGCTCAGTGTGAGTCTGCTTGAAATTCTCTCTCTCCCTCACCCTCTGCTCCTCCCCCTGCTCGTTTGCTCTCTAAATAAAATCTTTTTAAAAAAGGTAAGCAAAATCATTTTTAAAAAATTAATTAAAAAATACAGTATTGTTGACTATAATCACTATGCTGTGCCTTAACTCTCTAGAACTTACTAATCTTCTAGTTGCAAGTTTATCCCCTCTGACCAACATCTCACCAATGCTTCCACCTCCTAGCCCCGGGTAACCACCATTCTATTCTCTGTTTTTATTAGTTCAGCAAAGAAACAAAACAAAATAACACAAAAGCAAAAACAAAACAAAAACCAATTATCTAGAATAGTGAAAAAAAGGCATATAATAAGGTGCAACAAATATATCTTAGGAAAGCAGCGTAAAATTGATAATAAAATCAAACAAATATCTCACAATAAAAGAATGTGAAAAGCACCCTCCAGTGAATTTTGTTCTCTTATCTCAATTAATTTTTTTTATTGTAGTATAATTTACATATAGTAAAATTCTTTACTTTAAAATACTTTTTTAATGTACACTGTTCCATGAAACTGGACAGTCTTACACAATCAAATAACTATTACCGAAAATCAAGATATGAATTTATGCCTATCACCTGGAAAAGTACTGGGTGCCACTTTGCAGTCAATCCCTCCCTCCTTTCCCATCCTTGGCAACTATTGATCTCATATCTGAAGTTTTAGATATGAACTTTTGAATTGATTCATATCTGAAGTTCCATATCTGAAGTTTTAATTTTTCCAGAATGTCATACAAATTGAATTGCACAGTTTGTAGAATTTGGGGTCTGGCTTCTTGCACTTAGCATAATGCTTTTTGACATTTGTCCTTGTTTTTGCATGTATCAGTGGATTGTTCCTTTTTGTTACTGAGTAGTCATGGTACAGGTATGTATCACAGCTTGTTTAACCATTCCCCTACTGATGAACATTTGAATTGTTTCCAATTTTTTGTTCATTATGAATAAAAGTGGATGTAAACATTCACTTATAGTCTTTGTGTATGAATATGTGTTCATTTCTCTTGAGTATGTACTTACATGTGGAAAGGGTGGAAAATATAGGAAGTGTGTGTTTAAAAATATAAAAACTGCCGGATTATCTTCCAAAGTTGCTATACCATTTTTTATTTTCACCAAAAATTAATGAGAGCTCTGGTTGTGTTCATATATTGGCAAATTCAATATGTCAAGATGTGAGTTCTTCCCAAATTGACCTAGAGATTCAGTGCAATTGTCTTCACAATCCTAGGAGCTGTCTTTGTAGAAGTTGACAAGGAGATTCTAAAATTTATGTGGAAAAGCAAAAAAGCTAGACATGCCAAAAAAATTTTTTTAGAGAAAGAACAAAGTTGGGATATGCTCACAACCTGATTTCAAGAATTAATTTAAAGCTGTAGTAATCAAGATTATGTTTTATTGATAGAAGAATAGACACATAATATAATGAGATAGAATAGAGTACAGAAATAGACATACACATATATGGTCATTAATTTTTTTTCTTAGTAAGGAGACACTTCATTCAGAAGTATTATTCCAAGTGGAGAGAGGAACTGTGGCAGTGGAGAGAATGCTGTGCCCGTTAAATCTTCAAGGATCTCAAGAGTTTGGCAAATAGAGTTGTTGTTTTTAAAAATGAGAAAAAGCTTTGTTCCTATTGATCAGTGAGGTATCAGTTCAGCTAATTATGAGACCAAAAAATGGGAATATGGAGGGTCTGTGTCTGGCCTTGTCATAGGTAAGTAAGGGGACTGAGAATTGATCTGGGCATTGTTCCTGCAAAATCAGTTGAATCATCCACTGAGGAGTGATAGCAAGAGTCAATTTTTTTTTTTTAGTGTCAGGCATCTTAAAAGAGGGATACTGATAATGAAAAAGAGAAATATTAATATAAAATGTTGTATTAAACATTAATATATTAAATCATGCAGGAGGTTGGTAGATGGAAATCTTTTGATTATGCACCACTGCTTATTGAGTTTTTTGAAGTTAAGATATCAGTGCTCCTGAGTGTTATGCTATATGTTGGCAAATTGAACTCCAATTAAAAAAAAAAAAGATATCAGTGCTCTTTTTTTTTTTTTTTTTTTTTTAATCAGTGCTCTTAAAGGTGTTGCCCAGTCTTGGTTGCCTATCATATAAGAATTTGCATGATCTGGGCATTTTACCAGACTTCTTAAGTGACCAGACAGCAGCTTGTCCAAGAAGAAATCCAGCCCTTGTGTAGTCACTTTCAGGGATGAGTCCTCCGATGTATCTATCAAGTCAATGAGTACTCTCAGTGCTTTTTCAACAAGTGGGAGAAAGGACCAATTACATGGCAACCTAGAGTCTTGATAAGGATCCAGGCGATGAGGTTTCAGTTCTCAGTGATGCCAAATCAGGAGGGAGGAAGAAAAATGGGAAATGTTTGTTTGGAAAGTTGCAGTTGGATCCTAAAGGAAACTGCAAGAATTAAAAATTTGCTAATGATTAACAATGTGTGCAAGATGATAGGATTCGGTCCAATTTCCAGGTAGATAATAAAAGCATGCAGTTTACAAGAAGGTACAAAATAGCTTATAGACAATGAACAGGACCAGAATATTATAATCCACAATAGTATGCTATAGTTTACAATTGAAACAAACTTTCTCTCTTATAGTCATGCCCCTTTTCATCAAAGATAATCTCCAGGAAAGATTATTCTTGGTCACAAAGTATGTTTCTTATTAAATTTAGCCAGATTATTTACATGGGTGCAGCAAGAATGATAATTTACTACATAAGCCTTTTAAATTATGCTTTGCTGGATGTTTTTATAAGGAATTTTAAATTGGGCTTTTAAAAACCTCATAAGACTAGTAAGCAAAGCCAAGACCTCCCCAGCAGATTTCACCTGTAGTACCTATTAAATTTGGATAAGTTCCTCTCTTCTCGAAATTCCCCAAGTATCTTAAACTTCTTGGGCCTGCCACAAAGTGACCTTCCTTACTGACTTGAAGTGCTGGGAATCCTGTAAGCCAGGTGTCAGGCTGGCTCTTCCAAGAGGACTTTGTAAGCAGTGGCTTCAAAAAGCCAAGCTTAGTTCTTTCAAAATATCTGGTCATATCTGGTTCTATGAGCATCGTTTTCAAATATGGCATTCCAGTCAAAGCTTTAATTATATAACCAATGTTGCCAATTATGTTCTGTTGACAAGAAGAACAGATTTTTATTAAACCCATGCAAACAATTATTTTGCCTTGAAAATAATGATATTGAATAGGAGTTTCTGAATTCTGGAAGGATAAGGCAAGGAGAAAAAAATAAATGTTTCATCTCTATTTATAAAACTATAACCTACTCAACTGTTATAAATTATGACTAGTTCAAAAAAATGGGTTCATTACATTCACAAAATAAAATTGGTAACATGAATATTTTAAACAAAACCCATAAACATCCTTCAGAAGTTCATTCAGTCCTATGCAATTAATTCTCATTCAGTTTGATCTTGAATTAGGAGTCTCATGAACTCATCAGCTTCTCGACTAGACTTCTGTAAATCCTGACTCAGTTCCGTGGTTACTTAAGCAAGAAGTGCCCCAGAATACTTGGCATAGTCCTTTCTGTAGGTCTCATAGAAAGACAAGCGTTCTGGCTTGATTGCAAGCACTTTCAGGGAAGCCTCATATTAAAACAGAAAACTGTAAGGGTGACAAACGACTTAAAATAGCCATAGTTAAATATTTGATGAGACTTAATTATGAAAATAAATAAAATTGATGAGAAAATTTTATTGTTTCTGTGTCATACAACATTTAAAAAAAATATCTGAAAAAAAAACAAACAAACAAACAAAAAAATATCTGAAGTTATGACTCATGACACTCCACCATTGTCTATTATCAAGCAAAATAGCACCAAAACATATCATGGCCAGTAAGGACCATTGGCAGATCTCTAAGAACTTCACACAATTTCTGAAATATTTGTAACACTTTTCCCATACAAACTTTAACTAGGGAAGTTTAAGCATCTCTTCTGATTTGATAACACTTCCCATACAACTGAAACATATGAAATAAATCTAATTATTTATAGCCCTTCTCTTTAAAAAAATTTTTTTTATTGGAGTTCAATTTTCCAACATTTAGCATAACACCCAGTGCTCATCCCACCAAGTGCCCCCCTCAGTGCCCATCACCCAGTCACCCCAACCCCCCGCCCACCTCCCTTTCCACTACCCCTTGTTCGTTTCCCAGAGTTAGGTGTCTCTCCTGTTCTGTCACCCTCACTGATATTTTCACTCATTTTCTCTCCTTTCCCTTTATTCCCTTTCACTAATTTTTATATTCCCCAAATGAATGAGACCATATAATGTTTGTCCTTCTCCGATTGACTTACTTCACTCAGCATAATACCCTCCAGTTCCATCCACGTCGAAGCAAATGGTGGGTATTTGTCGTGTCTAATGGCTGAGTAATATTCCATTGTGTACATAGACCACATCTTCTTTATCCATTCATCTTTCGATGGACACCGAGGCTCCTTCCACAATTTCTAGCCCCTCTCTTTTTATATAGTGAAAGAGCCTTTATGATTTTCTCAGGATCCTCTGGGAAATCTCAAAAACAGTTTGAAATCAAGAAGATATCATTTAGGTTTATTTTTCCGGAATGCAAAATGTTACAAGTTGTCAGGAGGCATGAACACTTGTATGATTGTATAAAATCATGGGTCACTGAGAAGCAATATTTGGATACCCCTTTAACCAAAGTGACTATAACAGATTTCAGGTAGGGGCACCTGGGTGGCTCAGTCAGTTAAGTGTCTGCCTTCGACTCAGATCATCATGATCCCAGGGTCCTGGGATCAAGCTCCGCATTGGACCCCCTGCTCAGTGCGGAGTCTGCTTCTCCCTCTCCCTCTGCCCCTCCCTCCCTCTGGTGTGTACCACCAAATAAAAAATAAATAAATAAAATAAAATCTATCTCTCTCTCAAATAAAAAAAAAATAAAATCTTTTTAAAAAGATTTCAAATGTAAATATAATAACATAATTTTACAAAGCCTTAGCTTTTCAAATAACCCTTTGAGAAATATTAAAACATTATTCTTAAAGCAACTGAAATACCTTTTCATCACTGTAACCAGATGCTATGAAAACTTAAATCTGTACACACTTCATGAAATGTCTGTCCCAAATTTATTGGTACCAATGGGATTTTTCAACATATTGTACTGCATATCTCTATGAATAGGTTGTATTAACTGTGCAACTTCATTATCATAAAATAATTTTATCTTTTATCCTTTTAAAATTAAATACATTTCTTTTTCTAATTGGTCATTTCTATTAATTGGTATTTTTGTAACTGGACTTGACTGTGTTTATGATGCTTCTTTTAAGGACATAAGCAAAAATGTATGTTTTTTTCTTTCAGATATTGACATCCATTTGCTCATTCTTTAGCATGCTTTTATTAGATTTTCTAAACTACTGTGCTTCCTCAAAGTAATTACAATTCAGTTGTGACAAAAATTACAGTAAATGCTGACAAGTATCTTGGAGCATAGAAGAAATAAACTTTTTATTCTAAATGTGTTGTATTTTAACATAATTTTTCAAACATTTTAAGCAAATAATGGATTTTTCCTTAAGAAAAAAGAATCCCTTTGTGTATTTCTAAAAAAATGGGTATAACCAGACTGTGGTGCAATTGTAAATTTGAATTGTTACAGATATTTCTTTCAATACCTCTTTATTGTATTCCTTGATTTTTCAAGCGAAAAATCTAAGCAATACTATTCTCTTTCTCAAGCAATCCAAATGTGAAGGATAAAAGAAGTGTGGCGAAGGAAAGGAATATAATAGAAATTGTTTTGCCCTCTCCAACTCAAAGGTTAGAGCAACACACCATTATTGGAATGATGGCAATCCTGTGTGTGAAATACTACCTGGGTGAGGTTCAGCTTTTAGCTTAAAAAAGACAAAAGAAGCTAGTATCCCTCCATAGTTATAAATTAAAAACAGAAAATTGACACTGAATAAATCAGACAATTAAAATATTCTTAGTCCAAAGGTATCTAGAAGCTGTTGACTGATAGACTCAACCAACCACAGAGTTACAAAGGCATCATTACCAAGGAAATGGGTCTTCCCATCTGTTGTTTTTACTGCCGATCCTCTTTTCCCTGCCAGAACATGAAGGAGACATTAGAGACAGGTGATGCAGGGACAGATAAAAGGAAGTCTTTTCCAAGATAGAATGTTTTCCTGCAAAAATAACAAGGTAGAGTCTAAAAAATTAGTAATTTGAGACAATTGCAGCTTAAGATTCTCTTCCTTTCTCTATTGATTCACCAAGAATCACAGGGCTGTAAGGAAAAGTTACAGACCTTCTTATTTCTTTAGCATTAGATTAATGAAATGGCATTCACATATCCTATTTGTCAAATGCAGTTAACAAAAATCTCTGTTAATAAAAGTAATAAACTAAAATCGAATTGATTTAATTTTAAAAGGATAAAGGAAATGTATATGGGAATGGGAGGTATATATACTATGTTATACATATAAATAAAAGCAACCATTTGACTTAAAGTAACACTGAGAACATATCCTTGTTAGTATTCTAGACTTTTAGCATTAGAGATTTTTTCCTCTTTATTACTGAGGAATGCAGACTGTTCCTGGCCATCTGTAATCTCTGGGGATGGCTCCAGTGGCTCTTTCTTCAGCCTTGAGTTTCTTCACATTCATGCACTGATTTTTTTTTTTTAAGATTTTATTTATTTATTCATGAGAGACACAGAGAGAGAGAGGCAGAGACACAGGCAGAGGGAGAAGCAGGCTCCATGCAGGGACTCGATCCCAGGGCTCCAGGATCACACCCTGGGCCGCAGGCGGCGCCAAACCGCTCCGCCACCGGGGCTGCCCTCATGCACTGATCTGTCCACAGCTGAGGACTCCAGTGGAACCATCTGCAGTATTGAGCTCTTTCTCTATTGTGTTCTCTTCTTTCTTTGCGGCTCTCTTTTCTCTGGTACACTGACTTGTGAATTCTAGCCTCCCTCGCTTCTCCGGTTCTTCAGTATTTGTCCTCAAGCTCTGGTGCTTGTCCAGCTCAACGTTGGTTGTACCTTCCTAAAGTGCAGCCTGGTTGGATAGTCACTGGGACAGCAAACTGGGGCAACCACAGAGTTCCCCTAACTTGTTTTCTGTCTCTTAGTTGTCTAATTTCTGAAAACTTATGTTTCATATGTTTTGTGCATTTTTTAACTGTTAAAAGTGGGATGATTACTTTGGTACCTAGGATTCCATCATGGCTAGAAGTAGAATTTTGACCCAATTTTTGCATTCATTTTTCTGCTTTTCTTTTAGTTTCCCAATGTGTCTAGATACTCTTTTTTTTTCAGCTTTATTGAGGTGTAACTGGCAAATGAAAATTGTATGTATTTAAGCTCTACAACTTGATGTCTTCATGTATATATGCATTGTGATATAATCACCACAGTAAAGCAAATTAACATATTCATCATCTCACATGATTATCATTTTCTTTTTTGTGTGAGTAATGAAAACACTTAATATTTACTTTCTTAGAAAATTTCAAGTATATGGTACAGTATTATTTATTGTTAACTATAGGCACCCCGCTGTACATTCAATTCCCAGAACTTACTCATCCTGTATAACTGAAATTTTGTACCCCTTGACCAACATCTCCCCATTTCCCCCTCCCTTCTACTCCATGGCAGCCAGCATTGTATTCTTTGATTCTGTGAATCTATTTTATTTTTAAGATTTAGTTTATTTATTTGAGAGAGAAAGCAGGAAGAATGGGCAGAGGGAAAGGGAGAGAGAATCTCAAGCCGACTTTGCACTGAGCTCGGAGCCAACTCGGGGCTCAATCTCATGACCCTGAGATCAGACCTGAGCCAAAATCAAGAGTCGGTCATTTAACCAACTGCGCCACACAGGCGCCCTTCTGTGAGTCTATTTTAGGTTGCACGTGTGAGATCATACGGTATGGTCTGTTTCTGCCTTATTTCACTTAGCATTATGCTCTCCAGCTTCATCCATTTTGTAAATGACAGGATTTCCTTCTTTTTTAAGGCTGAATAATATTCCCTTCTGAGTATGTGCCTGCTTGTGAGCATGTATCACATTTATTTATTCATTCATCTATTGATGGACATTTAGGTTGTTAGATGTTTGTAAACAATGTATTGTTTTGTGAACTTATAAATATGAGTTTATTTTATTTTTTATTTTTTCATGCGAGTTTATTTTTAATCAGTTCTCAGTTTTAACAAATACTGGCATAAACAATTTTTTGATATTTCCTAGTTCTACTGTGCAAGATAGACCTAGACCAATGTTTCAGAAATTTCGTTGTGAATAAAACTCACACTAAATGTGTTGGCCAGTGCAGACTCTTTTTTGGGGGGGGCGGGGAGTCTTGAGTAGGGCCTAGTATTCTTCATTTCTATAATCTCCCAAGTGATTTCATTGCTGCTGCTTTTTGGACCACTCTGAATAGGGAATAGTATGGTTGGTAAACTATAGTTCATGAGGCAAATCCAGCCTTCTGCTTGTTTAAGTACTGTCCACGAGCTAAGAATTATTTTTATACTTTTTAATTAAAAAAAGGAAGAATGATATTTTGTCATACATGAAAATTATAAGAAAGTCACATTTTAGTGTCTGTAAATAAAGTTTTATTGGAATACTGCCATCCTCAATTGTTCATACATTCTCTATGGCTGCTTTCATGCTCCAATGAAAGAGAGTTGTGTCGTTATGACAGAGACTCCATGACCCACGAAAGTTAAAATATTTATTATCTAGCCCTTTAGAAAAAAGGCCAACCTCAGAGCATATATATATCTAAGTGGCATTGCTAGTTTTGGTATAAGCAGTTTTGGAAATGTTTTGGAAGTGGAAATATTTAAAAGTGTAGACTTTTAGCAGCAGTTGGGTGAAACTACATATTGCTCTTCATATTGGCCAACATATTAATTGGCTTTCAATGGATATAATATTGCATTTCTTGTGATTTTAATTTTTGCCACACAGATTACTAATGAAGTTGAAATTTATATATATATTCTGTTTGTGCATCACATATATCTCCTGTGAGGGCTCTGTTTATCTTTTGTTTTGTTTTTTTTCTTTTGAGATTTTTCATCTTTTGGGTGCTTACTGATCCTTTATATTGTTACAGTGATTTTCTATAAGTCACATAATATTGCAGAGATTTCCTTCTGGCTTGTTATAGTTTATTCCTTAACAAAATTTCTTAATTGCATTGAGTTACATTTGCCAATCTTTTTTTTAGAGTTAATGCTGCTTGTATCTTAAGACATTTTATCTAATCTGATGCATTAAATATATTGTCTTATATTGATTTGAAAAAAGTGTCATAGTTTTGCTTGTCAAAATTAAGCCTTTTAATAATGATGAAATTGGTTTTGAAAAATAGTTTAGAGGGATCCAATTGAATTCTTCTGCCAGAGTCACCAATTCTTCTACCACCCACATCTCCTCAAAGATATTCAGTGGCAACTGTAGCATAAATCCACTTTCCACATAAGCATGTGTCTGTTTATGAGCTGTTTATTTGCTCTCATGGCACCAAATCCACATAATCTCTGTAATAATAGCTCCATAAATAGTTTTGTTTTATATTAGGATATATCCTCACATTTGTTCTTTGGGGGAATATCTTGGCTGGTCTGGGTCCTTTTTGATCTATAAAAGTTTGGAAACAACTTGTTGATTTGAATGAAAAATCCTTTGAGGGAGTGCCTGCGTGGCTCGGTGGTTGAACGTCTGTCTTTGGCTCAGGCTGTGATCCCAGGGTCCTGGGATTGAGTCCTGCATTGGGCTCCCTACAGGGAGCCTGCTTCTTCCTCTGCCTGTGTCTCCAATTTTTTCTTGTGTCTCTCATGAATGAATAAATAAATAACATCTTTAAAAAGAAATAAATAAAGAAAAATCCTTTGGGAATTCATGTTGAAATTATATTGAATCAATAGGATAATTAGTGAATAAGTGACGTCTTTCCAGTATTGGGTCTTCTTAGCATTAATATGTTGATATTTATTTAGGTCTTCTTTATTGTCTTACCTTTTTAAAATGTATCTATGATGGGGTTGACCATATTTTATTGTTATAAATGATATATTTCCCTCCAATTTATCACATTTAAAATTTTTAAACCGAGAATTTAAGACTAATAGAACAATCACCTCCATATCTTCCATATAAATTCAAAAAGTATTCATATTTTCTCTAGAAATTGAGGGAGAGGGGATATAAAATATACTTTTTTTTTTTTTTGAGGTGAGAGAAGGGAAGAGGGAGAGGGAGACAGAGAATCTTAAGCAAGCTCCACACCTGGGACAGAGCCCAACCCAGTGCTTGATCTCATACCCTGAGATTATGACCTATACCACAATCTAGAGTCGGATGCCTAACCAACTGAGCCACCCAGGTGCCCCTAAAACATACTTTTAATATGAAATCTTTTATATGTGTATATGTATGTGTGTAACCATATTAATACTTTTGGCTAATTCAAGAACATTTAATCCAGTGGTTTTAACATTCTTTGGTGATGTTTGCCATGGGGTTTATAACATGGTTTTTTTTTCTCAATTCTATATCATTGCTTGTATATAAAGAAGACCTTTCAACCCCCTTCTCACTCTTTTTTGTATGGTTTTGTGTGTATCACATTGATTTTTATTTATTTTGTAATAATGATTTTGATTTATTTTATAAATAAATTATAATCTGTTTTGTAATTTATTTAATTACGATAAATTAAAGTCATTGTTTTAGATGATCATATTGTTCCCAACTTGACATTTCTGAACCCTTCAAACTGGTCCCTATGTTATAGTGACATAATTCCATTTGTATTTTAGTGCTTCCCCACATACTGGCACAATATGACCTGGCTTACTTTGTATTTTTCTTTTTGTAAACTTAAAATGAAGATTTTTCCCAAGAGCCCTCTGTAAGGGTCTGTCACTGCAGTATCATTTCCTTTAGGTCCTTTCAGGAGACAAACTAGAGATTATATGTGTTCCAAAATTATGTGTTCATGTGGTTATTTCCCATAAATTTATTGTTGCAAGGGCTTCTTTAAATATTATATTTTATATGTGTATCTCTTTTTCCCTACAGTGAAGTATCAGTTTCTAATATATTCATTTGCTGGTTTTATACTGTAATATTTATAAAATTGTTTCAAAATTGCTATATTACTACTAACATAAATATTCTTTGCAGTTAGACTACTGTGCTAAAATTTACAGAAAATAATTATTTTCTCTGCGTGGTTATATTGTCAATTTGATATACACTCAGTTTTATTTGTTTCTTTTCTATTCAACATTTTATGTACTTTTTAAAAAAGACTTTATTTTTAAGTAATCTCTACACCCAATGTGGGGCTCAAACTTACAACCCCGAGATCAAGAGTCACATACCCTATGGACTAAGCCAGTCAGGTGCCCCTATTAACTTTTATATTTCAATATATGAACTAGTTACATGATTAAAAAACTAAAAAACATAAATGATACATTCATATATCACACTCCCATTCTATCACCTAAAATGATAACATTTCCATTAAGTCTTCACTTTCACTTCTTGTATTTCTTTGTGGAGAAATAAGCAAGTATATAATATTAGTATTTCCCATTTCTTGAACAAGAAGAAGATTACTATATATAGCTCTGCACCTAGCTTCTCACTCTTTGCTTAATCCTATAAATCACTCCATATCCATAAATTGAGATGCATGTCATTTAGTTTTATTATTACATAGTATTTCATCATGTGGATGTAGCATAATTTAGCCAGGTAGTCTTCTTTATATGCCATTTCTTGATACTTTATCATTATAAATAATGCCACAATAAATAAGCTTGTGTCTATGATGCTTATACATTAGTGGAAGTGTGTCTTCACAATAAGTTTCTTGAAGTGGGATTTCTGGGTCGAATGCATGTTTAATTTTTTACTATTACTTCAGTATAGGTTCTACAATTTCTTGCTTGCATTAGGAATGTAAACCATGTCTCTGGGGATCCCTGGGTGGCTCAGTGGTTTAGCGCCTGCCTTCCGCCCAGGGCATGATCCCGGAGTCCTGGAATTGAGTCCCATTTGGATGCTCCCTGCATGGAGCCTGCTTCTCCCTCTGCCTATGTCTCTGCCTCTCTCATTCTCGTTCTCTCTCTCTCTCTCTCTCATGAATGAATAAATGAATAAAATCTTTTTTTTTAAAGGGAATGTAAACCGTGTCTCTATATGGTCAGGATGTTTTGGGATTTCTTTTTTTAAAGTTATAAATTGGATTTTAATATGGTTTTAACTTGTATTTTTCTTATTAAGATTGATACTTAACAATTTTTCACATATTTAAGGGCCAACTATTATATATTTAACACCCATATTTATGTCTTTTTCTGGTTGTCTATTGTGTGTTAGATCTTTCTTCTTCCTCTCCTCCCCTTCCTCACCTCTCCCTACCTCCTCTTCTTCCTCTTCTTCTTGTTTTCTTTTTTTTAAGATTTTATTTATTTATTTGACAGAGAGAGAGAGAGAAAGAGAGAGAAAGGGCACAAGCAGGGGAGTGGCAGGGAGAGAGAAAAGCCGACTCCCTGCCAACCAAGGAATCTGACATGGAGCTTGAGCCCAGGATCCTGGGATCATGACCTGAGCCAAAGGCAGATGCTTACCCGACTGAATCATCCAGATGCCCCTCTCTTCTTTTTGATGTAGATGTCATATAATTAGAGTTATATCATGTGGTATAAGGTATGGAATCCGTTTCATAATTTTGTAAATGGCTAATCAGTTTCTATACCTCTATTCATTAAAATGTCCAAAACTTCTCTCTGAACTACTTTGCTCCTTTGCTCTGTCCATTTATATACCAATATCAAATTGTTTTATTTGTGGAATTACTATATTTTCATACATAAAACTAGTCTCCCCTACCTCACTTTTGTATAATGTAGCATATTTATTTTCCATATAAAGTTTCAGATCAATTTGTCTAGTTTGTTTAAAAAATATTGTTAATTTTATTGGATTCATGTTAAATTTATATATCAGTTTTGAGAGAATTGACATCTTCCTGATGTTGATTCATCTTGTCCAAGAGGAACTGGTGTCTTTCCATTTTTTTCAAATGTATTTTGTTGTTTTTCAACAGAATTTGCACATTTCCTTCATATTTTTGAACAGATTTGGTTCTGATAATTCTATCTTTTAAAGTTTTTCTTTACCTTTTTTGTAACTATTCTAAGGGGGTATTTTTTCCATTATAACTTCTTCTTTTTTAAAAAAGATTTTATTTATTTATTCATGAGAGACACACACAGAGAGAGAAAGAGAGGCAGAGACACAGGCAGAGAGAGAAGCAGGCTCCATGCAGGGAGCCCGATGTGGGACTCGATCCCGGGACTCCAGGATCACACCCTGGGCTAAAGGCAGGCGCTAAACCGCTGAGCCACCCAGGGATCCCCTCCATTATAACTTCTAATTAATTGATTATGAACAGTATCATATTTCCCATGATTATTTTATATCCTAATAATTAACTTATTGTTTATATTGTATTGTTAGTTTTAGCATTGTGTCCCATCTGTATTTTGGGTACACTATATCATCTGCAAACAGAGAGTTTTATCAGTTCATTCCAATTCTTATTATTTTAATTGTTTTTTCTAATTACAGTGGCTTAATATTGAGTGTATTAATACATTAATAAGTGTGAGCATCAATATAATACATCTTCTCTTAGCAGAAAGAAGAAACAATATTTCACCCTTTGGTAAGATGCTAGCTTTATGCTAAGGTGTATCTCTTTGTCTATCCATCTCTGAATCTATGTATCCATGTCTATCTGTCCATCATCTATCTAATCTATTTATCATTTATCTATCATCTTACTATCCATCAATAGTTAAGGAAGTTCCCATTGATTCCTGGTTTAAACTGCTTTTACCAGGAATGTTTGTGGAATTTTGTCATTATATTTTTGGCTCTAATCTCATTTTGAGTATCTTTGTAGAAATTGAAAGCAGACTATAAATGGAATCCAAGCCCCTCTTCCCAAAGAACTATACCATAAACAAGTAGGGTTGATTTTAAAAATGCAATTCTTGTTCAATATTATAAAATATATTAATATCATTCACTACTTCTAAGATGTAAGAAGAATTGAAGTGAGATCAGTTTATGGTTTTACTCTTTGTGTAATATTCATTGGATTTAGATATCAATGCTATTCTTGCTTCATTTTAAAAAATTAAAGATATAAATCCTTATGATCCAGCAATCCCACTTCTAGATATTTATCCAAAAGAACTGAAATCAGAATCTCAAAGAGATTATTTGTGCTCTCATATTTATTCCAGCATTATTCACAATATCCAAGATCTGGAAACAAAATAAATATCAATAGATGGACAAACAGATAAAGAAAATGTAATATACACTTTAATGGAGGCATATTATGGTAAATTGTACTTTTTAATAAATCATCCATTTCACAGAGGTTTTCAAATGTACTTGCAAAGAGTTTGGCAAATGACTTCCTCAGTGTCAATGGTTATTTCAGACCAACTGTAAATTGTACTTGTTTTCTTGGTTAGTTTTCCAAGGGTTATCTATTTCATTAATTTTTCACAGAAATAAGGCTTTCATTTATATGCAGTTGTAGTACTTTTCTGTTTCAAATGCATTCGTTTCTTTTTTTTTTTTTTAGATTTTATTTATTTGAGAGACAGAGAGAGAGAGAGCTCACAGGGCAAGAAGGAGCAGAGGGAGAGAGGGAATGTCAAGCAGACTCTGTGTTGAGCATAGAGCTAATCACAGGGCTTGATCCCACAATTCTGAGATCATGACCTGAGCCAAAATCAAGAGTTGGACGCTCAACCGACTGCACCACCGAAGTGCCCCAAAGGCATTCATTTCTGCTGTAATCCCTATCATTTCCTTTTTTGCTCTCTTTTATTTTGTTGTTTGTTTTTTGGATTTTTGAATGAGGTATTTAATTCATGTATTTTTTTTTCTTTTTCATTTGTTTTGATATGAATATTTAGGGTATGACTACTATATCACTGCTTTAATTCTATTCCATAGAATCTAAAATGCACTATTGAGCTTTTATTTATTTTTTTAAATATTTTATTTGTTTATTCATGAGACACACACACACACACACACGCACACACAGAGGCAGAGACATAGGCAGAGGGAGAAGCGGGCTCCTTGCAGGGAGCCTGATATGGGACTCAACCCCGGGATCACAACCTGAGCTGAAGACAGACACTCAACTGCTGAGCCTCCCAGGCATCCCACTATTGAGCTTTTAAATTTCTAGATAGGATGGTCTTTCCAAAAAATATGTTTATTTCTAACATATTGAATTGTGAACCAAGTAAATAGTTTTTATTATTTCTACACATTAAGCTTTCTTTTTAAAAAATTTTATTTATTTATTCATGAGAGACACAGGCAGAGGAAGAAGCAGGGACTCCAGAATCACACCCTGGGCTGAAGGCAGGCGCTAAACCGCTGAGCCACCCAGGGATCCCCATATTAAGCTTTTCTTTGTGACCCAATTAATCTCATAATTGTTCCAAATACACTTGAAAAAATGTGCATCTTCAATTACTGGGGTGCAAAATTATATATTCAATTAGATGGACTTTATTAATGAGTGTGCTTAAGGCTTCTATATCTGTACTGATTCAGTTCACTTCACTTGACTTGGTTTGAGAGTCGTATATTAACCACTCATATTAATAGTGTGTTTCTCTCTATTACTCTTAGCATCTCGTGTAATTTCTGCTATAAATTATTTAGGGCATAGATATATTCATTCATAGCTATTATGTCTACATTGTGAATTTGACTTCACAATTATCATTTCTTTCTTTCTTTCTTTCTTTCTTTCTTTCTTTCTTTCTTTCTTTTTTCTTTCTTTCCTTCTTTCTTTCTTTCTTTTTTCTTTCTTTCTTTCTTCTTTCTTTCTTTCCTTTCTTTTCTTTTTTATGATTTTTTTGGCCTTAATTCTGCCTTCTCAAATATCAACACTGCATCCACTCCTCTTTGTTTGTTTGCGGGTTTTTTTATAGTCTCCCAATATACTTTCTTTTATCACTTTATATTTAGTTTTTCTAATTCACCTTTTAAAATTTATGTCTCTCTGGGATTTTGTTTTTGTTTTGTTTTGTTTTGGTTTCGTTTGGTTTGGTTTGGGGGGATTTTTTTTTGAGAGAGAAAGATCTAGGTGGAGGCCTGCAGAAGGAGAGAGAATCTCAAGCAAGCTCCACACTCAGTGCAGAGCCTCGTGTGGGGCTCCATCTCAGGACTCCAAGATCAAGAGCTGAGCAAAAATCTAGAGTTGGAAACTTAAGTGACACCCAAACGCTCCAAAAGTTGTCTTTTGATTTCAACACAAACTTGGGTTTTGCCTTCTAAGCCACTCTGAAACTAATTTTTTTTTCTTCCTTCCAAGCCACTCTGAAACTAATTTCCATTTAATAGGTGAGTCTAGCCTATTTGCTTTTATTGAAATGGTTGACATGAGTAATATAATTAGATTCTGCTCTGTTATTTTATGCTATGTTTAAATGCGTTATATTTTATATATGGTATTTTGCTATCTGATCTCCTTACTGATGTGCTAATTTTTTGTTTGTACTTAGGAAGGTGCTTTTGTTTTGTTTTGTTTTAAGATTTATGAGATTTATTCATGAGAGACACAGAGAAAGGGGCAAAGACATAGGCAGAGGGAGAAGCAGGCTCCCCATGGGGAACCCGATGTGGTACTTGATCCCAGGATCCCGGGATCATGATTTGAGCCAAAGGCAGATGCTCAACCACTGAGCCACCCAGGTGCCCCAAGAAGGTTTATTTAGGTTTTTTTTCCTAGTTATTACCTTTAAACTAATACTCTAACATTATTATCCTTCTTTTTCTTAGTCATGTTTGGTTTTTAATCTTTAAATATTAGTCCTTCCCACCCAATAACATATATGAGGCAAAAATGTACTTAATCTAAATTTTAATTCTCGGGATCCCTGGGTGGCGCAGTGGTTTGGCGCCTGCCTTTGGCCCAGGGCGCGATCCTGGAGACCCGGGATCGAGGCCCACGTCGGGCTCCCGGTGCATGGAGCCTGCTTCTCCCTCTGCCTGTGTCTCTGCCTCTCTCTCTCTCTCTCCTCTGTGACTATCATGAATAAATAAAATAAAATCTTTAAAAAAAATCTAAATTTTAATTCTCAATTTAAAAAATCCTATTACATCTATTTGATGAAACCAAAAACATTTATGTTTCAATCTTCAATTCTTAACTCCATCTGTGTTCTTGATCTCAACCAACCATTAAATCCATCTGGAGCCCACTACCAGTCATCTTTTTGAAGTTTATCATATAATCATCAGTGAGTTGTATGAAGCTTATTTTCTAGTTATGAGTGTAGTAGGACTGTAAGGGCTTGTGAGAACAATATTCTCTGAGATCTGGCATGTATGACAATGTTTTTCTTTAGCTTTGTGTTTGAAAGACACATTGTCCTTGATTCTCACTTTATTTTCTTGTATTTCTTGAAAATGTTCCTTCTTTGTTGCTTTGCTTTGTGTATTGCTATCAAGAAGTCAGATTTAAACTTGATTTTTTTTCCTTTGTGAGTGACATTCTTTTCAGCTGGAGATCCAGCAGAGTTCTTTATCTTTTAAGTTGAATCATTTTACTCACATAGGTTTCAGAATTGACCAGTCTGGATTTTGTACATTTGCTCCTTCATCTACCTTCTGTATGTTTTCTTTTGATGCACCTTACTGTCCACTCATTCTTTCTCTCTTGCTGAGTGTAATGTTGTTGTTGTTGTTGTTGTTGTTTCTTTTATAGCTAGTTATATATTATTTAGCTCTGTACATTTCATATGAAATAAAGTGGAAATAATTCAAAGATTTAGATGATGAAGTCTTTCCCTAAAGATTTATATTTGTTGGCTTCATTCTGCAGCAGGGTTTTCTCTCTAGTTTGTAGCCTTTCTGGATGTTTTCTTGAGCTCCTCCTTTTGGCAGAACCTGAATTCCTTCATTGTTTACCAAACCCTATGAATCTGAAGCCACTGTTTCTTAGACACTAAGCAGCATCTTTAAATCTTAAGAAATGTCTTGATGGTAAATTCAATCCAAAGTCTGGGATTATCTCCATCAGGTTTCCTTTTTCTCTTTAGATATCAACAAGGTATTCCAACAGATGTTTTCTGTTTTATAGTTTCTCAAATTTTCTAGATATTTCTAGATATTCTTAAAACAAAATAGTTTTGTTTTAACAAAATAGTCCTCATTCCAAAATGAAGTACTTTCTTTCCCTTTTATCACTTCTGAAAGGTTCAATTTATTTAGCTTGTGATCAGTTGATACTTCGGAGCAAAATTTTGTGGTCAAGATATGTGGTGTTGTTTAGAGTATTTATAGTAATCTTTATCTCCATAAAATACAATAGCAGAGAATTAGTATTTACTATCTTGGATGAATATTGACAGGATATTAAGGCATGACAGGATATTAAGCCATGACAAAGAAGTCATGAGCAATGTTAGATTAGGTGCATAGGCTAGAGGGGAAGGCACCACCATGTATCATAGAGCAGAAACAGTGCATTTTCTATGGATGGCTAGGTCCAAAGATTTATTGTCATAATATTTTGTATATTTGTATTTAATATCTGTTTAGTTTATACAGCTTCTGTGGTTTTATCATTGAAAAAACGTTTAAAGTAAATCTTAATATTATTTTTCTGTCATTTTCCCCTTGCTGAATCTCTCTAGAATTGTGACAGATGTTTGTCTTTCTAAGCATCAACTTTGAATATTGTTCAGCGTTTGCTCCCTTTGGCTTTTTGTTCTTAGGTTTGTTTTTTTTTTTTACTGTTTGTTGGTAAGTCCTTAAATTTGATAATTAGTGCGTTAATTTTCATACTGTCTGGTTTCCTAGTGTAAGTATTTAAAGCTATCATTTTTCAGCTCTAGTTGCAACTTTCAGGTTTTGATTTGGAGTATTTTTTATCATTTGGTTAGAAATATTATCTTTCTTTTAATATATTTTTGACCTATACATTTTGGAAATATTTTGAAGATTTTTAATTATTTTCATTTTTCTTAAAATGTATTTTTAATTTAATTTCTTCTTCTTCTTCTTCTTCTTCTTCTTCTTCTTCTTCTTCTTCTTCTTCTTCTTCTTCTTTCTTCTTCTTCTTAAGTAAACTCTAGGCCCTATGTAGGGCTTGAATTCATTACTCCAAGATTAGGAGTCACATGTTCCACCAACTGAGCCAGCCAGGTGCCCCTAATTTAATTTCATTTTTATTTAAGACAATATATTTATGTTATTTCATCTGTTCAATTTATTACTTATTAGAATAATAATGTTAAAATTTCCTAAAATATTGGTTTCTTTATGAAGTTCTTTGTCACTCTTTTGGAATATTTTGCTTAAATGTTATAAACCATGTTAGTAGATCCATACAAGTTTAGAATTAAAATATTTACTACATATAAAGTAACCATTGTGACTTTGATACTGATTTCAAATCTATTTTAGTTGATAATGATAAGTCTTTTTATCTATATGTTCCTATTCTTTCACATTCATTTATGTTCATCTTTTTTGTATTCTTTTGCTCTATATGTGTCTGTTGTAAACAGCTTGCTTTTGAGTGTTCCTTGAGTGCCCTACCAATTCATCATGATTTAAAATTAAATGAAGTTTTTAAAAAATCAAGTGGCCCCAAATCAAACCAGAACCTGCTTCAGTCTGATATTTCTTTCCGGAATCATCTTATGGGGTTTCATTTTTTTCTTTTGGTTTCTTGGTATGTTTGTTTTTAAACTTCTACCCAGTGCCTAAACTGAGTTTGGTGAATTTCTTTTGGCTTCTTTCTCTATAGTGGGTTTATTACATATTCATAATTCGTTTTAATGTAGGGATTCTCCCATTGGATTATCCATCATGGCAGGTTCTAGGTTTTAAATTCTTGCCATGATACCCGGTTTTTACACTTAAATCAAAAGCAAGTTTTGGTGCTTCTTTACCACCAAGGGTTTTTGCCTATGCCTCGTTTTGGGAAATCTAGAGAGTTCTTACCTTTATGTCAACTCAACTATGTATATACCAATACATTTTTTTAAATGTATAAATTTTTTTGTTGTTTCGCTTATCCCCTGTTTCTCTTTTCTTTTATACTTTATGTATCATTTCTTTCATTTTTACTTACTTGGCAAATGCTTTTACTGATTTTTAAATGTAATTATTAATTCTAAGAGGACTGTCTTATTCTGTTTCTTTATATCTCACCTAGATGGATATTTTTCTCAAATCTCTCTAAAATTACTAGTTAAATAGTTTTATTAAATAAACTTTTTAAAAAGCAATTTCAGGTTCACAGCAGAATTCAGGAGAAAGTACAGGGATTTCCCATGTATTTTCTACTCCTATACATGCATGGCCTCCCCCATTATCAACATCCTCTAACAGAGTGAAACTTTTGTTAGAACTGGTAAACTTACTTGGACACATCATAATGACTACAAAGTGCAGAGTTTACCTTAGGTTCACTCTTGGTATAGCACATGCTGTGGGTTTGGATAAATGTAAAATAACATGTGTCTTTCAGTATGGTGTCATACAGAATATTTTCACTGTCCTAAAAATCCCCTGTGCTCTGCCTTTTCATCCCTCCCCACCCCTAGCAACCACTAATCTTTTTACTGCCTCCATAGTTCTTTCTATCCAGGAGGTCATATAGTTGGAATGATAAAATATGCAGCCATTTCAGGTTGGCTTCCTTCACTTAGTAATATGAATTTAAGGTACCTCCATATCTTTTCATAGCTTGTTTGCTCATGTCTGCCTAGTGCTGAATAATATTTCATTGTCTATATGTACCGCAGTGTATTTATCCATTCACCTGCTAAAGGATATCTTGGTTACTTCCATGTTTGGCAATTGTGAATAAAACTGCTATAATATCCTCCTGCAAGTCTTGGAGTGGACATAATCTTTCAAATCCTTGAGTAAAAATACCAAACAGTGCAATTACTGGATCATATGTTAAGAATGTGTTTAGTTTTCGTTGGTGGGAATGCAAACTGGTTCAGCCACTTTGGAGAACAGTATAGAAGTTCCTCAAAAAGCTAAAAATAGAACTACCCTATGACCTAGCAATTGCACTACTAGATATTTACCCAAAAGATATAAAAATACAGATTCAAAGGAATAAATTTATTTATTTATTTACATGCACCCCAAAGCAACATTATCAATAATAACCAAACTATGGAGAGAGCCCAAATGTCCATCAACTGATGAGCAGATAAAGATATATATATATACATGTATATATATATATGGAATATCACTAAGCCATCAAAAAGAATGAAATCTTGCCATTTGCAATGACTTGGTTGGAGCTCAAGTGTATTATGCTTAAGCAAAATAATTCAGTCAGAGAAAGACAAATACCATATGATTGCACTAATTTGTGGAATTTAAGAAAGAAAACAGTTGAATATATGGGAAGGGGGAAAAGAAAAAAAGGAGAGAGGGAAACAAACCATAAGAGACTCTTAAAGATAGACAACAAACTGAGGGTTGATGGAGGGAGGTGGCTGGGGGATGGGCTCAATGGGGGCTGGGAATTCAGGAGGGGACTTGTGATGAGCACTGGGTGTTGTATATAAGTGATGAATCGCTTAATTCTCCAGAAACCAATATTGCACTGTATGTTAAGTAAAATTTAAATTAAGAAAGAAAAATTTTAAAAAACAATGGGTTTAGTTTTATAAGAAATTGCCAAACTGTCTTCCAAAGTGGCTCTATCATTTTGCATTCCCACCAAAACTAAATGAGGGTTCCTGTTGCTTCACTTACTTGCCAGCACTTGGTGCTGTCAGTGCTTTGGAATTTTTTGTAATTTTAACAGGCATATAATGGTATTTCATGATTGTTTTAATTTGTAATTCCCTAATAACATATGATGCTGAACACCTTTTTATCTGCTTATTTGCCATATGTGGTGAGATATTTTGCCCATTCTTATGGTTACTATGTTCTTAATGTTGAGTTTAAGAATTCTTTGTACATTTTAGAGAACAGTCCTATCTGAGATATGTCTTTTGCAAATATTTTCCCCCAGTATGTGGCTTGTCTTACTATCTTGAGAGTGTTGTTGGCAGAGAAGAGGTTTTTAATTTTAATGAAGTCCAGTTTATTAATTATTTTTTTTGTGGATTATACATGGAGTGCAGTGCTTTGCCCTTTGACATCACTTCTCTGACAAATCTAAGAGAAGTTGTTAATTTTTTAATTTGTTCAGCTTTTTCCTTGTTGTTAGGATGGCGTGACAACTTCTAGGCTCCTGATATGCCAGACCAGAAACTAGATATCTAATTAACAGGTCTTTAAAAATAAATGTCTTCCATTCCTTAAATTATCCTTTTTTCTTCAAAATTTATTTATCCATCTATCTATTCAGCTCTCATCTATTTATCTACTTAATATATGTTAATATATATTTCTTAGTCTTTTTTTCCATGATCCAGGATTTCTCCAGAGGTCTGGTGGTCATTGGATGCCCCTTTACATTAATGAATGAATTAATAGAAAAAAAAAAGACAGGATATCTATCTGTATCATTATTCCTTCATTCAGTTCAACTTAGAGTTAACCATGGGAAAAAGTCTTTAAAAAAACATTTTCATTCTCCCATGGCTGCCCAACTTTCAAGATCTCTTATCCTCACAACGGGAGTATTAGCAAGATCTGGGAAACTCGAGCTACGTACTTTCAGATAATCAATATCTTGCCAGAAGAAATGTTCAACCTCTCATCTGCACCTTCCCAAATCCCCCATATTTTGGGACCATGTTTCGTTGCCATCACGTGATACACATTATTTCAAATTCTGTATTTGAATTAAATTCAAATTCTGTATTTGCTCAATAATGCTCATTCATAACCTCAAAGTCAATATTCAGAGTGCTTTCACAGTCATTCATAGATATGTGCACAGTGATGAAAAATTTGAGTTTTGCTCAACGTGCATGTTCCTAGCTGAGATCAAACAAGGCAACACTCTGCTTCTTTGTTTTAGCTCTCATAAATAAGTGTCCTTTTTGAATTCTTTTTGATGCCATATTTTTTGTGATTTTTGTTAGCGATTACACTTTTTTAAAATGGCCCCCAATGTGTATTGTTGAACTGTTATCTAGTGTTCCTGTATGCAAAAAGGCTATGGTGTGCCTTATGGAGAAAATATATATGTTAGATAAGCTTTGTTCAGACATGAGTCATAGTGCTGTGGACTGTGAGTGCAATGTTAATAAATAAAATAAGGTGTCTTTAAATAGAAACATATATAAAACACAGTTAGGTATTGATTAGATGGTAAAATATTGTGTCCAGAAGCTCACAGGAATCAAACTCTGTATTTCCCCTAGGAGCAATAATTCAGAATTCACTAATTCATTGTGTGCAGTGACTTTATAGAACATAACTACAACAAATAATGAGAATAACTATACTCCAAAACTTGTAATTGGAGGTTGTAGTTGTATATTGATTCATTGGAAATACTTATATTTTGGCTTCATTTCTTTTCTTTATTTGAGATGATATATTTTTTAAGACTTATATATTTACTTTAAAAAGAGAGATGACACAAGTCGGGGGAGGGGCAGAGGGAGATGGAAAGGAAGAGAATCCCAAGCTGACTCACTGCTGAGTATGGAGCCGGACATGGGGCTCAGTTCCGCAGCCCTGAGATCATGACCCTGAGATTTTGACCTGTGCCAAAATCAAGAGTTGAAGTCTTAACCAATCAAGCCATCCAGGCACCCCTTCATTTGGGGTGGTTTTATGGAAGATGCTAGAAAATGGGTTTATTGCACAGTCTTTATTTTTTTTTTTTTATTTTTATTTTTTTAAAGATTTTATTTTATTTATTCATAGAGACAGAGAGAGAGAGAGAGAGAGAGAGAGAGAGAGAGAGAGAGGCAGAGACACAGGCAGAGGGAGAAGCAGGCACCACACAGAGAGCCTGATGTGGGACTCGATCCCGGGTCTCCAGGATCATGCCCTGGGCTGCAGGCGGCGCTAAACCGCTGCGCCACCAGGGCTGCCCTATTGCACAGTCTTTAACCAGAAATATAATATATAATTTTACCTTTGGAATACTGACCTAAAGTTTGTTTTTCTAAAATGATTCTGTGACAGATGTACCATAATAAGTAAGATGCTAATAGTAGTATAGAAAAAAAGGGCTTTTGGGGGATCCCTGGGTGGCTCAGCGGTTTGGCGCCTGCCTTTGGCTCAGGGTGCGATCCTGGAGTCCTGGGATCGAGTCCCGCGTCGGGATCCCGGCATGGAGCCTGCTTCTCCCTCCTCCTGTGTCTCTACCTCTCTTTCTCTTTCTTTCTCTCTCTCTGTCTATCATAAATAAATAAATAAATAAATCTTTTTTTAAAAAAAAAAGAAAATACTGGCTTTGGGGTACATAGGAACTTTTTGTATTATCTTAGCATTTTTCTGTAAATCTAAAATTATTTTTAAATTAAACAGTTATTTTGAAAACTCATGATCACATAAGTGGATAAAGTTAAAGAAGATATCTCTTTTTGTCTTAAATTACAGCATAAAATGTTACATTTGTGTCCTCCATCAAAATGCTGTCACAACACCAGCTTGGTCAAAAATCGCTCTTCTATTACTTGTTTTTCATGTGGTTATAAGGAATACTGCCTTAGCTGAAAATAGCCATAAATAACCCTAAAGAGTAGGCTTTGCTCTTAATTCTTAACTGAGATTCTGTTAGCTAAGGAAGGTGAGAAAAATGCTTTCTTTCACAGGCAAAGTGCCATGGATTCTTTGGCATTTAAACTGCCCACTGTACTTTTAAGCTACAAAACCATTCCTTTTTGGCAGATGTACCTAAGAATCACACTGCAAATAAGAGAGAAGCCTTTCTACTCATGCTTTTAATCTCTTTACCATGTTATTTTTGAATCATCATTGATTACTTTCATCCCAGATTTCGATGTGAAGATAATTATTTATTTATACCGCAGAGTTGAATAAATGTAGTCTTTCCATGATTGTCACTTTCTAAATGGCATCCCAACGAGGCTTAGGTCTCTATTGTATTTTTTAACCTTGAGCAAATTTGTCAAACATCAACTTTTTTGAGTTTAACTTCTAGTAAATGACCTAGTTAGATAAAAGTCATTTTAATGTTTATAACTAGCCAGCAAAAGGTACAAAGTAGAAGAACCATGGATAATATGGTGACAACCCAGAACAGAATAATAGAAAATAAAATGCTGGAAGAAAGGTTCAAGCGGAGAATTTTCAGTGAGTTGACTCCTCACTACAATTATCATTATAGTAATAAGTTGTAAGTGTAATGGACTTGTCTTTTTTTTTTTAATTT
Organism: Canis lupus familiaris; assembly: GCF_011100685.1. Lineage (NCBI taxonomy): Eukaryota > Metazoa > Chordata > Mammalia > Carnivora > Canidae > Canis > Canis lupus. The sequence continues at coordinate 22,245,601 of NC_049260.1, read as the reverse complement.
TTATTTTATTTATTTATGATAGTCACATAGAGAGAGAGAGAGAGAGGCAGAGACATAGGCAGAGGGAGAAGCAGGCTCCATGCACCGGGAGCCTGACGTGGGACTCGATCCCGGGACTCCAGGATCCCGCCCTGGGCTGAAGGCAGGCGCTAAACCACTGAGCCACCCAGGGATCCCCTCACTATGCTTTCTTATGAGAAGAGAATATTTCTCTCTTGATGGATGTACAGGGATGAGGGTCAGCCTATGTGGATATAATCACAGGGATCCCTGGACTTGTCTTTTTGTCTTCCAAGTATGTGTCTCTTTCTTGAATGACCCCACAAAGATTCCAAGTAATCTTGCTTAGCCCAGGGGCTAACCCTACCATACCATCCCCAAGCGGGATCTCTTAAAGTTCCTCAGAGTGCTCCTTCTTCTTGGCCTCACTGATTTGCCAGACAAGAATCCTTCTGAGGCTGTTGCCAGAACTATAGGGATATATGATCTTTCTTTTACTTCTGTAACTGTAAATTGTAAATATCAGGATTTTCCTGTCACGTCAAGGCCCTTTATGAGAATAAAGTCAATACTAAGGAAAACAGATCTGAGAGATGAAGAAAAGGCCAATGACAGTTTTGAACACCTCTATCTGGCCAGGCCAAATGAAGGCCTATTAGTGTGCTTCCAATGTGAGCCAATTATATGAGCCCATTTGTTCCATTTACAATTTAGTTTATGTTTTTATAAAGCTAAACTAAAAATCTTATATAACACATTGATACTTTTTAGACATGTAATATGTGCTAGAAACTGTGTTAAATGCTTTAAATATATGATCTCATTTAATTTCCACAATAACCATGTGAAGGAGATTCTATAATTAACACGTCTGAGGTTATAAATAACCTATAATTAAATATGAAAGAGTTTAGCATGTCCAAACTTCTGATTTTACAGATGGAGAAGCAGAGGCCCAAAGAAGTTAACCTAAAGTCACAAAATTAACTTTATCAAGAGGAAGGCAGTTATGCTATGTCTATCAGCATAAAAATCAGTGTGAGAACACAAATAATTGACTGTCTAAATAATCAAATTGGTTTAAGTAAAAACATCAGTTCATTGACTGAATTCTACTTTTCATTAAGAAAGCAATTTGTAAAAATAAGAAATGTGTCTTTTATGTGTCTTTGTGTGTATATATATATTATACATATAATATGTATATAATATATATACATCAAAATAATTCCATGAGTAGGTAGCACTTGGTAATTTGTCTGTGACAGTGCATCAGCAAAGTTCTCATTGACTTTTAAAAAACACTGAAATACATTTGTGACTATCTGAAGACACCAAATAAACTGGCCACATTGATCTTTTTCACACAAATATTTCATTAGTTTGCAGAAGATATATTTTTGGTTCATTTTTATCTTGTTTTCCTCATACTATGAAAATACTCTGAACTTTCTTTTTTTGTGCATGTATTTTATTTCAATTCCAGTGTAGCTAACATATAGTGTTATATTAGTTTCAGGTGTACAATATACTGTTTCAACAATATCATATATTACCCAGTGCACATCAAGATAAGTGAACTCTTAATCCACCTCATGTATTTCATCCATTTCCCACCCTACACATCCGCCCCCTCGCCATAACCATCTGTTTGTTTTCAATAACTAAAAGTCGGTATTTTGGTTTGTCTCTCTTTTTTTCCCCTTTGTTTGCTGTTTTGTTTCTTACTTCTACATATGAGTGAAATGATATGGTATTTGTCTTTTCCTGACTGGCGTATTTTAGCATTATACTCTCTAGATCCATCTATCTTGTTGAAAATGGCAAGCTTTCATTTTTTATAGCTGAATATTTCCATTGTGTATGTGTGTGTGCGCACACACACACACACACACACACACCACATCTTCTTTCTCCATTCATCTATTGATGGACCCTTGGGCTGCTTCAATAGTTTGGCTATTATGGATAATGCTGCAATGAACATAGGGGTGCATATATCCCCTTGAGTTAGTGTGTTATATTTTTGGGTAAATACCCAGTTGTACAATTACTGAATCATAGGGTAGTTCCGTTTTTAATTTTTTGAGGAAACTGCATACTATCTTCCACGATGGCTGCATCAGTTTGCATTCCTACCAACAGTGTTCCTTTTTCTCCACATTCCTACCAATACGTTATTTTTTAGGTTTTTGATTTTAGCCATTCTGACAGGTGTGAGCTGATATCTCATTGTGGTTTTGATTTGCATTTCCCTGATGATAAGTGATGTTGAGGATCATTTCATATATCTGTTTGCCATCTGTATGTCTTCTACGAAGAGATGTCTGTTCCTGTCCTCTGCCCATTTTTAATTGGATTATTTGTTTTTTTTTTTTGGTGTTGAGTTATGTAAGTTCCTTATATTTTTTGGATGCTAATTTTTTATCAGATATGTCATTTCCAAATATCTGCTCACATTCAGCCTTTTAGTTTTGTTGGTTGTTTCATTTGCTGTGCAGAAGCATTTTATTTTGGTGTGGTCCCAATAGTTTATTTTTGCTTTTGTTTCCCTTACCCCAGGACACATATCTAAAAAAATGTTGCTAGAACGAATGTCAGCGGAACCACTGCCTATGTTCTCTTCTACGATTTTTATAGTTTCAGGTCTCACATTTAGGTCTTTAATTCATTTTGAGGTTTTGTTTTGTGTATGGTATAAGAAAGAGGTCCAGTTTCCTTCTTTTGCATGTAGCTGTCCAGTTTTCCCAACACCATTTGTTGATCTGAGCATTCTTAATTAGTAATCTTTCCTCAAAATTATTTTGAAATCACATATCACAAAAATGTATTCATAATAAATCCATTAAGTTCAAAGTTCTGACTCTTAAAATTATCAATCATAAGAGGTAAGTTAGGGAACTAGTAAATCTGTAAGGGAGCTGAATATTGGAGCCAGAATCTAGTTCCAGTAGCATTTATAAAACATTAATTGCCAATGCATTTAGAATCCTAGTAGTAATGGACAGCATATGGTTATATGCTCTTCTACTTGTATGTGTCTCACAGTCTGTGTAATGAATACTAGCACCATGGCACCTTATCTAAATTTTCTCTTAATTCTAATTTTAAATATACATGTTAAACAAATTTGCAAAAAAAAAAAACCTCTACTGCCATATGCTCATTTATTCTTGTTTTTAAATAATAACAAAATCAAGCTGCATAAAGAATAGAACTATAACTACTGTCATATTTTGGAAACACATTTTTAGCACATGGTTCACATGAATTTATGATTGCTAACAGTGTTTTATGGAAACTAAACGTAAATTATGGAGGTAGTTTAAATTTTAACAACTATTTCCAGCATTTTTCTCATTTGAAATAACTCAAGTATTCTTAATTTCTTTTTTATTTTGTAAAAACTGGTATTAAGGAGGGAAAACTTTCGCCTGTCCTCTTTTCCACTTGAGTTAGTGTCGAGTTGTCCTTAATTTAACATCTTAAGTTTATGAAAGTAAAAACAGTTTAGCCAATCATTATCCATAGCTATGTATGTATGTCCTTAGGTTTTAACTACGGCTGCCCTGAAATTAGAACTAAAGATGGAAAGCACATGGCTATGAGCTCATCATGCCATAATGAGATGGGCTTCAGAGATTGCAAAGTGTTTCACTTCCACAATATGCAAATTGTATACAATGCCAGATGCAGAAGCGCTGATCCATTTGCCAAGTTCTATGGAGGGCATGGTGATTCATTCACAAATTGTCACAAATTTAGATACTCAGGATCTAGCAGCCTGTTTAGGGCTGCCTACATGCATGGTTACTGTGGCCTGTTGTATGACATTCTGGCACCTGGAGGGAAATCTCAACCTTAAATTCTGTCAAAGTCTACCATGATATTAGATTTGGTTAACCCCAGGATATAACTCAATACTTTTATGTGCCTGTGATATTGGACTGCCTGCTCATGACAGAGAGAAACCATTCAATTCAAAGAGAAGAATAGACCTCGATGTAAATTAGCACCTGTTAGCACTTCTCTCCACATTCAGAATTATGGATTCCTCCATTGAAACAAATTATTTTTTGTTCCCATAGCCAATTTTTAACCTCTATATTTATGAAATAGCCAGTCATAGATTCTACATGATGTATGATTATGTATATTTCACCATCTTAGAATATTACGTTCATTTATTCAGCAAATATTATTTGATGAGGAGACAGAAACTAAATTGGATGTTAAGAACAATAAAACAAATTAGAGCATGCCTTCAAAACGTCTAACTAAGTCTAGTGGAAATATAAATAAGTCACATATTCTTTGTTATCTGTGTGTGGCCAAAACTGTTTACTTTTTAAAATATTGATTTTTTTTGGAGACGTGTTTGAGAATGGAATCAAAATTTGATACTGACAGAAATAAATCCTGGCCAGTTGTTGTGATATTATTCATCCTTCTAAATAAGAGTGTAGGGAGACTTTACAAAAGAGTAAGTTGGTTTGTTCACTCAATCAATTTTCTGTAGGTTTATCCCTAAGGTCTAATGTTTTGGCCTAATGACTCTTTTTCAAGATATCAATCTTTTGAAAGAATGAAATACCAAGAGTAGAAGCTAGCAGCTCTTTGAAAAATTGACTTTTTTAAAGAGAAATAAAGTATATTTTTTCTCTCTGTATAAAATGATATAGATGCAAGTAGTGTGTATATGTGATATTGATGGAAAGTATGCACTCAAAAGTCTAGATAGTTTATAGCAGGGTCAGCAGACTATGACCTCTAGGACAAATCAAGCCCACTACCTTTGTTTATAAATAAAGTTTTATTGGAATACAGCCAGGCTCACTTCTTTACATATTGTTTGTGACAGCTTTCACGCTATAGCAGCAGAGTTGAGCTTTTGTGGTGGATACCTATGGTCTACAAAGCCTCAATCATTTATTTCTGGTCCTTTACAGAGAAAGTTTGCACACCCATGGTTTTGCATTATAGTTCTGTAAAAATTAGTATTTCTTTCAATAATTAACAGTAATTCAATAATTAATGCAGTAAATAATACAATAATTAATACATGTTTGCTAAGTATTGCCCAAATATAAAGTGCTAAATGATAATGCTTCTGCAGGTTAATTTATATCAGATTTCACATAAAAATGGAAAATATTAAATAGATTTGAAATAATCCTTTTGCATAAAAGCCAGACTGTGAAGTCTATTTAAGAGAGAAATTAGGGGACCTGAGTGGCTTAGTGGGTTAAGCATCTGCTTTAGGCTCAGGTCATGATCCTAGAGTCCTGGAATCAGCCCCAAGTCAGGCTCCTTGCTCAGTGGGGAGCCTGCTTCTCCCTCTCCCTCTGCCTGTGACTCCCCCTGCTTGCGTTCTCTCTGTGTCAAATAAATAAAAAATCTTTTTAAAAATAAAAAATAAATAAAAATAGGAAAAAATTAAAAGAAACTCAAGTACTACCCAAGGATAAGTGTTTTCTACAAATTACTAAGTTTGGTACTAAATTTTCCACGTGTAAAAGGATTCAGTGAGGAAAACAGAAACCACCCAGATAGTTCATTACAAGGTATTTAATGTAGGGAACTAGTTACAAAATTATTAGAAGAACTAAGACTGATGATGATGAGTCAACTCAGAGATTACCAACTATATGGTGCCACTACATCTAAGGCTAAAAGAATAAAATGACACCAGAAGTCAGGTGCTAGCACTTCTGAGTAGAACCTGGAATCACAGCAGATGCCATGCACTGGGAAATGGGACCATGGAGGGGTAGTCTATCAGTTTCCTTGGGCTGCCATAACTATTCATCCTAAACTGAGTGGCTTAAAACAACAGAAATTTATTCTATTATAGTTTGGGAGTCCTAAAGTCTGAAATCAAGGTGTTAAGGAGGCCATGCCCTCTCTGAGGACTCAGGGGAGGAATTCCCCTTGCTTCTTCTTTGCTTCTGGTTGTTAGCTGCAAGCTTTGGCGTTGCTTGATTCGTTGCTGCTTCGCTCCAATTTCTGCCTCCACCTTCACATGGCCATCTTCCCTCTGGGCATCTGTCCTCCTCTGAGACGCTGTCTCCAAATATTCTTCTTTTCATAAAGACAACAGTCATTGAATTTAGAGCCACCTGTAGTCCAGGATGATCTCATATTAAACTCATTACACCTACAAAGACCCTATATCCAAAGGAGATCACATTTGCAGGCTTCAGGTGAACATGAATTTGAGAGTGGGGGACACCATTCAGCCCAGTAGAGGTAGAGTTCAGGAGAGAGGTGGATCCACTCAGGAAATTGTTGGAGATGTCACCTGAAGCATTTTCCATCCAATGACTTCCATTTGTTAATCCTACTAAGAATTCGGTTGGCATCAGAGACTGAGAAATGTGGTTTATGAAGGACAGCTCTTTGAGATACAAAGCAGATCAGGGGCTAGCTAGGTATGGGTTTGAGAAACAAACAAGCAAACATACAAACAAAAAAAAACCCCTACTTACCATGTTTTAAAAAATTCTTCAGAACCTGTTATAGTCATACTAAAAAATATGAATGAGGTTATATGATGTTTGGAGTTTGCTTAACAATTATGCAAAAAGAGACAGAACATGTTAGGATGTGGATCAAGATATTTCAACAGCAGCACCACTGACATTTTAAGCTAAGTATTTGTCATGGAGGGCTGTGCATTGTAGAATATTTACTAGCCTCTCTGGCCTCTATCCTCTAGACACCAGTAGCACCCTTTCTACCAGTTGTGACAACCAAAAATGTCTCAACTCATTGATAAATTTCCACTTGGGGGCAAAGTTGACTATTTTTGAAGATCACTGGTTTAGGTAAAATGAGATCCACTTTGAGTTAATAATTTTTGAAGCTGGGTGATAGGCACATTGTGGCTTATTGTATTATTCTATCTACTTCAGTATACTTTTAATATTTTCTTAACAAAAACTGAACAACACAAAATAAACTGCCTGAGAGAGTGTTCTGCTTCTGCTAGATTTAGTATTTGAATTAAGGCTGTTACTAAAGGTCACCTAAGTCAATACTTGAATCAATTAGTAATGATGCTAATGAATTCTGAAGGTCAACTTATGAAATGATTTTGCAGAGAGAAAAATTGAGCAATTTTACATGCTCTATATCTTCATAATCAATATTCATATATTAAATATATAAATATACACACCTCATTAGATACTTGTTTTTAAAATATATTTACACATATAAAACCCATGTCTCCAGAAATTTTCAATCAAATACAGATAGTTCCATTGCATTTAAATGAAGAATGGTTATTGGCTTAACTTTGCATTTGCCAATACAAATAGGCAGTCACATCATATCACACAACCTAAGAATGTTGTATCCTACACTGAACCAGAAGTGAGTCTAATGACTTTGAATCCTAGTACTGTTATTATCTAAATTCCTGTTTTGGACATATGATCTCTATAGACCTTGGTCTCTGGGGACAAAAGAATCATACATGATACTACCAACATGATTTTCTAAAACCTGTACCATAATCATTTCTTTCTTAGACCTTTAAGGATGAGATGAAGATCTTTGGTGTGGTATCTCTCTTCCTTAAAATCCAGCCTTTGGGGATCCCTGGGTGGCGCAGCGGTTTAGTGCCTGCCTTTGGCCCAGGGCGCGATCCTGGAGACCCGGGATCGAATCCCACGTCGAGCTCCCGGTGCATGGAGCCTGCTTCTCCCTCTGCCTGTGTCTCTGCCTCTCTCTCTCTCTCTCTCTCTCTCTGTGACTATCATAAATAAATAAAAATTTAAAAAAAAAATCCAGCCTTTGCTTATCTTTCTAGTTATGTGTTGTCTTGCCATTTCTCACACCTCTATGCTCCATTCATGATAAACCACTTGCAGTTCTGTGTTTATGTCATGGTTTCTGATTTCTCTATATTTACCCACATTCCCTTAGATCAACACAGTTCCCATCTGGCCCATTTCTTTCTTTTTATATTACTGCCCTGACCCCACCATCTTTTGAGTTGTAATTCCCTCTTCATGTATAAAGGGTTTGCTCCTTGGTATGACACAAGACATTCATCTAAATACTAGTCAAATGGTTGAAATTTATAGCAAAACTTATGTATAGGGTATTGCTAGTATCTATTTCTATGTGTAACCATGCAATACATCACTTCTTTTTGGCAATTTTTAGTAATGATGATCTAAATGTCCAAAATTTCTGGCTTTGCTTTTCATTTTATGTATGTATGTATGTATGTATGTATGTACGTATGTATTCATTTGTTTATTTTTAAGTAAGATCTACACTCAACGTGGGGCTTGAACTCACAACCCCAAGAATCAGGAGTCACCTCCTCCACCAACTGAGCCAGCCAGGCACCCCTAGCTTCTCTTTTCATTTTGTGGGGTTTCACCTCCCATTCCCTATCCTTACCACTTTTTAAAAAATATTTTATTTATTTATTTATGAGAGACACACAGAGAGAGGCAGAGACATAGGCAGAGAGAGAAGCAGGCTCCATGCAGGGAGCCTGATGTGGGACTCGATCCCAGGACTCCAGGATCATGCCCTAGGCTGAAGGGAGGTGCTCAACTACTGAGTCATCCAGGCGTCTCTTTACCACCTTTCAATATAATACTTTCTGCAGTAATTTCTCTTTCTAATAATTCCTCTTTATGGCTCATTTTTATTACATATAAACTTCCCTAGGTGACTGTGAAATGAGATCCAAGCATCTGTGTTTGTGCCACTCTATTCCACTTCCCTGTAAAAAGAGCAAACAACATTACGAGAATTAAGGGACTATGGACAAGACAACTTTCCACTTATTTTTTTCTTCAGGTAAGTTTGGAATTTGCCTTCCCCTACTTTAGAGGTATATGCAGTAAAGTGCCAGTGTAAATACGATAATATTAAAAAAAAATCCAACAAATATGTTTCCTTCAGCCTGAGAGCAAATGGTTAAGTTTTAGAAATAGGCGATCCTATTTGGAAACATAGAGATTTTGTCTTGACCCCACAACCAAGTTGGCATATTATTATTCAGAAACAATAATTAAGCAATCTGATCATTTTCTTGAAGTCCTTTCACCCTCTTTTGGAAACATTATTGAATGGTCAGCTGAGTTTCAGGGAGTATCTAGTATCCGTAAAGCATCAGTTTATCTGGAAAATTACATTCCAGGTTGGAAACATTATCCCAAATGTCCTGCCTGGTGAAAATCAACATTATTTTGTGTATGGAAAAAAAGGGTAATCCAACAAAATTTGCACTTCTTTTGTCAATTTACATTGTTTTAATTCTTATGAATTGTGTAATTTTTAAACCATAGAGAATATTCATAAAATGGTATAATCAGACTGTATCACTATTGTATAAATCTAGAACTCATTCCCATTCTGCATGCATACCTGTATAAAAACAAAGCAAAACCTTTAAAAATGTGTGGGCATGCATGTCTTTTAATACATCCTTTTATGTCTTTGTGCATTCTCTTATAATATTTACGTAAAATTAAATATTTCCATTGAGTTTTGGTTTACAAATGTTTATTATAAATCTATAATTTGCAGAAATAACTTAAGGAAACTTGCACTCCGTAAGTCCGAATCATCTTCTTCAGCTACTTGGGTTTATTAAATCTCTTATATTACAAGGAAATGAAGTGATCATTGTTTTAGGAAAGTATCTTCTCCTGGTTTCCTCTCCCACTTACGCTCTAACGTCAGAATTTAACAATCCTTTTAATCTGAAAGGACAGAAAACTCACTTTTGATAAATGATCTCTTTAAAATATAATTTCTAAACATATCTCATTATTTAATTTTGCTCCTTAGGAGCAATGTGCTTCACCACAAGGCAAACAAGAGATTCACCTATAAACTAGAATTCAAAGCGTTAGAATGGGATGAAAGCCTTCTTGGTAAAGGAATTTTAAAGCAGCAGATCATTTACTGTCAAACTCTAAATAATGCTACATAGGAATGCCTAAGGGGGCCTTAAAACAAATTGTCCCCATTTCGGATCTCACAATTAAAAGGAAAGGAGGACTTCCAAACATTCTTCATTCCAGAAATATGAATGTGTCTGGAGCTACGACCCTGGCAGCGATCAATGCTGCATGTTAACAAAGCATGCCTCTAAATGCATACCTGGGATGGCCCTGATGGCTGGCTTGGTGAGTCACTCAACCCCTGAGGACATTTTTGCAAATAGAGGCAAAACGTCAAGACCTTTCTCAAAAATTAAATCAGCAAGCTTCCTAGTTATCCTCCTGACTTAAGCAGAGGAAGTAAATTCCTATTCCCTGAAGCACCTTGTAAGAGCAGAGCTGCCTGAGCATAGTTCAGAGACGCCTTTAGCATGAATGGGAGCTGGAAAGAAAGAGCCTTTCCAGAATATAAAACAGGAAAAGTCTTCTCTTCCCATAAACCAGATGTAATACTTTTATGAAAAAAAATTACTCTGTGGTGGGAGCCATGCATAGGAGTTACACTAGTGATCTCTAAGCAAGGTCAGAATTTTGAGAAATAATTTCATTTACTTATAGTGTGCTTTTTATAAAGATGTGTGAATATGTTTCCATGGACATCTATTTCAGATACTACAATCTATCTTCAGCTATCTATATCTATTTTTTTATTTTTTTATTTTTTTAAAGATTTTATTTATTTATTCATGAGAGACACAGAGAGAGAGAGGCAGAGACACAGGCAGAGGGAGAAGCAGGCTCCATGCAGGGAGCCCGACACGTGGGACTCGATCCCGGGACTCCAGGATCACGCCCTGGGCTGAAGGCGGCGCCAAGCCGCTAAGCCACTGGGGCTGCCCTCTATATCTATTTTAAACTTGGCTTTGTCCAGTCATTTAAATACAAGCCTGCCATACCCCGAGCAGTGCTGTCCAATAGAACTTGATGCTGTGATGAAAATGTTCCATATCTACATTGTCCATTATGATCACCTCCCGCCACCTGTGACTAGTGAACACTTGACATGTGGCTAGTGAGACTAAGGAACTGAATTTTTCATTTTTAATTTGTCATTAATTGGAACAATAATAGGCATGTGTGGCTAGTAGCAATTCTCTTGGTATCAGCCAGCACAACTTTAGAACAGCTCTTCTCAAGCTTTAATATAGAGCAAGGGAGCTTGTTGCAAGAAAAATTCAGATGCAGTGTATCTGGGGTAGCACCTGAGATTCTGCATTTCTAGCAAACTCCCAGGTGATGCCTCTGTAGCTGTTCCACAGACTGCACTTCAAAAAACAAAGCTTTAGAAGAGTCATTCTCAAACTTTAATGCTCTGGGGAGCGTTAAAACCCACCATGCCCAGGCTGCACCCAGTACGAAACAGATAATGAATTCTCTTGGTGAGACACAGGCGTCAGGATTTTTTTTTTTTTTTTTTGTATCTTTCCAGGTGACTCCGATGTTTAGCCAAGTTTGAGAACTAGTGCTTTGCGACAGTGCTTATTATATTTTGAAGGACACAGAAATCAGCTATGGAGATCTCAGAGGAGATCTTGTTTCACTACAGTTTCTGATTCAGTGGGACTGGGGTGGGACCTTAGATGTTTACATTCAAGCAAGTTTCCCGATGATCCCAAGGTTACTGATTTGCTTGAGATGTTGCTCTTCAAAGGGTGTGTTGTGGACCAGCTCAGTTAGCATCACCTGGCAGCCTGTTAGAAATGCCTAACCTTGGGCTCCGCCCTAGGGCAACTGAATCAGAATCTGGTTTTAAACAACATTCACAGGCAATTTGCATGTACATTACCGTTTAAGGGGCACTATCCTGAAATCATAACCATTTTTGGCTAATATTGAGTTTGAAGAGTTTGAAAGTAGTTTTTAAGGTTAGAATGTAAGTTCAGTGGTTCTCAAAGCATGATCCCAGGTCTAGCAGTATCTGTGTCACTGGACACTTACCTGGAATTAAGGCACAACGGTCTGTTTTATTGAACCCTTTGGGTGATGCTCATTCATGTATGCTACATTTTGAGAACTATTATTCTGGCTTTTGTTGGGTTGAGAATTCTAAAGAAACAAACTTCATAATATTTACTCTGTATAGCTCATACAAGACATGTACCTAATGCTTTACACACATAGTATTGTGTACCATATAAGATGGGACTATGTATCTCAAGGCATAGATGCTCAAATAATATTTGTTGAAGTTATTTATCAATAGCTATAAAAGTTATAAATAAAATGTGTAATATACAGAAATTTTTAGGATCTTTCAGGATGACCTTTTAAAATGCAAATTTGAGGGATGTGTTGGTGGCTCAGCCAGTTGGGCATCAGACTCTTGATTTCAGCTCAGGTCATGATCTTTGGGTTGCGGGATGAGCCCTGCATCAGGCTCTGCACTCAGCAGGGAGTCTGCTTCTCTCCCTCTCCTCTGCCCCTCCTCCCTGCTCATGCTCTCTTTCTCTCTCTCTCTAATAAATAAATAAATATTTTAAAAAATAAAATATAAATTTGATAATTTTATTTCTTCACTAAAATCCTTTGATGCCAGGGCACCTGAGTGGCTCAGTGGTTGAGCATCTGCCTTTGGCTCAGGGACTGATCCCAGGGTTCTGGGATCAAGTTCTCCATCGGGCTTCCATGGGGAGCCCACTTCTCCCTCTGCTTAATATCTCTGTCTCTTTCTGTGTCTCTCATGAATAAATAAATAAAATCTTTTTAAAAAATCCTTTAATGCCTTACCATTTCTGTAAGGATGAACATAAATCTTCTTAAACTCATCTACTGTATCAGGTAAATTGTATCTGGCTACATCCTGTGGTACTATCCACTACCACCACTCTCCAAACTCTATCTACCACTCAGTTCTCTATAATAAAATTATTCTAGCCTTCCATCACTTCTAGTCATTGAACCATACTTCTTCCTAAGTCAGGACCTTTGCTCATGTAGTTCTTTCCAGAGACTATTCTTTCTATATCTGCCGGATTTCCTAGTTAACTCATCCTTTCAATAACATGTCCAAAGAGAATTCTCATCTGAATAAAGTCCACATCTTATATTTTCCTATAGCTCTTTGTATTTTCCTTTAATTTACACATATCAGTATTTATCCATCTATTTAATTATTTACAGTGTATCTCTGATTCCATATTGTGATTCCCCTAAAGTCAGAGATTGGGTTTAACTTATACCTCCGGAGCCTAGCATATAGTAGTTATATAATATCTGTTGAATGAGTAAATAAAGTAATTTATTCAAATTAGAATGATCATTCCCTGTAATGACTCATCTATTTTTTCCTCTATTGCTCCCCAAGTCCACTGATACTACAAATCAGAAAATGGAACCACCAAACTTTATCCAGGAATTTTCAACTAGGAATACTCAATATACTCCTAGTAATTTTCTTTATATAAATTAGAAATTACTATTCCACAGTATTCCAAAAAAGAAACAATAGTCCAATTGGAACTACTTTTTTGTCTTTTAAAATTATTTTTTAGGGATCCCTGGGTGGCGCAGCGGTTTAGCGCCTGCCTTTGGCCCACGGCGCGATCCTGGAAACCCAGGATCGAATCCCACGTCGGCTCCCGGTGCATGGAGCCTGCTTCTCCCTCTGCCTATGTCTCTGCCTCTCTCTGTCTCTCTCTGTGACTATCATAAATAAATAAAAATTTAAAAAAATAAATAGAATTATTTTTTAGATTTTTCTGTATTTTTTTTCCAAAGCAGATAGATTTTTGGCTAATTTACTGCCTGTACCACCCTTTTGGTAGGTCACTGAAAATTCCAAGTTAAACATAATTTTTCCCATGTTTTTATTACCTCTGTGTCAGTTTCCTAGGGCTACCCTAACAAATTACCATAACCTCAGTGGCCTAAAACAACAGAAATTTATTCTCTAAGTGTTCTGGATGCTAGAAGTATGAAATCAAGTTGTTGGCAGTGTTGGTTGCTTCTTGGAGGCTCTGAGGGAGGATGTGTTCCGCATCATTTTCATAACTTCAGGTGGTTGCTGGCTGTTGTTGGTGTTCCTTGGCTTGTGGCAGCATAACTTTAATCTCTGCCTCCATCTTTATGTGGCCACGTTCCCTATGCGGGTGTTCAAATTTTCCTCTTCTCATAAGGACACCAGTGGTTGGATTAGGACTCACCCTAAATCAGTTTAACCTTATCTTCACTTGATGATATTGATAAAGACATTTCCAAATACTATCACATTCTGAGGTTCTGGATGGACATGGATCTGGGGAACACTTCAACTCAGTATAACCTCTGTCCCGACAAGGAGATAAAGATTTGGTTAGGAGCACCTGGGTGGCTCAGTTGGTTAAGCAACTGCCTTCAGCTCAGGTCATGATCCCAGGGTGCTGGGATCAAGCCCTGCATTGGGCTCCCTGCTTAGCAGGAAGTCTGCTTCTCCCTTTCCTTCTCCTGCGGCCCCTCCCCCTACTTGTGCTCTCTTGCTCACTCACTCCTTGTCTCTCTCAAATAAATAAATGAAATATTTAAAAAAAAATATTTTGTTAAAACTCAGGGAATTAGCATTTATTAGATACATACTTAGACACTTAACCTGATATAATTTACCCAAAAACATCATGAAGCAGGTAAATAAATGAAAAAAATATTAAGAAAGTACTTAAGGACATATGGTCAAGTATTAGCAGTATTAGGTTCAAATCAGATTCTGATTTTTTTTTCAGATTCTGATTTTTTTTTTTTAACCAAAGGCTATGCTCTTTCTACTCTACCATGATCCTTACTGGTCCTACCAGGCCTCCCTACCCTACCACATTCCATAAACCAGAATAATATACTTCAGTAGTATAAACTCAGTATTTATTCACAGTATTGTTAAAATGTTGCAAGGGCAACAATATATTTACTCTTTGAGTTCCACATATACTCTGGCACCAAGGTGGCTCAGTCCATTAAGCATCTCAGCTCAGGTCTTGATCTCAGGGTATTGAGTTCAATCCCTATGTTGGGCTCCATGCTGGGCATTTAAAAAAAAAAATTCTACATATACTCATTGCCCAGCTACCAGACCCAAGATTTTCACAATTCTACCTCTTTATCATCTTTTTTTAAAAAAAGATTTTAGCTATTTGAGTGAGAGAGAAAGCACATGAGTGGGAATGGGGGCTGGGGGCAGAGGGAGAGGGAGAATCAGAGTCCCCATGGGTCAGGGAGCCTGATGCAGGTCTTGATCCCAGGATCCCAAGATCATGACCTTAGCTGAAGGCAGACACTTAACTGACTGAGCCACCCAAAAACCCCTGCCTCTTTATCATCTTGACAATTTACCTTCTGGATGTAATGGACAAGGATATAGTGAAACAATGCATTTGCCAGGGTAAGTACCATGCCCCATGCACTTATATATCATCATTCTTCCCATTATCCACATACCTACATATATGTTCTAACTAGAGCATTGAAATCATAGGTCATGCACAGACAAGACATGTATGTTCTCTCCCTGAAGGTAGGGATGGTGTGCCTTGGAGGCATTGAAATCATAGGTCATGCACAGACAAGACATGTATGTTCTCTTTTTAGAAACTAATAAAGAGAAACACCTAGATGGCTCAGTGGTTGAGCATCTGCCTTTGGCTCAGGTCATGATCCCACGGTCCTGGGATTGAGTCCCACATTGGGCTCCCTGCAGGGAGCCTGCTTCTCCCTCTGCCTATGTCTCTGCCTCTCCCTGTGTCTCTCATGAACTTAAAAAAATCTTAAAAAAAAAAAAAGAAACAAATCCAAACTATTGCCATCAGACTTTATCAATATTTTCAACATTATCCTAAGCATCTCCAATTAATGCTTTCCTTTAGCAATTATTTTATGTCTTTTGTTACCTGTATATGTAGTAACATACAAAATAATTCTTAAAGTTTGTATTCTTGACGATTTTCAGATGATTTCTATAATAAAGAACATCCAATTCTAAATATGCTATTTTACCAGACTAAAAATTTTAAAAAACTTAAAAATTAGCCTGAATCCTAGAAATAAATCATTTTAACCCAAGTAAATAATGTAAATAAAATATTTTAGTAATTTCTAAAGAAGGAATGCAAACATCATCTGAAGATAATTCTGAATTAAGAGTGTATATATAATGTAACTTTTGTTTCTAAATTGTCTGATACTTTGCTATAAATAAATCACCATTGTCTTCAAAGGAGATTAAAGAATACCAATTAGTGCTTTAACTAAAATTAATTAATTGGGTAGGCTAAGTTATTCTGCAATAAAAACAAGCTCTAAATTTTGATGACATATAAAACAAAAATTTATTTCTCACTTATGCACCATATGAATGGTGGATTGGCTGGGAATTCTGCTCCACATCATCTCAACTCAGGACCAATTCTGATGCAGCAGTCATTATCTTAAACATTAGAGTTGCTTGGGCAAAGTTAAAGACAGAGAATTATGAATCTCCTACTTTTTAATTTTTTTAATTTTTAAAAGTTTTCCAGCTTTATTGAGATACAATTGACATATGCTATTGTGTAAATTTAGGGTGTACAATGTGTTACATATTACAAAATGTTTACCACCATAGCATGAGCTAACACCTCCATCATGTCACATAATTACCATTTCTTATTTGTGGTGAGAACATTTAAGATCTAGTCTCTTAACAACTTTCAAGTAGGTAGTACATTATTATTAACCGTAATCACAGTGTTATGTATTAGATCCCCAGAATTTATTCATCTTCCAACTGGAAGTTTGTGCCCTCTGACTAATATCTCTTATTTCTTTTAAAGCTTCTTAGAGCTTCTTCTTGAGAACAGCATACATCACGTCCATTCACATTTCATTAGCTAAAACCATTCATGTGGTTTCAACTTCAAGGGAGTGGATAAATGCAGTATTGACAAATATCTGGAAAGAGAGCAAGAAATGTTAGTGAAGAGCATTAATGACTATCACAGTTTGATCTGATAGTTACCAAATATTTGGTTTCTTCTTTTTGCATGAACAGTATACACACATCTCCTTGACATCGTTCTAGGAGTAAAATCCCCAAATTCCTACTCTCATACATTTAGCTGAAATTTTAGAATTTCCACACATAGCTGCTCTTGATTTAGAGAACTATAAACTAATAAAACCAATGAATCAGTGATATGTCCCACACCAATATTATTTATATACTAAGGAACAATATAAGAATAAAAGCTGGGGAGGATGTGAATGGATAAAATGTTCTTTGACTAGGCCCTGATTCTGCTATGGGGAAAGTGTGTCCAGTTCATTGCTCTCCATGGTCTCCAGCTACAAACTATGAAGAAGTTTCCTTTTCTATTATCTTCCTTGCACACATCTGAATTAAGCAGTGGAGAATATCTCTCCTTGGGGTTTTTACAGTTTTCTCAGTCTGCTGCCCCTGGGAAGGTTGAAGCTCCAGGAGTCACTTTGAGTCTTAAACAGATGTAAAGGTTTCAGTTTCATTTGCAGTAACATTCCCCTAAAAATTTAATCAGCTTGGAACACCTGGATGGTTCAGTCGGTTAAGCGGCCTACTCTTGATTTCAGCTCAGGTCATGATCTCAGCATCTTGGGGTCAAGCCCTCCACCCCCATCCAACCCCCCACTCCACCACACCCCTGGCTCTGTACTCAGTGCAAAGTCGGCTTGAGTCTCTCTCCCTCTCCCTCTGCCCCTCTCCCAGTTCTTTCTCCTGTTTATAAATAAATAAATAAATAAATAAATAAATAAATAAATAAATAAATAAAAAAAAACTTATGTAGGCTTATTACATCTTTAATTCTAGTCAGCCCATGCTCTAAAAGCTATGCACACAGTCTGTTTCTGTACTTGCTTATTAGATTTGCTATATTTCTTGACTTTCTTCCTGACTTCCCCTTCTTTCAACTTAATTGCTATTTCTTGAGCAGTAGGTGAGCCACAACTTTATTTTCTTTTTCTTGAGCCATTTTGTCCAATTGAAAGGATTTGCTGGGCGTCAAAACCTTAATTGGGTCTTTTCTCTGAAAGATCTTAATTTGTTCAGAGATTTTAATACTGGATATGGAGGGAGTACTCTTGATTTGATTTCTGTCACAAGACTGGGTTTTAATTGGCCTTTGTCTCTCAAAGCCCCTCTCAGATGTATATTTTACCCAATTAACGTTAAAAAGCAACTGCCTCTTCTAATCCTATAGTCCCCAACTTTCTGGACTCTCATTCCTTCCTTTTATTCCTGCTTGCAAACCAGCCAATCTTTCTCAGAGCCAATCTCTTTTTGTAGTACTTGATCAAAGCTACCAACAAACACAGCCAACACACACTTGCATACTTTTGTGATATTTACTTCCTGATTTACAAATTGACAAAGTTTGTAATTTGTCTTCCAAATTATCTCAACAATTATGTCAACAATTTTATCAAATGATTAGATGCTACATAGCATAGATCACCATTTTTATAACCTCTGATAATACTTTCCTCACCACCTACTTCCCAGTCTTTATGTTAAGGTTTTGTTATGGCCATACCACATTTCTAGGTACATATTTCAGTATTAATCAAGAGAGAGGATATTATGTGGATTATTCTGCAGTTAAAAAAATGATTAATGGTTTATGTCATCAGGATATATTTCTTTTTTTTTAAGATTTTATTTATTCATGAGAGAGAGAGAGAGAGAGAGAGGCAGAGACACAGGCAGAGGGAGAAGCAGGCTCCATGCAGGAAGCACCAAATGGGACTCAATCCCGGGACTCCAGCATCACTCCCTGGGCCAAAGGCAGGTGTTAAACCCCTAAGCCACCCAGGGATCCCCCAAGATATATTTCTTGTTCCTGCTACATGGAAGAGCTAGAGGCCCTCCTCATTCCAGGGCAGAGAGAGAGTGGTCATTCAGTCTGGAAGTGACACATTTGTTCTACTCACAGTTCTTTAGATAAGGAACTCACATGTCCAATTACTGTTTCACTAGTGGCGAGATACAAACTCCCTACACACCTGGAAAGAGAAACAAAAATACTTTATAAATTGCACAATGACTGTGATACCAAATAATAAATGAGTCAATTTTACTATCAAAAATATTGAAATTTGACTTGACTC
The DNA here is from genome assembly GCF_011100685.1 of Canis lupus familiaris. Lineage (NCBI taxonomy): Eukaryota > Metazoa > Chordata > Mammalia > Carnivora > Canidae > Canis > Canis lupus. The sequence continues at coordinate 22,226,543 of NC_049260.1, read as the reverse complement.
TATAATTATACTAATGCTTCAAAATAATTTAAAATACACATAATTCCTACCACATATAGTACATTATATATTACTTACACTTATGTTACATATATTTTCTGAAATATTTTTGTTATTTATAGTAATAAAAACAGTGGTTCTATAAAGTGGACTCAGCACTTTAAAGAAGTTAATCCATTTTATTCTTACAATCATCCTGTGAGATACTTGTTATTACTCCTATTTCAGAGATGTTGAAACCAATGTTTCAATGTAGCAAACAATCATGCTCAAGAAGTGCCCTCATCACTTGCTATTAAGTGAAGAGGGGCAAGACTCACTTTTCTAGTCCCTTCCTGGACAGCTCACCTGATTGGTCTATAGGCTCGCTGAGATTAACAAACTCTAAAGCAACAACAACAGCAACAGTAGTAGTAGTAATAGTAATAGTATTACTTCTACTATGAAGAGGCAACTAACTAATGCCTCTAACCAAGAAGTTTTTTTTTTTTTAAGTTTATTTTCCTGTAGTAATCTCGTAATCTCTGCACCCAGTGTGGGGCTTAATCTCATAACCCCAAGATGAAGAGTTGCATGCTCCTTCAACTGAGCCAGCCAGGCACAGTGTCTAACCAAGAAGTTTTTTTTATCTCCTTCTTGTGGATAGTATATCAACACTATTGACAATAGGCAATTCAACTCTCCCTTTACTCTTTCCCATCACCACTCATCAACACACCAAAGTTCTAATGATTTTATATCTTTAATATTTCTTAAGTAGTCTCAAAGCAGCTCTATATCAAGCTTTCACATGAGTTCTACGAGGTCCAAAGAGTAGAATAATGCCTAATAAGTAGAAACAATATGGATATTTAATATGTAAAAAAATATATATAACACAGAAGGGAATTTCTATTACTAATGGTGTTAATGTTTAACAAATGTGCACTGGACTGATGTGGAAAACTTGCAAACATATAATGCATCAATAAACTAGATAAACTACAAAAAAAAAACTAGATAAACTACAAAGTGCTTTTAAAATCTAGGATTCTGGGGGTACTTGGCTGGCTTAGTTAGTAGAGCATGCAATGCTTGATCTCAGGAGTGTGAGTTCAAGCCCCACGTAAGGTGTAGTGATAACCTGAAAAGTAAAATCTAGGGCACCTGCATGGCTCAGTTGGTTAAGCGTTACAATTCTTAATTTCAGCTCAGGTCATGATCTCAGGGTTGTGAAGGCAAGCCCACATCAGGCTCCATGCTAAGCATGGAGCCTGCTTAAGATTGTCTTTCTCCCTCTCTCTCTGCCCCTCCCCAGCACTTGCACTCTCTCTCTCTTAAAAAAACAAAACAAAACAAAACAAAACAAAAAAACAAACAACTTAAAAAAATCTGTAATTCTGTGATTCTAATGTGCCTACACACAGACCTACTTTCTTTTTCCTTTCATATTTCTAAATCTTCTTTTATAGAAATTGGTACATCTATACAGCTAAACTGAGTTTGGCCTCCAAGTATCCTAACTTAAAATTTGTTATCTCTAAAATCATTCTCCTATCCTTTAAATTCTTCCACACTCTTAATTGACCTCACAGTCCCCTCTACTACCATGTTCCTTCCTAGTTGGCTATTTTGCCCTCTTTTTTCATTCCTTCTTCCCTACTCTACCAATCAAAGTTGCAATGGCTCAGGCATGTCAGGGTATTTCTGCTAACTCCTTTGCTATAAACCATAGTATCATCTGAAAATGTGCTCAAAGGGGTGCATGGGTGGCATAGTCAGTTGAGCCTCTGACTCTTGATTTCGGCTCAGGTTGTGATCTTGGGGTTGTGGGATCAAGCCCCACCTCGGGCTCCAAGCTAGTGTGGAATCTGCTTGTCCCTCTCCTTCTGTTCCTCTCTCTGCTTGTGTGTGCACTCACTCTCTCTCAAATAAATAAATAAAATCATTTTTTTAAAAATAAATAAAATCAAATAATTAAAATGTGCTGAAAAATCTTTTGATACATTTCAATACCTACTCATGATAAAAAATATTCAGCAAATGAAGTTCTTTTAGGAACTTCCTCAATCTTGATAAAAGGCATCTATGAAAAATTCTAGAGCTAAAATCATATTATTTATAAAATGCTGGATTTTTACCCCTAAAATCAGGAACAAAGCAAAGGTGTTCACTCCTTCTACTGCTATTCAACAAGTTAGTGAGGGTACCTGGACAGTGTGACAAGGCAAAGAAAATCAAGAAAAGTCATAAAAATCAGAAATGAAGAAATAAAAATAAAACTGCCTTAAAAGGATACACTATGATTGTGCACATAGAAAACGCTGAAGAATCTCCAAAAAGATATTAGAACTTAAGAGATAAGCACGATTGCAGATACAAGATCATATGTAAAATTAAATAGGAATTTTATAAACCAACAAAAAAAAATGAAAATTGTATCCCAAATGTGAGATTCTTAGGTAAAGTCTAAAAATACAGGTGTACAGAGGGACGTGGGTGGCTCAGTCAGTTATGCATCCAGCTCTTGATCTCAGCTCAGGTCTTGATCTCAGGGTTGTGAGTTCAAGCCCCACAATGGGCTCCATGCTGGGCATGGAGCTAAATGAATAAATAAATAAAAATAGGTATACAATTTCTACATTCATTAAAACTACAAAGCAATGCTTTAGGAAAAGAAATAGACTAAATAACTGGAGGATTGCCATGGTCATAGATTTGAAGATTCAATCTTATTAATATGCTGATTTTCATTGTAATTCTAGTAAAAGCCACAGCTGTCAGGGTCTTTGTGGAAATTGACAAATTGTTTACAAAATTTATATAGAAATGGAAAAAAATTCAAGTAACTAAAATCACTTGAAAAAAACAAAGTTGGAAGACTTATACTATCTGATGTGAAAATTAACTGTAAATCAACATTAATCCAAATAGCATGATATTGTCATAAGAATAAACATACAGGGCAGCCCGGATGGCTCAGTCCAGGGCCTGATCTGGAGACCCGGGATTGAGTCTCACATCGGGCTCCCTGCATGGAGCCTACTTCTCCCTCTGCCTGTGTCTCTGCCTCTCTCTCTCTCTCTCTCTCTCTCTGTGTGTGTCTCTCATTAATAAATAAATAAAATCTTTAAAAAAAAGAATAAACATATAAGTCAATGGAATCAGATATGGCTAATTGATTTTCATTTAATGTGCCATGGATGTTTCAACGTGGAAAAGATAAACTTTTCAACAAATGGTGCTTGGACAACTGGATAATCATATGGAAATAAATGAACTTTGACCCTTACCTTGCATTGTACAAAAATAACTTGAAATGGATCATATGCATGGACATAAAACCATAAAACTTCTGGAAGAAACTATAGGGTAATACTTTGCAGCCTTGGACTACACAAAGATTTCTTAAAATAGGACATGAAAAGCCTAAATCATAAAAAATAGGTTTTTTTGTTGTGGTAAAATATACATAATACAAAATTTAGATTTTTTTTTAAATTTAGAATTTTAATTATTTTTAATGTACAGTTGAGTGGCATTAAGTACATTTACCACCATACACCTCCAGAAGTTTTTTATCATTACAAATTGAAAATCTCTACTCATTAAACAATAACTCTTCATTCCCTTCTGTCCTCTAGCCCCTAATAGCCACTATTCTACTTTTTTGTCTCTAGGACTTTGACTATCCTAGGTGCCTCATATAAGTCAAAACATACAATATTAGTCCTTTTGTATCTGGCTATTTGACTTAGTATAATGTTTTCAAGTTTTATTCATGTTGTAGCATAAAGTTCTCATACCTCAGAACTTTATTCCTTTCAAAAGCTGAATAATACTTCATTGTGTATATATATATATATATATATATATATATATATATATATCACATTTTAGTTATCTTAATCTGTCAATGGACATTTGGGTTGTTTCTATGTTTGGCTATTTTGAATAATGCTGCTATAAATATCAATGTATAAATATCTGTTTGAGTCCCTTCTTTCAATTATTTTGGGTATATACCCATTAGTAGAGGACATTGCTTCTGTTGGCCTGGAGGACTTGGGAGAATTTGTGAGTATGATATTCTCAGGCTTATGCACTATATGACCCCTTTCCAGATTATTTCAGGAACCCATTCTTTTTCCATCAAAGTCCTAACTTTGTTACAGAATGCTATCATGACTGCATATCTCAGCTCATTTGTAGCTCTGCTACACTTACAATCAAATACTAGGCCCGATTTTCTTAAATAATAATATATACTATGAGCATTTTCAAATATTTATAGAGGTAGATATAATAGTAAAATGAAGATACATGCACCCATCACCCAGCTTCAACAATAATCAGTGCATAACAAATGTTGCTTTAAATATATCTTGACTCACTGTCGTGACCCAGTCATTTTGTAGCAAATCTTCAACATCAGTATTTGATTTGTAAATATTTAAATGTATGTATTTCAAAAAGATAATATTCCATTTAGTACAACCAAAGCATGCTTATAAATCCAAAAAGAAACAATAATTCCTTAAAATTATCAATTAATCCAGGGCAGCCCGGGTGTCTTGGCGATTTAGTGCCACCTTCCGCCCAGGGCCTGAACTTGGAGACCTGGAATCGAGTCCCGGGTCTGGCTCTTTGCATGGAGCCTGCTTCTCCCTCTGCCTGTGTCTCTGCCTCTCTCCGTGTCTCTCATGAATGGGTGAATAAAATCTTAAAAAAAAAAAAAAACAACTATCAATTAATCTGTTCAGTCTTTACCACATTTTCCATAAGGTCTTATAACTGAGAGGCCCTCTGGCTTTTACAGCATGCCATCCATTGTCAGTTGGCTTCTCTGAGACTTTCGTTTCATTTTTGCTAGGCTTTCAATGCTAGTAACAGAAGCCAGCCTACTCTACAATCATTCTAAATTAGCTTTGGCCTCATACAGTTCAATTGCTATAGCAACCATATATTCCATAGCCTCACCGTCAACCTGCATATTATTCCAATTAACCAGATGTTTTAAAATGACTTTTTTGCTTGTGATGCCATTGCGTGACACGAGCCATCACCACCTCACCTATCACCAGAAATGGCATCCGTATTGTTATTAATCTGATGAGGAATCCAACTCCAAAAACTCATTCAAAAAAGATGGAATATGTCTGTTTTCTAGTGCCGTTTTGGATACCAACTATCAGTCTGAATTCTCTAAAAAGCAAAGCCTGAGGGAAATCTTATGTGCTGCTAATTTATTAGGGAACGTAATCCTAAGGCAGCAAGAATAAAGTAAGCGAAGACTGAATCAGGAGGAGGAGACAATACGGGGAAAGACTACCAAACTGGCCTCCAGTTGGCATCAGATATAATTTATTATCCAATCTCAATGGACTCTGTTCTGAGAAGTCTTATGAGTCTCAGGAAAGTTGGTTGGAGGGAAAAGTAGTTGAAATGTTATTCACTGGCTTTGAGTCCCATTCATTAAAGCTATTTTTCTGTGGGTTTCAACTCCCCCACAGTTTTGGATTGTGCTTTGATCTCATACCTCAGTGTCAACAGGGAAGTTCCAGGTGGGAGGCTAGAGGCACACTGTAAAAAAATGAAGTGAGGTCGTGTTGTGCTGCATGTAGCCACACAAAGTTGGTAACTTCAGCAGTGGCTGGGATAATTATGGAGTGGGTTGTTGGAACCAGCAGACAAATGCTATAGAGATAAGTGGGACCAAGAGATATCTGAGGTGGCACATAAGATGTGTCTGATACAGAGCACTGTCATAAATTATCATGACCACACTCAGTCCTTCATTATCCACATAGGCTGTGTCTTGTCAAGTTAAAGAGTAGTTACATAAGTTACTAGTCAAAATTATTTAAGAGTGAAATTCTGTACTGTGGAAGGTGAATTCTTGGACCAAAATGATCTATCACTGTCAAGTTTGAAGGTGCCTTTTGGAATAGAGAATGGCAACAATCCACTTGCATAAAATATTACCAGCAACAGAGAAAATCTCATGTGGCAGCAATGGGTAGCTACACTGTTTGAATCTCTGCATTCATTAGGTATCAGATCAAATATCAAAGAGATGTAGATGCATTTTCTTACTTGCAACATGCAAAAATCTATTAAAACATTGTATTGCCTTAAAAGGAAAGACCAAATGAGGACACTAAAGGGAAAATGTGGTACAGATGAGTTTTTGCGTCATCCGTCTGTGACAACATCCATGGTAACCATAAAATACACACCACTGGAGAAACTACGACTACCTCAGTCGGATTGGTAAGAGTGGAAAAGTAATCATCAGACTAGTTTCTAGCTGAGAGAAGGTGAAAAGGAAAAGAGACAGTAGCTCTTTGCTGAAAGATTCAGGGACGTCGATAAATGTATTGAAACTATTACTGCCGAAGTAATAAGTAGATATAAATTAATTTTTTTAGATATAAATTAATTAATGTGAGTTCTGCTAAGTACTTCAGTGCCTGGTGCTGTTATAATTGCAAATATCGGTACGGTCACCAAGATACTACTCTCTGTGTTGGAGAATGTTATCTGATGACTCCAGTCACTTGGTCAGGGAGGATGTTTTAGAACTAATTTGGGCCTAGTGGTTTGAATTGATAACAGCAAAAGACATCCAGGTCAAAAGTCTGGAGACGTTTCAGAACTTTGAGGACCTGCAATTAGAATGCACAGATTTCATCTCAGGAGAACTTAATGTACTTGTTACGATATTCACCAACTACGTGCACACTTATTTCACCAGGAACCAGAAAGTACCCACCATTGTGTCATTCGGGGTGAAGTACCATTCACTATATAGGTTCAGTGATATAACTCAGTCTGATCAAGGGTTAGGCTTTGAAAGTCATTTTCTGTGGAACATACCCAGCTCCCTACAATGAAGAAGGACAGAATTCTCCCTTATAATTCCCAATAAATTAACCAATGAGAAAGAATTAACTAAATTTCACTATTTTTCTTTTATGAAACTGCCACTGTACAGAAGAAACTTTGTGGACAGTAAGTTGAATTGTTAATGTGTGCATATGATCCTGTGAAGATTTACACCATTGCCTGTCTCTTATTTCATAATCTTTGACAAGAAAGTAGGCTGCCCACTAATCACAGGGAGGTGGTGAGATATCTAAGAAGTTCAGTCAGTATCCAGCTGCACTTAAGTATACTTTGTAGACATCAGAATGATGGGCCATATGTCACTCATGCCAGAGTAAAGGCTGATACATGGCAGAAACTTCCAGTCTTGCTACAGCTGTGAGGACTCTGTAGGAGTGGAATAACCAATACTTATAATCTACCTTCTGTTTTGAGGGTGAAGAGTAGGCTTATAACTTACCTACCTACCAAAAGTGAGGTGAACATAGGTTAGGAATTCTTTTCTTTCTTTCTTTTTTTTTTTTAATTCATGAGAGACACAGAGAAAGGCAGAGACATAGGCAGAGGGAGAAGCAGGCTTCCCATGGGGAGTCCAATGCAGGACTCGATCCCAGGACCCGGGATCACAACCTGAGCCAGAGGCAGATGCTCAACCACTGAGCCACCGAGGCATCCCCATTGGTTAGGAATTCTTAAGATGATTTACAAAAACAACGTGTTAACATGGGAACCGATCAGAGGAATTTACACCCCTCCCATTTTTAAAAAATGTTATTTATTTATTTATCCATTCATTCATTTGACAGAGAGAGGAAGAGCAGCAGGCAGAGGGAGAGGGAGACGGAGAAGCAGGCTCCCCGCTAAGCAGGGAGCCTGATGTGGGACTCGATTCCAGGACCCTGAGATCATGACCTGAGCCGAAGGCAGACGCTTAACCAACTGAGCCACCCAGGCATCCCACCTCTCCCATTTTCTAATGTAGAGAGAATCTGTCAGAATGGAGGGTAGAAACAACCCTGCAAGCTGAAATAATAGATTTCTCACTATAATTTCCCAGGACACTGGGAGAAAAAGTGGGGCAGTAAATCAGAGTGGAGAAATGGGGACTATAACATACGACCGCCCCAGTGCCTTCAAATTGTTATTAAAGATGTGGCTCACTTTTTATTATATCAATTAGAATTCAAGTGCAATTATACCATGTAATAAAAATATTCTGATTCCCTCTCAGAAGGTTCATGTGGGAAGGATGTAAAAAGAGAGTTGGATTTTGTCCTGGAATGTCCTCCTGATAAAATAGTGATAAATATTTTGATGTAAGTGTCAGAAATGGCACCAGAAGCGGGTCTTAGAGTTAAATCTTTATTGCTTCTCATGAAAGGCCTCTTCTAGTCTAAGTATATACAATTCTCCCATCAGATCATAAAACTTTTGCCTGCATTTTTTGGTGTTTGTTTCCCTTCTCTTTGCTCTTTTGTCTCTGTACTAACATTTCAGTGGACCAGTTTTGGTGTGTCTAATTTTCTCTTTCATGTTACTTAAATTTTTTCTCATACTTCTCATCCCTTTATTCTTTTCCTCTCGATTCTGAAATATTCCCCAGGTCATGAATTTTAATCTTTGATGTCATTCTTTCCATTATTTAGCCTGTAATTTTGAGTTTTTAACTTCAGAAATCAAGGTGTGAATTTTTTTTTTTTTTTAAGATTTTATTTATTTATTAGTGAGAGATACAGAGAGAGGCAGAGGGAGAAGCAGGCTCCATGCAGGGAGCCGGACGTGGGACTCGATCCCAGGTCTCCAGGATCATGCCCTGGGCGGAAGGTGGCGCTAAACCGCTGAGCCACCAGGGCCGCCCATGGTTTGAATTTGAACTGTATTTATTTCATCCTCAAAATCTTTTCTTTCAGAAATAATATCTGTTGAGGGCAGCCCCAGTGGCCCAGCAGTTTAGTGCTGCCTTCGGTCCAGGGCGTGATCCTGGAGACCCGGGATCGAGTCCCACACTGGGCTCCCTGCATGGAGCCTGCTTCTCCCTCTGCCTGTGTCTCTGCCTCTCTCTCTCTCTCTCTCTCTCTCTCTCTCTGTGTCTCTCATGAATAAATAAATAAAAGTAAAATCTTTTAAAAAAAATTATATCTATTGGCATTACTCTGAAGATGTACATTATACTTAATTTTGCATTATACTTAGTTTAAATATGTTCTATTTTCTGTTCTCTCTCTTTAGCTGTGAGTTTCTTCACTTTGCTAAGTTTGGCACCTCTCTTTTATGCACTTGGTTTTCCTCAAATGTATGGTGATACTTGTTTTTCTCTACATTTTATAAATGAGGTTCTGGTTGTAACATTTATAGCCCTCATTTGTCTCTTTAGCTCAAGCAAATATCTTAATGAGGAGTTCTAAGTACAGGAGCCTTAATTCTGGAAATGTCATGGTGGAAGAGTACATAAATGGATAGTTGTTCATTCATTTAGGATGTTCAAGCGGTTTAGACTCCAAAAGTTCTAACTCGCCTTCCTTTGTGATACCTGTGTTACCACAAAATTTCCTATTTGCCCTGCCCTTGTGATCACTATGAGATTACTAGGGTCGCAAAGACCTACCTCATAAAACTGTATCCTACAGAGTACAATGAAAGCAGGAGCTTTGCAAATGCCATGCATGTATTAGCTGCCATAAAATATTTGCCATGAAATTTAATCTAATCTAGATCTGTCACAATTTTAAATAGTAAATCATTTTATTATCACATTAATTTAATTTAATTATTTTAAATCTTATTATAGTAACTATGGGCGTGTGATACATGCTGTGTGATATTATGGTGAATGACATAGATGGGGCTCCTACCCCTTTCTTGGTTTATAGCCTGGTAGAAGGGCATAAAACACATTAAAAATAGTGTGATTACTGCTAGCAAACAAGTATTATTTAACACAGATGTAGAACACAACAAGGGTGATAAATTGCGTCTGAGCATGTAAAGGGAGACTCCCTGGGAGTAGTGAAATGAAAGAAAACTAGAGATTATCCAAATGAACTTGAGAGAAAGTGTTCCAGGTGTGAGGAATGGCAGCTAGATGGCATAGAAGGAAGACAAAGTGTGGCCCCTTCAAAGGACTAAAAGGAATTTGAATATGGCTCAGAGTGTGGAATAGAATGTAGGAAGTGAGAAGAGATAAGGCTCAGAAAGTAAACAAGTTCAGATCATGGAGGATTGGATATGCCATGCCAAAGGATTTTGTCTTTATTTTACAGATACAGTTGAAGAGTTTTAAGGAAGAGACTGCTATGATCAGATTTTTAATTTAGAAAGCAGAATCTGGTTGCATTATGAAAAACAGAATGTTGGGATGGGCCCTAGAGACAAAAATAGTGATCAGGAGTTACACAGGGCTTAGGTAGAGATGTCAGTGGGCCTAGCATCAATTTAGAACAGAACTTTATACTAGTTGAGCTGTGAAAGACTGGGAAGAGGTCACAATAAATACTCAGGTTTGTGGCAATGATTTCATTTTCTTTCTTTTTCTCTTTCTTTCTCTCTTTTAGAGAGAGAGAGCATGAGTGGCAGGGAGAGGGACAGAGGGAGAAGAAGAGAGAGAATCCTAAGTAGACTCCATGCCCAATGTGGGGCTCCATCTAACAGCCCTGAGATCATGACCTGAGCCAAAATCAAGAATCAGATGCTTAACCAACTGAGTCACTCAGGCACCCCAAGGATATCTTCTATTTAATTGACTATCAGATATCTATGTTTATATATCCAGTAGGCAGTTGCTTATATCAAAATCCTGATCAAAAGGTATATCCAAAATGTATGAATAAGGAAATTTTAAGGAAAGATTTATAAAATGTAGGTAGAGTTTAAGGAACCCAAAAAGGCTGGGGAAGTACTTGAAGCTAACAATGGTAAGGAGACCTTGCTTAGACCTAAGGGAGAAAGGGGAATGAGCAGTTACCAAGATTCAGAAGACATAACTATAGAAGAGCATCAGAGTAGATGGATAAAGAAGATGTGCTATATGTATATCTAGGTGTATACACACACACACACACACACACACACAATGAAACACTATTCAGCCATCAGAAAGAATGAAATCTTGCCATTTGCAACAATGTGGATGGAGCTAGAGTGTATTATGCTAAGTGAAATAGAGAAAGATAAATACCATACGAGTTCACTTGTATGTGGAATTTAAGATACAAAACAGATAACCATAAGGGAAGGGGAGGGGGGAAAGAGGGAAGAAAACCACAAGAGACTCTTAATTATAGAGAACAAACTGAGGGTTGCTGGAGGGGGGATTGGCAAGATGGGTGATGGATATTAAGGCACTTGTGATGAGCACTGGGTGTCAGGTCTAAGTAAGGAATCATTAAATTCTACTACTGAAACCAATATTACACCATATATTAACTAGAATTTAAATAAAGTGTTAGAAACATTTTTAAAAGTTTGAAAAAAGAAAAGCATCATAGAACAAGAGATACAGCCTTCAGTAAAATAACAAAACCACTACAAAATCATGTTCTGTAGGGGCAGCCCCGGTGGCGCAGCAGTTTAGCACCGCCTGCAGCCCAGGGTGTGATCCTGGAGACCCGGGATCGAGTCCCACGTCAGGCTCTCTGCGTGGAGCCTGCTTCTCCCTCTACCTGTGTCTCTACCTCTCTCTGTCTCTTTCTCTCTCTGCATCTCTATGAATAAACAAATAAAATCTTTTTTAAAAAAATCATGTTCTGTAAGTGAGGGAGGCAGTGGAGTATACTATACACCTTGACCTTTTTCTTCCTTTGCCCTCCCATTTCCCACTAATGCCTCCACTTGAGGTTAACCAATTTTTTAATTGGTTATTGCAGAAGGCAAGGGGCCCAGTCCATGGAGCTCAGGTTCCCGAGTCACAGAGTAAAGCAGAGAAAAATGGATAATGCACATAGAGCAATAAAGGGGGGAATAGCCCACAGATTTGACTCTATCACCTGGATTAGAGACAGGCTTTGTGGGATCTATGCACTGTATAGATATAACTTTCATTGTGTGTTGATGGTAGTGAAGGGTAAGCTCAATCAGGAAAGTTATATAGTGAAAATAGAATAGAACACACATCAGAACTCTGTATCAGGGGTTGGCAAATTTTTTCTGTAAAAGGCCATATGGAAAACATTTTAGGCTTTGTGGATCATATGGTTTGGTCTGTGTTGCAACTACTCAGCTTATTCATTTATCATTGATCATAGCTACAGCCGATATATGAATGAGTGAGTGAGGCTGCGTTCTAATATAACTTAATTTACAAAAACAGGTAAAGGTCAGAATTTGGCCCACAGGCCATGATTCACTGACCACGGGTCTAAAGGAAAGCAGAGTGAACCAATTAGAGGATATATCAAAGGATACCACAGGGTAGTTATTAGAATACAATGAGAAATATGAAGTGTAATCAAGTCAAGGGAAGACAATGTTTAAAGGCAAAGGGCATGACTGATACCATCAGGGGCTACAGGAAAGTTCAGTCAGAAAAAGACTGAGAAATTTCTCTTGGATTTAGGGATAGCAAGATCATTGGTGATGCTCCATTTCCATGATGCTCCAGAAGTCAGATTCCAGCGAGTTACAAAGAGGAAGTGAGAGTAAAATCAGTCAGGATAAAGAACTCTTTAAAATTGTTGAGTTATAAAGAGAAGAGATACGCTGCTAACCAGAGGTGTTGATGGGTCTGAAAAGTATATTTTAAGATAAGACAGAACAAGGGATGTTTAAATGTGAATACAAAAGAACTACTAGAGAGGTAGTAGTAGAAGATGCATGATACACATGATTAAAGAAGGCATAGTTGAAATAAGGAAGGTCCCTTGATAGTGCAAGAAAATGTGCAAAGATGGAAATGCAATCTTAGAGAGGAAAAGGAGTATCATCTTCATGATAACTACAGAGAAGGAGACAGCAGTGGCATTTGAGGTTTGTATTCATTATTTACCCTTGCATATCACACTCCCTCCAAAATCAATAAAGATCTTTTATTCGTACTTCTGTAGGGCTCACTGGGCTAGTTCTGCTTCATATATGTTGGCTGAGATCATTCATATGGTAGCAATTATCTAGAAACTCAGCTGGGGCTGAATGATACAGAATGGCTTCACTCATGTCTAGTCATAGCTACCATCCAAAAAAGACCTCTAGCTCATGTTTCTCTCTAGCAGGGTAGCCATGGGGCCTCAGAACACAAGAGGGTGAAAAATGAAGTGGTAAGGCCTCTTAAGGCCACAAAATTTGCGTAATATCTCTTCTGCCGCATTTCCTTTGAAAGTCACAGGGCCAGTCCAGATTCAAGGAGAGAGCAAATAGGCACTGCCTCTTAATAGGGTTGTGGGGAGAGTCTTATTGCCAAATAGTATGTGGGATGGGAGAGTTTGTTTCTGGTATCTTAGTGAATCACTTTTCATGAGGCTTTATAAAACCCGTTCATTCTGAAACGTATCTGTTTCTCCTCCAGTTCTCGACAAAATGGACTGATCGGAACTAGAGTGTGGGGAGTATGTAGTGTGAGCTATAACAACTAATGGGTACAATTAAGAAACTTTATTCTATTTGGATCAACCTGATAATATAGAAAAATTAAACAAATACTTGTAATACTTTAGATTCCATAATTTTGAATGGATGGAAAAATATGAAAAAAGATAAAATATGAAAATGCTTCTTTATGGTTGTTTCAAAAACATGAAAATCCAAGGCATAACATGACAACTCCTCTGATGTTTGTCTTAACACTTCTGTTTATAACTTGCTTTGTACTTTCTGCTAAAAAGCGATTAAAACTTAGTTCCACTGAAACCCAGACCCAAAGGGCTGATTTAGGACAAAAATGCTTTGGAATTATTTGGTGTATTCAGCTGATTTCTTGAAATGTGATTGAAAAGTGGCACACGCAATTCTTAACCATCAGAATTTAGATTGATCCTTTTATCTGAATAGAGTCTCAGTGGGTGAAAATCACAGAAATTGTAGAATATCTGAAACAACTTCAATCCATCACACTGCAAAATATCATCAGTGTGCTGAAAGGAATACAAAATAATGTTTACTTGCTTATTTTTGGTTGAAAAGTTTTCACTCTAAAAACTAATAAGTGGCTTGAGATTTCCTAGTTGGCATCTTCTTTAAAAACTACCTTTACAAAATTTCTCCTCCATCCAATAATTCTGAAGTGATGGGTTCAGTATTGATGACTTTTGAGAACACTTTCATTCCCTCAGTCTCTTTTTCAGTCTCTTTCTTCCCACTTGATCCTTCCCTTCCTCATTTCCTCTGCTCCATGTCTCCCTCTTTTCTGTCCATAGATAGAAAGAGAATATATGTGTGTGCAAGAGTCCTCATTTGCAGATGTACTGATCTGGGATTTTATGCCTAAGTTCCGTTTAGTTCAAATTTATATTAATATGGGAGGGGTTACTCAACCCTGAATGCAAAGAGTCATACCCAGATAGATCTGAAGAGGTGGCCGACTGGGCATCATCAGATGATTTGTGTATTAAGAGTTCCAGGCTAAAGGAGAACAAGGAAAACCTTGTGTTTTAATATTCAAAGGGAAATTTGAGGCCAAGCAGAAAGGAGGAGATAGTAGTGACCAAGCTCAGTCACTGTTTAACTATTTTGGATTATATCAACTTCTGTATGACCTAATTGAGACCAAGATGTAGTATTTTTTTTAACCATATCTTGGCAGTGATGAGTCATCATCTTCAAATGACATCTGTTGTCGTTATCATCAACAAAACAGTCCAGAGCAGAACATGAACCACATGAGATACCACTAGGGACCCCAAAACTGAGTAAGACTTTGAGGGGCCCGGGCAACCTGCATAGGCAAATAAGAGAAGAAAAGAAGAGTGACATGTAATCCATCATATTAATATCCCCCCTGTATATATATACATGTCCTAGTGACATTTGAGAGATTTAGGGTATACTTAACTAATTTGCAAGAGAGCATTTAGAAATTTTGGTGCCAAGCAATTTCTGATTTGTCCAGGACTTTTTTTTTTTAAGATTTTATTTATTTATTCATGAGAGACACAGAGAGAGAGAGAGAGATGCAGAGACATAGACAGAGGGAGAAGCAGACTCCATGCAGGAAGCCTGATGTGGGACTCAGTCCCTGGACTCCAGGATCACACCCTGGGCCGAAGACAGGCGCTAAACCGCTGAGCCACCCATGCCTCCCTGTCCAGGACTTGATATTGACCCTATTAGGTTGTATTGGGTATGCATTATGCCTCAATAATTTTTTCCTTTGGTAACTTTTAAAGGTAATATTAAATAAGAATAGGTTCTTATTTGGGTGGAAGTTTGTGTAATTTCCCTCTCCCAAGTCACAGATCATTGACTAAATTATACAAATCATTGTCTGTAGGTTGATTTGGACCATGAGGTCATTAGGAATTTTGGAAGTAATTGATCACAGCTGCTACTGGGTAAATTTACACTTGTCGGCAGTACAGACACCCACACATGAAGCAGACTTATCCTGTGATTAACATACACTTCGGGAGTGAAACTCCTTTATTAGAATATTGGGTATCTTTAAGAAATATTCTTAAATTAGGGCATGGATCATTTATGTGCCTAATGTACTTCACATGAATACATGAAGCATGTATTCATCATGTATTCATCATCATTCATTCATCCATGAAGATGTGCAGTGCAAAGTAATTTGTATACATCATTGTCTGAATATTTGTAATAAATGTTGCTAAATATATTTTAAAAACAGTCATCAGTTAAGACTTTCTTTTAATCAGTTAAGAACCCTTAGGTTCCATTTCTAGTTTTTTTTTCCTTTTATTTTATATTACTGCAATGTCCTACTATTTTGCTGAGCTTATCCTCTCACCAAAACCTCATCTTTATTTGTTCAATTAATTACATTCTTTTATTTAAGTGAATTTCAATGTGCAATCCCTTTTTAAATGAGTTTTCATGTGCCACTCCTACCAGGGAATTGCTGTTTCAGCCATTCATCTTCAATTATGAAATTAGACTTTGCCTTTGACAAAAGAACTTGATTGGTCAGCAAAGAAGTCTGCTGAATTGCTTTAACACAGGGATTTTCTGTATAGAGTTTCATGTCAGGGCTGGACTACCAAGCTCAAAATGTTTGTAGATGAATGGCATATTTCAGGAAGACTTGGTTTCATCCAGTTGAGGTTGAAGCCATGTTTCAAGAATTGAATATATTGTACACACTTAGTCATGAAAATGAGAGGAAAGGTAGAAAAATTTTAGCCGGAGTTCAGCCTCACCAAACTACAAAGAGGAAACTATTTGCTGAAAGAGTGACTCAAGCTAAGCACTGCTATATCTTCAGGCAGCCAATTAACAGCAACACACCTCATCAGCCCTCCCATTAATGTAAAGCTCTGTCACTTTAAAAAATGTGGGCAAATTTAATTCAGACTTTTCCATAGATGCAGCCTGGTTCATTCAATGCCTGGGAGCCATGTAATCTAGGAAATTCATGTTATTCACATGGAATGAAGTCTCACTTGGAGATTCAAATCTCCCTTCAGGCCATAGGTTAGCTTGCCTCTCATACATGAAGATATCAACATGGTGAAGTGTTATGATTAGATATATTAAGTTTGCATTTCCCTCTTCCTTGGAATTGGTGAATAGACTCTTTAGCTGAAACAGAGAAGAAATAAGTACATATAGATCATTGGAAGAGAATTGAGAGTTAACAACGCACCCTTGCATTATAGTCAATTGATATTTGACCAGGGTGCTATGACCATTCAGTGGAGGGAAAAGAGTTTTCTCAACAAATGGTTCTGAGAAAACTGGATATCCACATGCAAATGTGAAACGGATCATACACCTAAGTGTAAAATATAAAACCATAAAGCTTTTGGAAGAAAATATAGGATAAGTCTTTGTAACCTTGAGTTAGGAAATGGTTTCTTGTAGAGGGCACCAAAATTCAGTGGCAAAAGAAAAAATAGATAAGTTGCATGTCATCGGAATTAAAACTTTTGTACTTGAAAGGACACCATGAAGAAAGTGAAAAGACAATCTAAAGAATGGGGGAAAATGTTTACTGGTCATACATTAGATAAGAAACTGGATTCCAAAATTCATGCAGAACTCCAAACTCAATAATTAAAAACAAAATACAACAAATAAACTAGTTTAAAAATGAGTAAAGTATCCGAATAGACATTTCTCCAAAGAAGATGGCCAATAAACACATACAAAGATGCTCAAAATCATTAGCCATCAGAGAAAAAAATAATCAAAATAACAATGAAATACTGACTTCACACTCACTAGAATGGCTATAATAAAAAAGACAGATAATAACAAGAGTTGGTGAGAATGTGGAAAAATTGGACCCTCGTTTACCGCTTGTGGGAATGTAAAAATGATGAAACTGCTATGAAAAACAGTCTGGCAGTTCCTCAAAATGTTAAACATTGAGTTTCCATATTACCCAGCAATTCCACTCCTACATATATGCTCAAGAGAAATAAAACCATATGTCCACAAAAAACTTGCACATGAATGTTCATAGCATTATGCATCATAGCTAAAAACTGTAAGCAATCCATTAACTATCATAGTTTTCATTAACTATCAAGTGTCACATATCCATATAATGGGATATCACTCAATCACAAAAAATAATAAAGCATTGATACGTGCTACAACATGAGGAAGCCTTGAAAAGATTATGCTAAGTGAAAGAAGCCAGCCACAAGATACCACATAGCATATGATGCTATTTATATCAGACGGCCAGGACAGGCAGATCTATAGAGACAGGAAATTAGTGGTTGCTGGGAGCTGAGGTTGGGGTTAATGAGGAGCAACTACTAATGGATATATGATTCTTTGGGGGATGATAAAATTTTATAAGATTGATCGTGGGGATGGTTATACAGTTCTATGAAAATGATAAAAACCACTGAATTGTACATGTTAAATGAGTTAACTGTATGTTATATGAATAATATCTCAATGAAACTATTAAAGAAAAATATAAGAAGAAATAATTATCTTGAATTCTACAGAGAGCTGCCTCAATGTGGGGCCAGCACTTCCCCTGAAGGACATGAAATGATTGCCAGCATGATCTTGTACCCTGTAGTCACTGACCAAAGTGTCCTCCCTTTTCCAGTCTATATAAAGAGGTCTTAGGAGTAGAGATAAACAGTAGAGACAGTTTTCAGAATTGTTGACTGTGATAGTTTTACAAGATATCTGCAGATTCTTTGACACTCCTCCCATTGAAAGGTCAATTTTCTCAAATCTGAGCTGACCTTAGTGACTTGCTTACAATCAGTAGAATGCAGCAGGAGTGAAACAGTAGAACTTCCATGGCTAGGTCAGGAGAAAAGACCATGGAGCTTCAGCCTAGCTTTCCCCTGCTACTTGCCTTTGTAACCCTGGGCCACCATGTAAAAATTCTGAGGACTCTGCTTTGAGAAAGCTCAGGCCGTATGAAGAATCCACGTGTAGGTGCTCTGGCTTACAGTCCCAGTTTAGATCCCAATCTATAACCAACATCAACTGCTAGACATGAGTAAAGACGCATCAAGATGATCCCAGTTCCCTGCCACAGTGCCTTCCTTACCTACACAAAAGCTGTTCCCACTGTACTGGGTTCAAATTCCTAACCCATAGAATCTGTAAACACAATAAAATTGTTGTTTTATGCCACTCGGGTTTGGAGTGTTTTCTATATAGCAAGGGCAAAAACAATGTATGCTGAAAGGGTATTCCCCAAACTTGAGGCCATGAAAGGGAAGAAGATAAAGGAGAATCCCTCAAAGAGATGAAAATATAAAAAAATAGAGGACACTGGCTTTCTGTTAACCATTCTGATGTCTACTAATGGATCAAATTCAATAATCTGCTGTGTATTCATCCAAGTAGAGTGAAATGGAGTTGTCAAGGCATAGAAGGTAAGGGGCAATGGATCAGCCTGCATTCCCTGTTTTGGATGGTATGTGAGCACCACATCCAGTAACTGGACTGGAGCCATCCTGTTGGTATCTTTCCCAGGACAGTTGCCAGGCTACTAGTCAAGGTTACTTTACAGCTCTGGGAAATGATGCCCTTATGGCAGGAGCTGGGATTTGGGTTTGGAATAAGTATAGATGATTAAGGAGTACAGCCTGAGCCAGATCATCAGGGGATACTCATCGGAACTATTCAGATTACAAGCCCAAGAGAGGGACTGCAGCCAAGTATTATTTTTTTTTTTGGACTGCAGCCAATTAATGCAGGTTGTCTATTCAAGATGAATGAAAGAGGATATGTCTGAACAAAGTCCATGATAGAGAGCGCAGAAACAAATTCAGGAAGCCAAAAAGCAGTACTAACATTACAAGTAAAAAGGCATGGAAAGTAACTGGTATAGGGTATCAAGGCTCAGGACTAATTGGGGAGAGGAGTACTGTGGTGAATTTCCAGGAGAACTGGTCCTAAAGTAATGAGTTTAGATCTGGCTTCCCATAGTTGTTTGGAGACTAGTAAATTGGATCTGACAAATACCAGTACAGTTCTAAACATTAATCCAAATGGAACCAAAAAGAATGGGAGGCCAGGAAACAGTGGATCAGGGAATTCCCTAATGATGTACCCCACAAAAAAGACTGCCTTTGAATACCTGCCATACGTATATCAGTCAGCACTAGCCAAAGAAGCGGTAATTCAAAAGAAAGGTGAGGGGATTATAACCCAGCGAAATAAAAAGACCTTTTTGCTTTCTCTTTTCTTCCTCCTTAAGCCAAAGTTCTGGCCTTTGAAGAGACTTAGAGGTAGGGGTAGGAGATGTCTACAAGCTGATCTTGCTCCCTGAGCCCCTATAAGCAAAGTCCCAGATCAAACATACTCTGGGGGAGAAGAGAAAAGAGGGATTGAACTGAAAGTCATTTCATGACTGAAATGTCATGAAGGGAATAAGCTATTAATAATATCTTAATTGCAGGCAGTAATTGCTTACATTCCCCTCAGAGAAAATTCTTCAGTAAACAAGTTACTTGAATAGTATGACTTTATATCATTGAGCCTCAGGTAGCTCTTGTGGGGTATGGGGGAACTAAAAGTGCTAGCTTTGTAGCTTTATCGTGAGAATTAACTGCCAAGTTCCTGAAAAGAGGAAAGAGCAAAGGAGGATCTCAGGATGCAATTGATATTATCCATGTTCTCATCCTCCCAATAGGAAGAAGGAGCAGAATAGGGTTTCAAATGTTTCGACAGAATTCTAGTAAACTGCTTTGAGTTGTGAGCTTGAGAGTTGAAGACTTTCTCAGTCTTTCTACTTATTATCTATGAAAAGATTACTATTATGTTAACAGAATGTTAAAGTTTACAGATATCCTTAACAGGTATTATCTTTTTTGATTTTCATAACATCCTTATAAAATAGGGAGGATTAATTTGGTATGGTCATTTTATAGGACAGGAAAATGAAGCACAAACTTTTAAAATTGGGTTCAGAGTCACAAAATTAGAACCTAGTGGTGTCTGTAAATTCCTGACTCCCATTGCTAGTGACTGCCAACTTTTCTTTTATCATTAGATCTCTGAAAATGCATACACAAACACAGAATGAATATAAAGGTAGGTATCATGTGACAATGAAGTCTTATAACAGATTGACATAAACTACACAGGAAGGTTAAAGTAATAATTTTAATCAGAAAATATTTTGTTGAATTTTTCCAAGAGACTTGAAATATTAAAATGCATAAATGTGAAATATGTGAATTTATCTAGTTTCTGTATTAAAATAGGATAAAGCCCAAAGTTAAAGGTTAAAAAAAAAACCATCTTCAGTTTCTAATGAAAATAAGGAAAGTATGTCAACAATGTGTATGAAATTTAGAATTTTTATTAAGGTCTACTGATCTAAGATGAAAAGTTAGATTATGGATAATTTTCATTAACTTTTTGACTATGAAAATACCTATGGGTTTCTCAAACCGTGAAAGATACTAATTTAATAAAGTACCACATTCCAAAGATAATCTGGCTTTTGTATTCTAGTGCTCATTGTCTTTTTGAACTGGACCATGGGATAATCAGCATGTCAGTCCATGATTCTCTTTCTCTTCTTATTCAGCTTAGTGGTCCTAGTTAAGATAGCTACATGATTGATTCTTGCCTTGGCTCCTTGTTTTTCCCATTGCATATTTTCTCCAGCAGTCAATGAGAATAGAGGAACATTATGTAGACGGCAGCGAAGTCTCATGATTACATTGCTTCAGCAAAATGTAATATTCATGTGAGAGAGCCTTGGAATATTTATTCTGTGTGTGTGTGTGTGTGTAGGTAGGTAGCTCACTAGTAGGAGGGCAGGTTTCAGACTCCAAAGACAAAAAAAAAAGGGCTTTTGTAATAATAGAGTGTACCTCTTTGTGCTTGGTGAACTGGTTCCTATTTTTGTTAGTTCAACTTGGATATTATGTTAAGAATCACAGTGAAATTTGCCAGATTCAGTTCAGGTTTTTTCAGACTAGACTCCGAACAACTATGGGAAGCAAGTTGTGGAACCCTTCCATACTCTTGGACCGGTTCTGGAAACTTACCACAGTGTCTCTGTTCCCAATTGGTTCTGAGCCTTGATGGTCTACACCAGTGAGTTTCCACCCCTTTTTGTTTGTAGGTTCAGTCTTGTTATTTGATTTCTTTCCAAAACTGTAGATTCAAGTGTAAGATAAATGTTGTCATTTTAACATTCATATAGGGTTGTTTATTATGCAGCAGTAAATAAATGGAATATATTTTTTTTAAACCTGGAATTCTGGTGCTTCTGTAACAAAATGTAAACTATATTACTTTGGGATGAAGCAATGTACAAGAGTGGAGAATATTGCGTACAGGTTAGTAAAATACAAAGGGGCCTTACATATGCCAAAAGAAAATGGCAATAGAGTCTTACTTTCAAGCCAGATCTCAAATAATTTCTACTTATAAAGTTTTTTTAAAAGATTTTATTTATTGTTTTAGAGAGGGAGAGCACAGGGGGAAGGGCAGAGGGAGAGAAAGACAGAGAATCTCAAGCAGGCTTCTCACTGAGTGTGGAGCCCTACATGGGGCTCGATCTCAGAACCCCAATATAATGACTTGAGCTGAAACCAAGAGTGGGACATGGAACGGACTGAGCCACCCAGGTGCCCCTCTACTTCTAAAGTTTTAAGGAATATGAATTCACCTTAAAAAAAAAAAAAAACCTCAATTTACAAAGAAAGTAACCACCATGAGTATGAGTCAAAAGAAACAATGGCAAAATGAGGCCCACCAATACAATAAACATTAAAATTATTATCCATTGCACTGTAATATCTTAATAACTTTAGAGAAATCAAAGACTGAAAATAAGTCAGAAGAGAGTTAGTAAACAATACAAAACATGTATTATAAAATCCCAATAAGTTCTGTTTCCAGTAATGGTAGATTAATTAATTTAGATCAACTTTCTCAAATACAATCAAAAATTTATACAATTTTTTTAAATTGTTAGTTTGAAGGCACTGAAGAACTAACTTGGAAGGCAAGAAATAAGGGAAACCCAGAAACATTGAGTTGAGAATTTGGGGATTTTTTTTCCAAGGGACATCTGACACATATAAAAGAGTTGGTGGTGAGGCCAAGAAGCTAGACAGTACTTCTGATAGATTCACAGAGCAGGGGAAACAAAAATTAAGATTTAGTTTTCCTGTCAAATTCTATAACCTTTGTGTTGCAAATAACATATGGGCAATATGCCATAAGAAAGTGCTCTACCTGTCTGAAAGAGGCAAAAATAAGTTATCTCTTGTGGAAAAATATATCAAACTAGACTTAAAATTATTTATATGGCTTTTCATATATGATACCTGCCAGTCAAAAGCTATCAAGCATACAAGTAGGCAAGAGAAATATTATCAAAATCAGAAGACACAACAAAAAAACAGAAAAAGATTCAGAGGGAGAAACAGATGATGGAATTACTCGACATAAATTTATTTTATTTTATTATTATTTTCCCCAGCTTTATTGAGATATAATTGACATATAACATTGTGTAAGTTATGTTTTTAATGATCATGCTCAATATGCTATGGAAATAAAGATGAGAATAAAACTTGAGAAGTGAAATGAAAATTATAAAAAGAGCAAGATAAAAATCCTTGAACCAAAGAAAACAATAATTGAAAAATGTAAAAATTAATGTATGTGGCTAACAGCAGGTTAGAGCTAAAGAAATCATAGGAGAACATTCAAAAAGAAGTATATTGATAAATAGAGAATGAAAATACAAGAGACTAAATAATGGTCATATGAGGTGCAATGGAAAAGTTAAATATACTTCTAATTGAAGTCCCATTAAGTGGGAAGAGAATGGGAAACAAACAATATTTTCAAAGGAAATTAGACGATAAATTTTTAGATGTCATAAAAGATATCAAGTCACAAAACTCTAACAATTCCAGGAAATAAATACAAAAATCCACACCTTGCACATCATGTAAAACTACTGAAAGTCAATCATGAAGAGAAAATTCTAGAACAGCAGAGGACAAAAAAATCACCCTATAAGAGTAATAATACAATTGACTTTACACAGGAAAAAAAATGATAAAGCCAAGAGATAATTACACAATTTAAATCTATAATTTGCAGTTCTTCCGACCAAGAAAACTTTAGGCCCCAATGTCTTTTCTGCAAATTTCATCAAAAATTTAGTGTAAATAGGCAAATTCTTCTGAAAAGTAGAAAATTTTCAAGCGAGTATAATTTTGATGCCAAAACATATCAAGACATTATAAGAAAGGAAAATTGCAGATCAAACACATAGGCTAAAAGTGAAAGAATGGGAAAAAATGTTCCATGCAAATGGTAATCAGCAAAAGGCAGGGATGGCTATACTAATATTAAACAAAATAGACTTTAAGACAAAAATTAGGGATACCTGGGTGGCTCAGTGGTTGAGCGTCTGCTTTCAGCTCAGGTCCTGATCCCAGGGACCTGGGATGGAGTCCCACAACAGGCTCTCCACGGGGAGTCTGCTTCCCTTTCTGCCTGTGTCTCTGCTGCTCTCTGTGTGTCTCTCATGAATAAATACATAAAATCTTAAAAAAAATAAAAAAGACAAAAACTATTACAAGAGACAAAAAAGGGACATTATATTAGGATATAAGGGTCAATTGACCAAGAAGATTTAACAATTATAAATATGATACACCAAACATAAGAGTTCCTAAAGAAATGAGGCAAAATTTGACAGAACTGAAAAGAGAAATAGCAACATAGTAATAGTAGGAGACCTCAGTACCCCATTTTCGATAATGGATGGAACAACCAGTCAGAAGATCAATAAGGTAACTGAGGATTCGAACAACACTATAGACTAATTGGACATACAAATATACAGGATACTCCTTCCAACAACAGTAGAGTATACATACTTCTTAAGAGCACATGGAACAGTCTACAGGATAGACCGCATGTCAGACAATAAAACCAGTCCCAACAAATTTAAAGAGATTGAGATACCAAGTATCTTTTCTGATCACAAAGGCACAAAGCTAGAAAATGAAAAACTGGAAAATCCACATATATGTGCAAATTAAGTAACACATTAATCAACAACTACTGGGTCAAAGCATAAGTCACAATGGAAATTCTCAGAACTACCCTGAGACAAATAAAAACAAAAATACAACATACCAAAATTTATGGAATGCGACAAAAGTA
Source organism: Canis lupus familiaris (assembly GCF_011100685.1). Classification (NCBI taxonomy): domain Eukaryota; kingdom Metazoa; phylum Chordata; class Mammalia; order Carnivora; family Canidae; genus Canis; species Canis lupus. Next base: position 22,201,925 of record NC_049260.1, on the reverse strand, counting down.
ATACCAAGAGGAAAGTATATAGCTAAATACTTTTAAATTTTAAAAGATCTCACAAGAACAACCTGACTTTAACCTCAAAGAGCTAGAAAAAGAACAAACTAAACCAATAGCTAGCAGAAGGAAAAAATAAAGAGAGCAAAGATTAATGTATTCTCTATGAATACGAAACAATAGAAAAAAATAGAAAAATATCAACTAAACTAGTTGTTTTTTTAAAGATCAGCAAAATTAATAAATTCCTACCTAGATTAACAAAGAAAAATGAAGATTCAACTAATATAAAAAATGAAAGAAGAGACATTACAAACAATGCCACAGAAGTAAAAAGGGTTATAGGACAATAATGTAAATAATTGTATGTCAATAAATTGGATAACCCAGAAGAAATGTATAAATTCCTAAAAACACACAATCTACAAGTCTGAATCATAACGAAATAAAAAACCTTAACAGATCTATAACTAATAAGAAGATAGAATCAGTAATCAAAAACCTTCCAACATGGGCAGCCCCGGTGGCTCAGAGGTTTAGCACCGCCTTCAGCCCAGGGTGTGATCCCAGAGTCCCGGGATCGAGTCCCACATTGGGCTCCCTGCACGGAGCCTGCTTCTCCCTCTGCCTGTGTCTCTGCCTCTCTCTGTCTGTCTGTCTCTCATGAATAAATAAATATAATCTTAAAAAAAAAAGGTCCAACAAAGAAAAGCTCAGGATTAGGTAGTGTCACTGGTGAATTCCACCAAATATTTAAAGAAAAATTAACATCACTATTCCCAAACTCTTCCAAAAAAATTGGGAAAAAAGGAATATTTCCAAAATCATAAGATTAGCAAACAGACCTGAGAATATACTATTTACATGAATAATTTCAAAACCAGATCATCAAAATGCCATTTAAAAGAGTTCCTAAATACAAATCAAAACCACAATGAGATACCACTTTACACCGGTGAGAATGGCTAAAATAAACAAGACAGGAAACAAAAAATATTGGCGAGAATGTAGAGAAATGGGAACCCTCTTACACTGTTGGTGGGAATGCAAACTGGTGCAGCCACTCCAGAAAACAGTGTGGAGGTTCCTCAAGAAGTTAAAAATAGGGGCACCTGGATGGCTAATCGAGTCTGATGATTAAGCATCAGACTCGATTTCAGCTCAGGTCAGGATCTCAGGGTCATGAAGCAGAGAGTCTGCTTCTCTCCTTCTCTTTCTGCCCCTTCTCTCACTCATACTCTCTTTCTCTCTGTCTCTCTCTCTCAAATAAATAAATCTTTAAAAAAAAAAAGTTAAAAATAGAGGTATCCTATGACCCAGCAATTGTACTACTGGGTATTTACTCCAAAGATACAACAGGACACCTGCACCCCAATGTTTATAGCAGCAATGTCCACAATAGCCAAACTGTGGAAGGAGCCATGACATCCTTCGACAGATGAATGGATAAAGAAGATGTGGTCTGTATACACAATGGAATATTACTCAGCCATCAGAAAGGACGAATACCCACCATTTACATCGATGTGGATGGAACTGGAGAGTATTATGCTGAATGGAATAAGTCAATCGGAGAAGTACAATTTTCTAAAAAGATTTATTCATTTATTTATAAGAGACACAGGCAACAACATAGGCAGAGGGAAAAGCAGGCTCCTGCAGGAGCCTGATGTGAGACTTGATCCCAGGACCCCAGGATCACGACCTGAGCCAAAAGGCAGATGCTTAACCACTGAGCCACCCAGGTGCCCTTTGACACCTTCCCCACGGAGAAGGACAATTATCATATGGTTTCACTCATATGTGGACCATAAGGGAAGGGGGGGAAACTGAGTGAGGAAAAATTAGAGAGGAAGACAAACCATGAGAGACTCCTAACTCTGGGAAACAAAGGATTGCAGAAGGGGATGGGGTAACTGGGGGACAGGCATTAAGGAGGGCACATGATGTGATGAGCACTGGGCATTATACTATATATTGGCAAATTGAACTTAAATAAAAAAATAATAAATGAATGAATGAATGAACGAATGAATGAGTTCCTACAAGGGAATCATTGACCTCAGGTAGTTTTATAGTATTTTGGTTGTGATTTTTAATAAACTTGCAAAGCTGGCTCTCAAATTTATGTAGAAGAGCCAACTGCCAAGAATGCATAAGATGCTCCTTAAGAAGAACTTGGTAGGGGGTTATTTTATCAAATGTTAACTATTATTTTAAAGCAATCATTAATTAGGATAACAGGATATTCGTGCAGAGATAGCCAAATGGAAGGAATAAAAGTGCCTCAGAATGAGAACCACCATATATTGAAAACTTAATTTATGTTAGAACCAAGAGACTTTAATAAATGAAATGGAGTGCCCTAATTAGACATTGATTGCTTTAACTTTTCAATTGCGAAAGAACTCCCAGGACTCAATCAGTTATACTTACAGCTTTATTAGAGATAAGAGATGCATTAGAGGAACAGCAGGTGAAGCATCTGCACTGAAGGGCCCCGAGATATCAGGAGCAAGCTTGCTTGTCCTCCCACCACTGGGGCCTCAGAGGAACACACTTTGCCTCTAGATCTGAAACCAATGACATGTGTGCAGATGTAGACCAGCCTGAACCGTCAAAAACCCCCAGGCTCCCCTGAAATCAGGTAAAAATTTAAAATCCAGTCATTATTAGTAAACACCACTGATTATTTATGTCCTACCCTGAAACAATTCACATACTCATGGTTACAGAATATCACTCTTCTCTAGTCACTGCATTTCACAGTTTTGGCAAGAATTAGTCCCAGGCCCCAGGGTTGCTTGAATTAAGTATGTGGTCAAGGCGTCCTGCTGAGATTAACCCATGTTATATAAGAAGTGAGAAAAAAATATTATTCAGAGGGAAAAGTATTGAAACTAAACCTCTACCGTAATGGATAAAATCATTTTCTGTTGGATTACAGTTTTAAATATGAAAGCCATATCTATAATATTTTAGAAAACAGCATAGGAGATCATCTTTATTACCACGGGAAAGAGGAAGGCTTTTGAAAGTAAACACAAAAAGCTATAAAAAGATTTTTGAAAGGATTGATAATGTGTACTACTTTAAAATACTTTTTTCACAGTGTCCTTTTTTTTTTTCCTTCAGGACAAAGTCACTCCTTAATCCCCTATACCTGTTTTGCCCATCCCCCTCTGCCTCCGCCCAACCATCAGTTTGTTCTCCTTAATTAAGATTCTATTTATTGGTTTGTCTCGCTCTTTTTCCCCCCTCTGCTCGTTTGTTTTGTTTTTAAAAAGAGGAAAATGCATCTCAAATGAGGACAAATTGTGACACATATAACTGATAAATCATTAGTATTCACAATAAAACAAAACTCCTAAAATAAGAAAAACATGAACAACCAGTAGAAAAAAATATATGGGAAAATTTTTAACAGATAATTGCAATGAGAAATTTAAACGAGCTGAGTGAAGTAAGTCAATCGGAGAAGGACTAACATTATATGTTCTCATTCATTTGGGGAATATAAATAATAGTCAAAGGGAATATAAGAGAAGGGAGAAGAAATGTGTGGGAAATATCAGAAAGGGAGACAGAACGTAAAGACTGCTAACTCTGGGAAACGAACTAGGGGTGGTAGAAGGGGAGGAGGGCGGGGGGTGGGAGTGAATGGGTGACGGGCACTGGGGGTTATTCTGTATGTTAGTAAATTGAACACCAATAAAAAATAAATTAAAAAAAAAGAAATTTAAACGAACACCAGATATATATATATATATATATACACACACATATATATAATGTTTAGCTTATTAAAAGTCAAGGAAATTGAATTTTAAAAGCACAATGAATTATAGCTTTATAGCTAACAAATTCAAAAGAAAATGAGCAAGGGGCCCCTGACTGACTAGTCAGTGAATCAGGTGACTCACGATCTCAGGGCTGTGGGTTCCAGCCCCTTGCTCAGTGTAGAGATTACTTAAAAAAAGAAAAAAAAATCTTAAAAAAAAAAAAAAAAAAAAGGAAGAGAGAAAGAAAGGAATTGACGGAGGAAAAGAAAAGCCAGGCAATATTAGGCATGAGTGAGCACAAAAGTAGCATAAATGGAATTTACAACTATAGGTGAAGCCGAAATTGCTAAAAACATTGGACTACATACAACCTAGAAGTTCTACTCCTGGATCATTAATTATCCTAGAGACACTGTTGCACATGCACTCCGGGACACATGTAAATTGATGTTCTTAGCCATACTGCTCATAATAGAAAAGAATTGGAAACTCTCAACTGCATATCATTCCATCTAAAAGATCAATTGATTTTGGTACATTCATTCAACACACTATGCAGCCAAGCAATTGGATGAGCTACTGCTAAACACAACCACACGGATGGATATCAAACGTACAATCCCAAGAGAAAGAAGCAAGTTGCAGAAGAATATTCCATTTATACAAAGTTCAGGAACCAGCACATTTCAACAAGGCTTTGTGTCCTAATGCATGCATAGAGGCAACCACTATAAAGCAACAAAAGTTTATGGGGTGCCTGGGTGGCTCGGTCGATTAAGTTGCTGACTCTTCTGCTCAGGTCCTGATCTCAGGGCTGTGGGATTGAGCCCCACGTCTGGCCCCATGCTAGGCGTGGAGCCTGCTTGAGAGTCTCTCTCCTTCTGCCTCTCTCTCTCTCTCTCTGAAAGAAAGAAAGAGAGAAAGAAGAAAGAAAAAGAAGAAAAGAAAGAAAGAAAGAAAGAAAGAAAGAAAGAAAGAAAGAAAGAAAGAAAGAAAGAAAGAAAAGTTAATGATCATTATAACTCACCATTTTTAAAAATACTCCTCAGGGAGGATTTCTGGTAAAACCTTGGTGTTTTTCTCACACCTCCTTCTCTCTCCTTATTTTCCCATCTGCTACCCTGATACGATTAATCATCAAGTCGGATTGATTCCACTTCCTGTGCACCTCTAGAATTGATCCACATCTCCTCTTCCCTCTTCCTATCCTAATAGACACCCCATTACTTGCCTGTGTGATTTAAGCAACTTCTTAACACGTGTCCCTGGCTGGTTTTGCCTCTCTCCTTCCACCCCTGGCCAATGCTGCTGCCAGAGGGGTCCTTCTGAAATGCAAATCTGATCTTATTGCTCCTGTACTGAATTCTCATCATTCTTAGGATAAATACACACTCCTCACCGTGGCTAACAGACTCCTGAATAATTTACCCCTTTATCTCGTTCTTACTTCTCAGTACCGGCTTACCTCTTCTCATCTCTTGCCGTTTGCATGTCCTGTTCTTCTGATTGAAAGGTTCCCATTCCAAACCCCTCTACCTGGCTTATGCTTCTCTTTCTGCCCTGCTGCTGCAAGGTTAATGCCACTTCCTCTGAACTCAACAAAATTACTCTTGGTGTCTATTTCATAAATGTAGGTGCATCATAAACTGTACTTCTCATGTTACAGACTTTTCACATTGCATTTTTCAGGGTTCTTCATGATATTATGAGTTCTATGAGCAAACTGATGAGTTTTACTTTGCCCCCGATTGAATCTCCGGTATTTAAAATTATTTAAAATTATGACTGCCACACAATACGTATACATTAATTGTAAATGAATAAATAAAATTAATTATTTGGGCAGAATACAGGCTGCTTGATTTCCATTGTTTCTCAAACATGTACATATGGTAGAAAATTCTTGACTTCTTTAGGCACCAGTGCCCTGCTCTTTGAATTGACATTTCTACGCTTTTCCTAGGTAATGAACATCCTTTAATAAAATCATCAACTATCCCTTATTTTGTGTGACTCTGCAACTTCTAGTTCTGAAGCTGTCCCTGCATTTGATGGTGTCAAAAACCCTGAACCTTACACAAGGTTTCTAAAACCCCTAAAAATAACTTGAAACCAAATACATTATGACCCTCACCTTTGTATGCATCTGTCTTTGAACAAAGTGTGAGCTTTGATCCTGGGACATGCAAACAATTTGTCTCATCTGGATTTTCAGTAGCTTCCTAAATGTTCTCCCTTCATACGTTTAGTTCCTTCCCCATTATCTATATCAGCCAGAATGTCCTTTTCACAGTATTTATTTGATTATTTACTCCTGCCCATCATACGGTCTTTATTCATGATATGTTTTCCAGTCAACATATTTTACTTCTCCTACTCTTCACAGAAGTAACTCCTATGTATATTTCCATTCTCAATTTTAGTGTCACCTTTTTAGTGATTCCTCACAAAGACAAATATATCTATTAAAGAATCTCACAACACTGTCTACTCCTATAGCACATGCATAGTAAACATTTTGAAAAATAAATAAATAAAAATAAATAAATAAATGAATAAATAAATAAATAAATAAATAAATAAAAATAAAATTTTGAATTTCTTCATGTGGATATTTGTTAAATGTTTATCGCTCCTTTCCTGCACCATATATATACTCCAGGCGAGCAGAGATCATATCTGCTTTTATGCTTCATTGTAGCTCCCCGACCCTCCAAAGTTGCCAGACACATAGTAGGCTCTCAATTTACTCTGCTTTAAAGTTAGGAAAAATGAAAGGAGGGATGGAAGAAAGGAAATAAGTTATATTCTTTTTTAGACATTCTTGAGATTATTAGGGACATGAAGCTGAGATAGACAGCCTTTACATATTAATCGTCCAAGTAAGAGAGCTAGATACATATCCAAAGCCCCAAGAGGGACAAACTGTGAGTGGACTGTACCACCAGTACTGAAAAATTGCAGAACTGGGAGTACAGAAGTATTGTTACAGGAAATAACGAAGATCGAATGAAGTCAGTGGCCAAAAGAAGGTGAGAGCTAGAGAAACTGATGCAAATATCAAAGAAAATTCTAATAGTCTGGGTGGCTCAGTGGTTGAGCATCTACCTTTGGCTCAGGGCCCGATCTCGGTCCTGGGATGGAGTCCCACATCAGGCTCCCTGTAAGGAGCCTGCTTCTTTCTCTGCCTGTGTCTATGCCTCTCTCTGTGTATCTGTCATGATTAAATAAATAAAATGTTTTTAAAATTCTAATAGCAAAAACTATTAGAATCTATCAACAATCAGGGTTATTATGATTAACTCCCAGATAATGGCTTATGGATGTGCCTTCTCACCTATGATATCATCATCATGGTAGGCTGCATGAGAGCAGGACTTGCTAATTCCAACAGAGTACATTTTTAAATAACTGTATATTTTCCTATTTGTTCTTCTATGCTTTTCACATTTTGTACCTTTTTACAGTTTGCTATTTAAGTGTGTTTTTTTAAGAAATGAAAAGTATAAAAGAAGACATTCAAAGATATGTAGGTATCTTTGGAAAATATTGATAAAGTTGGGAACCTTCAGTGTGGCTTGATTTCCAGATGGTAAATAACAGTTTTGAGATCATGGACTATGCAGGCCTTCTGCATTAGGACTTTTTAATATACTTTAATCTTCTCCCAAACTCCTCAAAATAGATGTTATTCCTATTTTTCAGATGAGGAAACCAAGGCTCATAGTCTTAAGAGTTCTATGGAAATAGTTCTTTTTTAAAAATTTTTTTAAAATTTATTTATGATAGTCACAGAGAGAGAGAGAGAGAGAGAGGCAGAGACACAAGCAGGCTCCATGCACAGGGGGCCTGATGTGGGATTCGATCCCGGGTCTCCAGGATCACGCCCTGGGCCAAAGGCAGGCGCCAAACCGCTGCGCCACCCAGGGATCCCTATGGAAATAGTTTTAAGCATGTCTAAATTTCATGTTGTTTCCATGGGGAAAATATTAACCTTGAAGCTAAGATCCTCCTGCGGCGCCTGAGTGGTGCGGCCGATTGAACACTGGACTCCTGTTTTCAGCTCAGGTTCTGATCTCAGGGTCCTGAGATCCGGCCCAGCTCCAGCTTCACCCTCAGCACAGAGTCTCCTAAAGACTTTCTCTCTCTCTCCCACTGCCTCCTCCTTGGCACACACGTGCTGTCTCTCAAATAAATAAATCTTAAAAAAAAAAAAAAAGAAAAGAAAAGAAAAGAAAAGAAACTAAGGTCGCCCTTTCTTTATGAAAGATTTCTCATACATTTGCTTTCTGGAGTTGAAACATTTTAAAAAGCAAAAATGGGGATCCCTGGGTGGCTCAGTGGTTTGGCGCCTGCCTTCGGCCCTGGGCGTGATCCTGGGGTCCTGGGATCGAGTTCCGCATCAGGCTCCCTGCATGGAGCCTGCTTCTCCCTTTGCCTGTGTCTCTGCCTCTCTCTGTCTCTCATGAATAAATAAATACATAAATCTTAAAAAAAAAACCAAAAATACTTTTACATCCCCCTTCTTTCGTATAGACGAATGAGGGGGTACTAATGTGATATAGAAACTGCCTTGGTAAATAAATGTATAGAAAATATCTTTCTTTAGGATGGATTTTAAAAAGAGCTAGAATTGTATTTTTCAAACTTTAAAGGAATACATTTCTTTAAATGAGATCTTACACAAAACTGATAAAACAGATAAAAGAGGAGCTGCCCTGGCAGAACTGAGGGTGGAGGAGCTTCATGGATCCTGAACTCCCTTCCAGTCTAGCAGTGGTGCCCTGGGGCATCCCTAGGAAAAAACTGCAAAGCCCTGAGGAACACAGGGTTAGAGCTGTGCATTCTGAGTGCCCAACAGGGAGGGGAGGCTAAAACCCTTGGGGCAGGGGACAGAGAGCAATCAAAGGAGAAGTTAAGTATATCCTTCTCTTCATTTTTAAAATATGGCTGAACTTTATTTAAAAATTCATACTTACCTTGTTTTTTGTCATTATTTTTTTCCACACTGCTTCCAGACATTGGTAACCAGGATACTTGTTTAGCTACCTGTGTGAAAAGTAACTGAATCCCAGCTGGTGGATTCCAGGGTGCTGGTTTTCTCCTCTTCCGATACTAATTGACCAATACATCTCGAGAGTTTGGTGTGGAATAGGGGTACTGCTTGTTCAATTATGTCATTCAAAATCATATCTCAGCACAGGCATGTATACTGTTTTCTGATATCCATTTTTTTAAACAAATCTGAACTAATTTCTCACTGCCATTCAAGTCCATGTGTATATCTGTATTTAGCTAAGTTAGCATATTTCCCTATTATTCTTCCTTAATGTGGACTTATTTTCTTTCTTATATACCCAGAATTATGGTAAAGAATGGTAACGACTTTTACATCCTAATCATATATTTACTTAATGATTATGAAACTACTAAAGGAAAATTTCCTTTTAATATTAATTCTTCATTACAGATGATGATGTAAAGCCCTATGTGAAAGGTTTTATTTTTGTTAGTATTCAGATCTTATAACGATACTCCATGATATGTTATCTCCATCTCTATTTTTGCAGATGAGATCATTTGTTTAGTGCTTAATCATATCAGTGTGACCTAATTTGTTTTTTTTTTTTTTTAGTTTGCTATTTAAATAGACAGGGAATATTAATTCTGGTATTGGCCCCCCGAAATATCAAATTAAGGGCTCATTTCTGCCATTATCACATGAAAAAAAATATGGATCTTTTTCAACAGATCAATATTGAAATGATAGAATTTGGCTCAGTTATTGAAAGTTCTTAAAGAATGCAGTGCTGTATAATGACACTGTCCAAAATAAAGGAAGAAGAATCACGGATTACGGGAAGACTCCTAAAATTTGATTTTATTTCAGAGAAGGCTCCAATATTTATACCATTTTTATTTAATAAGACTAAGTTTCATAATCATTAGAGTCATGCCCATTTGCGTAGTGATAAGGACACATATGCTGATTATTTGTAAAGTTATGAGATTTTTGCTTAATTAGAAATCATATTTCTAAACAAAATGTCAGATTTTTCCATTGGTGATTAGCAGAGATCCCACCAGCTATTACCCTTATATTTTTTCTACATAAGATATCAAATATCTGTACTCTGTAGATACAAAACAAAATAAGCACAGCATTTCATTTATTGTTACTCATCATTCTTTGATAATTCCATAATGAGATCTAAACAATCTTTTTCCAATTCAATTGAAGAAACACTTAGTAACTATAATTCTCTAAAAACTAAAAAAAAAAAAAACAACACATATAGTAAATGGAATCTTGGTCCTTTGATTTGTTTCCAATAGAAGATGACTGAATATTAGATTCTACTTTCTAATATTTTGTCCATTCCTACATTGTTCAGTCTTCATTCATTCATGCCTTAACTCATTCAGCCAATATTTATTAAGAACTCACTATGTTAAGGTATTGTGCTCATCACCAATGCATTATATGATTGACATGATGAATACTTTCATATGTCTTAGTGGAAGAGATACAAAATTAAACGGGCAAAAAATAAAGTGTAATAAGTCCTGTGATAAGGGAAACTCTAAATGGTAAGACAATACATTGCACAAGCACAGGAAGCTTGGTCAAACACTGAATACTTAGGTCACATTCATTGGCTTTTTTTTTTTTTTTTTCCTCCTCTAGCAGATGTGTTGATGCTCTGCCTGTATTCCCTTGTTACTCACAATTCTAAGTAAAAGTCTACAGCATACAACTGGAAGTACTTGCAACCCCTCAGGTGTGTGAGGCCAGAATTCCTGATGAAATGATGCCCCTAAGTGCAGCCCTCAACCAATAACCGATGGGATTTGAAGATAAATATCTAAGCTTCCTAACCCTCAGGTAGAACATCTCCTAGGTATATTCTGCACAGTATCCCAGAGTTCCTCAGTGGGATTGTTCCTTGGTTGCCCACAGGAGTAACCTGATCAATAACGAACCCTTTGTTGGCTTCTTTGCCTTTCCTATGCCATGCCTCCCCTCCCTAACAGGTGTTTCCACAGTCACCTTCCAAATAAACTGCTCACATTTAGATCCTTGTGTCAGAGTTTGCTCCAGGAGGTAGCTATCCTATGATATCCACACTCCAAAACCTACAGATGCTTCCTAAAACTTTTTTTTTAAGATTTTATTTATTTCTTCATGAGAGACACACAGAGAGGCAGAGACACAGGCAGAGGGAGAAGCAGACTCCATGCAGGGAGCCCGACGTGGGACTCGATCCTGGAACTCCAGGATCACGCCTGGGCCAATGGCAGGTGCTAAACCACTGAGCCACCCAGGGATCCTCTGCTTCCTGAAACATTTTTGACTCTTGAGTGCTAGTCAATCAGTATGATGTCTTTTACTTAACACCTTCAGATGAAAGAAATGAAGCCCATTAAACTTTACTACCAAATCCATAGCTAAATACAGTTTTGTTTTTTTTTAAATCCAAAACCACTGATATTTCTATAAAATCATGATAACCTCTTGCCACTCAGCCAGTTGATCTCAAGGGAAGAAATATCATGTCATATGAAAGCATTTCTAATTATCTGAAAAAATAATTTCTCCACTACATAACTGAAATTGAAACATTAATCTTAAACACTGAAAGGCAAGAATCTTGCCATTATTCCTGGCAAGCCACATTTATTCAGCCATATAAGTAACTTGATGTCTGAATCCCTATGTAAAACATTGCCATGCAGAGTAAAAACTGAAGATTTCAAATCTTAAGACCTAATTCTTATAATCAAAAGCATACATAAAGGAATGATAAGCTTGTATATTACTAGATTATTATTTAGAATAGAACTAATGGCAATCACAAACATATAACTGATTTTCTTTTATCAATCTTTGGCATGTCAAACTATGCAAAAATTACCAGAATAAAAGAAGAAAAAAGTGCAACTTACACTGCCATGTATTTTGAGTTAGTGGTAAAAGCAGATTTGAGATGTTGTCTTCAGGACAGAAAGCACAGGTTTTTTTATATATATCTTTCTGGTATTGAAATGAGTCTTTGACCATTTATAGAAACTGCAGGTAACTGCATCATGAACCACTTGAAGTATAGCTGAAAACTGATATTGTCTATTGTTTCACATAGAAGATAGGTTTTTATATTCTTTCTCTTAAAATATTTTGCTCAGTATCTACTCTATGCAATGATGCTTTGTAAAATTTTTTTGATAAATAAATTTATTAGGACAGTACTGAGTGCTTTTAGTTGATATGAAGCACACATTAAATATACAATAAATGCATTAATTAATTGACAAAATGATAATTTCTTTATATATTCAAATATTTATACTCTGCTTTGTTTCAAAAAGAGATACTTGATAAAAATATCTGTACTGAAAAAAGTTTAAAATATGTTTATTTCAGATATCAAGACAAAGGAAAAAGAACAACAGAGAAAGAATAGTCAACAGTAAAATTAGGTTACCAAGAAATATGTAAATGTAAACGGCCATAGACTTTATGGAGGATCCCAAATTTGTTGCTAAGAACCCTTTGCTGATATGGTCTATTCAGTCTTGCAGTGCAATTCTGTACCTTTTTATTCTGAAACTCTATACCTCTTGCATGGATTACTTCCACAAGCTTCCTAGCCCTCTGGTTTCCTTGAGTTCCACAATGGGTATACCCGGCAGGAGAGTATAGAGAAGCAAGAGAATGAGGTCAGGGTATTAATTTCTTTTGCTCTTACCTGTGGGATCTCCTCAGCATGGCTGTGTTCTTCAAATGTGAGTCACTGTTTCTTTGAAGAAAGCCTTCCTCTCCATATACAATAGATTTTGAGTTCTGATCATCACTTTATTCCTCATAACTTCAGGCCTGCGGTTGGCAAAATCTTTGCTGTTACAATCCCAGGATCCCTGTACCATCCCTAATGGCTTCCCTACAGGCTGCTTACACCTTTGCAAATAGTCCCTTCATTAGGCTTTTTGAAATTTTCTACCCTGAGCATGACATTTATTTTCCTTTGAGACCTCAGTTATACAACCCCAGCTTCTAAAATAAAGGAATAATCTAGAGAAAAATCAAGGTGTGCAATGTTTATCAGGTTCAAAACACTAACAATTGAAAAATCTATTTTAGTAAATGTATTAATCTTCTGAAAGAGAAGTTCATAGCAAATGCATTATCATGGGCACACATAAAATTAGCTTTGCATGATAAATGTGTAATATCTTCAATAGCAGTTCAACAGTAAGTTAAAAAGTAAATGACTGGTTTTTAAAGCATTCTTTATGTAAGTAATAACTATTATGCCGAACATACGGATCTTAAGTGATTTAATCAGAAAAAAAGATTGGTTTTGTCTCCTACTGGCCCTTGAATGCCCCTTGATGGGACTGGATTTCCCATGCCTCTGGATGAAATCTATGGGAAATATCATAATGTTGTGGTCTTATTTAGCTAGTCATGAAGATATTTATTCCAATGTAATGATTTAAAAAAATTTTTAGCTCTGCCCTACAATGAGAATGTACTTTTTTTTTCCCCCTGGCCTTTCACTTCTACGTGTCCTTCTACATCTTTCTTACTATGATTTATGTCCCTTTCCAGGTGGAATAGATGAAATGATTAAGTATTAGAGGAGGTAATAAAGAGAGCAGGGAAATTCTTATTTCATTGATACTGCGGTGGCACTTCGGTGCTCTGAAGTTGAAAAGTGTTTAGAATTGGTCATTTGTTTCAGGGAGTGCTTCTCCATGTTCTTTAGATTCTTTCCTTTATTCCCAACCTGGGAATGGTCCCAGGGTTTCCTTGCCTATATTTTCCTTGACAAAGAATTTTTTTTTTCTGGTCCAGCTAAATATTATCACTTCTTTATATCCTGAGCATCTGGTACTTTCTAGCTTATTAATTAATGGAGTCCTATTTGCTTCACTAAGAGAACCTTTAGGTGGAATGTATGACAAGTTCATGAATGTTCTTTCACACATAGCCCCAAGGGGAACATTCACATATTCAAATGCCTTAGAAGCACTTTGAGAAATGCAGTTAGATACTAAAACACAATCCTCAGTTCTAGTGCCAAAGACCACTTCAGGCTGCCTCTTATCTTTGATGTTTCTGTGCAGTGGGTCAGATCCCCAGATAGCTTCCCTCTTCCATCTTTAAACAAAAAGAAAAACATCTACAGGTGACACACGGTCCTGTAGGTGAACTCTTTAAAAGTTCCTCTCCATTGGGGTGCCTGGGTAGGTCAGTCAGTTAAGCCTCCATACTTGATCTCAGCTCAGGTCTTAATCTCAGAGTTGTGAGTTCAAGCCCCATGTTGGGCTCCGTGCTGGGCATGGAGCCTACTTAAAAAGAAAATTTAAAAAAAAATAAAATAAAACTTCTCTCTCTTGACTTGAGACTGAGGAGAAGCACCAAGAAGCCCCTTATTTTGAAAACGCAATACTCTGTTACAGCACACAATTGGTTCTCTTCAAGAAGTCTTTCCTAATCACCTACTCCCAAAAGTTCTGTACCTTCAGTATCAGTGATATCATCTCTTTCTGTAATATACCTCAACCAGCACTTCCATTTTTATACCTTATTATAAACCCTAATGGTCTAATGTATGAGGATAATTCTGTAAATCCACTTTATATGAAGCCCAAATAATGTCATCTTTCCATCACAAAATCTACAAACCTACTTGCATTCTTACCCATTGAACTCATTTTCCTTTATTTTATGATAGGAAATATATATCTATATTGAAGGGTAAACCCCTCCATATTTCTCATGTGACCCTCACCTCTCCAGGACTCTGATCTTATAATGATCTCTTATCTGTCCTTTATCTTCAGTATGCTCTTAGAAAGCACCATGTGGTAAAGACTGTATTATTTCTGTCTGCATCCAAAGATAATCTAGTAATTTCCATCCTAAAAACACTGTAATTCGTCATCCCCTGCTGGAGCTGGACGAATCACCTAGCTCCACCACCGCTCTTTTCCAAGATCTCCACCAGTCAAGAGACAAAATACAAAGTATAAGGCATAATAAAACAACTTGACTCAACTGTTATGTTGGTCCTTCTTTATATCAACATTAGAGGAACCTAGATATGTACATGTGATAGCAGGGATAAGTCTTTCCATTGAGCTAAAATCTATAGTAGCAAAAAAGAAAATAGTCTAATGTTCACCACTAAGAAAATTAAACAAGATACCAACTCATAATGCATCTTCACTTTGAGTGCTATGCATCTATTAAAGTTGATGATAAAGACGCATACATGCTGATTTAGAAAAATCTCCAATACGCAGTTCAATATGCAATTAAGATAAAAAAAAACAGACTGCAAAATGACACATATATTTTGCTACAATTTATGCAAATACATTGCAAAATATCACTATGCTTTTTTATTTGAATGCACATAAATGTATAGAAAGTTTCTGTGAGCATAACTTCCAGAAAGGAAACAGCACTGGATTCAGGAATGTGATAGATTGCGAATGGCCACATATTCTTTGCAACTCCTCTGATTAAGAGGTCGAGTATATCCCTCTACTCATGGAATCTGGATTGGCCTCAGGACTTGCATTCTCACATTGTTCAACTTCCAAGGCTAGGTTTCAAAAGGCCTTGCTGCTTCTGTTGTAGCTCTCTTGGAACCCTGAGACTACCCATTTGAGGATGGAGAGAGAGGCACAACCTTCCACACAATCCCCTCCCTCCCTGCCATCTCAACCCTCCCCGCCATTCCATCCATCCCAGTCATCATAACCATCCCAACCATCCCCACCACCCCCATCCTCCCAGCTATCTCAGCCATCCCAACTGAGGTACATCCAAGTGAGTGAACCCAACTGATACCAGGTAGAGCAGAAACCAGACTCAACAACTGATTCCAGATGAAATTACTGACCCACAGAATAGTGAGAAATGTCTCTTTTTATGCAGAAAAAAAGATAATGCAGGGTTATTTTTCAAAAAGCATCTTAATTTGACATGTAATCTCTAGAATATTTTATAAGGAGACTATATCTTTGTGTTGTGCAATTAGCATTTGTTAAAAAATAAAAATACTTGATACAGAGAGAAAAATTGTGTAAGATAGCCCTCACTAATTACCTTAATGGACTAACCAACCAAAGCATTATATATCCAGGTTCTAATAAGAGCTGAAGCTCGTTTGGGAGGTATTTAGTAGTCAAAAGAGGAAGCAGAACCGGACTCAACTGCCTTTTCAGTATCCTTATCCTCGGAGCAGTTTATTTGCACAGTTTAGACAGCCCCTTCCAGAGTAGACTCTTCTTCAACTTTTGTTTTCCTCAGGTCTCTGCTAGAACCTTTTGTTTGTGAAAATGCCAACATATGAGCATTAGATCTTAGGAGTCATTATCTAAATAACTGGGTTTTAATACAACAACCACTGCATCCCTGGCAATGACTAGCATCAGTATTGTCTTAGTACCGATCTCTGGGGTCACCTGGCTGGCTCAGTCAGTGGAGCACACAACCCTTGATCTCAGGGTCGTGAGTTCAAGCCCCACCTTGAGCATAGAGATTACTTAAATAACAAAACAAAACAAAAACTATGAAACTCAAACTTGATATTCTCTACCAATGTGCCCTTGGGCAAGTTACTTAACCCCTCCATGCTTCAATCTGCTTATCTACAAGTATAATAATAACAATACCTACTTCATGGAGTTCTTATGAGAATTAACATATGGAAAACATTTAAAATAGTGCTTGGTACAAAGTGCTATGCAAATTTTAGCTGTGAAAATGTTTGTCATAATTATTTTCTGTCATTGAAAGTTGGCACCTGAGTTTTAGTGATCTATCTTGCTCCAGCTTGCTTGAGTTGAGTTTGGGTTCATTTTTTTCACTTTTTAAAAATTGTGGTAAAATAACATAATGATTAATGTAAATAACATAACAGTTACCAATTAAACCGTTTTTTAAAAATGATTTATTTATTTATTTATTTATTTATTTATTTATTTATTTGACAGAAAGAGAGAGAGAGCACAAGCAGAGAAATGGCAGGCAGAGGGAGGGGGAAAAGCAGTCTCCCTGCTCAGCAGAGATGTGGGGCGGGGCTCTATCCCAGGACCCTGGGATGATGACTTGAGCTGCAGGCAGACTGACTGAGCCACCCAGTTGCCCCCATTTTAGCCATTTTTAAGTGTACTGTTCAGTGTTATGAAATATATTCACGCTGCTAAGTAACCATCACCACCTTTCATCTCCATAAACTCTTTTCATCTTGTAAATCTGAAACTCGATACTGATTAATTGATAACTCCTCATTCTCCTCTCCCCCATGCCCCTGGCAACCACTATTATACTTTGTCTTTACGATTTTGACCATTCTATATCTCATATAAGTGGAGTCATACATTATTTGTCCTTTTGTGACTGGCTTATTTCACTTACTATAATGTTCTAAAAGTTCATCCATGTCACAGCATATTTTGAAGTTTTTTTCCTTTTTAAGGCTAAATAATATTCCATTGTGTGCATATACCACAATTTGCTTATTCATTCATCAGTCAATGAACATTTGAGTTGTTTCCGTGTTTTAGCTATTATGAGTAATCCTACTATGAGCAGGAGTGTACAAATAACTCTTTGAGTCCCTGCTTTCAATTCTTGTTGGTAAATGCTCAAAAGTGGATTCTCTAGATCATATGGTAGTTCTATTTTTAATTTTTTTTGAAAAACTATTATACTGTTTTCCACAGTGACTTTACCATTTTACATTCCCACCAACAGTGCACAAAGGTTCCAATTTCTTCATGTCCTCACCTTTTCTGGTTTTTGTTTTTAGTTTTTGCTCTTGTTTGATAGCAGCCACTCTAATGGGCGTGAAGTGCTGTCTCATTGTAGTTTTGATTGGCCTTTCCCTAATGATAAGTGATGTGGAACATTTTTTCATGTGTGATTGGCCATTCATATATCTTTGGAGAAACATCTATTCAAATACTTTGCCCATTTTTAAACTGAGTAGTTTGTAGATTTTTTGTTGAGTTTTAAGAATTCTCTACATTTTCTGGATATTAATCCCTTATCGGATATTCGATTTGCGTTTATTTTCTCCCATTCTGTGGGTTGCCTTTGGAGTCTGTGGGTAGTATCTTTTGGTCTAGAGAACAGGACCCTTTTTTCCCACCCTGGCTCCCACAGCAACATGAAACCTGCTCCATGAGCATGTGCATAGCTATCTGCCACATGGCAAGGGGCTGGGGCTGGGTAGCTGCCAATGAGCTAAGAGCTGAAATTGACCAAAATTAGCAATTTATCATCCAAGTCTTCCCCTGGAAGTTGCAAGCCTTCAACGGACTCTAGAGTTCCAAAATAGTTGTATCAAGCAAATCCTGCCATGCAGTTTTTGTCTAGGCTCGGACGCAGGTTCTTCATGAGTCCTACTCTGCCATCTTCCCAGAACCCTCTTTGGGTTCATTCTTAATAGTTTTGTTATGTTTAATGGTCAACTCATTACAGTTAGGGCTTATTTCTAATTTGCTCAACTTTATTACTTTCTTAGTAAATCTAATTTACAAGACACTAAAAAAATACTTTGCAATTATAGTGAGCAAAAGGATTTCTAATCCATTACTCAGAACAATACTTTTATTTTCTTATAGAAGTCATTGGTCTGTTGCATTTTGGAGTTAGGTATAAAATTTTAACAACCCAAAACTAAATAGTTCCCTTGCATGTCCCAAAATTAAATGCATACTCTTGAGCTTCTTGCCCAGTGGAATAGCAAATGTTACATGGAAGATTTTACAACCTCTACATGGAAGCCAAGACTATACAAAAGTTCACACATTACAGAGAGCAGTGAAAAGGGAAATATAAAACTTGCTGTGGCTTAAAGTTTGTGTTGTAGACCAACACACACACACACGCACACACGTAAGAGTGATCACTAGATTGATCATTTTAAATACTTAAATATCTACCTTAAATATATAAATATCTAAAATCAAGTTAGTATTACTGTCCCCTGTCTCACTAGGAGATACACTCAAATCTATTCTTTAGGATGCCCTCATATAGCATTATCCAGGTATTGATGTTGACTTCTCTTTAACCCATCCTAGTTCCACGTGGGATCAAAGGAAAATCAGGAGAAGGTCTGAACAACTTCCTATTGCTACTGAAGTTTTTCTCTATAAGTTGTTAGAAAACAATGAGGAGGTGAAATACCTAACTTTTTTCTGTCCTTCATGTAGACTATGGATCAAATAAACCCAGGCTTCCTTGCACGGAAAGGAATGTGCCAGAATAATATAGGCCTAAATTAAGAGTACAATAGACAATTGACTTTTAGATAATTTTAAACGTTACATCCAGATGGAATGATAGCCATAAAGTTATTGAAGGAAAGTAAGATAATAAAAACTGGAGTATTTTCTTCAGAATTCTAGTAAACAACAGTTAAAATGTGTCATCTTTATCAGCTCCTTTGCTTATATGAGTATTAAAGGGGGGTAAGACTTCCAGGTTCCAGTTTGGTATGTAAGAAGCTTTGAAGTCACCACTCCACCCTAACAACAAGTTTGGTAGCATCTTACAAAGCTAAACATAATATTAACACACAATCCTCAGCAATCACCTTCTTTGGTATTTACTCAAAGAATTTAAAAACTATGTCCACACAAAAATCTGCACACAGATATATATAGCAGTTTAATTTATTTTTTAAGATTTTATTTTTAAGTAATCTGCACACCCAACTTGAGCTTGAACTCACAACCCCAAGATCAAGAGTCAGATGCTCTACCAACTGAACCAACCAGGTGCCCCTATAGTGGCTTAATTTATAATTGCCAAAATGTGGAAGCAACAAAGATGTCCTTCAGTAAATGAATGGATAAATAAACTATGGTATATTCACATGATGAAATATTATCCAGTGGTGAAAAGAAATGAGCTAGCAAGCCATGAAAAGATTTGGGGGAAACTTAAATGCATATTACTAAGTAAAAGAGGCCACTCTGAAAAGGATACATATCATATGAATCCAACTGTATGACATTCTGGGAAAGGCAAGACTATGGAGACAATAAAAAGAGGAGTTGTTGACATGTGTGGCTGGCAGAGGGACGAACAAGTGGAGCACAGTTGATTTTTAAAGTAGTGAAAATACTGTATAGCGTTATAATGATGGATACATGTCATTATACATTTGTTGAAACCTATAGAATATATGACACCAAGATTGAACCCTGAGGTAAACCAAGGACTTTGGGTGACTATGACGTGTCTATGTAGGTTCGTCAACAACAACGAATTTTAAAGAAATGCTAGCAGCTTCTTAAATCTATTTACAAAAAGAAGTATGTTTCACATATAACAAATATATATGGAAAATAATATCAACCCCCCCCAAAAATAAAGTATCTTAATTACTTTTAATTAACTTCCTTAACTTGTGGCAGTATGCTCTTTTATCCATAGTCACATAAGCAAACACGGCACCCAAGTTCACCCTAAGTGAGACCTCACTGCCTTGCAGTCTTCTTTGTCTCCCATCCCTTAATAGTGCAGTTGGTTGATAATCTCATTGGGCATCATTTTCTACATCTTAGTTTTAATGGTTATGTATTATTGCAGAAGATTGTCAGTTACCTTTTGATTACTAATATTTTCCCAACACTTATTTTTTAAATACCTCAGCCATAAAAAAAATACCTCAGCTATGAGATTCCTTCTGTATCAATCTTTGCACACAAGTATGATCATTTTCTTCAAAGAGATTATTAATAGTCAAGGGGTCTCTACACTTTAAAATATTTGAATATTTATCTCAAGCAAACCAGTATCAGTGTGCTCTCTTATCAGCTGTATCCAAAAGGGCCCATTTGCCCATAAACTGGACTCCCTGGAGATAATAGTATTGGTTTTAATGACCAGTTTCATAGTTGACATATTGTATTTCCTTCTTAATTCAGTACCCCTTCATTGGATGACTGGTATTTTATCACAGTCTACATATGATTATTGGCCATTTAGTAATTTTGAAGAGTCTATGAAATGTGACTTGTTTTTTTTCTATTGGTCTGTTCAGTTAATTGGACTGGTAAATCAATAGTCCTTATATGAAAATTCTAGGTGTGTCTATTTAAAGAGAGGGTCTGAGATCTACAAAGGTTTAAGTATTTTTCTTTGGACTGAAAGTTCTTAAATTCTTATCATTATAGAACAGCTATATGTGTACACTTTCTGATCTAAACATGTAGAAATTATTAAGAAAATACTTATATAAAAAAGGATGTAGGTGTCCATGGGATATGTGAAGATATATATATAGATAGATGATAGATAGATAGATAGATAGATAGATGATAGATAGATAGATTAGATAGATAGATATATCCATCCAATATTATATGGGAACCCTGAACATTGAATGGAAGCTAAACTCTTGAGGTCCAGAATTTTTAAGACCAGAAATTGGCAATGAGGATTGGTCTTAAACTACTTTCAGGGAATTGGAATCCAAAAGACTGAACAGTGGCGTGGAACGAAGCCAGTCTCCCTGCCTGAATCCAGGGCCAATGCTGTGAATCCCAGCAACTAGTAGCTTGCTTGTGACAAGGGGAAAAAATAAAACCATAATGGGAAAATTGACAAATGTAACTACCTCAACATTTAATATTCTGTTAAAGAAAAAGATGACATAAAAAGTTAAAAGACAAAGATAGCCTGGGGAAAGTTCTTTGAACATACATCAAACACAGTATCAGAGCTCAGGATATCTAACAAACTGTTGCAAATAAGACACAGACAAACAATTCAATAGAAAATTGGATACGGGATTGGAACAGGCACTTCACAGAAGGCAAAACCCCAATGGCCTGTAAATATAAGGAAACTGTTTAAACCACACAAATATGGAGGGATTGGAGAAGTGTCATCTTTGCTCTCGTTGCTAGTTTTTAAACTGTTTTTCTTCCTTCTTCCTCAGAACCCCAGATCTTCTGAAATTTGAGCTGTGAGTCTTCATGAACTGATGCTCCTCTTAATGCTTTGATCCACCAGCAGGCTATGTCACTTCTTATTTACCACTGTGAGCAGCAGACAGCTTACTCGGTTCCTTTTTTTTTTTTTTTTTACCACATCTCATGTCATAATGTACTCAGACAGTTCAGCCTCTGTAAGGATGATCTTGCCTGCACTTTGTCCCCACAGTTACCAAACAACCTGCTGCAATTTTCACGCCCTCCATCAACCTCAATCTCTGATTCTCACGCCCTTCGTATTTACTCATGGTTGCGCAGCTCCAAAATCTCTGCTGCGGTCTTACCACACTCCAACAGAGATTCCCTACCTTTTTAGTCGATCTCTAGTCTAGAATTTTATCTTCTGTAATTTTTCAAGCTCACCGAGACCTCCAGTTTGGTATATCATTTATTATAATTACCTATTAACCTCACGGCTTCACGCATATTTTCTTCATTATCCAGCGTGGATTTTGTGTTCCAAATTGTAGTGACTCATTTCATTTCCATCATCCTTCTTTCCCTCCATAGCACACAACTGGCAAACGTTCAATCTCGGCTATAACTAGGCAGTTTTCTTCTCAATGGTTTTCCCTAAACAGATGAAGGCTGATTGGAAGATAGTGCACATAGGAGTGGGTCTATTTACTATTAAATTAACGATTATTAATATTAAAAAGGCGCCCTCTGCTGGTCAAAATTTCCTCAACACTTTTCTGGTATATGTATTTACATTTTCATTCTTCCAGATTATTTCACATAGTGTACTTATCTTTTATTTTCTTATTTTTATTTGTTTTTTGTACTTATCTTTTAATCTTTGTATATGTCTCCCCCCTAAAACTGTATTGAAAGAAAAAAATTACAGATAAAAATAAGCCAGTAATTTCCTCATGTCTCACCAACAGTATTACCAAATCATCTGTATCTGTATGTATTCACTGCTTCTTCTCACGTTGCAAATGAAATAAATTGCATGCATCAAAGCCAGTTCCCCTAGGTCCTGCCCTCTCTCAGCATCTCAAAGACTTAATTTCTAAGTTATCACATGCTCTTTCTCTCTCACATCATCAATTTATCTCACTCTACTGGATCATTCCCACCAGCATGCAAATATATTCTTCTCAAAGAAACATTTCTTAATTAGCTAAAAAGGATAAAAACAACTTTAGTTTCTAAAATAGGAAAATAAAATAAATGGATACATGAGTTACTTGTAAGATATTTTTTAAAATGAAATAGTTCTTTGAGTGCTAATACAGAATGTTCCCAAGAAATAGGAATTCACACACACACACGTGCACGTGCGTGCGCCTACAAACATGTGCACACACATACATATATGCTTCTGTTTGTACACACATTTAAGGTTTTATGCATTAGTGCATGAAGTTTCTGGGAGTTACATCCCACATTTTTAATAATAGTTACTCGTAGAAAGAAGAGTGAGATTAGATTGTGGAAGTAAGATTTATAACTTTTTAATTTTATATATCTCTGTATTATTTGCAGAAGTGTAATTCTGTAAACTAATCTGGCAGTAATGTAGGGGGCGAAGTAGAAAAGATATCTTAGTTACATAATTCAAGTTATTATTGCAATAACAGTTCAAGCTTCAGAGGAAGATAAAGGGAAATTAATATTCATTGAGCTCCCACTACCTCCTGTGCCTGACTTTTACATATAGCATCGTATTTATTCACTTAATTTTTATGTATAGCAAGTAATGTGATGCCTTTGACAGAAAGAATAATTCAGTGCCCCTATCTGGTTTGTGGAAGGTGATGGTGAACTCAATGCTTAAAAAGTTCTTGCCTTTCAGACTATCTTCCCTTCTCAATTTAAGGTTGACCCACGTTGGAAATAAACAACAAAGTTCCTCCTTATTATTTTATAGGAAGAGCCAACAAATCAGAAAGAGTAGCATATTCTAAGGGCTAAATACATACTTGTTTAATTAATCATAGATGAATCTTGATCAGTTCACTTTTTGCTTATATAAGAAAATAAACACAAAATGAATGGTGAGCCACCTGATTAGAATTCACCATGGTAAGTGTCGGGTCTTTTATGAAATAAAGACTGCATACAATTACACAAACCTCAAATTCATTTTTTTTCAATCTTTCAAGAATATTCTTTTGCAAAGAACAATAGGTTCCCAATTATAAGTATAGTTGTATTGGTGTGGTCTTCTCTGTGATTAGACAATTCATTATTATTCTATTAATTAGTGTAGTGATTTTTAACCTCGGCTGCACATTAGAATCACTTGGGGAGCTTTTAAAAATCTCATGCCCAGGAAGCTGAACTCCAAACCAATTACCTCAGAATCTCTGGGGGTGCGACCCAGGCGTCAGTCCTTATAAAAGCAAGTTTGAGAATCACTAATTTAAGGGAAGTCACATGATTTGCCCTCAAAACAGGCGATGAGAATTCTTTCATCAAAGCTACTACACCTCGGAAAACTGTGGCATGCAAAGTAAGCAGAAATATCTGCTTTTTCTTTTCCTTTTTGAAGAAAGTTATCATTTTAAATGTGGAACAGAAATGAAACAGAAGGTTCGCCTATTAAAATGTAATTCTGTGTCTTCATTTAGGCACACAGCCTGAGAGGGTGTCAGTAAATTGTATTTATTTGGGAAAGGTTGCCATCTTATAAGTAGCTTCAGCTAAAGATGGGATTTGCCCAGGGCAATAGTACAATTAATGAAGATAGAGAAGTGCTAAATCACAAGCCCGGTGATTTGTGTTTTGATTGACTTCATGGAATTGTGAGAGTTACATTTTAAGTCTGATCCTCACAGGCTTTCTATAATCAATTACAGCCTAAAATAATCATTTCGGCTTATTAAATCTGAACTTGTGAATGCAAATACATGTATGTGAATACAGATTAGAATTTGAAGATAAATGGAAACTAATACTTCCTGTATATTTGATTTCTCCTTCCAGCAGAAAGAGTAACTCAATTGCATGTTTAATTTTCCTTCATTAATTGTACATTATACTTTTAGATGTTCCTTTAATATCTATGACTCAGGATGTTGTACGTTATTATTCTACACAAGCATAATATTCTTAGGAGATTTTGCATGATTTCCTGAGGCATCAGAATAAATTTTTCAGAGTGATATTTTTTTCACGTAACTTCCAATTCATAACATTTCAGAATTCATAAAATTATATTCATAACTTAAATTATGTACTTAATTTATTAATTGTATCCATTCAATTCAACAAATATTTTTGATAATAAACCACATCTCAATATTATGGTCATGCTGGGGTCTATATAAGAAAAAAATATACCAATGGTCTTGCTCTAAAGGTACTCAAATATTTTGAGTCAACATATGATATGCATGAGAACAAAGAAATATATAAAAAATTAAATATGTTCACATAGGAATATACTATACTCACATAAGAAAATGGATAGCAGGTAAAAATTTTAATTCAATTACCCTATGGTTAGAGCTTGTGTTGGCTTTGAGCTTACTTATATCAACAAGACAAAATGACCAGTGTCTTCATAGGCTTTACTGACTTGTGTGTGTGTGTGCACATGCATGTGCATGTGTGTAGAAACATAATTATTGCATAAGTGTATTCATTAAAACTTGATCACAGAGGAAGTACATGAAAAGCACACACTGGGAGAATATTTTCCAGAAGGAGCTAACCTCAACCTATGGCAGAACCTGGGAAAACTAAGTCCAAATGAATCTACTTAACTGTACAGTATTTGTGGCAAAGATCCAGAGGAGGAAAGGCAGTGGGGGGAAAGTACAGCGTGGTGAGGTATATGTTCCTACCAGAGAGTGGCAAGTATGTTGCCTTGAGTATACTAAACGGTATCCAAATAGAGATTAGAAGATATGAAACAGAGATAACAAATAGATTGCCTGACAGAGAGAAACAAGGAAATCCAGGTAGGGCTAAAGAAGTAGGGCAGGAGAGTGATAAGGCTAAGCCAAAGTGGATTATGTGTTACATCAGGTCTGCATGAGGGTCTTGCTCAGTGGTGTTTTCACTGGCAAAACCTGGGTGCCTGAGTTGGCTATTGAAAGGGAGGACCCCTCCTTATAGGAGACCACTCTTGGTTCCTGGGGAGCACACTTCCACTTCTGCCCACAACAGGTCAGCATGTCTTCATGGAGAGGGGTCGAGCAGCATCAAGTACTCTAGTCGTGCCTACTCTGGTACTGCTGCTAGATGCAGTAAAGTCTTCCCTATACCAAAAAAGCTAGATAAATACAGTTTTGACTCCCTGGAAGACATCCCCACTGCTCTGAATTTGAACTCCAGTTGCTTTTCCCATTCCAAAACACATGGGTCTCCTCCCACCACCAAAGTTTACAGCTACCTCTAAGAATATAATTACTTAGCAAACTTTTTTCAACAGTTGGGGGAGAAAGTTACGGCAAGGAGAGGCCCTTCATCATCATTACATTGAGGACAGTTTTAACTAATGATCCCTCTGGCTGCGTGCCAAATTTCAAGAGAGCTGATTAGCACTTTGAAGGTATCAGGTCTTGTTCTACAACCCCAGTAGGTAGTCTTTGAGGAATTTTAAAAAACAAGCATGACATGGTTGATTTTGCTTTACAATAAAATATAATTCTAACCCCAGTATAAAGTATTAATTAGAGGTTCTAATTTAAGATGTCATATAAGAGTATACTGCTCTCTCCTACTTCAAAAGCATAGGAAAAAAAAGCAGAAAAATTTTGTATTTTGTAAATCATAGCCAAGACACAACACAAAAAGGAAACAATGAGGAAACCCTGAAAAATGGAAAAACAGAAAGGAATATTTCACATACCATAAAGGACTAGATTAATCTGAAGGAACTTCTGCTGAAAATATCTAGAAATTTTGAGTAAAATATTCAACAAAGCCTTAAGTGCAGAACAAAATTTACAATATATTAAGAGGGTATCTCCACAGATTAAAAAAAAGGCATAAGAAATGAGAGCCTCGGTGATGTTAAAGGTAGATGGAGTCATTTAAACTTTATGAGTTTATTTGAGCATTTATTGATTTGAATCCAAATCGAAAGTGGTTAGGAACACTCCACCAACAAGAACTAAAGGAGAGATTTTTAATAGAGAAGACATGGAAGCAAAATAAGAAAATTGATTGACTATAGCTTAAGTAGTTGCCTTATTTGGGAAAGCCTATTTGGCTGTGTGTGATTGGTTGTTCTTCAGTTTCATTTTCTAGGATTCAAATGTGTTGACTCTGGCCTAAGTTTTGGTTCGCTAGCTTAAGCTACCAAGACATTAGGGCTACTCAGTCTAATGGAGTCCTTGCTTCAATACTTTCACAGTGGTAAATGGAGGCAGAGTCTTTGATTTCTCCTAAAATAATTTTATAACTTCGCGAACCGAAAGGCTCAGGCCAGGCCATAATGGCTAAACAGTACCAGAATTCAAAATAAAGGCATGCATGAAACCCCTGAAAGATTGTCCAAGAAAAGACTCCACCTCCAATGGAACATGAGGGAGGAGGAGGAGATTAACTGCTGGCAAACAAAGGGAGATGAACCAAAATTTGTATTTACTAACTTGGACTTTAGGTAAGAAAGCATTCATTAATATTTGAACCACATTCTTGCCATGATGAAGTTTTAGAACTTTAATTTAGACTGCTTGCATTGACTACCCAGAAGCTGAAAGGACAAACATTATATGTTCTCATTCATTTGGGGAATATAAATAATAGTGAAAGGGAATATAAGGGAAGGGAGAAGAAATGTGTGGGAAATATCAGAAAGGGAGACAGAACATGAAAGACTCCTAACTCTGGGAAACGAACTAGGGGTGGTGGAAGGGGAGGAGGGCGGGGGGTGGGGGTGAATGGGTGACGGGCACTGAGGGGGGCACTTGACGGGATGAGCACTGGGAGTTATTCTGTATGTTGGTAGATTGAACACCAATAAAAAATATATTTATTTTAAAAAATGTAACAAAACCTGGTACAGGACTGTTAATGGCGCTGGGTGCATCTAAGAGTAGCAAATATAAAAATCCTCAGGAAAATGTACTTTCAAACCAAACCTCAATGGATTCTCTCTACTAAACCCCTGCTGAACAGGAGTTCACAATCTATAATTAGAAAAGACAGTAGGAATCTGTCACTGTAGGCCAACGTCAACAGAATTAGCAAACAGCAGAATTAGAGGCCTGGGTTATTCAGATAGCAGAATTTTTGTTTATAGGTGTTAAACTGAATATGTTTCACACGATTGCATAAAGCAGAAAGGATAAGATTTTAAGAAAAATTAATAAATCAAAATGGATTTTAAAAAGAGAAATGATAAAGCAATAGTAGTCAAGGTCTCAAATTAGCAGGAAAAAAACAACTGGTGGGTATCTTAAAATTGAAAAGATCCCCTGAATGCAGAATAGACTAAGTAACTTTAATAAATATATGAAAAATAACCTGTCCTCAAACCTGGACATAACATAAATTCAGAAAAGTGAGAATAAAGAGAGAATTCCTAAAAACTTCTAGAAAAGGAAACAAGTAGCTTATATTCGCAAAGGAGTACAAGTCAAGTAACCAGGACAATATCTTATTAATACTGAATGTTAAAATAACGTGAATTAGTTTTCAGAGATCTGAAGGAGAGTAACCTTGGACTTAGAATCTTAACCATAGGGGGCGCTTGGGTGGCTTAGCGGTTTAGTGTCTACCTTCTTCCCAGGGCGTGACCCTGTGGTCCCAGGATCAAGTCCTACATCAGGCTCCCTGCATGGAGCCTGCTTCTCCCTCTGCCTGTGTCTCTGTCTTTCTCTTGTGTCTCTCATGAAAAAAATAAATAAAATCTTCTAAAAAAAAAGATATATGTTGGCAAATCGAATTCCAATAAAAAATATACACAAAAAAAAAAAAAAGAAAGAAAGAATCCTACACTTAGGTAAACCATCACTGGGCAATAGAGATAAACAAAAACAATTTTGAGTTGTGCGAGGTCTCAGAAAGTGTCTCACTCACAGATCCATTCTGAAAGAATTATTCGAGAATTTACTCCAAGAAGAAGGAAGAAAAAGGAGGCAAAAGTGAGATGGTATAAGCAAAGACATAATAAGCAAAGACATAAAAAGCACTTACTGTTAAATTGTAAAGGCTATGGTTTTAAATGCATGGATTAAAAAACAAGTTAAGATTGAAAATAAACTAAGTTTCCAATTCAAGCACCAGAAAAAGATGTTAATGCAAGTTTTGATTAATGAAAGAACATAAAAGAGTAAGAAAGATCAGGTTGATCACTAAAATGGAAAATAAAATCAATTTTTAAAGTTGTGATTAAGCAAATAGAGTGAAAACACACAAAAAAGTATTTGCATTTATTTTCTGTTTAATTCCAGAAAACAATCCTAAAACTCTATGTGCCTGATAACAGGAATCATAACATAAAAAGTGAATGACTTTTTCTCTTCGGGGAGCCGCGGGCTTTGGTGCAGACATGGCCAAGTCCAAGAACCACACCACGCACAACCAGTCACGAAAATGGCACAGAAATGGCATCAAGAAACCCCTGTCACAAAGATATGAATCTCTTAAGGGGGTAGACCCCAAGTTCCTGAGGAACATGCACTTTGCCAAGAAGCACAACAAGAAGGGCCTAAAGAAGATGCAGGCTAACAATGCCAAGGCCATGACTGTGAGTGCTGAGGCTACCAAGGCTCTTGTCAAGCCCAAGGTGGTTAATCCCAAGATCCCAAAGGGCGGCAGCTGCAAGCTCAATCTATTTGCCTACATCGCTCACC
Organism: Canis lupus familiaris; assembly: GCF_011100685.1. Taxonomy (NCBI): domain Eukaryota; kingdom Metazoa; phylum Chordata; class Mammalia; order Carnivora; family Canidae; genus Canis; species Canis lupus. Next base: position 22,172,359 of record NC_049260.1, on the reverse strand, counting down.
CCAAGCTCAGGAAACATGCTCGTGCCCGCATTGCCAAAGGTCTCAGGCTCTGCCGGCCAAAGGCTAAGGCCAAGGCTCAAACCAAGGCCTAGGCTGCAGTTGCGACCCCAGCTCTGGCTCCTGCTTCTACTCCTGCAGCGCAGGCTCCCAAAGGTGCCCAGGTCCCCAGAAAGTCTCCAGTGTACAGGCTTCTGCTTGCCAGTGTGAGGACAGAAGGACTGGTATGACCCCTGGGCTTCCCTCTGCATGGGCCTGGTGTCCTCCTGTGCTATTTGTACAAATAAACCTGCGGCAGGACCTGTCAAAATAAATAAATAAATAAATAAATAAATAAATAAATAAATAAATAAATAGTGAATGAGTGAATTAATGAATGAGTGAGTGAATGAATGGTCAATTCCAAAATCAGATTGAAGGATTTTAACTTATCTCTCTTAAAAATTTATGTGTTGAGCAGATAAGCACCAAGAATGTAGAATATTTGTGCACCGTAATAAGTGATCTCCTCAATTTCTGTGTAGAATCCTGCACTCAACAATCAGTGAATGTATGTCCTTTCTTAGCATGACCATGGACTAAAACCCCGTTGTCTATGTTTCCACAGCAGATTCTATATCTAGGAGCAGGTGCCAAGAAAGTTATTGGTTCATCTTAGGTAGGTTTGGAATATTGCCAAACAGACACCACATAAACAATGGGTCAAGAGATGTTTAGATAATGGATAATAGTGATTTAAAAAGTTACTGTAGCTACTTATATAGGTAAAGACATCTTTTTTTTCTCACCATTAATTTTCTGCCTCATATGTTCCAGGAACCTGAAAAATAGGTATGTGACAGTATTTCTCAAGAAGCCAGATCTGTGTATAAGAACCTGATCAACAAAACTGTTCTTATTCTTCCTAAAGAGTCATTTAGTTCATCTAATGGTTAGAGGTTTGGATATGAAGGTATCTAGGTGACACACCCATCCCTAAGGTTTTTGTTTTTGTTTTTAATTTTCTGATTTCTCATGATTTTGGCTTTAGATTTATATTGTCTAGAAGCATCCTACAGACAAAACTAGCTATATAGCATTGTGGTCACCTATTTATTCCTCAGTATTCTCTACTCATCTATATAGCTTTACCAGCCAGGGGTATTATCTTTTGAGCATTACATTCCTAGTAACTATCAGGATCTCCATCACACAGAAGACACTTGGCAAATGAATATTGAATAACTGAATTATTAAATGATAAGGATTTGATTACAATAGTTTTAAAAATGTGTTCCAGAAAATGCTTGGCATCACTGAGACCCTTTCAAGGGTTTACAAAGTCAAAAATATTTTCCTAATATTGGGTTTTTTTGTTTGTTTGTTTTACTTCTAGTCCCTTTAAGGCATGTAGGGTTCAGCTAGCATTAAGGAATACAGTGGAAACTACGGAGCTAGGGAATCAAAATACACTCTTGAGTTATTAGAGGCCCCAAATGCGTTAATTGTTGAGTTTCTCTCTGTATCCTTGCAAGCATTGTTTGTGTCAGCACTAATGTTGGACGCTATATATGTGGAAATGCTCTGAGCTCCCTGTGGGAGATTTATCATATTTAATATCAGCGAGAATACTTCGTTGTTATAAACCTGGCTCCATGGCAAAAAAAAATAGAGGAAAAAGCTCTAGGGAGAAATCTCTCCTTCCGTGAAAAATCATAACATTTTAGAGCTGCCAGAGTCTTTAGTGATGATCTGATTCACTGATCTGATTCAAATGATTAAATTATGGACTACCAAAGCGAAGAAGAATCTGATGCCTTCTTTAGGGAATAATTTAGCATTGTGGAGGAAAAAAAAGACCTTTCTCAAATTAGCTATTAAAGAGTTAAGCATGGATGCAATTACTCACAGGTGTATTTTGGGTTAATTTGGATGACTAGAGCTCTTTCCTCTAATTGTCATCGTACTAGTCCTCGAAACAGTTGCAGGGTGATGTCTTCAATCCTATCAGGAGGAAAGGTAAAGGACAATCAGTACTAATTGATACTAGGCACCGAAAGTAAACCAAGCAATGATGAAATGGATCTACTGTCAGACACGGCTTATTCACTTACTTGCCTCATCCAATATTCTTTGGGAAGAATTTTGAGCTTTACTGTTCACTCTGTAGCTTGTGAAAAAAATCTCCTGGGAGTAGATGAGTTTTTGTGGGTTATATTGTGTGACAAGAATATTCATTTCCAACAGTCACAGATTGCCTTATGCTGTTTTCAGAATTCCATGTATACGAAATCCTAAAATTTTGCACTATATCATCACTTTTCCAGAAAAAAAGAGGGAGATAAACAATACAACATACTATAACCTCTTTCCCCACCTTACTCTTCTGTGCTATCACTGTATTATGATTGTTATATAACTTACATTTTCATATTGTATCAAATCAGAACATAGTTTTTCTTCAGGGAAAGAAATTCATTGCATTTTTGAGGATAATGACTTGCCATATGTACAAATCTAAACATAAATATTTAATTATACTAAAGAACATAAATGTATGCATGTGCCCTCTGATCTATTTCCTTTCAAGTTGTTTTTTTTTTTGTAAACCTATACAGTTTTAGCCAGTACTCAAGAACAAACATGACATATTTAGTGATGCCAAATCATATGTCCAAAGGGATAGAGAATATGTGTGAGGAGCTGATGAATAATGATTAATGGTAATTATGATGATTAGGAATAAATGATAGGTCCTGGATATTTTGTAGTTCTCACCCTCTCCCATTTGTATAACAGATGACAAATGCAACGTACAGCTGCATCGCAATTAAATGCCTTTTCCTTTGTAGAATTAGAACCCTTTTTAATACTGTTTAATATGCTGGGTCTATAAGGCAACTATACACACAACTGAATCAATCTCTGACATTAATGATTTAACTAAAATTATAGAAAATGATACTGGTCTAAGTAACTCACAAAACTGCAGAAAATATTTATGATGTGGGTAAGTGCTTAAAAATGACAAAAATATCAAAGCTTATGTAAACCATGTACATTTTACGAGAGGAAAGTGTTTATTGGCAGAATTGAACAAGTAGAATATTCCCTTTTCATGTAAGGCATCTATAAAACGGCACAAATGCCATGTTTTGGCATGGATGCTCTCTTGGAATTAGTTTGGTCAACACCCCTACAGGTGGCATAAGAGAAAAGGATTGAGAAATTTGTTGATAATACAGGGTCGTTCCAGAATCCCATTTTGGCTGTCCTCCTCAGCAGCATTTTAAGCCGCTGGAACCAATTCATAAAATCTTTGTGATTTGGGAAATAATTTTTCTGCTTCCTGCCATAAAACTAAAAATTCTATTTTGTAACAACATTATCTGTTAAATGTCAAAAATTTGCTGTGTGTCTAGCAGAATTGAAATGCTCTCATTGGTTCAAGAAGACGCTAGCTGTAGTTTAGATGACTCACAAGGTAGGTAGTAACCATTGTACACGTATTGTCTTGGTTTCTTCTCCAGACTGACAACCAGAAGGTGTAGCAACAAACACTCCTGATACTAATCGGCTCACTTCCTAAAAACTTTTGAAAGAACTTATTTTTTATCAAAGTCAACTTGTTTCACATTTATTGTTTTGCTACTGTAATAGTCTCTTAACCTTGTCATGGATTCAGACTATGAATTAATGAATTTTATCCTGCTTACTTTTAAATCCTCAGTACTTAGCACATGGCAAATAGTATGCACTAATTAAGTGTCTACTGTGTGATGATAATAAAGAATGAGTACATTTTTCTATGAATACCACTAACTCATTCATTTCACTGTGAATAATAATGATAACACTTTCTGTAAGTTTCCTAATGTTGTTATTAGTGGTTAAGAAAAGCACTATGATTAGTGTCTGCTCAATTGAAATATTAGAGTATAAACAGCAGAGTAAAAGCCATTGTTTTGAAAATCCCAGCCATCCACCTAATTTAATTTTTCTCTGACTCAATATTGGTTGTGAAGCAAAACCTAAATAAACCATGATAGAAAATTCAGGCATCATAATTAAAACTGAACTGACCTTCTCTGTCTCTTGTCTATCATCTGATTCTTTTTTGCAAAAATATCACCAAAGCTTTTGTTTATCATATTGGCTAAAATGTCAAGGTCTCTGATGATTATGACTATCAGAAAAAAAGCTTTATCCAAAAAATGTAGCACTTGGAATACTTTAAAATACAAAATACTACATAAAAATGAGTTTTTATTTTGAGCTCTGCAATATTCTTTTTGGTTTTTTGTTTAAAGATTTTATTTACTTGACAGAGAGAGAGAGAGAAAGCCAGAGAGCACAGTGCGGAGGGGAGAACGATGGAAAGAGGGGGAAAAGCACCCCACCAAGCAGGGAACCCAATGCAGGGCTTGATGCAGGGTTTGGCGGGGTGGGGGTGGGGGTGGGTTTCGATCCCAGGACCCTGGGATCATGACCTGAGCAGAAGGCAGACACTTAACTGACTGAGCCACCCAGGCACCGTGCAGTATCCTAACTTATTAGCAGTTTACTTTATTCTCTGAATTTCAGAAGTTAAATAAACACAATTAGGGCAGCCCAGGTGGCTCAGCGGTTTAGCGCCGCCTTCGGCCCAGGGCGTGATCCTGGGGACCCGGGATCCTGCCTGGAGCCTGCTTCTCCCTCTGCTTGTGTCTCTGCCTAGCCCCCCCCCCCCCCCCCCGTGTGTGTGTCTCTCATGAATAAATAAATTTTAAAAAATAAATTAAATACAATTATAACAGTAACTCATGCTTATCAATGGAAAAGAAAGAAACAAGAAACAATCAAAACAATTGTCACAATAGGATAAATGATAATGGCATCTAGGATGAAAGTATAAACCTTCACCAACCAATATGAATTCTATGATTAGCCACTTATTTGTGAGGCAGTCTGGTCTGAGTGAGGAACGGGGAGGGGAGATAATTAATTCTGTTAAATATAAGGCATGTTTAGAAGAGCAGAGCAGAAAGTATAAAAGAACCAGGCCTTTGCGAGCTACTAAAAGATTAATTTCAAGGCCTAGCCAGATTGAAAGCTGTGTAAATTTTTCCAAATTATCATGCACACAAAACTAGTGTATATTAATAAAAATTTGTAATGTAATTTTATCTGTGCAGAAATGGGAAGGACAAAAAGCCTTTAATAGAGTGTATGAGACTCTACATGAGTTAATCCCTGTTTCTAGTTTAACCTCTCAGCAACCACCTCACTGTATGTTTCTATAAAAAGTAACTCCTTTCATATTATTAAACCTCCTTGTTGTCTCTCATTTTGGACCATTTCAGACTGTACTCTTGCCATCTGAAATACATCTCTTCTGCCCCATTCTCACTTCCTTGGGTGATTCTTCTTTACCCTCCATAACCAACATGGAAATCACTTGGCAAAGGCTGGGCTGACTCCCCCCAAATTATGTCATGTATCCTGTCCATGTTCTCATATCTCACCCAGAGTTTATCACATTGGATTGTAATTCAAGGTATACTCTCTACCATAAGCCTCTTAAGTTCTCTAAAAGCAGGAGATCTTCTAGTACCAATAGCCCCCTTATTCATTATTATATGCCTAATTCCTAGCACAGTGCCTGTTTCATATAGTAAATGCACCTACTGATTTAAATCAAAATTGAAGGGTGAAGAAAAAAGATTATTCATTCAGCTTTTATTAACTGCTTATTATAGAACCTAAATAACTCAGAGGAATCAGAAACTAATAATACTAGGCAAGGGCATAGAAACCAAGACAAAAGTTCAGCTGCAAACAGTTCAGGAATTCAGACCAGCAATTTGGGCAGAAAGATGGTTATGTCATGTAACAGCCTGGGCAGCAGGATTGGAAAAATGGGTCATTTGATGGTAAAGAGAGGATCAAGAATATAGTAACAGGTAGAATTGAAGCAAACCTCAGCTTTGGACAGAAAATATTTTGTGCTCTTATTTTCAAGACAAAAACTGATCTTTAAAAAAAAAAGATTTTATTTATTTATTCATGAGAGACACAGAGAGAGGCAGAGACATAGGCAGAGAAAGAAGCAGATTCCATGTAGGGAGCCCGATGTGGGACTTGATCCCAGGTCTCCAGGATCACACCCTGGACCAAAGACAGGCGCTCAACCACTGAGCCACCCAGGGGTCCCCAAAAACTGATCTTTAATCAAAGTTGAACAGGGAATGGAGTGACATTTAGCATTTGCCTTAAAAATATATTACCTCATATAATATGAGAAAGATGAAATTAACTTGAATCATAGACTTAAGTGTAAACCTGAAACCACAAAACTCTTTGAAAACACATAGGAAAACATCTTTGTAAATTTGAGATAGTAGCATTTCTTAAATACAACATCAAAACATATTTGTAATAAATTTACATTGGATATTATATATTTGTAAAGTTTCTGCTCTTCTATAGATGTTGTTAACAGAATTAAAGGAAAAACCACAGGCTGTGGCAAACGTTTACAAACATAGCTGGTAAAGGAATTGTCTAGGATATATAGAGGAATCACAAAACTCAATTACTAATAAGAAAACAAACATCCCAAGTACAAATGCATAAAAAATATATTATTTTTTTAAGATTTTATTTATCCATTTGACAGAGAGAGAGCAAGAGAGCGCAAGCAGAGGGAGGAGGCAGAGGGAGAAGCAAACAAACCCTGGGATCACAACCTGAGCTGAAGGCAGACGCTTAACTGACTGAGCCACCCAGGTGCCCCAGATAAAAGATTCAAACAAACACTTCAACGAGAAAAAAATATGTCTGACATATTAAGAAAAAAAGATACTGGGGATCCCTGGGTGGCTCAGTGGTTTAACGCCTGCCTTCAGCCCAGGGCATGATCCTGGAGTCCTGGATCGAGTCCTGCATCGGGCTCCCTGCATGGAGCCTGCTTTTCCCTCTGCCTGTGTCTCTGCCTCTCTCTCTCTCTCTCTCTCTGTGTGTGTGTGTGTCTCTCATGAATAAATAAATAAAATCTTAAAAAAAAAAGAAAAAGAGATACTCAACATCCTCATGCAACTATGAGATACCATTACACACCAGTTGGAAACCCCAAAACACATATAAAATAAAAGACAAAGTAGAACACTCAGATAAACAATCTATCTGAAGGGCTAGAAAAGATGTTGAGCAACTGGGATGCTCATACATTGCTGCTTGAAGTGCAGAATATTATAGCAACTTGGAAAACAGGCTGGCCCTTTCACTAAAGTTAAACAGTTATTTTACCTGATAAGGGAGAGTCTTATCTTCACACCAGAACCCTGTACTTGAATATTTGTGGATATGAGTGTTTGTGGTGGCTTTATTCATAATTGGCGAAAACTAGAAACAAACCAAATGTCCTTCAATGGGAGAATGGATAGTCTGTGATATAGCCTACAGTGGAATACTGCTCAGCAATAAAAGATAATCTAATAAACACTTACCTGCACTTGAAGTACAAGTTATATTCATCTTTCTTTATAGATATCTAACAGTTGCAGGATCATTTGTTGGAAATACTATTCTTCCTCCATTGCATTACCTTTGCACTTTTCTTAACATCAACTGATGACTCTCTCACCACTCCTTTTCAACATGGTGCTAGAAGTCCTTAGTAATGCAATAAGGCAAGGAAAGGAAATAAAAGGTGTACAGATTGGAAGGGACTAATAAAACTGTCTTTGTGGATGACCTAATAGTCTATGCAGAAAATCTGAAAGAATTGACAAAAAAGTCCACTGCTTTCTTTTCAAGTGCAACTTGCAATTAAAAACATAATACCATTTATATTAGCATTGCCCAAAATGAAATACTTAGGTATAAATCTAACAAAATATATACAAGATCTATAATGAGGAAATGTTCATTAAATTGTCTAGATGTCAGTTCTTCCTAACTTGATCTATTGATTGAACCAATACTGGTCAAATTTCATGAAGTTATTTTCTGGATATACAAAAACTGATTCTAATGTTTATATGGAGGCAAAAGATATAGAATAGGTGACACAATATTGCAAGATAAGAACAAAATTGGAAGACCGACCTGCATTCTTTTTTTTTTTTAAGATTTTATTTATTTATTCATAGAGACACACACACAGAGAGGCAGAGACACAGGCAGAGGGAGAAGCAGGCTCCATGCAGAGAGCCTGACATGGGACTTGATCCAGGGTCTCTAGGATCACACCCTGGACTGCAGGCAGCGCCAAACCGCTGCACCACCAGGGCTGCCTGACTGACCTACATTCTACTTCAAGACTTATAAAGCTACGGTGATCAAGGGGCACCTGGGTAGCTCAGTCAGTTAAGCATCCAACTCTTGGTTTCAGCTCAGGTCTGATCTAAGGGTCGTGAGATCAAGCCCCGCATCAGGCTCCCTACTCAACTCAGTGTCTGCTTGAGTTTCTCTCCGTCATCCATGGGCTGAAAATAGGGTTAAATAAGTGAGGCACAGACTGTTAGGATCATGCAAGTGCAGGGTCAGATCTTATCTCTGTGAAATGCAAAATGGTACACTTTGGAAGACAGCTTGGCAATGATTTCTTAAAAAACTAAAAATACTTTTACCATACAATCCAGTAATTGTGCTCCTTGGTATTCACCCGAAGGAGGTGAAAACTTATGTTCACACAAAACTCTGTGCACAGATGTTTATAACAGCTCCATTCATACTTACAAAAACTTGCAAGCAATCAAGATGTCCTTCAGTAGATGAATGGATAAATAAATGGTGGTACATCCAGATAGTGGAATATTATTCAATACCAAAAAGAAATGAAATAGCAAGCCATAAAAGACATGGAGGAGACTTCAATGTATATTAATAAGTGAAAGGCCACTATCATCTGATTCCATCCATATGATATTCTGGAAAAGACAGAACTACGGAGATAGTAAAAAGATCAGTGATTGCCAGGAGTGGAGGGAGAAGGAAAAGGATCAGTATTAAAAACTGAAGACTCACCAGGATTGGAGCTGGGGTGAAGCAAGTAAGGCATTCACCTTGAGCTCAAAATTTAAGGTCAGAGGAAGATGAGACAATCTCAGTAATCAAGATAAGTTATGCTTCCATTCAATATTTTTTAAAAACTAAAATTAATGCCAAAATCCATAATGAAAAAATATCACACATTTAAATAAAGACACCATTCATGGGCTGATAATAGGGTTAGACAAGTGAGGCACAGACTGTCGGGGTCATGCAAGTGCAGGGTCAGATCCTCTCTCTTTAAAACTTTGATATTTTATTGCCCACTGGCCTTAGCTTAATCTTGGTCCTGCCTCAGTAACATGTACCCTTGACATTTTCTTGTCTTCCAGTTAGTAGGAAGTATTAATATACTCTCTAATTTCTGAAGTTTATTTGGAAAAGGATGAAGAGGCAGAGCATTAGAGGATTTTTAAGACAGTGAATATACTCTATATAATACCCTAATGATGGATATCATTATATATTTATCCAGACCCATGGGATGTATAACACCAAGAGTGAACCCTAAGGTAAACTATGAATTTTGGGTGATTATGATGTGCTAATGTAGGTTCATCTTTGGTAATAATGTACCATTCCAGTGAGTGATGATGATGATAGTGATGGGGAAAGAAATATATGGGAAATCTCTGTGTTTTCTTCTCAGTTTTGCAAACTGAAAGCTTTTCTAAATAATTACGTCTTTAAAAACATTAATTAACCAAATATATGTAGATCTATATTAGGACTTTATTTTGTGCCATGGATCTTTTTTCTATTCTTTCTCTAATACCCCATTTTCTTAGCTAGTCTAACTTTTATAATAATTACTAACACCAGGAGAATTGTATCTTCTAACTTTATTCTTTTTCCAAAAATGCCTTTTTGCTCTTCTAGTTCCTTTGCATTTTCATATAAATTTTAAAAATCAAATTGTTTGGTTTTTCTTGCTAGGATTTTGATTCTTACTGAATTAGTTGAAACTATAGATCAGTTTTGTTAGACTTGCCATGTAAATGCTATTGAGTCTTCCAATGCATGAACGCAATATATTTTACTCTACTTATTAAGTTATTTTTGATTACCGTTATCAGTAATTTATACATTTGTGCACACAGATCTTGCATATGTATTGTCAGATTCATATCTACATGTTTCATGTTTGGGTGCAAATTTAAATGCTATTTTTTAATCTTTAAAAATTTTAGAATAGAGTTAGATTAACAAAATTTTTCAAAGTACAGAGTTCCAATATAGCCCTTACCCATTGTTAACAACTAAGGAACCAACATTATTCCATTGTTATTAATAAAATTTCACACGTTTTTAAAGATTTATTTATTTATTTATTCAAGAGAGACACAGAGAGAAGCAGAGACACAGATAGAAGAAGAAGCAGGCTCCTCACAGGGAGCCAGATGTGGGACTTGATCCCTGGACCAGGATCACGCCCTGAGCCGAAGGCAGACACTCAACCACTGAGCCACCCAAGCGTCCCAAAGTTTCACACTTTGTTAGAATTCCATTAATGTCCTTTTTCTGTTCCTAGATCGTATCCCAAATACCACATTATATTTAGTTGTCATGTCTCCTTAGGCCCCTGTGAACTGCTACAGTTTCTCTGAATTTCCTTGTTTTTGGTGATCTTGATACTTTTGAGGAGTATTAGTAAAATGTTTTGTAGAATTTTTTTTTTCAGTTGGGATTTTTCTGATGTTTTTCTCATGATTAGATTGGAGTTGAGAGTTTGTGAGGAAGACCGCAGAGATTAAGTGCCGTTCTCATCACATCATATCAGGAGTACACATGGTTGACATGACTTATGATTGTTGATGTTAACCTTGACACCTGACAGAGTTATGTTTGCCACATTTCTCCACTGCAAGGCTGCTTTTTAAGTGGTATTTTTAAAATTAAGTTTCCTATTTTTCACTACTGGTACATAGAAATACAATTGATTTTTCTATATTGACCTTTTGTCCTGTGATCTCGCTAAACTCACTTGTTAGTTCTTTTAGCTTTTTATAGATTATATTGGATATCCAATGTAGAAAATCATGTCATCTGCAAGTAGATACTGTTTTATTTTTCATATCTAATCTGTATGCCATTTATATATGCATGAACATTTGTATGTATGTATGTATATCTATATGTATTGTCTCATTAGCATTGGCCAGGACTTAAAATACCACGTTCAATAGGACTAATGAGAATAGACATCCTTGCCTTTTCCCTTTAACTGTGAGGCAAAACTGTGTTTTTCATCAAAAAGTACTATACTGCTTGCAGAGGTTTGTCTTCTTAGATACCCTTTTCAGATGGAGGAGTTCCTTTGTCTAGCTTTCTGAGAGTTTTAATCACAAATGTGTATTGAATTTTGTGCAAAATATTTTTTTGCATTTATTGAGACAATTATATTGTTTTGCTTCTTTAATCTGTTGACATGGTGCATCACATTGATTATTTTAAACCACCAAGGGATGCTTTCTCCAATATTCCTGCTCACAATCTTTCTCTTCAGCACCTGGTGAAATCTCTGGAGAAGAGCCCTCAAGTGTATGCAGTCTCACTTTGTGTTTGTAGCTCTCAGGAGCTCTATAACCTCATGCTACCCAATGCTCAGCCTTTAGCAAATTGTCAAATATTTTAGTTGAAACCTTTTTGGCCACTTCTAAGCAAGCCCTGTCTTCCTTCTGTGCTCCGCCATAGGTGAGTCAATGGTTGTGTCACATCTCATCTTGGAAATGCCTATCTTTTCCAAGATTTCAGCATTGTTGATTATTCTGTAACATCATATCTCTGATGGTTCAACAAAATGTATGATTTTATAGTTTGCACTGCTTTTTACTCATTGTTAGTATAGTGATGACAGCTTTCCCAACTCTCTAAATTCTGAGCAGGGGATGGTAGTCCTTTTGATCAAAAAATAATAACAGTAAGTTGATACAGGACTGTCCTTTCCCCAGAGAACTTTAATTGTAACTTTTTTTTGAAGATTAAAATGTAGCAATGGTGTCAGTTTGGGTTCAGGTTCAGCATAGGCAAGGTAAATTTTAAAATTTGTTCTGTATAGCATCTGTCTAATGTTGGAACCTTGGTCTTGGATAATAATTATATTTGCATTTAAGGAAACTCTCCCTCTAGGCTTAAAATTAAGAAGCCAGAGGATAATTATAGCATTTTTGGCAGAGTAAATGAAAAGCAGATTAGGATATGAAGCTGTTTGAAGTTACATAAATCTATCTTGCTGACTTTTCCCTAAGTATGACACTAGTGAATGCCACTCAGAGGAGGATTTCACATTACTTTTTAAAGAAGTGTATAAATGGTAACAACAAATGTGGTTTAGCATGGTTCACATTATGGAATTTTATATCAGTGTCTATTACATAAATATATTGATTCTTTACTTCAATAAATATTTATTGAACATCTAAAATATGATAGACAATCTGACAGTTACAGAAGGAACATTCAGAGAGGCAGTTAGGAAACCTGAGTTTTGCCTTGATGTTATTACTAACTCTTTGCATCATGTTGAATGATTAAACCCTCTGGACTATATTAGTGGTAGTGAATTATACAAGGATTACAGTTGTATAGCCATACCACCACATCCCACTCAATCTATTTCACATACCTATGGTAGACTAGGTAATTCATCTATGATTATTCAACCAACCTAAGACAAGTTGGATTGCTTTAAAATTTTTATATTAGCGGGATCCAAGAGCTAACAATAGTGAAAAATTAAGATCTGGGAGAGGATGGAGACATTGAGAGATGCAAGTAGTATCAAGGCTCCCTGTTGTACTGAGAGTATATGCCAATCAAAAAGAAATGGCTGAGAGCCTGTTGTATTCTTTTTGGCAGCCTTGCAAATTTAAATGAACCAAAATGAGACTCCACGGTCTGAGGTTAGAAAGGTGAGGAAGACCATTAGCCTGCAGGTGAGAGATGTTTGGAAAACAAAAGTCCTGTTGTACAGATAAGTTTCTTAGGTGAAGAGGGAATTTCTGCTAATAGCTCTCTTCCTGGTATAGGCAGCCACTGAGGGAGAAGTAAAGGGCTTTTCCAGAATCTGCTGGGTTTTGATTGCTCATTAACTCAAAATAATGCTCATGCCGAAGTGGCCTATCTTGGGGTGGCCTGACCTTTATCCCCACAAATACCTATATTTTTATATTTTGTAAATGCATTAAATACATATGAATATACACTTAGTATAAATGTATAAAATATGTAAAGTGACACAGATGATGGATTACCTTTTGAACATGGTGAATTAAGCTATCTTCTTTTTTCCAGTCTCACTATTTCCTCCTTCTGAATCATATTTTAAGTAGATGTTGGGACTTCTAAATCAATCATCTTTATGTTTCAAATGCTCTTTGAAAAAAAATTTTTTTTTTTTGCTTTCTGTTGCCATTTGGGGAAAGAACTCATTAATTGGGTATAATTTTTAGTTCTCTCATCTGTCTTCTGTCCATTCCACCACTTAATTTAGTCATCATCTCTAGTTATTTCGTATACATAATAATGCAATCTTTTAAAATAACTTCCTTTTCCCGCTCCATGCATATAATATTGATATTAAGTAAACTTATTTTAATTTCCTGCACTTAGGGGCAGCCCGGGTGGCTCTGCGATTTAGTGCCGGCTTCAGCCTGGGGCCTGATCCTGGAGACCCAGGATCGAGTCCCATGTCAGGCTCCCTGCATGGAACCTGCTTCTCCCTCTGCCTGTGTCTGTGCCTCTCATGAATAAATAAATAAAATCTTAATAATAATAATAATTTCCTGCACTTAGAGTTACAATAACAATTTTTCTATGTGTGTAACTTCTATTTCTTGGGTTGCTATTCTACCATTCACATTATTGGCTTTACCTAAATGTTTGGTGACCTTTAAACAGGGCAATTTTATATAGTGGTGATGTGGAAAGCAAGTTAGAATGGTTAAAGCTTGAATGAAAGGTCAGAGAATGGAAATACAATGATTCCCCAATAATTTTAGAAGATTGTCTTTAAAAGCTAGAAACAAAAGTGGGGGGACACAATAGTTGGAGAGGATAAGAAACCAAAAGAGAGGTTTTGTTTGAATGTTTGTGTAGTTTGATTTTTGTATTTTATTGTTTAGAAGGTTAAAAACCACATTATGCTCTTTTGCAATATGACCTTGCTGTGTCCTATCTAGAGGTAGAGTCTATTTCCCTTCCTCTTGAATCTGGACTCTGCAATAGAATGTGAAATAAGAAACAAAAGGAAACTCATAGTATCAGACATTAAGAAATCTGTAACTACACACCATACCACTTGGAATGCGTCCTCCTGGGAAAAAAATCAACAGGTAAGACATACAACTATCTTAAGGCTATGCTGTGAAAAAGCTCAAATAAGCACTGTGACGAGAGAGAGGAAGGTCATGGTAGAGCACGAAGGTGCCAGACTTGTGAGTAAAGCATGTATAGACTTCCAGCCTAGCCCAGTCACCAGCTGATTGCAGCTGAGTTACTAGAGCAGAAGAACAACCTATCTGAGCTCTGAATTCCTGACCTATGGTTTCATGAGCAAATAAAATGGTGATTTAAACTTCTAAGTTTTGAGGTAGTTTGATATGCAGCAATAGATAACTAAAATAATTAGAAGATATTTATTAGCAGCCACCTTTTTCCTCCTAAGCACAAATATTTTTAATGGGTTAGTATTCTATGGAGAGGTTTTTAGTTTTGTTTTTTTTTTTAATTAACTTTAAGCCATACAGAGCATTTATAAAGATTAAAATGGCTAACACTCCTATGTTAATTACCCAGTTTAAGAAATGAAAATTACAAAAGGTAATAACAACCCCTGGTATAGCCCTCCTCTTATGAAATAACCACTATCTTGTAATGCTACTTATTATTCATAATAATGTCCTATCTGTTTTCTACATATTTTTTCTTAAGCATTATAGATTATTCTTATGCAAATTTAACCTTCATACAAATGACATTTTACAAAATTGTCCATCAGCAAATTGTCATTATTTTGTGTAACGTTAGTTTTTAGAGATCGACCTACATGGATACAATTTACTCTCTCGAAATCACTTTATTTATTCTGAGTTGTTTCCTGTTGTTTGTACTACAAACAATGTTGCTATAAATATTCTGGTGTTTTAGGCATCTAGGAGTAAAAATGCTGAGTTGTAGGGTATGCAGTCTTGCTTTTATTAGAGATGATCAAATTGATGCAGGCAGGCTGGGTATGAGGACCCAGAGGGGGTCCCACAGGACCAGCCAGGAGGGTCCTTGGCTTTGCACAGGATAGAAATGAGATGAGAACCATGAAGAAGTGAAAACAGAGTTTTATTGGATAATATAGGTGACAGAGTATAGCAGATGGAGTGTCTGGGAGACTCGGAAATGAAGGAGAATGAGTATCTCTGTCATTCAGGGCTAGAAGTTAGCATTGGAAAGGGGTCCAGGGCACATGTTCCTTCAGAAATCCGAGGGAGGGTCCTATCAAAGGCGAGTATTAGGTGAAGAATAGGTGTTATTTCATAAATCGCTGAAGGTAGGGGATATTGATGCCAGTGTCAGTGAAGATTTGTTCGAAGATAATGTCCTTGAACATGTTTGGAATTCAGTTCTTAGATGTTATCAGGGCCTTTGAGGCCTAGAGTGAAACTCAGAGAATGATTAACTTCCTTGCTTCCCCTTTGGAGTGGGAACAGAGCTTCTTTGGTTTCCTCAGATAGAAAATACAGAACATGAGTAAATGGGGCCTCGCAGAAAAGCAGCAGAGATGGAGCCTTTCAAAAAGTGAAGTCACTGCAGTTTCCCTATCCAAAATTGTTTATCAACAGTCACCAGTAATTTTTTTACATAATACTACCAACTTTCTTGAGATTTATTGAGCTCAAAACATAGTAATGGAATATGCTTCCTTTTACAGTTTTACTTTGGCAAAGTCAATATGTAGATTGTCTTAACTTAGCACCTGACATGAAATAATGTATGTTATGTAATTATTTGTATAGCTAGGAGAGTAATGGTACAGAGTGTGGGAGAAAAACCAGAAATGGTTAAAATTCATCTTCTATGGACTTCAAATTCAGCTGAGAGTTCTCTTCCTTTTCCTCCTCCCTTTGAAAAAAAATCATAGCCAAAGTCAAGAAGAGAAATTTTCAACCTGCTTATTTACCTCCCATACCAACATATTCATCTCCCGGTTATCCTTTTTTAGATGAGAAATTAAATTTTCTCCCTGCTTGCCTCTTCGTCCTTTGATACAATTCGGTATTTTATGTAACACTGACTTCTACTGCTTCTGTGTAACTTAGTCTCTTTCTGCAGGACATAACTCTGAAGAACACAATTAAACAGAACACAAGAGGGTTTTAAAGTCGAGATAAAAAGTTATTTCTCCACAGTAATGGTGGAATAGATTTATACATATTGCATTATTGGTAGTTCCCAATCTACCACCAGGAATCAACAGCAGAAGATCTACACACTAGCCGTCTGAATTGCTGCCCGGAGTGCTGGATTTGTAAATATGTAATGGAAAAGGAAAAACAATCAAACTCTAATTGGGTTTCACATTCCCTTTGATAACACCCTCCTCATATAGGAGGCAGCTACAGTACTCTACCAATTTAGATCCCTTCCGGTGGGAAATACGTATATGTGGGAGGGAAGCATTTCTTGGTTCCAAATATTTTACCCTTCTCTCATATTGTTGCAGGGGGAGTACTCTCTAAAACTCTGTATGAAAAAAAAAGTAAAAAAAATAACTCTGTACGAAGTCTAACAGTATTATTCTGTATAACAATTCCAGACATCACTTGAAGGGTCCCTCCTTTGTATCATCTTAAGTATAAATCAAATTCTTAAACAGAATTACAGAGCAAAATTAAAGTTTTCAAAGACATTCATATGAGAGCGGGGCATTCAATTCTTTGATGATCATTAGTTTGGGACTAGCAAAAACTCTACTCCATACTTGAGGAATGAGAGAAGACACAGTTTAGATCTTTAAGCGTCTAGCATGTGAATCTACTTCACTTCATTAGATAACACTGTTTCTGTTTTAATCTTACAGTACTTTATCTCAGTTTTCCTCGGTTTGTAATTGGAACCCAAACTAAATTATAATTACTAAGACTGACTACAGACTTAATATGCCAAATATTGTGTTAATTGCTTTATGCATTTTTATTTACTTCCCTCATTCAATTTATGAATCAATAATGTCTCCATTTTAAATATAAGGAAACTAAGCAATATAAAGGCTTTTAGACATTTAGATGTCCAATCTATTAGTTTGTGTTTATTCGATTTCATACATTTAAAACAAAATAGGGGATCCCTGGGTGGCTCAGTGATTTAGCACCTGCCTTTAGCCCAGGGCATGATCCTGGAGTCCCAGGATCGAGTCCTGCATTGGACTCCCTGCATGGAGCCTGCTTCTCCCTCCGCCTGTGTCTCAGCCTCTCTCTCTCTCTCTCTGTATCTCTCATGAATAAATAAATAAAATCTTAAAAAAAATAAAATAAAACAAAATAAAACTGAGAATACATACCCATAACACTTAAGAACACTATTTAGAAATTACAAAGTTAAATTCAGCAAAAATGCAAAAATATATAGAAACAGTAAGTCAATTGCATGGAAACTCTTTTTAAATAAACCTATGCGGGGGCGCCTGGGTGGCTTAGTGGTTGAGCATCTGCCTTTGGCTCAGGTGGTGATCCCTGGGTCCCTGGGATCGAGTCCCACATTGGGCTCCCCATGGCAGGCCTGCTTCTCCCTCTGCCTGTGCCTCTGTCTCTCTCTCTCAGTGTGTCTCTCATGAATAAATAAATAAAATCTTTAAAAATAAAGAAATAAATCTATGCAGCCCCAAAGCCAATATGAAATCAAGACTAAAAGCTAACTAAAATAGCTTCATTCATACTTTAATTCCTCATATGAGTTATAGGAAACTATTTATAACAAAAAACAGTCCTTTATATACATTATAGATTTTCAGGTGTTGGTAAAATCACCAGACCTCAAGTTGTGATCATGACCCACCACTTCTGTCCTCCTTGACTCGTAATGGCATTTTTTAATATTTTACTCTGTAAATCCATCTTCTATTAGTTACTCATCAGACAACCAAGTTTATGATGTGAACAGATAAGATACTTGACTGTTGGAAGGTGGGGGAGAAGGCAGAAAGTAGCCTCCAAACTGAGAAGGCACTTTGAGACAGAAAACAAAGCAAGTGAGTCCATAGAGTTTATGCGGAGTTTTAGTCAGGGTCACTTACAACAGGGATGGAACAGTTAATGGTCCAGAGCTGTGCAGCTATTCTCTACAAAGTCCAGACCTTAGTCCACAGCTTTGATAGAGTGAGGGGATGTGTAGAGGGCATTGTGGTGAGGGTCAAAAACAGACCATGGTGCCACCTGTGCACCAGAAGCGGGGAGGGGGGGGGCAACTGTTATCTCTACTTGTTACCTAAATAACTCTAGTTGTCAGAAACAACTCTTTCCTCATTCTGGTCAGGGCATACAGAATCTTCCAATGGGCCTAGAACATGTAGCCCCAAAGGAGGTCATCAGGCAGACATGAACATAATGGACAGCCAAAGATGGAGTCAGTATTGTCAGCAGTCTACACTTGGTATTAAATCCTGTTAAATTTTTCTCTCAGATTTTTGTTTCTTAGAAAGGAAGGAAATTAGGAGGAGTGCAAGTGTAGACATTTCTTTTTTTTTTTTTAATATTTAGTAAATTCCAAAAGGAAACGGGGAAATTTCCTATAATAATAATTCCATAATTAGTTTACTTTTTTAAAAAGGTGATTGCATATAATTTGGTATTTGTGACTGAAATAAAGTTTTAGAATAAGTAATGGCAGAAGCATACATTTACAAATATCATTTTGTATTGAGCTATTTATTTTGTCTTTTGATAAATTGTTGCGATGTATACCTGGAATATAAAATCAGTTATTTAATTTGCACCTCTAGGAATAATCAAGGAATAGTTATATATTCTGTATTTAAATACGTATTTTGTCATTTATAAATTAACTCATTTATTATTTTTTATTAGCTTCCCCTGTGTGTAGAGTTTAAAAGGCATATTTTTTTAATATTATGTTGTAATGAGATAGAAGGAGCAATGGCAACAGGAAATTCAACTGAATTATATATTCTTGTGCACATCAGCTTTTTAAAAAAGATTTTATTTATTTATGAGGGCCGTGGAGTAGGGAGGAGCAGAGGGAGAGGGACAAGCAGACTGCGCTGAGCTTGGAGTCTGACGCAGGGCTCCGTCTCAGGACTCTGAGATCATAACCTAAGTGAAACCAAGAGTCAGATGTTTATCTGACTGAGCCACCCAGGGTCCCTGTGCATATTAACTTTTAAGGAAATAAGGATACTTACAGCACTCAAGAATTTAGAAATTTCACAAAATGAAATATCTTAAAATGTTACTGCATCACTGTCATTCTAAGGCAGATTTATTAAGTGCTTATTTGTTTGATGGATTTAGATTCCACATGGAATTCACTTATTCATCAAGTATTTATTAGAGGCCTCTTTGGCACCAAGGCTTGTACTAGGATACAGGATACGGCTTAAATCTCTTAAAATATTCAGAGGACAAAAAAAAACAAAAGAGAAAATTAATTTAATTTTTGAAAAAAGCCAAACAGAAGTCTTTGCTTCCAGAAGTAAGACATTCTCTTATGAGGGAAGGAGACAGTACTAAGCAATGATAAAATATATGTATATGTGCTCTCTATTATTAAATATTTAGGACTTTAAGTAAAGGGGCCATGTCTTATTTTGTCTCTTGTTCACAGTAGACTGTGCTATAACAACCAACCCCTAGATCTTAGTGGCTTAACAAAATGGAGGTATATCTCTTCCTATGTTGCAGATAATTTAGCTATTTGGTGGGAAGCTTTTAAAGAAGGATTCAGAATGAGATGCTCCTTTAATTAAGTATATCCACCACTTTTAGGGTCTCAGAGAGTTCCTCTGAACTTTCTTTTTTTTAAGATTTTATTTATTGATTCATGAGAGGCACAGAGAGAGGCAGAGACATAGGCAGAGGGAGAAGCAGGCTCCCTGTGGGGAGCCCGATGTGGGACTCGATCCTGGGACCCCAGGATCACAACCTGAGCCAAAGGCAGAGGCTCAACAACTGAGCCACCCAGGTGCCCCTCATCTGAACTTTCTGCAGCAAGCCTAGGGAAAATGGAAGGATAATACCCATGGGGGTCAGACAGTGGCCTAGTAGTCTGGACTGGAAGTGCAATTTATAAATTCTGCCCACATTCTATAGGCCAGAAGTTCATCACATGACCCAAACTTAAGTGCAGTGGTTTGTGGAAAAAGGGAACTTCGGTATTATTGAACACTTGCCAAACTATACCACTTATTTTTTTCTCCACCCCAGCCTAACACCTGACAGATGCTTGCCAGTAGTAAATAATTGTTGAACTTTTAGTTTCCATTAAAAAGAACTTGATCTCAGTGTGCCTGGATGGCTCAGCCGGTTGAGTGTCTGACTCTTATTTCTGTTCAGGTCATGCTCTCCAGGTCATGGGGTGGAGCCCCCCATCCGTCTCCTGGAGGGGTGGGGAGCCTGCTTGAGAGTCTTTCTCTCTTCCTCTGCCCCTCCCTGCTTGTGCTCTCTCTCTAAAATAAATAAACAAATCTTTAAGAGAGAGAGAGAAAGAGAGAGGAGAACTGGATCTCATTCTTTTTTATGGCTGAATTATATTCCGTATATAGGTATCCCAAGAATTGCTTGTTGGTGTGGGCACCCCCCCAACTGGAACTGGTACCCGAACCTACTTAATTTTTCTTCTTTATATTAAGATGTTAACATAAGAAGAGATCTGTAGCCGTTTGCACAATGGCAGTGTAGTCTATTTTTTAAAAAAATATTTATTCATTCAAGAGACACAGGCAGAGGGAGAAGCAGGCTCCCTGCAGGGAGCCCCTTGCGGGACTCGATCTGGGATCCCGGGATCACGCCCTGGGCCCAAGGCAGACGCTCAACTGCTGAGCCACCCAGGCGCCCCTGTACTCTAAATGTAGGCACAAAAGCAAACTAGATGGCATTGACTTTAAATAAACTGCATTTTCTGAAGTAGGCCAAATGGTGTTACATAACCCTGGCTACCTGCCTAGTTGTTAGTATCAGGTATTCTGACAGTAATGGAGGCATGGGTCAGAAATATTCGTTAAATGTAGTGACCGAGGACTCCTGGCTGGCTCGGTCAATGGAGCACATGACTCTTGATCTCAGGGTTGTGAGTTTGAGCCCCACACTGGGTGAAAAATTACTTTCTTTTTTTTTTTTTAAGATTTATTTATTTATTTATTTATTCGTAGACACAGAGAGAGAGAGAGAGGCAGAGAGGGAGAAGCAGGCTCCATGCAGGGAGCCCAATGTGGGACTCGATCCTGGGTCTCCAGGATCAGACCCCAGGCTGCAGGCAGTGCCAAACCGCTGCGCCACCGGGGCTGCCCTGAAAAATTACTTAAACAATTTTTTTAATTAAAAGAAAGTAATGCACCAGTGTTTTAAAGTGGAAGATAAATGCTCTGAATGTCCATCACTAAGAATCTTATGTCTGGGGCAGCCCCAGTGGTCCAGCGGTTTAGCGCTGCCTTCACCCAGGGCCTAGTCCTGGAGTCCCGGGATGAGTCCCACGTCTGGCTCCCTGCATGGAGCCTGCTTCTCCCTCTGCCTGTGTCTCTCTCTCTCTCTCTCTTTCTTCGTCTCTCATGAATAAATAAATAAAATCTTTTTTAAAAAAAGAATCTTATGTTTATACCTAAAGGAGGATTTTTTTTTGAAGATTTTATTTATTTATTCGTGAGAGACACACAGAGAGAGAGGCAGAGACACAGGCAGAGGGAGAAGCAGGCTCCAGGCAGGGAGCCTGAGGTGGGACTCGATCCCGGGACTCCAGGATCACGTCCTGAACCAAAGGCAGATGCTCAACCGCTGAGCCACCCAGGCGTCCCTAAAGGAGGATTTTAAAAAAGGTTTTACTTATTTATTTGAGGGAGGGGAGAAAACAGAAGGAGAGTGAGAGGGAGGAGCAGACCCCTGCTGAGCAGGGAGCCCATTGCGGGTCTGGGATCATGACCTGAGCTGAAGGCAGATGCTTAACCGACTGAGCCACCCAGGCACCCAAGGGTATTGTTAATACAGCCTGCCTCCACTGCTGGAACCTACTCTGTATTATTAGTCAGATTCTGAGACTAAAGGTGAGATAACATTGAGATGTAAGACTGGTCCCCTAATGAGAGTTTGTGGGATTACTGGGATTACTATGTCTTCATAGAGAATTGTCCTCCTTATTGTTACGTGTTATATTCCATATAATTTTCTTTGCTCTGAAGTCTGCTTTATTTGAAAATAACATACCTACTCCAGCTATATTTTGATTAGTGTCAGCATGGTATATATTTCTCCATCCCTTTGCTTTTAATCTATTTGTGTCTTTGCAATTAAATCGGTTTTCTTTTTTTTTTTTAATTTTTTATTTATTTATGATAGTCACAGAGAGAGAGAGAGAGAGAGAGGCAGACATAGGCAGAGGAAGAAGCAGGCTCCATGCACCGGGAGCCCGACGTGGGACTCGATCCCGGGTCTCCAGGATCGCCCCTGGGCCAAAGGCAGGCGCCAAACCACTGCGCCACCCAGAGATCCCTAAATCGGTTTTCTTATGAACAATATATAGTTGAGTCTTGTAATTTTATCCATTCGGACAGTTGGTGTCATGTAATTGGTATATTTAGACTATTCATATTTTAAAGTAGTTATGGATATTCTTCGACTAATATTGACCACATTTTAAACGTTTTGTGTTTGTTGCCTTTGTTTTCTTTGTGTTTTCTGTATTGTTTTGTTTTGTGTTTATTTGCCTTCCTCTCTTTTGCTGCCTTCTCTGGCTTTAATTGAATATTTTATATGATTTAGATTTCTCTCTTTAGCATTTTTTTAACTTAGTGTTTGCCTAGAGATGGCAATAGACATTTATGACTACTATGCTTATGACTACTAATCTATTTTCAAATAACCATAATACTTCACTTATAGTATGCGTACTATTTATTATAGTATTATATATTATAACTGTTATAACAAAATATTCCCATTACCTCTCTCATCCTTATAAAACTATCATTCATTCCACTTCTCTGTAACATATAGTCACTGAATACTTTGTCACCATTATTTGTTTTGAGTGAATTGTTATCTCTTAGGTAAATTAAGAATAAGAAAAACAAAAAAAAATTATTTCCATTTAATCACTCTCTATGCTCTTCACTTCATTATGTAGTTGTAAGTCTATACGATTTTCCTTCCCTCTGATAAACTTCTTTAACCGTTTCTTACAAGGCAGGTCTACTGGCAACAAATTATCTCTCAATTTATATTAGTGTGTAAAAGCCTATTTTTCCTTCACTTTTTTTGTAATTAAGGAAAAAGATAAAGAATGTAAAATTGGTCATTTTAAGTGCATAATTTGGTGACGTTGATTATATTACTCTTATGTATTTCAAAAATTTGTCATCATCCCAAACAGAAATTCTGTTCTTTTCTCTTTCTCCTCCTTTGGGTATTCCCATTCCAGATATGTTGCACCTTTTCCTAAGTGTCCCACAGTTTGTGAATATCTGTTCTTTTTTTTTCCCCACTTTTTTTCTCCTGGCTTTTCAGTTTTAGAAGATTTTATTGACTTATCCTTAAGCTCATTGTTGTTTCTTCACCTCTGCCCAATTGCATTTCTAGCATTTCCTTTCAATTCTCTTTTAGAGTTTCCATCTCTCTGTTTACATTACCCATCTGTTCTTGCATGTCATCCCATTGTTTTTCATTAGAGCCTTAGCATATTTATCTTAGTTATTTTAATTCTAATAATTCCAACATCTCTGCTATATCTGAGTCTGGTTCTGATGCTTGGTTTGTTTCTTCCGACTGCATTTTTTGCCTTTGCCATGCTTAGTACCTTTTATGTTATGTTAGGTAAAAGGAATGGAAGTAGATAGGTCTTTTGTGTGAGGTTTTAGGTTTATCTGACTATATGTTGTTAGGCTATATTTACTATTGGCTATAATGTTGGTGTCAGAGGCTAAAATTTCTTCCAGTGTCCTTTTTTTTTTTTTTTGGTCACTCTTGTTGGATTTAGGTTTTCCTAGAGACTCCTTAAATAGAATCTAAGCTTTGGAATTCTTTTTAGCTGCAATGCCCTGTTATTTTCAGGAGCCTTGTTGATGTGGTACTTAGTAGGGAGCAGAGGGGAAGTGTTCTATACTCCTATGATTAGGTCTCAGTATTTTAGTGAGTCTGTGGCACTAGACTGTGACTTTCACAAATGCTTCTCAGAATTTTTATACATACAAGATACCTGGAATAGGCTGGATTTGGATTTTTCCCTTGCCTCACATGGAGGCTCCAGGAGCCTACAGTTGTATATTTCTCTTTATCCATCTCAATTAGACTCTGTTAAAATCCACATTGGTTAGATTCTGATAAAATAATTTCCCTTGGGGGCAGTCTTGTTAATGAAAAAGACCTTCTAGGTTTATTTCAAAATGGTTACTTTTCCCTTCCTACTGATGGATGTATGAGATTTTTCTCTCATTTTCACCCAGAAAACCTGGTGGCAAAATTTAATACCTGGTGATAAAAGTGTGGAGCCTTCCCTAAGAATGGGCTGCAGGACTTTTTATCTCAAATTAGTTCACACTCAGTCTACAACAATTAGTCATTTAACTTTTAGTGTTTGTACCAATCTCTAGTTGTAGCTTCTGCTCCTGGTAAGCACTGATTCTCTGTATTCATTTCTCTCTCTAGTTTGTGGGCCAGTGGATTGCCTTGTGACCTCAATTCTCTAACGGATCTCAGATAATTTGTTGACTTGTAGTCTGCTCCTAATCCATCCTGAGGATAGGAATTTCTGAATTCCAAGTTCTTTATATGTCAGACTGGTAACCAGAAGTCACCATAGTTTATGGAAAGAGCTTACTGTAAAAGTCTATTTCATTTACGAAGTTCTTTATTGTGTAGAAAGGAGTTCTAAATATTTTGGCAAGAAATTTGTCTTGGAAAAAAAATAAATATGTGTAATTTCTTAATCAACTTTCTAAAGAGTAAACACAACTATAATTAAATATATGATAGTTGCTTGGGTCATATATTTCAAAATCTTCATTTCAATTCACACAACCTACAATCCCTCAATTTTTGTCTCTGAGTCACTAGTGTGAACTACAGACTAAATGTTTCTTAATTATCCATTTATTATAGGGTAATGCACTAGTTTTTTTTAATGCACTAGTTTTTAAAAGTATTTCCACTGCATTATTGCATAGTATCCTAATCAGAGCAATCTGACAATTTTTTACATAATACATTAGTTGAAGTCCTAGAAAATATCTGCCCTGTTGAATGCAGAGAAGTTCTATGACATCTGAAAATACCTATACAATTACTTACAGGTACTCTACTGCAACACAGTGGATTTTAAAAGCAAGTTATTTACTTGTACTGTCTTAGGGAAAATTTTTTCTTTACCCTTGAGGATTCTTGTGGCTGGTCTAAAAATTAAATTAACCTGAGACAGATTAGCAGGAGATAATCAAACAAAATTTTGAAAACATGTATAACCCCTATATACATGGACATAGATAAGAAAGCTGAGTAAACTTCTTGAAATCACTGAAGCCATCACCTTGAATATAGTCTTCGACTAAAGAGAAAAGAGAATGTTGTGGATGGGGAATCAGTTATGGGAGGTTACTAGGAAAAGCCAAGTAAACAAGAGTAAGGTTAGTATTGCAGATTTGAGTCTTCACCTTCTCCATTGATAACAGTTTTCAGAGATTTAAAGTCATTGCCTTCTTCCTGAGGAATGTATGGAGAAACTCTTACAAATGAAGATCTCCCTTATACTTGTAAACATCTCACATAAGGGCGACTCCTACTTGTTTTTCAGAGCTTCTCTTGTGTCTGCACTTTTATATTTAACCCCAAATAATCAATATGCCAGGGATCCCTATCTTGGGATGGCAAGATTTGGTCCTCTACAATAGCAAATTATGAAGAGATGGGTTATCATAGTTGGGTTTCCTGGGAAGCTGACTCTGAGACGGTATTTAGTTTGCAGGAGTTTTATGCTATAGTGCTCTTTGGGATCAAACTGGTGGAAGGGAGGAAAAGAAAGAAGGAGGGGAAAGAGGAAGAAGTCCAGTTTTGAGGCAAGCCCATCAACAGTCTCCGCCCATCCCATAAGGGATGTTCTGGAGTTAGAGAAGTCCTTTAGAATTATCCCTCATAGAAAAGCTAGGTCTTTATACCCCATCTTGAACAGTCATTGGATCTGGACTGCCAGAGATAGGCATAACTTTAGGTGAGGTACCTGAAAGGGCTGAAAGTAACCAGGGCAACAAGTCCTTCCTGGAAGAGAAGCTATGTGTTTCCTCTACTGTTCATCAAGACATGACAGTTGGAAAAAAAAAAATTTCGTTAGCTACTTAATTTAAATATCATTTGAAGTTAAACATCAGTCAAGGATCTGAGAGACCTTTATTTTTATAAACTAAACAGATATTCAGATATATGTGAGGATAGCTAACATATAAAGCAGATATTCCTCTTACAAGGACATTTTGTGAAGGAACACATTACAAAAAAGAAAATATCCCCAGAGGGGCACCTGGGTGACTCAGTGCTTGAGTGTCTGCCTTTGGCTCAGGTTGTGATCCCGGGGTCCTGGGATCGAGTTCCACATCAGGCTCCCTGCGAGGGAGCTCCTCTGCCTGTGTCTCTGCGTCTCATGAATAAATAAATAAAATCTTAAAAAAAAAGAAAATACACCAGAAATTTAAAAACAAAATATGAAGCTTAGTAGCCCTGGAAAAGTTTTTCTATTAGAGTGGCACTCTTTATTTTAGCAAATTTGAAAATTACGAAATTTTTTCATTTGATGACATCTTGCTAAAATGTGTTACATAAGTGCTATTGCTTTTATAACCAAAGTAGGAGGAGTACTATCTGAATTTTTAAAAATGATCTTTGGAGGGTACCAGGGTGGTACAGTCACTTAAGCATCTGACTCTTGGTTTCAGTTCAGGTGGTGATCTCAGGGTCATAAATAGAGCTCCACATTGGGCTCCAAGCTTAGCACAGAATCTGCTTAAGATTCCCTCTCTCTCTCCTGCTGCCTCTCTCCACTGCTCGCTCTCTCTCTCTCTCTCTCTCTCTCATATAAACAAATAAAAATCTTTTAAAAAATTACCTTTGGTCAACATTTTGATTACATAATATATATTTATATATATTTAAAAAAAGATCTTATTCACTTATTCATGAGAGACAGAGAGAGAGAGGCAGAGACACAGGTAGAGGGAGAAGCCGACTCCCTGTGGCCAGCCTGATGTGGGACTCTATCCTGGGACCCTAGGATCACACTCTGAGCTAAAGGATAGACGCTCAACCACTGAGCCACCCAGGTGTCCCTTGATTACATAATATATTACATTATATATAAAACTGTGTGCACCCAAAATATGGGTCAAACTGTGTTGAGAAGTGACTATTAGGGGCAGTATATGTTAAAAAGTTAATTTGGAAAGATTTTACATTGAGCTAAAGAGA
Organism: Canis lupus familiaris; assembly: GCF_011100685.1. NCBI lineage: Eukaryota > Metazoa > Chordata > Mammalia > Carnivora > Canidae > Canis > Canis lupus. The sequence continues at coordinate 22,144,694 of NC_049260.1, read as the reverse complement.
AACAACAGTGTAGTTGTTTATTGAGATAAAGCTTGAGCCAAGAATTGCCAGTTATTTTAAGGCCAGGATCTTTAAGAGTATGGAAAAAAGGAAGTGGAACAGGGATTGAGAATATTAGAAAGGCAAATAGAGACGCTCCTTAAGGATAATCATCTAGATTGAAAATGTGTGATGAGGTAATGAGTGTGTACCATACCCAAGAGAATATGCTGTTTGAATATTCTTGTACAACTAAAATTCCTTAATTCCACTTGCTTTCTGTTCATTATTTCATGCAATATATATTTGTTGTTTGCCTACTATATTGTGAACTGTTAGGAAATTTTTGAGTCTTAGTTTTTTATTCTACAAATAAATGTATAGAGGTACCAGTGGAAAAAATCCAACTTATTTGATCTAAAGTCACCTGTTCTAAGTCAGGAAATGATAGATGTTGGTGAAAATGGTGAGAACGGGAAACCTTGGTACACTGTTGGTGGGAATGCAAACTGGTACAGCCACCCTGGGAAACAGTGTGGAAATTCCTCAAAAAGCTGAAAATAGAGCTACCCTATGTCCCAGCAATTGCACTACTGGGTATTCACCCCAAAGTTAAAAATGTAGTGATCTGAAGGGGCATCTGCACCCCATGTCTATAGCAGCAATGTCCACAATAGACAAACTATGGAAAGAGCCCAGATGTCCAGCAATCAGTTGCAGGGTAACTAGGTGATGGACATTAAGGAGGGCACGTGATGGAATGAGCACTGGGTGTTATAGAAGACTGACCTCTACCTCTGAAACCAATAATACATTATATGTTAAATAATTGAATTTAAATAAAAATTTTTAAAAAGTAAAAAGAACAAATAAAAAATTAACAATAAAATTAAAAAATAAAGTCATCTGTTCTTTTCTCCTCCCCTAGTTGCTTTCACATTTATAAAAATCGTAACAAAATTATGCTTCTCAGACATTTCTGGTATGATGTATGTCTTTACTATTTGTGTAACAAGCAATTAAGAATAGGAATTATTTAGAATTCCACAATATAATTTTGGAATTTTCTTTTTTCAAGAGCATAAATATATAAAGCTTTCAACACCAAGCCCTAAAAGTTTTAGTGAAAGAGCAGAGAAACTATTTCTATTTTGCACTTTACTAATTCTCATTATTTTGTAGTGTCATTGAAGTAATTTAAGTTCATCTGTGAAAATTTAATTAAGCATTTCAGAATGGAAATATGACAAATAAGAGATATAATTTAAAAATATTTTATAGCACTAGCAATAAAGAAAGTAGGACAAATGTCTATATAATTTTCTCATGCCCTCGGTTGAAGGTGAAGATTAATTATAAGGATCTGATGTTGGATGACAGAGAATGTGACTTTTATTTTTAGACTTTTTATGAAATTCTAAACCAGCACTACTAAAGTATTACCATCTACTGGTTTTTCTAAGTGGACTGGATATACAAAGAGCTACTTTCAGGATTTAGGAAAAGGAACGAATACATTTTTTTCCTACAAATTTTGAATTCCTTTCCCAAAACAAAAAATGATTGAAGTACTTTGATTATTTATAAACATCAGCAGTTTGAAAAATGCCCTTTTGTAAATTAACATGCAATAATTTAAAAACACCTCCTGAAGAAGTCTGTTTGCATTTGAAAGTTATAATATGTAACTTTAATTTTTTATTCTTGGTTGTATAAGGTAGTACAATAATGTAAAACAAAATAAACTGAGTAGATTCTATTTGTTGATTATTTTAGGTTAGATAAATGTTTCAAATCTTTACTAGAAAGACAATATGAGATTTTTTTACTGAAAGGTTTATAAGAAGTAGATAGAATAATATGCAGAATATTACTTGATGTATAAATATGCTAGATTTTTTTAAAAGATTTTATTTATTTAATCATGAGAGACACCCAGAGAGAGAGAGAGGCAGAGACACAGGCAGAGAGAGAAGCAGGCTCCATGCAGGGAGCCTGATGTGGGACTGGATCCTGGGTCTCCAGGATCACGCCCTGGGCTGAAGGCGCTAAACCACTGAGCCACCGGGGCTGCCCTAAATATACTAGATTAAGCATATTATAATTTCTGTCAACATCAGGACAGTTTGTGAAAAAAAAATTGAAGAATAAGTCTAGTCACAGAGGTGGAATTAATGAAATTAAGCAATAACAGTGATTTCATTTAGATATAATCTCACTAAGGAGTTCTAGAAAATTCTACAATTGCTTTAGGGTTTGATTGTCCTAATCTATGAAGCATGAAGATAACATATACCTTTCCTATGCATGCATGTTTTATAGCCATTTTCAAAACAAGGAACTTAAAAGATTGCTTTTGGCTATAAGCCTGCATGCTTCCAGAATTCATTCATATTTTGAATTTTAGTTGTTCTCAATATACTGGCATGGTGACTCTAGCTATTGATCTTGAATAGAATAGAGGAGAAATTTAATGTAGAATTGTGAAACCATAGACATTATTTTAAAATTATTAAATTTCAGAATCACTATGCGCATTCCCCTAAACAAACTGCATGTATCTTGTTCTTCTGCTTCTCTTTAAGCTTGATTACATCTCTGCTCAATTACAGAAATGAGCTTTTAATTGGACTTCCTTAATTGGAAGTTTGTCAGTTGCAGAGCACAACTGCTCACTTGTTCCTTAAGAATCAGTTATGTCTGATCTCTGTGAATACAGCATGAAAGAATGAGGAAGATTGGAGAGGTCTCTGCAAAGGCAATGTGATTTCTAATGGAGGCTTCTAAATTACAAATGACACACAATGATTAGCCATGTCTAACCCTGTCATTTTATTTGTGTGTTATTGGTATCCGGTAGTACTTATAAGACATCTCTAAATGTAAATGTTTTAAGTTACCTTTAATAAAAGATAATGATATTATGGTTTGTTAGAAATTGAAACATGCTCATTTATAAAAATTCAACTATATTCAACCCTTGAACAACACAAAAGTTAGGGGCATTGACCCCCTGCATGGTCAAAAATCCATGTATCACTTTTGACTCTCCAAAAACATAACTGCTAATAGCCTGTTGACTGGAAGCCTTATTGATAACATAAACACTTGATTAACACATATTTTATATGTTATATATATTATATACTGTATTCTTACAATAAAGTAAAGAAAATGTTATTAAGAAAGTAGTAAAAGAAAATACATTTATAGTACTGTACTATATATATTGAAAAAATCCACATATAAGTGGACCGAAGGAGCTCAACACTGATTGTTCAAGGTTGTTGACTATACTCAAAAATTCTGACACTTTTAGAAAAATAGAATCATATGTACTCTTTTTTTCTTAATTTTTATTTATTTTTTATACCAGTATAATTAACATTAACATTATTTTAGTTTCAGGTGTACAATATAGTGATTCAACACTTCTAACATTATTCAATGTTCATTACAGTAAGTGTACTATCTATATGTATTCTTTTAAAGTTACAAGGTAATAATGTGTTTATTTTTATGAAAACAAAAAATAAACATAAATTAATTGAATGAAAACATGGAATAATAGAGCTTCAGGTGTTTACTTTAAAAATCTAAATGATATAATTAGTTAAAAACTAGATTTTGAGGGTACCTGGCTGGCTCAGTCAGGGGAGTGCGTGACTTTTGATCTTGAGGTTGTGAGTTCAAGCCTTATATTGGGCATAGAAATAACTTAAAAATAAAAATCTTTAAAAACATTTAGATTTTCTTCTTTTTAAATCTTTCTTTCTTTCTTTCTTTCTTTCTTTCTTTCTTCTTTCTTTCTTCTTTCTTTCTTTCTTTCTTTCTTTCTTTCTTTCTTTCTTTCTTTCTTTCTTTCTTTCTTTTACATTTTTTAATTTAAATTCAATTTGCCAACATACAGTATAACACACAGTGCTCATCCCATCAAGTGCGCTCCTTAGTGCCCACCACGCAGTTCCCTATCCCCTGACCCACTTCCCCTTCTGCAACCCTTTGTTTGTTTCCCAGAGTTAGGAGTCTCTCATGGTTTGTCCCTTCTCTAACTTTTCCCACTCAGTTCCCCTCCTTTCCCTTATAATCCCTTTCACCATTTCTTATATTCCACGTATGAGTGAAGCCATATGATGATTATCCTTTTCTGATTGGTATTGCAAATATCCTCTCCCATTCTGTAGATTTTCTTTTAGTTTTGTTGACTGTTTCCTTTGCTCTGCAGAAACTTTTTATCTTGATTAAGTCCCAATAGTTCATTTTTGCTTTTGTTTCCCTTGTCTTCATAGATGTATCTTGCAAGAAGTTGCTGTGGCCAAGTTCAAAAAGGGTGTTGCCTGTGTGCTCCTCTAGGATTTTGATGGATTCTTGTCTCACATTTAGATCTTTCATCCATTTTGAGTTTATCTTTGTGTATGGTGTAAGAGAATGATCTAGTTTCATTCTTCTGCATGTGGCTGTCCAATTTTCCCAGCACCATTTATTGGAGAGACTGTCTTTTTTCCAGTGGATAGTCTTTCCTGTTTTGTCGAATATTAGTTGACCATAGAGTTGAGGGGTCCATTTCTGGGTTCTCTGTTCTGTTCCATTGATCTATGTGTCTGTTTTTGTGCCAGTACCACACTGTCTTGATGATCACAGCTTTGCAGAACAACTTGAAATCTGGCATTGTGATACCCCTGGCTCTGGTTTTCTTTTTTAATATTCCCCTGGCTATTCAGGGTCTTTTCGATTCCACACAAATCTTAAGATGATTTGTTCCAACTCTCTGAAGAAAGTCCATGGTATTTTTTTTTTTAAAGATTTTATTTATTTATTCATAGAGACACACACACACACACAGAGGCAGAGACACAGGCAGAGGGAGAAGCAGGGTCCATGCAGGGAGCCTGTCGCAGGACCCGATCCCGGGACTCCAGGATCACACCCCGGGCTGCAGGCGGCGCTAAACTGCTGGACCACCGGGGCTGCCAAGTCCATGGTATTTTGATGGGGATTGCATTGAATGTGTAAATTGCCCTGGGTAACATAGACATTTTCACCATATTATTCTTCCAATCCATGAGCATGGAATGTTTTTCCATCTCTTTACGTCTTCCTCAATTTCTTTCAGAAGTGTTCTGTGGTTTTAGGGTATAGATCCTTTACCTCTTTGGTTAGGTTTATTCCTTGGTATCTTATGATTTTGAGTGCAATTGTAAATGGGATTGACTCCTTTCAAATTTGTCTTTCTTCAGTCTCATTGTTAGTGTATAGAAATGCCACTGACTTCTGGGCATTGATTTTGTATCCTGCCACATTGCTGAATTGCTGTATGAGTTCTAGCAATCTTGGGGTGGAGTTTTTTGGGTTTTCTGTATATAGTATCATGAAATCTGTGAAGAGGGAGTTTGACTTCTTTGCCAATTTGAATACCTTTTGTTTCTTTTTGTTGCCTGATTGCTGAGGCTAGGACTTCTAGTACTATGTTGAATAACAGTGGTGAGAGTGGACATCCCTGTCCTGTTCCTGAACTTAGGGGAAAGGCTCTCACTGTTTCCCCATTGAGAATGATATTTGCTGTGGGCTTTTCATAAATGGCTTTTAAGATGCTGAGGAATGTTCCCTCTATCCCTACACTTTGCAGGGTTTTAATCAGGAATGGATGCTGTATTTTGTCAAATGCTTTCTCTGCATCTACCGAGAGGATCATATGGTTCTTGTTTTTTGTTTGTTTGTTTGTTTGTTTGTTTTTCTTATTGATGTGATCTATCACGTTGATTGCTTTACGAGTGTTGAACCAACCTTGGATCCCAGGGATAAATCCCACTTGGTTATGGTGAATAATCTTCTTCATCTACTGTTGGATCCTATTGACTAGTATCTTGGTGAGAATTTTTGCATCCATCTTCATCAGGGATATTGGTCTATAATTCCCCTTTTTGATGGGGTCTTTGGTTTTAAAAACATTTAGATTTTCAAAAACATTAAGAATTTGGAGCCAGTTTGGCTTTAATACATGTTCATGTTTCAAATCCATGTGATATATTTTGACACCTTTGGGAAATTCAAGAAAATGTGCCATCAACCACTTATTTACTTTAACTTTCCCTTGACCATCCTGAGCTTTTACTCACTTGTAATACTTCTGTTATTGTCAAGTTTTGTAACATTTATACACTCTTCTCTAATTCTAAACTTAAAGTAGCATCAATTCTTAATTTCAAATTGATTATTTTTCATCATTAGATTTATTCTGCATCATTCCTGATTTATTTCAAATCACACAACCAATTAGTTATATTTTATAATCAGATAGTTTTTATTTGTATGTTTGATTTATAAGAAGGAAATTTTATTTTCTGGATGTTATAAGCTTTAGAATATTTTCTATTATCTTTTCACTTGAAAGATATGGCTGGGCATAAAATTCTTCAAGCATCTTTCTCTCACAGTGGGATACCTTTGGTACATAATCTTCTTAAGTTGAATGGTGATTTGTAGGAGACCTTGTGCATGATTTGTTTTGCCTTTACCAGTGTTCATTTATATAGTTTTAATATATTTAATATTCAGTATTTTGCCACCATATGCTTTGACATTCAGCCTTTCATTTCAGTGTTTCTAGAAACAATATGCCCTTTATGGTGTACACATTGAAATCTTTATTTCAATGATGGCTTCTTCTATTTTACTTGTACTTTTTATGTTTTCTTTTTAATCCATTTTATCATTCCTATAATCCCTGATTAATTTTCAGGCCTGAAAGAGAGAGAGAGAGAGAGAGAGAGAGTGAGTGACATAGGCAGAGGGAGAAGCAAGCTCCACGCAGGGAGCCTGACTCGGGACCGGATCCCGGGTCTCCAGGATCACACCCTGGGCAGAAGGTGGCGCCAAACCGCTGAGCCACCCGGGCTGCCCACCATGAGTCAATTTTTAAAAATATTTAAATACTCTTTCATCAATAATGTCATTAAAATAAATAAAGCACACTAGGTATTGCTAGACTTTTAAATGTTGATTGTAAACTTAGTGAAATGCTCTTAAATGTATCTATGTAGGGACGTCTGAGTGGCTCAGCGGTTTAGCGCCTACCTTTGGCTCAGGACATGATCCCGGAGTTACCTGCATCGAATCCTGCATCGGGCTCCCTGTGTGGAGCCTGCTTCTCCCTCTGCCTGTGTCTCTGCCTCTCTCTCTCTCTCTCTCATGAATAAATGAATAAATAAATAAGAATCTTTAAAAAATGTATCTGTGTAATGGTAAGTCCAACATTTCAAAGGTTCTCAATTCCTTCCAATAGTTTGACAATATACAGATTATTACTATGATAATAAAAGTTATTTTACATATACAGTTATACTAATACTAAATATCAACATTGAAGGTTTGTTCTATTTCATTATTAACCTCATACATGTCTAATTCTACACGAGGGTACAGAATACTAGGATCCCAAAGAAAAAGCACTGTCAGATTGCTGATTTACAGGCTCTAATTTCATCTTCTTGATTGTTTTTTTTTTTTTAAGATTTTATTTATTTATTCATGAGAGACACAGAGAGAGAGAGGCAGAGACACAGGCAGAGAGAGGAGAAGCAGGCTCCATGCAGGGAGCCTGATGTGGGACTCGATCCTAGGACTCCAGGTTCACGCCCTGAGCCAAAGGCAGACGCTCAACCACTGAGCCACCCAGGCGTCCCTCTTGATTGGGTTTAAACCTTAGCCAAAATTTACTGGCTGGATCCCACTATAGAATTAAGATTCATTGCTAATTCAGTTGGAATTTACAAATCCATGCTTAATCTCAGGTTGTGGTGTTTCTCTCTACTCAGATTTCCATCCAGTTTTGATCTGGGTATATTTTCCTCAATTTAAGAGTTATTTCATAATGCCTTATAGAAGTTTATTATTAAATATTAGTTTATCTGTGTATGCTACAAGAAAACTGTGCATTGTGTCTATGTGGTCAGTTCTTGAATTTGGATTTCTAGCTAATCCATATCTTATGTCTCATTGCTGTACTCTCATGTGTCAGGTCATTGTGAACAGCAGTGCTGATTACTCCTCCTGATTTTATACAGTGCCTAACTTCTGGGAACTATGTAGGTTTTCCTGCAGTTCCTCAAAGCCGGTGTCCCATATTTAAAGGAGACACAAATCTGTATAGCAACTCCTAATTAAAAAGAAAACAAAACAAAAAAATAACAAATTCCCAACAGGTTGCCATTTGTAATTAAGCATATTCTGTTAGTCATCTTCTTTTTATTTATAATTAACTTTTGTACATTTTAAAATAACTTTTACATTTGCTAGTATCATTATGTACTGAAGGGTTTTCAAGATAAAACAAGTTCCAAATCATTGTAATTATTTTTTTCTTTTTGATTTTTCAGTTTTTCACACTTGGCTAGTGAGAGTGTTTGGAAGGCACAGCTTTGATCTTTTACCTCTGCTGTAGATCTGTTTTTGGCAACAGGGTCTTCCAATCCATTATTCATTTTTTCCTGCCTCAAGACATTAAAGCAGTTACTCCTTCCAATGCACAATTATTCTGAATTGAAAAAGACTTTTAGAACTGTAGCAATTGGGATTGTATTCAGGTACTGGTAACAAGGTCCAGAAATGACTTTTCGTTAAACACATTAGGGTTTTGTCTTTCTTATTCTCAGGAAGAATTTCAGAAGTCAGCAGTCCAATATTAATTATAATATTAAGTGGTTTTGCCTCTTTGTCGCCCTCGTGTCTGTTTTGACATATACATTGGAAAGTGTCCTTGAGCAGAAATATGTCTAGCTAAGTACCTTTTAAAATACATTGAATAATTATAGCAGCAATCATTCAATATTTTTTTAAAGTCCACATATTTTCATTATAAAATATTTCTTAACAGTGTCAATTCAGGAGTGCTAGGAGAGTGGCTTGTTTTTTTTCCTACCATTATTGAGATACAATTAACATATTATGTAAGTTTAAGGTATGTAACATGATGACTTGATATACATTTATATTGTGAAATGATTACCACAATACAGTTAGTTAAAATATCTAGCACCTCACATAATTAAAATTTTATCTGTGTGATGAGAAGATACAAGATCTACCCCCTTAGCAACTCTCAAATATATAATGCACTATAGTGATCATGCTATACATTAGATCACCAGAACTTATTCACCTCATAACTGGAAGTTTGTTGCCTTTGACCAACATCTCCCCATTTCCCTCACCCCGTACACCTGGCAATCATCATTTTACTTTCTGTTTCTATTAGTTTGATGGGGTTATTTTTAGATCTCACGTATATGTGAGTATTTGTCTTTCTCTGACTTAATTCACCTAGCATAATACCCTCAAGGTTTTTTCATATTGTTACCAGTAGCAGGATTTCCCTTTTTAAGCTGAATAATATTCCTTTGGGGGTGTGTGTGTGTATTTATTTATTTATATTTATATTTATATTTATATCTATATAAAACATTTATATATAAATGTGTGTGTGTATATATATATATATATATATATATATATGTAAATAACATTTTCTTCATCCATTCAAGTGTCAATGATAACTTAGGTTGTTTCTATGTCTTGGCTTTTGTGAATAGGCTGCAATGAACGTGAAAGTACAGATACCTTTTTGAGAGAGTGATTTAAATTCCTTTGCGTATATACACAAATATGGAATTGCTGGATCATATGGTAGTTTTATTTTGAATTTTTCGAGGAAACTGTCTACTGTTTTCCATAATGGCAGTACCAATTAACTTTCCCACCAACAGTGCAAAAGGGTTCTCTTTTATCCACATCCTCACCAACACTTGTTATCTCTTATCTTTTTCATGATAGCCATTCTAACAGATGAGGTGATGTCTCATTGTGGATTTGATTCGCATTTCCCTGATAATGAGTGATGTTGAGCATCTTTTTATGTGTCTTTTGGCCACTTGTATGTCTTTAGGAAAATGGCTGTTCCATTCCCCTGCCCATTCATTAATTGGGTTGTTTTCTTGCTACTGAGTTATATGAGTTTCTTATATATTTTGTATACTAATCCTTTATCTGCTATATGGTATGTGAATATTTTCTCCCATTCCATAGACTGTCTCTTTTCTGTGTTGATCTTTTTTTCTGCTTTGTGAAGAAACTTTTTATTTTTATTTTTTAATTTTTTTTAAAGATTTTATTTATTCATGAGAGACACACAGAGAGAGGCAGAGACACAGGCAGGGAGCCTGACGTGGGACTCGATCCCAGGTCTCCAGGATCACACCCTGGGCCCAAGGCTGGTGCTAAACTGCTGCGCCATTCAGGGATCCCCTGAAGAAACTTTTTAATTTGATATAGTCCCACTTGATTATTTTTGCTTTTGCTTCTTTGTGCTTTGGTGTCATATCCAAAAAGTCATGCCCAAGACCATTGTCAAGGTACCTTTCCCTGAAGTTTTCTTCTGGAACTTTTACAGTTTTAGGTCTTTAAGTCTTTAATCCATCTCAGTTTAATTTTTGTGAGTAGTACAAGATAAGGGTCCAATTTCATTCTTTTGTATATGAATATCTAGTTTTCCCAGCATCACTTAATAAAAAGACAATTTTTTTCCACTAGGTATTCTTGGCTTCTTTGCCAAATGTTAGTTAACCATATATGCATGCTTTTTTTCTGGGCTTTCTATTCTATTCTGTTGATCCATGTGCCTGTTTTTATGTTAGCACCACTCTATTTTAGATTACTGTAGTTTTGTAGTATAGTTTGAAATCGGGAAGTATGATGTCTTCAGTTTTGTTCTTTTTTCTCAAGATTGCTTTGGGTACGTTGAGTCCTTTGAGATTCCATTAGAAAATAAGGATTATTTTTTCTATTTCTGTGAAAAATACAATTCGAATTTTGATAGAAATTGCATCGAATTTATAGGTAGTGTTCAGTAGAATGGACTTTTTAACAATATTAATTCTTTCAGCCCATGAACATGAGATTCCTTTCCACTTATTTGTGTCTTTGATTTCTTTTATCAATATCTTATAGTTTTCAGAATACAGATCTTTGACCTCCGTGGTTAAATTTATTACTAAACATTTTATTGTTTTTGATACTGTTGTAAATGGGATCATTTTCTTTATGTCTCTTTCAGATATTTTGTTGTTAGTTCATAGAAATGCAAGTGATTTTTGTACATTGGTTTTGTATCTAGTGGCTTTATGGAATTCATTTATCTTCTGACAGTTTTTTGATAGAGTCTTTAGGGTATATAAAATTGTCATCTGTACACAGTGAGTGTTTTACTTCTTCCTTTCCAAATTGGATGCTTTTTGCTTCTCTCTCTGGCCTAATTGTTATGGCTAGGATTTCTGGTACTATGTTGAATTAGAGTGATGAGGCTGGGTACTTGTTCCTGATTTTGGAGGAAAATTTTTCCATTTTTCACTGTTGAGTATGATGCTGGCTGTGAGTTTGTCATATATGGCTTTTATTATGTTGAAGTATTTTCCTTCTATACCCAATTTGTTGAGAGCATTTCATGAAAGCATGTTGAATTTTTCAAATGCTTTTTCTGCATTTATTGAGAGGATCATATGTTTTTATTCATCATTCTATTAATGTGGAGTATCATGTTCATTGATTTGAGTGGGTTGAACTAGCCTTAATTCCCAGAGAAGAAACCTATTTGACCATGCTGTATGATCCTTTTAAAATGGTATTGAATGGCGCAGCCCTGGTGGCACAGTGGTTTAGTAGTGCCGCCTGCAGCCAGGGTGTGATCCTGGAGACCCGGGATGGAGTCCCATATTGGGCTCCCTGCAGGGAGCCTACTTCTCCCTCTGTCTGTGTCTCTGCCTTTCTCTCTCTCTCTCTCTCTCTCTCTCTCTGTGTGTCTGTCATGAATAAAGAAATAAAATCTTTAAAAAAAAAGATTTTATTTACTTATTCATGAGAGACACAGGAAGTGAGGCAGAGACCTAGGCAGAGGGAGAAGCAGGCTCCCCACAGGGAGCTTGATGCGGAACTCGATCCCAGGACCCTGGCATCATGACCTGAGTCAAAGGCAGATGCTCAACCACCAAGCTACCCAGGTTCTCCTCTTTATCTTTTTTTAAGGAAAATAACTTTTCTATGTTCTGATGAGTCTCCATTTTATTTATTTCTGTTCAAATCTTTATTATTTTCTTCCTTCTACTAACTTTGAACTTAGTTTGTTCTTGTGCAGTAAAAGAACTGTGCAAACTTTTTTGGAAAATTTGGAGGAGGATGGGTCACAATGTTGTATAATGGATCATAAGAAAAGTGTTATACATTTTTATATCTGTATAGCAAGTACACAACGCCTTTCAATTTGCCCAAAATTTATTTACAAAACTATGCTTATGTTTGTAGTTGTTAGCAGGTACATAAGTGGCATATCACAAAGATGTAAAAATGAAAGTATAGCAAATTCACTATAGTAATAATGGCATTTATTTACACTTTGAGATAAAGAAATAGGCATGAGCCATTTAACTCAAAAATATCTATTCAACATAGCAACCAGAAATGGGTTTCTTGGAGTTACTTCAATGATAACATGTCAAAACATCCCCACTAAAGTTAGAAACAAATATTATTTTCCTTCTTTGACTGAAGTTAGCAAAGGAAACACAAGGCTGGTTGGACGATTTGAGTTATGACCTCAAGATAATCTTACCTGAGATTCTTTACCTAGCCTACATCTGAAGACTTCAGAGGTGTTGTAATCCTTTCTGGAATCTATCCTGGGTGCAGTTCTTCCAACAATTTTAAGCAATCTTACCTTTAGTCCTGTAAGCACTAATAGAACAATAGATCATTCTACTAATTCCAGATGTGAATTGCCACCTCTGACTGCTTCTCATAGAGGAAATTCTGAGGCTAGCACTGGGTTGCTACAATCTGTTTAACATTTTGAACTTCTGAGTTAAAATCATTACTACAGGTACGTCTTTAGGTATTGGTGTCTGGCACAAATCATCAACAATAATCATCTGGAATAAGTAAAAGGATAACCTGAAAAGTGAACTGCCAACACAGTGCCCAAGAAGTGATAAATTGATTATGAAGAGCAATTACTGGAACACAGATGCTTTTTTATAAAGTAATTTTGTTTCTCTGATAATGACAAAGGAAAATCACATAAAATATGCAAAGCATAGTTTTGATAAACTGATTATGAAAAACAATAATTACAACCCAGTGGAAAAAAAGCCTATTTGAAATGCTTAGTAAGGAGTGCGTGAGACACATGCTTCTCTCATCCATACACAAACACACACATCACTGATATACTCACAGAGCTTAATATTTGGCCTTTTAAGTTTCTGAGGTGCAACATATAGCACATGTTATCAACCAAGGAGTGATCCTTCTTTTTCTATTTTGCAGAGATATACTAGAGATGTATTATCATATATTATTATTTCATGATAAATTCCTGGGTTTTATTGTTCACCTATATTTTATCCTAGTTAGTCTTCACTCCCTATTGTCTCATGGAATATATCATGGGTCACATAAAAAATAGATTCAAAAGGGAATTGACATTAAATTATCCATATGAAAATGTTGATACATCAACATTTCTATAAGCATAATGAAAGTATTCTCAGACTGTTTCATTCAACCCCACTACCCAAGTACAGATTCAGTGGCTTTGGTACTATTGATTCCCCAAGAGACTAGCAGAAAACCTGTTAATCAAATAAAATAAACTTAATTAGATACACTTCTGGAAAGGAGGACACTACCTTGATAGAGTCTTAATATTATATTAGAATAGGGTGTCAGGAGACCAAGTGAAATCAAGTGGTTTGTGGGTCTTCCAAGGCAGGAAATTGGAGATTTGCTAGGTTTGGCTACAAGTTACAAGTGATGAACACTCCTATGCGAGCATTTTGACATGAGTCTTGATGAGTCAACTCTTGTCTGTTAAGTGAGTTGTTTGCTAATGTGAATAATACATTTGTCCCAATGTAACTCTGTTTGTCCAAATGAATAAATTGTTTGCACGCACAAATTGGTTTGTAACAATTTTTTGAAGCAAAGGTCAAAGTTATGTATTAGTTTAAAAGCTTGGGCAGCCCGAGTGGCTCAGAGGTTTAGCGCTGCCTTCAGCCCAGGGACTAATCCTGGAGTCCCGGGACTGGGTCCCATGTCGGGGTCCCTGCATGGAGCCTGCTTCTCCCTCTGCCTGTGTCTCTGCCTTTCTCTCTGTGTGTGTCTCTCATGAATAAATAAATAAAATCTTTAAAAAAAAAAAAAAGCTTTATTTTCTAGGACAAGAAGTTCCATGGAACAAATATTGAGGTCATCTTGGTAAAGGTAGACTCACTTCTCAGTCTTAATTATTAAACTGTATTGAGACAGATGGTCTCAAGTCTCATTTAAAAAATCATCATATCAAGTATCTAGAGTCTTTCATTTTATGATACAATTGTCCCAGGACATTAAACTAAACAGAGGTTGCCAGTATTGCTAAGAATTTCCTTCTGGGCCCTCAACAAGTAAGATACTGATGAAAACAGAGCTTATTGGGCTTTGGAGGAGGCAGAGATCAACTAGATTTTGAGAATGTGGCATGAATTCTTATTCAGGGAAAAAGTTGCTAATTAGCAGGTTAGAAATTAGCTTCTACATAGTTGTTATGCATTAAATTCTGCTCCATGAGGTCATCTGGGTGACTCAGTGGTTGAGTGTCTGCCTTTGGCTCAAGTGGTGACCCTGGGGTCCAGAGATCGAGTTCTGTGTCCACCTCCCCAAAGGAAGCCTGCTTCTCCCTCTACCTTCTCTGCTCTCTCTCTGGGTCTCTCATGAATAAGTGGGTAAAATATTTTAAATAAATAAATAAATAAATAAATAAATAAATAAATAAATAAACAAACTCTGTTCTATGAGATATTTCATTTTATTTCTGTTCATTTGTGTCTTCCCAGACAGTAAACTATATTGCCTTTTCAGTAAAATTCCCAGAATCAACAACCAAGCTTCCACAACATTTCTAATAACTCCCAACATTTGTTCCTCTTCTCTGAAATCTCCTCCTGGCTTCTATCCTACAAGCACTCTCTTTCCCTGTATCCCTATCCCTTTTTCCTTTATTCCCCTATTTCCTTTACATAATAAATTATGATGGCATTCTATTTCAAAGACCAAATTACTAACAACTAAAAAATTCTTTTCTTTTTTTTTTTTGGTAGTAATAGGGATTTATTTAATCTTCCAATCTTTCTTGAATGCAAGGGAAAATAATTTTATTTGTTCTTCTGTAGAAAGGAAGAAACAAAAGAAAGAAAGAGAAAGAAAGAAGAAAGAAAGAAAGAAAGAAAGAAAGAAAGAAAGAAAGAAAGAAAGAAAGAAAGAAAAGAAAGAAGGAAAGAAAGACACCAAAACAGTTAAGTAAGTTTCCATGATAACACAGGTTGAATATTCACATCTACAAATTTTGTTGATATCCTAAAAACTAAGGCTTGTTAAGAGTTGATATTCTGAATAGCTGAGTACTGTAAGTGGGGTCTTTGTTGCAAACAGTGCCTTCCACTTCATCATAAAAAGTATTTAAAATAAGTTAATAGAACAAAAAGATACAAGTAAAAATGAGAACTGGTGGATATGAAATGGTCATCAGTCTGTCTGATGATAGAGCAGGAAGAAAAAGGTTATACTTTAGCAGATACTTGCTATAATCCAATTAGTACAAATTCTTTAATATAATCAATGAGTATTAATGAGAAAAACAATCAACATTTTTTCAGCTTTCCAGGAAGTTGATAATTATCAGGAAGAGCAAATCCCCCGCTTTTTTATCTATTTATCAGGAAATTACCTATGTAAAGATCTTAAATTCCTTAATTCACTCATTTTGTACCCATTCATAAGGTATACCCTGAAAGACTGAAGTGAGCCTCTCCTAAGAATAGTTTTTATTTTATTTTTAAAAGATTTTATTTATTTATTAATGAGACAGAGAAAGAGAGACAGAGACAGAGACAGACACAGGCAGAGGGAGAAGCAGGCTCAATGCAGGGAGCCTGACGTGGGACTCGATCCCGGGTCTCCAGGATCAGGCCCTGGGCTGAAGGCAGTGCTAAACCGCTAAATCCTGCCCAGGATAGTTTTAAAAGAGAAATATGGGCAAAATAACTACAATGCCAACATTGTAATCGGTTCTGATAAACTATGACTGAATTCTATTAGGCTGATATATTACTTCTTCATGAATGCTAAATTAGTTTTATTTTAAAGATAGTAAACTTCAATAAAAATTATGATTCTCCACATATCATAAATTTATGTGACAGTTGGGGAAATTTCCTGTTGAAAAAAGGCGTATTAATTTATTGAACATTAGGATGAATAACATTGAAGTTAATCCATTTTATTGACATTCTACAGAGCAGTGGAACATAAGAAATATTGATAGTCTTCCTTAACAATCTATAATAGACCATAGCTATTCAGTTGAATTTTAAAAAAATAGATCTAAAAATATTTGTAATCCTAAAAAATTTGCAGTAGATGATCTTTATTTAACTCTGACAATTCTACCTTCTAAATGATTCTCTCTCCTCATTGTGAGATGATAAAAGTATACACATTTTTTTACTTCCCCATCCATCCCTAGCTTCTAGTTCCTATCAAATTCTAGAACTAGCTCAGGCTATTTCCTACTGTATTATTTTTCTACTTGTTGCACAAAAAATTAGCACAGATACAGTGGCTTAAAGCAACACATGTTTATTAGTTCCCAGTTTCTGTGGCCAAGAATCTGGACATGGTTTGGCAGCGTCCTCTACTCAGGTTGCAATCAAGATATTGGCCGGCTGGAGTCTTTTTGGATGCTTGACTAGAGAAGAATCTGCTTTCAAGCTTATTCAGGCTGTTGACAGAATTAATTTGGTCATGGCTGTATGACTGAGGTCTCTGGCTGCCTACTGGCTGTTGGCTGGTGGACAACCACAGTTCCCTGCCACATGGCCCCTTTCATAGGCAGTTCATAACATGACTCTCTTCCTTTGAGGACACCAGGAGAATGTCTCTGTTTCTCTCTCTCTCTCTCTCTCTGCCTGTCCCTTTCACTCTCATCAGATTCATACATAACAAAACATCATCATGAGAGTAACATCCTATCATCTGTGTCATTTATTTTAAGGAGAGAGGCAGCGGGGGTGGGGGTAGGCAGGGAGACGGGGGAGAGAGAGGGAGAGAGAGAGAGAGAGAGAGTCAAGCAGACTGTGCTGAGTGTGGAGCCCAATGTGGGGCTCAATCTCACTATCCTGAGATCATGATCTGAGCCAAAACCAAGACTCAAGACCCTTGACCCATTGAGCCACCCAGATGCCCCTCTATCATCTTTGCCATATTCTATTGGTTAGAATTAAGTTACAGATTCTGCCTGCAATAAAGAGGAAAGGATCATATAAGGGTGTGACTCACTGAGGTTCACCTTAGAGTGTGTCTGCCACACATCTTATCCCCCAAATCACCTCTGAGGACACGATAGAGATAAAAAGGTAGCACTGTTTTGAGCAAAAATAACAATGACAAAAAGCTGGGAAATGCCTGGGCAGTCATAGGCTCTCTTAAATGGCGTGTGTGTGTTTAGCAGGTGTGCTGCAGCTTGGGGCAGACAGTGGCTTGAGACAGAGATAAAATAAAACGATGGAAAGAATATGTTAAGTTCTGTTTTGCCTCTCTCTTTTACCTTGAAACAACAGCCATCAGCCCTTTAGCAAAGAATTCTGCAGCAAAAGAATGGAATACTAGTGTAGAAAATAACAGTGCCGAACAAAAGTCCTGCAAGGATGAGTTCAAAAGAACAGATGTGGACTAACAGGCACTTAGGGGAGTTCACTTCTCTATGCTCTCACACTCCAAGCCTAAAGGCCAGTGGATTATAACCAAGGGAGACCATCCACCCATGCTGCTTTTTCTGAAGAATTTAAAGTGAAATACTGTCCAGAGGGGTTATTTCGTTGAGTGGCAGCTGTTGGGAGTGACATACGGTGCTTCTGGGGTTCCAGATAGCTGACACTATCAGGGAACATGAGCTCATGGACCAAGTAAATTAGATACCCAAAATACAGTCATTTCCAAAAAAGGTACCAATCTAAACAAAAGATATAATATGAAACAGAAGTACCAAACATTTAAGCATGTTTAAATAGTTAGAAGATGATATAAGCAATACAAATCATTAACAATGAAACTTCAATATGAACCAAGTGGGAACATTTGATATAAAATTTTTTATTTGAAATAAGAGTACTATAGTGAGTTAAATAATAAAATAGAGGGACACCTAGGTGGCTCAGTCAGTTAAGTGGCCAACTCTTGATTTCTGCTCAAATTGTGATCTCAGGGCCCTGGGATGGAGCCTTGCATGGTCTTCTGCACTCAGCAGAGAGTCTGCTTGAGATCTTCTTCCTCTGCCCCTCTCCCAGGTTCTGCTCTCTCTCTCTCTCTCTAAAATAAATAAGCATTTAAAAAAATAGTAAGATAGATATATATGGAGAATTAATGAGTTGAATCTAGTTGGTAATTTAAAAACTAAGTCAAAATATAAAATTAATGTTTGAAGACCTAATGTCTAAAAATTCCCCAGAATTTAAGAAAAATGGATCAAAACCAGACTTACAGTATTTCTAGAGAGCTAAGAGGAAATAAATCCACACCTAGACACATTAAAATGGGGAACACCAATGACAGATACAAATTTTAAATGATACTAGTTGGAAAGAAAATAATCTACAGAAAAATAAGGTTGAATCATTGTATCAGAATTATCAACAGCAAAATTCAACGCAAAAAAATGAAATGTTATGAAATAATTAAAGGAAAATATGTTTAAATCAAGAATGCAATATTTAACCTCAAAATTATTTAAATATGAGAACATAATAAAAAATAATTTTCACAAATAGTGTCAGAATGCTTGCCAAAAAACGAATTATATATACACCTGGAAAAATTATAAGAGAAACAAACCCACAAATACATTTCATTATGTAAGAGATGTAAGAATGGGATAATCTTTTAGTAGACTTTCTGTGATCTTGAAAATAAATAAAAGCTGATTCCCCAAAGGGATGAAAATGATATAATATCAACCTAGAAATAAAAATGCAGACAAAATTAACATAATGGGGAATTGCAAGGGCAAGTATAAAAGGGACATATTTAAGAACTTGCCTCTTAAATATCTAATTGTTAAGGGATAAAACTTTCTATGCTTAAAACAAAAATGAAAAGATTTTCATTTTAAGTTTGGATGTAGAAAGTTAAAAGAGAAGGACACCTTGGTGACTCAATGGGTTAAACACCTACCTTCAGCTCAGGTCATGATTTCAGGGCCCTGGGATCAAGTCCCACATCAGGCTCCCTGCTCAGTGGGGAGTCTGCTGCTCCCTCTGCCTCCTTTCTCTGCTCATGCTCATGCTCTATCTCTTTCTCTCTCTCTCTTTCAAATAAATAAAATCTTTTTAAAAAGGAAGAAAGAAAGAAAGTTAAAGAGAGTGTTGCCCTCACTCTAAGAACCAGAAACTGAAGACACAGAAAAACTTCTGTGAGCTAAGCTCCACAGATTGAAAAGCTCTTCTTAGCAGAAAGGAGACCCGCAGCTGTTCTCATGCCTACTAGAAAGGAGGGAGAGGAATCCACATAATTATAGGTATTAGCTGAACTTGTATAGAACTTTTAATATTGAGCAATAAGACAGATTCTAATGTGGAGGTGCCCCAGCCCCAAAGCAACTATATACCCATCTGCCCTCAATTTTCCCTCAGGTGTTCACTGAATGCTCAGTGGTAGTGCACTATATTCTAATACCCTTTAGAAATACATTAAATTGATCAATTTTGGGAAAATGTTATACACACACAGATAGATACATTGATTGATCTCTACCATACAGCTTAGGAAAGTGAATATGATAAATATTTTTAAATCCCACTGGTCAATATCAGTAAATATGATCAATAATTTTGAAATCCCACTGTAAATCTTCCCTATTCTCTGGAGATAACTACTACCCAAAACTGTTAATGGATTATATATTTTATTTCACAGTTTTAAAATGTGTCATTAATTTTGAAAGTTTTTAACCCTCGTATAAATGGACTCTCATTATTCTTTTTCTGTAGCTTCTTCCTTCCTTCCTTCCTTCCTTCCTTCCTTCCTTCCTTCCTTCCTTCCTTCCTTCCTTCCTTCCTTCCTTCCTTCCTTCCTTCTTTCCTTTTTTAAAGATGTATTTATTTACCCTAGAGAGAAAGAAAGAGACAGCACATTCATGCAAGTGAGGGGAGGGGCGGAAGGTGAGGGAGAGAAGCAGACTCCCCAGTGAGCATGGAGTGCAACAAGGGGCTTGATCGCATGACGCCCAAGATCAGACATGAGCTGAAATTAAGAGTCAGGTGCCCAATTTCCAGAGCCACCCAGGCACCCCTCTGTAGCTTTCTTTTAAGTTTAGTAATATAGTCATCCATTTTGCTTTTATTTTTTCTCATTCATTTTCAAATGGTTATCAATCCAGTAAACATATCACCATGTATTTATCCGTTCTTCTGGTGATGATCATTCGGATTGTTTTAGATTGCCTGCTCTTACAAACTATGGTACTATCAAAATGTTTACTTTTTCCTTTGTGCAAATGTGCAAACATTTATCTAGATTATAGATGTATAAAATTGAAACAGCTGATATTCAAACAGTTTTAAAAGTGTGTATACCAGTTTATGAGAGTTTCTGATGAGCAATATTTTTGGCAATGCAAGATACTACACAACTTTTATTAAGGCTTTATGATCTTATAAAATTACATCATATCATGTGTGTGTCTTTGTTTTAATTACCTGATTACTAACAGAATTGAACATATTTTCATATACTTACTGGTTGTGTTTTCCGTCTACAAAATGTCTGCTGAAAAGTTTTATTAGTTTCTAGGGAATACACGTCTTATTGTTTTTGCAAGAGTTCATCATGCTTTCAGGATTAAAATTTTATTTCATTGTAAGTGTTATGAGACTCTTTCCTCTTTTAGCCTTGTTTTTAAAGGCTGCAGACACTTTTTATTATTGTGGTAAAAATCACTTAATATTATATTTACCATCTTAACCATTTCCAAGTGTACATTTAAGTAGTGTTAAGTATATTGACAATTGGCCCCTGGTGGAAGGGAGTCCCTGGCAGAGAAGCGCAGGGAGGCAAGGGAGAGTGAGTGTGGCTCCACTTGCCCCCCCCCAACCCCACCCCCACCCCTGCCATGACAGCTTGTGGGACTGATACGGAGCATCCCCTCTGACCCCTTTCTCCCCGGCCTTGGAACTTGATGGTACCCATCTTATAGCCTTTGGATGCACTAGGCGGGACTGGGGTGATTCCCCCTCTCCCTTCCCCATTTCAAGGGTGACTATGCCACTTAAAAAATGTATATTCAAAATGTCGGGCAACAGATTCCTAGAACTTTTTTGTCTTGCAAAACTGAAACTATATACCCACTAAGCCCCATGAAGCACTAATTTCCCTTCCCCCCAGCTCTTGAAAATATGTCTTTTTATTTTCTTTCTATGATTTAGACTATTTTTTTGTATTTGTTTTTCCCTTTTGTTTTTTATTTGTTTTTGTTGTTATTGTTTTCTTAAGTAGGCTCTAAGCCCAATGTGGGGCTTGAGCTCATGACCTGGAGATCAAGAGTTGCATACTCTGCAGACTGAGCCAGCCAGACACCTCCAATTTGGACGATTTTAGATACTTCAGGTGAGTGACATCAGACAGGATTCTATTGTGACTGCCTTATTTAATGTAGCATAATGTCCCTGGGAGTTCATCCATGTTTTAGGATGTTGTAGGATTTCCTTTACAAAAAAAAGATTTTATGTATTTATTCATGAGAGACACACAGAGAGAGGCAGAGACACAGGCAGAGGGAGAAGCAGGCTCCCTGCGGGGAGCCTGGTGCGGGACTGGATCCCAGGACCCTCGGGTCACGACCCAAGCCAAAGACAGATGCTCAATCACTGAGCCACCCAGGTGCCCAGATTTCCTTATTTTTTAAGGTTGCATACTATGTACTATCATGTATACATATCTCCTTGTCTTTATCCATTTATCTTTTGATCCACATGTGTATTGCTTCCATCTCTTGGCTATTGTGAATAATACTGCAATGACCATTGATGTACAAATATATCCTCGAGTTTCTGCTTTGAATTGTTTTATATATACAACAAAAAAGTGGAATTGCTAGATCATATGGCAATTCTATTTTTGATATTTTGAGGAGTCTCCATACTGTCTTCTCATAGTGGTTGCACCATTTCCCATTCCTGCCAACAAGGTGCAGTTTCACTGCCTCCTCATTAACCTTTATTTCCTGTTCTTTTTATAATGGCCATCCTAAATGTAATTCTGATTTGCATTTCTCTTATGATTAATGTTGAGCATCTTTTCATATGTTTGTTGGCTATTTGTATATATCTTCTTTTGAGAAGTGTTTATTCAAAATCTTTACCCGTTTTTAATCATACTGCTTTGTTGTTGTTGAGTCATAGGAGTTCCTTATATATATATTCTGGATATAAACCACGGATCAGATCTATGATTAGCAGGTGTTTTCTCTCATTCTGTGGGTTGCTTTTCCACTCTCCTGATTGTTTCCTTTGATTCACAAAAGTTTTTAAGTTTGATTTAGTGCCTTTTGTCTATTTTTCCTTTTGTAGCCTGTGCTTTCGGTGTTATATCCAAGAAATTATTACCAAATTCAAAATCCTGAAGTTTTTCCCCTGTATTTTCTTTTTTTAAAAAAGATTTTGAATTATTTATTCATGAGAGACACACAGAGAGAGAGAGAGAGGCAGAGACACAGGGAGAGGGAGAAGCAGGCTCCATGCAGGGAGCCCGACATGGGACTTGATCCCAGGACCGCAGGATCATGCCCTGGGCTGAAGGCAGATGCTAAACCACTGAGCCACCCAGGCATCCCCTGTATATTCTTCTAAGAACTTTATAGTTTTAGGTCTACCATTAATGCCTTCACTCCATTTTGTGTTATTTTTGTATATAATATAAGTTAAGGGTGTAACTGCATTTTTTGGAATGTAGAAATCTGGTTTTTCCACTGCCATTTACTGAAAAAAACAAACACCTTTTCCCCATCGTTTACCATTGGCAACCTGGTAGATTTATTGACCTTATATGCAAGGATTTATTTCTTATCTCCATTCTGTTCCATGAGTCTAAATGTCTATTTATATGCTTGAGTAACATTTATTTGATTATTGTAGCTTTGTAATATGTTTTGAAATCAGGAGATGTGAGGCCTCCAACTTTTCCTTTCTCAAGATTATTTTGACTTTTCAGAGACCCTTGAGATTGCATATGAATATCAGTATTTTTTTTTTTACTATTTTTGCAAAAAAAAATGCCATTGGTATTTTGATACAGATTGCATTGAATATGTAAATTACTTTGGGTAATATGGGTAATATGGATTTTAACAGTATTAAATCTTATAACTGAAAAATATGGGATATCTGTTCATTTATTTTATGTTCTTTGATTCCTTTCTTTCTTTCTTCTTTCTTTTTTTTTTAAAGTAACACCCATTTATTATGCTACAGTGTAGGTCAGAAGTCCAGGCAGGCTTCACTAACCTCTCTCTTTGATTTCTTTTATCAATGTTTTGTAGTTTTCCGTGTACAAATCTTTTTTTTTTTTTAAGACTTTATTTATTTATGAGAGACACAGAGAAGCAGAGACACAGGCGGAGGGAGAAGCAGGCTCCATGCAGGGAGCTTGACGCCGGGACTCGACCCCGGGACCCCAGGATTATGCCCCGGGCTGAAGGTGGCGCCAAACCGCTAAGCCACCCGGGCTGCCCCGTGTACAAATCTTTTGCCTCCTTGGTTAAATTTATTCCTAGGAATTTTACTCCCTTTTTATTGTAAACAGATTTTTTTTTATTTCTTTTTTGGATTTTTGTTTTCTTATTGTCTTAATTTATTTTTTTCCCAAAGATTTTATTTATTTATTTGAAAGAGAGTGATAGCAAGAGAGAGCACAAGCAGAAGGGAAAGGGAGAAGCAGACTCCCTGCTGAGCAGGGAGCCCAATGTGTGGCTCAATCCCAGAACCCTGGGATGATGACCTGAGCTAAAGGCAGACACTTAACCAACTGAGACACCCAGGTGTCCCTTATTTTCTTAATTTCATTGATAGTGTTTGGAATGCAACTGATTTTATGTGCTTGGTATCCTGAAACTTTGCTGAAATTTATAGTTTTAACATTTTTTTTTTTTTGGTAGTATCTTTAGGGCCTTCCAGATATAAGGTTATGTCATCTGTGAACAGAGATAATTTTGCTTTTTTTTACAAGTTCGATGCTTTTTATTTCTTTTTCTTGTAAAAATTTTCTGGCTAAGACATCAAGTACTTTGTCAAATAGATGTGGCGAAAGTGAATATCCTTTCCTTTTTTCTCATCTAGAGTAAAAGCTTTCAATCTTGCAGCATTGAGTATGATGCTAGCTATGCACTTTTCCATATACAGCTTTTATTACCTTGAAGTAGTTTGCTTTTATTCCTACTTTGTTGAGAGTTTTCCTCATGAAAGGGAGTTGAATTTTGTCAAATCCTTTTTCTGCATCAATTGAAATGATCATGGTTTTTTTTTTCTTTATTCTGTTAATGTGGTATGGTGTTAATTGTTTCAAACATTGAACCATCTTTTTATCTCAGGTATAAATCCCACTGGATCATGGTGTATGATCCTTAATGTGCTGTTGAATTTGCTTTGGTAGGTTTTTTTCTTCTTTTCTTGAAGATTTTTACATCAATATTCAGGGGTATTGGCCTATTGTTTTCTTTTCTTATTGTGTTTGTCCAGTTCGGGTATTAGGGTAATCCTAGCCTCATAGAATGAGTTTAGGAGTATTATCTTTTCTTTAAATTTTTGGAAAAGTTTGAGGATTAGTCTTAATTCTTCCTTAAATGTTTGCTAGAATTCTCCAATGAAACATGGCCCTGAGCTTTTCTTTGTTAAGTACTTTGATTATTGATTCTATCTCCCTAATATTTGCGGATCTGTTCAGGTTTTATTTTTTCATGATTCAGGCTTGGTAGGTTGTACGTTTCTAGGAATTTGTCCATTTCTTTTAGGTTATCTAATTTTTTGGCATATAATTGTTCATACTATTCTAATTCTTTATATTTCTGTGGTATCAGTTATAACATCCCCTTTTTATTCTTAATTTTAGTAATTTGTGTTTTTCTCTTTTTTTTTTCCCTTGTTATGCTAAGAGTCAATTTTGTTGATCTCTGGAGGAAAAAAATAGCTCCGCTTTCTTCAGTTTTTCTATTGTATTTATATTCTCTATTTTGTTTATCTCTGCTCTGATCTTTATTACCTCCTTTTTTTTCTGGTAATTTTGAATTTAGTTTGTTCATTTTTTTCTAGTTTCTTGAGGTATAAAGCTGGGTGTTAATTTGACATCTTTCTTTTTCTTTCTTCCTTCCTTTTTCTCTTTCTTCCTTCCTCTGTTTCTCTCTCTCTCTCTTTCTTCCTTTGTTCCTTTTACACTCTCTCACTTTCATTCTTTCTTTTCTTTCTCTTTCTTTTTTATAAGCATTTACATCTGTGAACTTGCCTCACAGTACTGCTTTTGCTGTGTCCCATAAGTTTTGTTTTCATTCTTCTCAAGATATTTTCTAAATTCCCTTATAATTTCTTCTTTGACTCATTGGTTATTTAAAAATGAGTTTTTTTATTTCCATTTATTTGTGAATTTTCCTGTTTTCCTTCTGCTATCAATTTCTAGTTTCCTTCCACTGTGGTTAGAAAAGATACTTTGTATGATTTCAATCTTCTTGAATTTGTTAAGACTTGTTTTGTGGCTAACATGTGCTCTCTTTTGGAAAATGTTCACTGTGCACTTGCTAGGAATATTTATTCTGCTGTCATTAAGTGGAGTACTTTGTACATGTTTACTAGGTACAATTAATTGGTCTAAGATGTTGTTTAAGTCCTGTTACCTTATTGATTTTCATATAGTTGTTTTATGCATAAGTGAAAAGGGGTATAGAATTCTCCTACTATTATTATGCTGCTGTCTGTTTCTCAGTTCTATGAATGTTTGCTCCATATATCTAGGAGCTCTACTCTTAGGTGCATATATATTTATAAATGTTATATCTTCCTGGTGAATTAACCTTTTTATCACTATATAATGTTCTTTGTCTCTTATATCAGTTTTGGCATTAAGTCTATTTTGTCTGATGTAATTATGGCCACTACTGTTTGCTTTAGGTTCCCATTTGCATGAAATATCTTTTTCTCTCCTCTCACTTTCAGCCTATGTGTGTCCTTAGATCTAAAGTGGGTCTCCTATAGATAACATGCAACTAATTCTCATTTTTCTTAATCCAGTCAACCAACCCCCATCTCTTAATTAGCAAGTTTAATCCATTTACATTTAAAGTAATTACTGATAGGGAAAGAACTACTTAGTGACATTTGGTTAATATTCCATGTGCCTTGTAGCCTTTTTTGTCCCTCCTTTCCTGTCTTGCTGCTTTCATTTGTGTTTCATTTATTATTTTGTAATGATAAGTTTTGATTCCCTTCTCATTTCTGATATATACACCTATATTATATTACTACAGGATTCTATAATTGTCTCTATATTTACTTTTACTAGGGAGCTTTATATTTTCACATGACTTTGTGCTGCTGGTAGCCTCTGTTCATTTCAACTTGAAGGACTCCCTTAATCAGAAAAAAAAATTAAAAACACAGTTTTACATTATTATACATATGAAGATGACTGAAATTTTAAAATCTGATAATAGCAAGTTTTGGTGAAGATGCACAGCAACTGAAACTTTCATACTTTACTGATAAGAATGCAAAATTGTACAACTTTAGAAAACAGTTTGATAGTTTCATATTAAATTAAATATAGATTTCACAATGACTTAGCAATCCCACTCCTAAGTATGAACCTAAGAGAAATGAAAACATAAGTGTACCCAAAGATTTGTACTTAAATATTTATGGCAGCTCTATTAATAATAGTCAAAAAAATACATGAAAACATTTTGTAACTTCTATTCAGCAGAATCCTACTGAGCAATAAGATGTGATAAACTGATTTATACACAAATATGAATGAAACTTAAAGTATACTGTTTGATATAATATATATGAAATTCTAGAAAAGACAAAATTATAGTTATAGAAGGTATATCAATAGGTACCAGAAACCAATGGTTTCAGGGAGGAATTGACTTCGGTTGATCAATATAGAACATTTTGGGCTGATGGAAATATTCTATATTATGATATTGGTGGTCATCTCACAATCAAATAGATGTCAAAATTCACTGAATTTCATACATGAAATTAATGACTTTTTTGCATGTAAACTATGTGTAAGTTGATTTTAAAATTAAATATGGAAAAAATTAAATATGGAAATGACACACTTTGAAAATGAAAAGATCTCAGAGCGTTATGCTGAAATTGTACAAAGAGAAGAAACATTTACATATGTGGATGTCTTGCATACCCTGGATTCATCGAATGTATTCATGACTTTTGGTGATAAAGGAAAATATCTTTTTTTTTTTTTTTTTAAGGAAAATATCTTAATAGTGTCTTATGAATTTTGGAAAGTTTAGAAGTTAATGAAGAGTTTATTTTTAAAAATACAATGGCCTAGTGTTGAAATTGAATTAATAAGTTTTTAGTATTTATTACATTAGCAACAAAGCAAAATTCATCATTTAAGTGCAAATGATCATTTGGTCTTATAGGCAGTCGTGTTATAAAGCTACCGAACAGGCAATTTCAAGTTAAGATGTCCCAAATACTACTTTTTAACTTCTTGATCTGCAGCTCTACCAATATGTGTCTTCCTGGTTATTCAGGAACAGTCCTTAATTTAATTTAGAAGGCTTACTTAATTTTTTTCCCTACCGACTACATAAAATCCTCACCATATTTGGGTAGGACTATTCTAAAATACCCTCTGAATCCAGTCACTTCTTATAAGCTGTCTCACAACAATCATATTTTCAATCCTAGTTAGCTCTTGCCTGAACAATTGCAACAGCTTTCTACCTGCATGCAATTCTTGCTCCTCTATAACCCATTCACTACAAAATCACCACATTGACCTTTTAAAAACTTTAATTAGATTGCTCTTGTCCTCTACATATAACCTAATAATGGCTTTCCACAATATTTAAAATATCCCAGGAGTTTATCAAGATTTCAGTGCCTCTTATATCATACTATAAAATACTTCATTTTTTATTGTTAAAAAGAGCAAAATTCAATAAGTCTACTTTATTTAAAGATTTTAGATTTTAGAAATGTGAGCTTGGACTAAATTGTTTTATATATATACACATGTGCACAAACATTCACATTCACATTCTTTCTTTAATTCACTTGCTGTATGTGTTGTACTTATAACAGTCCCTGGCATGAGTCACTTGCTCAATAAACATGAATTAAATTAAAAAAGTGAATTAGTGAATGGGAACATAGTTATGTCTAAATGTGAATTTTGGCAAGTTTATCTCTTATTTAGTTAACATCAAATTACCTAACACATTTTAATTTAACTTATCCTAGTATTTATGCTATAAAATGATATAGTTTTGTATGTATTAGGTTGTGAACAAAACATCCTAATTATCATCATCATCATTATGCCAGGGTACTTACTTCCCCAGAAGAATTTTATAGACACAGTGAAATAAAAATTATGGCTTAGACCAAATTACAGAGACCTGAGTTGTAGACACACGTTATACATAAAATCACAAATGTAGTTTTTCCCATACTACAGAGTCCTTATTAAAGAGACCCTCATATAATTCCTAAGTCCAAACAGTAATCAAACTTCACTCAGAATTATTGAGTTGCCAAGGGTTTAGGTAGGGAGAATTCATAAATCAATTCACGAACCAAAGCATAAAGCTGGGAATGATTCATTATCTAATCTATTAAGTTAGCAGTTCTCCATGTGTACTATGGGAAACTCTGGGGGCCACTGAGACCTTTTCAGGTGGTCTGTGAGGTCAAAACTATTTTCACAGTAATACTAAGATGTTATTTGCCTTTTCACCTCATTCTCTCATGAGTGTACTGTGGAGTTTTCCAAAGGCTACCTGAAATGACTCTGCAACAAATTGGACACAGAAGCAGATAAGAGAACCCAGGTATCCTATATTAAGCCAATAATTCAAAAGATTTGCAAAAAATAAAAAGCCATTCTTTTCACTAAATTTTTTGTGAATGTGTATTTTTCATAAAATATGTTTTTGGCTAATGTGTAAATAATTTATTACTGCCAATTTAAATGAAATAACGTACTTTTAATTTTTTTAATTTCTAATGTGGTAAATATTGATATGTGTAACCCACACTAACAGAAGCCTCTTGAAGGTCTTCAATAATTTTTAGGTGTGTGAAGGTGTCCTGAGACAGCATAGATTGAAAAATGCTGTATTACGAGAATCTTCAGAAAATCTTTGCTTTTCCATCACTTATTCTCCTTCCATCTCCACTTCCATCAGCACAAAGAAATAACACTGCATTAGATTATTAGGTAGAAGTAAGATAATGAATGCAAAAAATTTAGCATAATACTCAAGAAAAAATAGCTCTTGTTATTGTAAGTAGAATCATGATTTAGAATAGGACAGTGTTGTTTTAAAATCACATTTCAGATATGTACCTATATAGCATGACTAAAAACAGATGTTAGGTGATATTTAGCTACATATACCCTTTTCTACATACCAAGTGATATCCTTTACTGTTTTTCTTTTGTTTCAGACAATTTTTGTTAAGTTGATATAGCAAAAAAATAATCTTCAACATAGATCTAAAATGTTGGTTTCATTTATGACTAAAAGCATCCATCAAATTCAAATTTGAGGACAAAAGGTTTCAAAATGCCTTCTTCCTTTTTTGAGGTATTCTTGAAGATAATTACACATTTTCATTTCATGGTATATGGTGAAGGAAGAGAACATTATCTCTTGTACAAATGTAAATTTGTGTAAGAACTATTGGCAAGGCTCTTGAAGAGAGCTGTTGGTTAAAAAATCATAGTACATTGGGCTGTTTAACAAATTACTTCTAAAAATCAAGTTGCCTGGCAGTGGTTATTTGCAGTCATCTGTAAATATTTGACTTAATTTTATTTTTTACACCTAGAGGGAAACAAGAGAAAAATGATACTAAAACATGGTCCCATGAAACACAGAAAAATGAGGTAGAAGAACAAGAATGAATATCGCTTTCTTTTCTAGGCTTTACAATCTATTCACCCTAGAATTTCTGAAACAATGAAAAATCACAAAATTGTTTATACCACATATATATGATTTATTAGTGTTATAAAATTAATGGACAATCTGCTAGTACACATCACTGAGGTCAAGTTTACCCTAGAGTTATTTGCAAAATTCTGACTTCATATGAAGTGATAAAGGTCAATATAGTCATTCTGTGTTACATGAAAACATAAGCTTGAATAACTACTATCCATAGACTAGGGGGACAGGAGAATGGACTAGTTCTGTGGCACTGTGTATAAATATGCTGTCAGAGGACCATGAGATCTGTTTTTCCTCAACACCAGCAGTTGGCAGTTGGAATACTTACTTAATATGGTTTTTAAAGCAATTCTGTTTTGGCTTATAAAATTAATGCATGCATTTCAAAGAAATTAAAAGCTAAAGGAAATGTAAATATAGAAATAGAAGTTACCTTTAATCTTAAAAAAAAAAAAAAAGAAAGCATAAATTGACACAGGGAGTAGTACAACAGATTCTAATTAGCATGAAAGAACCTGGAAAGAAAAGTGGTTGTCTAAAAGAAGATTAGTATCTAAGATAAGTCAAAAGTTCCCTTGATAAGAAAGTGAAGGAAAATACATTAATGTATAGTAATAGTGTATTTATGTAGTGGTAATAGAAAAAAATATACTTTTTTCTATTACTATATGGAATTAAAATTAAATGAATACTCAAACTGAAACACACTATTTATTGCAGTATCCCAGGTAAGATATTCTGGATAAGATATCCTTTGCCTATATAGAAATTTATTACAGGGATGCCTGGGTGGCTCATTCAGTTAGGTGTCCAACTTCAACTCAGGTCATGATCTCAGGGTCAAGGGATTAAGGTGCATGTCGGGCTCCACACTCACTGGGGAGTCTGCTTGAGTATTCTCTCTCTCATGCCCCCTCTGCCCCTACCCCCCCCCCCATTCATGTGCTTTCTCCTTTTCTCTCTCATATATAAATAAATAAATAAATAAATAAATAAATAAATAAATAAATAACAAAGAAGCAAAGAAAGAAAAAGAAAATAGGACACCTGAGTGGCTCAATGATTGGGCTTCTGCCATCAGCTCAGGTTGTGATCCTAGGGTCCTGGGATCAAGTCCCGCATCAGGCTCCCCACAGGGAGTCTGCTTTGAGCTCTGCCTATGTCTCTGCCTCTCTGTGTCTCTCATGAATAATTTTTTTTTAAATCTTAAAAAAAAAAAAGAAATTTAGGGCAGCCCGGTTGGCTCAGCGGTTTAGCACTGCCTTCAGCCCAGGACGTGATCCCGGAGTCCCAGGATTGAGTCCCACATCAGGCTCCCTGCATGGAGCCTGCTTCTCCCTCTTCCTGTGTCTCTGCCTCTCTCTCTCTCTCTCTCTCTCTCTCTCTCTCTCTCTCTGTGTGTCTCATGAATAAATAAATAAAATCTTTAGAAAGAGAAATGAATTTAAAAAAGAAATTTATTACCTACCTAAAGAAAGAATATGTTAATGAAAAGGACTCAATTTGCCATGAATGCACAGAAAAGCTGAAATAGCAAAAGAAATAGTGATAGAACTCATCAAAGCAATATCCAGGAGAGAAGTTTTTGGTTATTGTTTTTTAAAGATTTATTTATTTATTTATTTATTTATTTATTTATTTATTTATTTAAGAGAGTGTGCATGTGCACATGCCGGGGAAGGGGTCAGTCAGGCAGAGGGAGGGGGAGAGAGAGAATCTTGAAGCAGACTCCCCAGTGAGTGTGGAGCCCAAAGTGGAGCTCAATCCCAGGACCCTGAAATCGTGACCCAAATACAAATACATTTGTAATCTACTAGAGGATCATCATTTTTGCATGGCACAAACTATAATGTATTTATCATGAAATGATTGAATATTTATACTACAGGTATTTTTCTGATCACTAATTCTGTCCACATCGTATTTAGGATCAATTTGCTGCTCAAGTGTAGGGTTTGAACATTAAAGTAAATAAGAAACAAGCCATAATTGTCATGTTCATTTTAACTCAGCTAATCTTATTTTTACTGTACCTTTATGCACATATGAATATAAACAAATTTGTAAATATTTGAGCTAAAATCGAGAATTGGCTACTCAATGAACTAGGCACCCAGGTACCCCCAGGGGAGAAGTTTTGACCAGCATATTTTGAGTAGTAGAATCTCAAAGCAAAGCTATCTCTCCTAATTTCATTATATCATAGTTTTAATATGATAAATTAAACATTTTAAAAAGTATTTTGAAATCAGTTTTCTTTTATTCCCTGCAGACTAAGCAACCTTTTGAGAATAGATGGTATCAAGCATAAATCTATCTACATGGAAACATACTGGTGGTTACAGGAATACAGTTATGCCATGGCAGTTCTAGTCTTTTCAAACTCAGACCTCCTTTGCAGGAGCTCTAACGATTTTTAATTTTTTTTTTGTATATAGTTCCAGACATTTTCTTTATCCCCATATTTCAGAGACTATTTAATAATTTGATGACCAGTGTTCTCTGATATGGCTCTAACTTAATTCATCATGCCTCTTCCTGCTGATGGGCAAAGTTAATTTAGGTTTTATTAGGGACAGGATTACTAATTTTTAAATAATAAACTGTGTTACATATTTTAATTCATTGTCTCAAAAATTATTAATATGTGACTGCATCTGAAAACACAGATCTTTTTCAGTGTAATGACTAAGTACCTGTGATGAAGTATATGAAATCTCAAGAATGTTGCTGGGGTTAACTAAACTGATCTCAAAAATGATGGTCAACCACCTAGATTAATTTACAAATGTTGATTTCATTAATAATATAACTGATTTATATAAGCTAATATTTATGTATGACATGAAGCCAAAGGGAAATGATCATTTCCAATTCGAGCTTCCCAAATTTATCTCCTCACCTCTTGACAACTGTAAACAGGCTCACAGGGATGGTTTCTGTCCTAACTTGTCAGAACATGGGATCCCAGTGTAGTAAGAACTAAATGGGCCTTAGTAGAGAGTTGTCAAAATGTTGTTCATGTTTAATCAAATAATTTGTGTTACTAAATATATGACATGTTGCCAGATTTTCTCTTTATATTATTTCTAATCTACATTTAGTAAAAAGATGCATTATTGATATGGGCCTATTGTTGAATAATGCCCTAAACCAGATAAGCAAGCCTATGTATATGTGGTCTTGAAAGCACAATTATGAGCATTTCTAACAAGCGCTCATATGTACAGATAAAATAGGCTGTCAGTGTTTGGTTGGTTTCGAAATCTCCTAAATTGCCTTGGTGAAATTTCCAGCTTGCACTAAACTCCATGCTTGGAGGGATAATACTGACCCTGCACCTGTCAGTAAGGCTGCAGATGGTGCACGTAACACACACGATTGCCTTCTAAACAGGAAGGAGGAGGAGATGAAGGAACAGATTGCTGTGTGAAATGAACACACACTTCCAAAAGGCTAATTATTTGTTCCCTAAAACTATTTCCAGTGTGTTGCATCCTTAAACACTGAAGCTCATTTCTGTGCATGATTAAAAAGCCAAAGAAAATTTACAACAGCAAATGCAATACGTAAAGACATTGTAGCATTGTTCACTAAAATGTATATTTTATATTCTTATGGAATTATTTGAGTTTTTGGTAGACAAATGTAGATTATAGAATAAACTTTCTCACTTAAATTATGCATAGATGAAATATATATTTTACTTCTCTTAGGAAACTTAAAAATTAATATTAGTTTCAATGTAACTCTTCCAGATAACCTAATTACACCAGAGTATTGATTTAATCACATAACATTTAAAGAGGAAATGACTACCACAAAAACCCTGGCATTGATTATACAGTGTAAAGTTAAAAGACATTATCACAAATAATCTAAAGTAGAATTTACTTTAAAAGGGAAAATTAATAATACAGTCATTAAAAATAAATGTGATTAAAAAGTAATTACAGAGTAGTGATTATATATATATATATATATATATATATATATATACACACACACACACATTTGACCCTTGAACAACATGGGGGTTAGGAATCCCAACTCCCTGTGTAATCACAAACTTGCATATAACTTTTGACCCTTCCAAAACTTAACTACTAATAGCCTAATGTTGACCAAAAGCCTCACTGATAATATGAACAATAGATATTTTCTATGCTATGTATTATATACTATATTCTTACAATAAAGTAAGCTAGAGAAAATAAAAAATTCTTATAAAACTCGTAAGGAAGAGAAGATACATTTATGTACTGTAGTGTATTTATTTAAAAAAATCCACATACAAGTGGAATTGCACAGTTCAAACCTGCGTTGTTCCAGGGTTAGTTATATATGTATGTATGCATAAACATAGTTTTCTCTAACACATATAGAGTGCTTCACTTCTTCAATTTTGGTATAACTCTCTTTCTCTCTAATGAAAAACATCCTATCATAACCTCCTACAGCCTCAAAAATCAGATACATGTGTTTTCCTTACAGCATTTCATTATTTCCCCGAATACTTTACAATCTTGTTTTCTATATTAAACTGAAAAATAACTAAATTTATAATACCAATTCAGAAATCCAACAACTGAGGTAGTTTATTTATTTAGCGTCCCAATTACCTGAGAAGGCCATAACAACATGATAGGCATAATTATATAAAATAAAAGGACCTAGTGCAGAATCTCAACAGCTATGAGACCAAGGATATGTTACTTAATTTTTCTGAGTCTTAGTTTCCTTATTTGTACGGTGAGAATGATAGTAACACATGATTAAAAGCTCGAAATGATATACTGAATACAAGTCTCCTGCAGAATGTCTGGAGTTCTGGAAGAACTAAAAATGACAGCTATTATTTTTGACTATTGGTTTATAAAAATCATGAATGAATAAGTTGGCAAATAGATTAATGAAAGTATAAAATAGATAAAAATGCACTGTCACATTCTTTTGCTATTGTAAAACAGCTAGTATGTTATGTTTGCAAACATTATCACAAAAAATAATCACATTTTTGCAAACATAATAGCTCAAGGATGATGAAATTATAAATGCGTCACATCTAAAAAACATTAAAAAATTTAAACCAGGGCAGATCAGAGGGCTAGATATGTGCCCTCTTCAGCAGGATGAATTAAAAGATTTGCATTCATTTTCAAATTGCACACTGAATGATAGGTTCTCCTTATTAAATGTAAATGTAAGAATTGACATTTACTGTGGATAAGTCATAATAAATATCATACTAAAACTCAGCCCAGAATGTAGGCATAAAGTAATCCGTTATTGGCCTTTTTTTATGTCTTCTTACTATAATAATAATCATCATAGGTTCAACGATATAAAGATTGTTTGGGATGGAGCAGGTGGCAAATGTCCTTGGGTACCAATTTGCCTAATTAGGCACTTATAATGGAATTTCAATCATATTATTTTTTTGACCTTTAATTAGACACAATTAGTCCCATTAAATAATATGAAGCTGTAGCCTTCTTGAAGGCAGGATGTGTGCCTGTCCTGGTTTTATTTTTTTCCTTTGAATATCTAACTCAGTTCCTTGTGGATAAGTGCTCAATTGTCAAAATAATGAATTAGGTACCATAGAAGACTTTTTATGTATCTTTATTTTTTTAATGATTTTATTTGAGAGAGTCAGAGAGAGAGAGTGCACACAAGAGTGGGGTGGAGGGAGAGCAGGGGGGACGGGGGGGGGGGTGGGAAGGGCAGAGGGAGAGGGAGAAGCAGGCTCCCTGCCGAGCAGGAAGCCAGACTTGAGGCTCAATGGGGGCCCCGGACCCCCCGAGATCATGACCTGAGCTGAAGGCAGATGCTTAACCCACTGAGCCACCCAGGTGCCCCCTTTTTATGTATCTTTAAAACTGGAAGTTGGAAAGCTAGAACTGAAAATTGATGAGAAACATGGCAGCTGAAATTAGACATGCGAGTCTTGCAGAGGCTGTTTTCCAACAACTGTAACCAATGTGAACTTGTGGCCACTTCCCAAGGATGTAGGAAACTGAGCGGCTAGTAGTCAAAGAGGACAGATTTGAGGTAGAACTCTGGCAAATGTCAAGACAGGATGGGGATGCAGCTCTAGTCGGATAGTTGTCTTCAAGAGGCCCTTGCTACTCACAATTCCCACAGCTCCCATGGGACTTGCCCAAGGTGTGCGGCATCAGTCAGGGTCACCGCAACAAGGTTACCTATTACACTGACATGCCTAGCTTTCTTTCTTCCCTCATTTTTTACCTCTTTCTCTTCCTTAACTCCCCTCCATCGTTAAAAAAAAAAAAAGAAAACATGCCTACCTCTCCTTCTCTCCACCTTCATCTTAACTATGTTGTCACTCAATTATTTCTCAAAATATCAAAGTGTGTATCAATATATTTATATTGACCTGTAACTAAGTATTCTTTATCAAAGATAGAGGTGGGGATGGGCAAGATGGAGATTCTATAGGGACAGTCATTTACCTCCACTTACGTAATGGAGCATCAATAGTCATCGTCTAATATTTCTGTAACAAGCAAATGAGGTTTTCATATATTTTTGAAAATTACAGTGACTTGAAATTCTGCTTTGAAAGTGGTGGTGTAAAACCAGGATTCCTTCTTCTTATCCTTTGAAATCATCTAAGAGCAACAATGGGAACTAATGAAAATACAGACTCCATTTTTATTTTTTATTTTATTGGACCTATGAGACAACTAAGCCCTAATCCATAAAATAAATGGAGGGCACGCCAAATGCAGAGGAGTTCAGGCAGAAGTGAAAGTGAGTGAGAAGCATCTTAGCTCTAGATCTCACGAAGAAGCAAAAAGACTGTGAGCAGGAACTGAGAATGCAGGCTGTGGTAGGAGTGTTTCAGTATCTAGTTTGGGCTTAAGAATATGAGGAGTGTGAAGTCAATATGTATTTAAGCATTGCTACATTTTCTTCTATAATAGCAAAAAGTTGGGAAAAACCTAAATGTGCACTAGTGAGGATCTGGTTAATAAGTGATATACCTGCCCATACAATAGAATACTGTTTAAAGGATAGAGAAGACTATCTATGCATATGGTATGATCTCCACAATATATTGTTAAATGAAAAAAAAAAAGAGTCAGAAGAGTTAGTTATCACTATAATTTTTTTTTAATTAATGTTAGGATGTATTTGTCTATATATGTAAAAACCTATCTGGAGGATATTGAAGAAAAAGAAACAAAATTGCGATAATAACCAATTATAGAACTAAAAATAATATAGCTATCCAAACTGAGAAGTAACAGTAACAACAAAGGAAAGATATTAAATAATTTGAATTAAATTTTTCTTTCTTCATTTTGAAGTAAATTGAGACTTTCAGAAACTAGGTTACAGGGAAGTCTTACTTAGGAGTTTAGTGGTAGGAACACACACATATACACACACTGCTGAGACCATAAACAATAATCTCTAGGACTGAGACTGCTATTTTCTATCAATTATGTTTCCCCTCATTCCTAAATAAGAGTCTAAAAGACAATAATTCGTAACTCTTATAGACACACAATCTCAAAGTCCATGTAGATTTTTTAAGATAGATTTTTAGTGCTACTTCCAACCTATTTCAAGCTAAGCAATCAAAGCTTCTGGGAAGTAAACTCCATTAGCTGTTGAGAGTAAAATCTAAATGTCTTTATAAAATGACTGAATCGAATCTGAAGCTCTAACTCTGCTGGAACAAAATGACGTTTATCAATTCAGATCTTGGTTGTGGGAACCTATGAAACTTTTTGACCAGATAGGATGATCAAAGCAAAAGTCCTGAAAGTTAAAAACTATTGTTTTGTTTGTTTTTAAAGGTTTATTTATTTATTCTCAAAAGACACAGAGAGAGAAAGAGAGAGAGGCAGAGACATAGGCAAAAGGAGTAGCAGACTCCCTGTGGGGAGCCCACTGTGGGACTGGATCCCTGATACCGGATCCTGCCCTGAGCCAAAGGCAACCTCTTAACCAGCTCAACCACTGAGCCACCCAGGTGTCCCTAAAAACTATTGTTGAGTAAATTTGAATAAGCAATTGTATTGAATGGTGAATTTCTGAGAAGCTAAGGCCTCCTGTGGAATGGAATTGGGCACAAAAGCACTTGCTTTAAGTAATAGGAGATGTTGTGGGTAAGGTATATGAACAGGGCAAAGAAGTGTTATTTCTTGTTTTGAGAGAAATAAATAATCCACAAACCTATAGTGCAGTGGTTCTCAGCTCTTGTACACATTGGAGTCATTAAAAGAGGTTTTTAAAAAACATGGATACCAACCCCAGAAATTGATATAATTGGGCAGAGTCAAGATATTGTTAGTTTTTTTTAAATATATTTTTAATTTTTATTTATTTATGATAGTCACAGAGAGAGAGAGAGAGAGGCAGAGACACAGGCAGAGGGAGAAGCAGGCTCCATGCACCGGGAGCCGGATGTGGGATTCGATCCCGGGTCTCCAGGATCGCGCCCTGGGCCAAAGGCAGGCGCCAAACCGCTGCGCCACCCAGGGATCCCGATATTGTTAGGTTTTAAGTTTTTCCATATGATTCTAGCGTGCGGTTAGTTGTACACTATTACGTTAGAGCAGTGGGCCCCCAAATTTGCTCATATTAGAATCATCTAGAAAGCTCTTAAAAATTCTGATGCCCAGGGCTTATCCAAGAGACCTTAGGTTAAACGTCTTGGGATTAAAAAAAAAAAAGTCTTGGGATAGAGTCAAGAATCAATATATATATATTTTTAAGAATCAAAATATTTTTATATGACTTGGGGATCCCTGGGTGGCTCAGCTGTTTAGTGCCTGCCTTCAGCCCAGGGCGTGGTCCTGGAGTCCTGGGATCAAGTCCCACGTCGGGCTCCCTGCATGGAGCCTGCTTGTGTCTCTGCCTCTCTCTCTCTCTCTCTCTCTGTGTGTCTCTCATGAATAAATGAATAAAATCTTTAAAAAATATATTTTTATATAACTTGAAGGTGATTCTAATGTGCAGCAAAGTTTGGGAACCACTAGTTAGACCAGTAAAGAAATGAGAATGACATTAGAAACATAACCACACCTGAGCTACACAGGTGCAGCTCTGACCATGGCAATCTATGTGATGTTGGTCACTTAGTTTCTTCATCTGCAAAAATAAGTCAAATGGTTCTCTTCCAAGGTTGTTTAAGGATGAAGGTAAAATACAAGATAAACTGTTGATATTTTAACTAGATGACATGATATTTGTTATCTATTTAGTATTTTTTAGCCTTGCCTCATGGTTTGTTGTAACTTTTTTTGGTCAATTTATATTGCAAACTAGGGTGACCAGTTATCCTGGTTTTCCCAGAACTGAGGGGTTCCCTGGGACATGGGACCCTCAACTTCAAAACCAGGACAGTCTGGGCTATCCTATGCCAAACCTCTTTTGAACCCTATGCAATTCATTTTTAAACTCCTGCCTTACATCAAACCTCAGAAGACTTCTTTCTCATTTGTAGACTGAATTATCTACAGAATTTTTATTAAATGTTGCAAATTGTCAAGAGATTATTAGATGGTGAAGTAAGGTCCAAGGCAATTCAGAAGGGAAACCAAAATAAAGGATGAGAAAGATAATGAAAGGATATGAATTGAAAGGATTGCCTCAAACTAGAGCAGCCAACACAGAGCCCATTCCTAATTCTGTCATGTTTTACTCAACATTCCTATTGGGAATTACTATTCATCTACTTCGAGGCCGCCTGTATTTCTGTATTTCCCACTCCCCTCTTCATCTGATCCACTAGTAGAGATTATTATATCCTGTTGCACTTTGCTCACCTTGACCATGAAGAAGACTGCAGCCTCTGAAATGTCTTCGTTCATTTTACTGCCTTATCAACTCTTTCAAAACATTGTTTGAATACTTATGGTGTTCTTTGTAACAGAATCATTGTCTTTATCTTTTTTTTATCTCCTTTCATGAAAGTTATATAGTTTGGTATGATATTTTAGGGTATTATTATTCCTCAAAACCTCACTTAAGATCCAGAATACTGAATCCCTGGTGACTAATGTAACAGGGTTAGGGGTAATAGAATACCAGATTTGACTTTTAGAAACCTCTGGTTTCAGTTACTTTATAATACCTTCAAAGAATGTGGCAGCTATAACTCAATATATCTGTATCTGAAAAGAAAGCAACTATAAAATCTATTGATTCAAGAACCACTGAAAATAAAAACACAGAATATAAATATAGTCTTCCTTTAACGCCAAAAGGATTTTTTAAGGATCACCCAGTTAAGAGATGATGCTATAATTTGCCTTGTAATTTCATAAGCATGCTCTGTGTAATCAGAAATAATACAGAAAATAATTGTAACAATATGACAAGGAAATTTAAAAACGGTTTGAATTAATTTTAAAAGTAAGTGCAAAAGACATTGAAAACATAATGTCCAGCAGAGTTAAGGGCTTAAAATGGTAATTTCTTTCTATTTGAACTAAGTTATGTAATTAAAATCTTTCTCCTGGGTGAATTAAGTACCCATTAATTATCTCCCTCTGACCCTCTGCATATGGCTACCATTCTCCCAATTAGGAAACCTGTGGGTTATTTTCTGGAGCAATTGACGTAAAGTATTTCCTGATTCAGGGTTAGGAGGCATTCCTGTCTGGCAGAATTTGGTGGGGAAGGATAAGAGGAGGAATAGAGGCAGCCAGGGGCCATCTGTATGGCGAATGCCAAAGTATCCATTGCCCTTCCACTGTCCAGCTTGGGAAGCATTTTGAACTCGGAACTTCAGGCAAGATCCTGAAGAATTATATGCTACAGATACTCAGTAACCCTAGAGATAAGATTTCAGCTTCTGAAATTTTGAGGATTCCCCAATTTAAAACTCATCACCCAGTCACTGCATTGGGAATTCTATCAGTAAATAAGCCTCTTTGTAGACACATAGTCACCTTTCAACCAAAGATGATTAAACTTCTGAGAAAAACCTCTAAGGTGAAAGACAAGCACCTGTAAAAACCGAAAACAAAACAAAGTGAAAAAAAAAAAAAAAGTAAAGTTGGTAAAGACAAAAGTGATAGAGAAGATAAAATATTTTTTAAATAATTTGTAGTCTCATTGTGATATTATAAATGAAAGAGGAATTAAAATATTTTTGATGAAATTATCATAAGAGAGAGCCCTTGGAAATTGGAGATGGTTAGCCAACAATGGAAATAAATAGGGGGGCTAAAATATCAAGTTGAGAACATTTCCTCAGAAGTGGAAAAAGAGATAAGAATTAGCAGATCAAAGCAATGAAGATGGGAGGGTGAGTCCAGAATATCCAACAACCAGATAAGAGGAGTCTTAGCAATGGAGAGGGGGGGAAATGGAGGAAAGGCAACGTAACTGAAAGATTTTTTGGAATGGACTGCATCAATTTTTATATGAAAGGGCCCATTTAGTGCCCAAGAGAGTGAATGTACTGTTAGCTATAACTGGATTCGCTTCGTAATGGGTGTCAAGCCAAAAGATACAACCAAGGGAAGACTAGGAAAGCGAAGGGTTCACTTGAAACAAGTGAAAGAGAACACCTGGGTTATTTCCCAAAGCGAGTCTCCTTGAACAACAAAGCTGAGAGATTCTTAAGCTGAAGATGTATACACATTCATAAAGGGGTTTGCACAATAGGGAATTGAGAGTATAAATGGAGCAAAAATCATCTGAAGGTGACAGAACCCAGATCTTAGTTGGGGAGAGTTATAAGAGTCAGCAGAGTCCATGACAATTATCTCTCTCCAGGTGGTCAGATATTTGAGCTCCCAAAGGAGTTTAAATCCTGCAAAGATAACTCAAGAATGTGCATGGGGTCAGTCTTTACCGGTACTGGGAGTTTTATCTTGATTTGTTGTCCCTGATTTAATTAGGCTATTTCCTGGCCTGTATATTCTTACATTATTTTATTCCATTAAAATCATTAATTACTGAGGTCTATTCTTCTGCAATTTCAGCATATCCCAGGAAGTTCCATGAGAAATGTGCTTTGAGCTAGTCGTGCCTGTCAGGTATAGATCACAATATGGTGGAGAACCTGAAGTGATTTTCCTATGTAAAGTCAACTCTGTCTTGTCTTTCTTTTTCCAGAGACCCCTAATTCTTTCTGCCTACAGTCATGGATAGCATCCCTATGCCATGTCTATCATATCAGTCACAATGGCATAAATATAGGTAGGGAGTGTAATTCCTTGAGTGAGGGTGGGCAGCATGTAAGTTATTCAAAGGAACAACTGGATTGGTCACTAGCCATCTCATGAACAAATTTCTTCAAAATTTACAATGTTTTGTTTTGTTTTGTTTTTTGTTTTTTAACCCAGGCTTCTGTACTTGGCTCAGTTACCCTTAACTGAGAACAAGGATATGGTCACTCTTTAAAGCAAGTATATGAAAATAAATAAATAAATAAATAAATAAATAAATAAATAAATAAATAAATAAATTAAAAACTAAATAAAGCAAGTATATGTTTTATACACACATAGATACATGCATACACAGATATACATAGGCATATATATACACATATATTCACATAGTTATATATAAACAGATAAATTATTGAAAAAACAAATACAGGGATGCCTGGATAGCTCAGTGGTTGAGTGTCTGCCTTCAGCTCAGGGCCTAATCCTGGAGTTCCAGGATCGAGTCCCACATCAGGCTCCCTGCATGGAGCCTGCTTCTCCCTCTGCCTATGTCTATGTCTCTGCCTCTCTTTCTCTCTCTGTCTCTCATGAATAAATAAATAAAATCTTGGAAAAGTAAAGAAAAAAAAGAAAAAACAAATACATACATATACGGATTAATTTATTTCTTAATTCCAGTTTTAGAATGCACATACATAAAGTATTATTCTTAAATTTACCAGCAATCATATTCACATAGAACCTGCCATCTTTCTTTAATGTCCTGATTATTTCTTTTATTTATTTACAAATAGCACATTTACTGTAGAAATATTGGGATATATAGGTAATCAAAAAGAAGCAAAAGTCTATAATTTGTTTATCCATTTAATTCTATTATTGCATATATTCCTACATATACACAAATATATGTATATCCATATGTACATGTATAAAAACTATATCTGTTGTTAAGGTAAATACATTATCACTTAACAATATATCATGTTTCAAAATAATTGAATACTCTTCAAACATGTAGAATTCAACGGATGTTTACTGAAAACCTACTATATTCAAAGGACTATATGAGTACATCCATGAGGATTTTTATTATGGTATTTTCTCTGGAGATAGAGAAGTGAAGGCAGTCTGGGTAACCGTAACTGAGGTAGTGGGTAGGAAATATAATGATAGCTCATCCTGAATATGCAGCAGTTTGAAGCAACAAATGAGATACAGAGGAAGCTATATAGATCTTAAAAAATAATGAGTACTGCGTGGAAAAAAAAGGTAAGCATGACATACATAATCCAACACTATATGCATAAATATTTAAAAATGCATGCACATAAGACGAGAATACCTAGTCTGGTCTTTGCAGACTTGGAGAGATCATTGCTGAACTCCCATATCCATAGTAACTCAGCTCTTTTTTTTTTTCTTCTTTTTCTTTCATCTACTTTAGTCATAAACTTGAAGTTTATAGCTTCAACTTACTATCTCTCCTGGAAAGGCATGCATTTTTCTAGAAGCCTGATCCAAAAATCAAGAATGTTACTTAATCTATGTAGCCATGTGAGCAGATAATATCCTCTGGAAGTGCAAACACCTTTTATGGAGATGGACTTGCCACAGGTTTTCTGGATGTTGTTCTATATAATAGGAC
This sequence comes from Canis lupus familiaris, assembly GCF_011100685.1. Lineage (NCBI taxonomy): Eukaryota > Metazoa > Chordata > Mammalia > Carnivora > Canidae > Canis > Canis lupus. The sequence goes on along the minus strand of NC_049260.1, from coordinate 22,100,572 downwards.
GTTGACTATCATGTGGAAACACTTTAAAAAAAAAGATTTTATTTATTTATTCGTGAGAGACATAGAAACAGAGAGAGGCAGGAATAGAAGTAGAGGGAGAAATAGGCTCCATGCAGGGAGCCCGATGTGGGACTCAATCCCAGTACTACCAGGATCGTCCTGGGCCTAAGGCAGGCGCTAAACCACTGAGCCACTCAGGGATCCCCCACATGGGAACACTTTTAAGGCTATTAACATCTTAGTACATCTTAGTATTAACATCTTTGGTTGACTACATCTGGCCTACAGACCTAAACATTATTTAAAGAGATTAGTGAGAAGTTGCTTCTTTTGAATATTTTACTGTATGATTTCCCCCAGACCTCATCTTTCTTAAGACGGTCTTTGTGGAGGGGTGCCTGGCTGGCTCAGTCAGTAGAATATGTGATTCTTGATCTCGAGGTGGTGAGTTTGAGCCCTACATTGGGGAAGGAAACTACATTTTAAAAAAAGATGATCCTTTGTGGACTTGGCAGAAACAACACATTTTTTCCACTTTAATCCATGGGTTTTTGTTTATATGATGGACTAGAGGATTGATAGTATTGAGATGGAGGGAAAGTTCCAAATTCTGGTTAGTAATTTATATTTAATAATCGTTAATTTTCGGGACACCTGGGTGGCTCAGCAGTTGGGCATCTACCTTCGGCTCAGAGCATGATTCCGGGGTCCTGGGATTGAGTCCCTCATCGGGCTCCCTGCGTGAAGCCTGCTTTTCCCTCTGCCTATGTCTCTGCCTCTGTCTCTGGGTCTCTCATGAATAAATAAATAAAATCTTTTAAAAAATGATAATAATCATTAATTCTCGCTTCCCTATTTTAGAATTATTGTAAAATATGACTTTTTAACTCTAATATATTTTATACATTCTATATTTTCTTAATATAAAACATACTACAAAGCATGTGATCTATGCCGAGGATCAGCAAACTCTCTATTAAGAGTCAGAGTGTAAATATTTTAGGTTTTGTTGACCATGTGATCTTTGTTACAACTGCTCAACTCTGCCATTGTATCTTAAGAAAGCATCTATAAACAATATGCAAACAGACAACTGCAGAATGTATTCCAATAAAACTTTATTAACAAAAATAAATGGCAGGGGTGCTTGGGTGGCTCAGTGGTTGAGCATCAGCCTTTGGCTTGGGTTGTGATCTCAGGGTCCTGGGATTAAGTCCCACATCAAGCTCCTTGTAGGGAGCCTGCTTTTTCTTCTGCCATGTTTCTGCCTCTCTCTGTGTGTCTCTCATGAATAAATAAATAAAATCTATTAAAATAAGTAAATAAATAAATAGCAGACTGGATTTGGTCTGGAGTCCTTTATTTGCTGACCACTTGTCTATATTCTCACTACTCAAAGTGTGTAATGTGGACCAGTTGAATCATCATTACTTGGGAGTTTATTAGAAATGCTGGTTTCTAATTCCAGTTTGGAATAAACTGGAATTAGTGAATTAAAATCTGCAGTTTTAAAAGATCCCATGTGTTTCATATACTCATTAAAGTTTGAGGAGTGGTCTCTATGATAGATTATTTAGATTATTTATGCTTGCTACATTCTGTTAAGCATCAAAAGTTCTAAGAATGAAAGTGGTTTTCTAGTACAAGGATTAAGGGATTACTAACTGCCCCACCCCAAGTATTTATGTTATTTCAATGTATGAAAATACATACTAGGTAACACTTTTAAGTAGGAGGCCTGTTGTGTGATAAGCACTGTAATGGGCAATTGTAATCTATATAACAAATCCCTGAGGTATGTGTTATCAATATTCCTGTTTACATATTAGGAAATTGAGGAAAAGAGGGTAAATGACTTGTTCCAGGTCACTGATGACATAGGGGCACCTCACTGGCTCAGTCAGGGGAGTATGTGACTCTTGATCTCAGATTTTTGAGTTTGAGCCCCATATTGGGTGTAGAGATTGCTTAAAAATAAAATCTTTTTAAAATGTCATAAATGAAGAAAATGAGCAATATTATACATATTGTAATGTCTAATATCCAGTCATATCAGTCTATTAGTACTGAACTGTTTTCCTGTTGAAGTACTTTTTAAAAAAGACTACTTATTCATGAGAGACACAGAGAGAGAGGCAGAGACACAGGCAGAGGGAGAAGCAGGCTCCCTAAGGGGAGCCTGATGCGGAACTCGATCCCAGAACCCCGGGATCACGACTCAAGCCAAAGGCAGACAGACACTCAACCACTGTGCCACCCAGGTGCCCCTCTCTGTTTTTTTTTGTTTTTTTTTTTTTTTTTACCTTTTGAAGTACTTTGAAGTGTGTGTTTGTGTGTGTGTACATAGCCTGTCACTCCTATTATTTACTTAGGATATAATCTAAAAAGAGAAATGATGTTATTAAAGGTCACTTCATCTAACTGAAACTCTTGATGCACTAAAAAGTAGTTTCAAGGCACATTCTGTGTAGTTCCACAATCACTGACAATAAAGAGAAATGCTTCTATGACTCGATCCACACCAGTCCACAGTATTATGCTTGCTTAGAGTCTCATAACCCACACATTTTAAGAGGTAAAAAGATTAATTTTAGATTCTTATAATTTCTAACAAACTTGAATTGTGTCTTCTTACAAGACACGTATATTTAATTCTTTGAGAAATGCAATTTTATCACTTTTAACACATTTTCTACAGGTGTTATTTTATTCTTCAACACAATATTTTTTGTTTCAAAGCTTTAATTTTTCACTTTGTTTATAATTTTTTGTTTGCCTTCAAAACAAATAAAATGACACGAGTTACATTTAAATAATAAAACTAAAATAGAAGTTGCTTGTGGTTTTTAGTGTACAGATGTATTAAATTTTTATGCACAAACATTGGCCTCCCGGTATAATGGAGTAATTTGTATCAGACCAAACTTTCCATTGAGGATAAGTGTAAATTTGAGTGAAAAACAAAAGCTGATATTTGAAACCTTTGGAGAACAACTTTATGCTTTGGGAGGTTTGTGCTCTTTGTAAATGGACACTGGTTAACACAATGCTGAAAAAAAAAAAGACTGGCAAATCTCATCCTAAAGCCACTAAGATGCTTCCATAGGCCTGGATTAGGTCGTAAAACCAAATCAAAATCATATGTGATGGGGGAAAAAAGAAACCAAAATAATTTACTTTCTTCAGTGAACCCCAAGGTCTGAAGCCAGACCTACTTTCCCTAAATCTGTAACTGCTTACTCCTTTAAAAAAACAAACACAAACGAACAAGTGGGATTCTGTCAAAAAGAAGGAAAGAATGACTTCTGGAAAGAAAGCCGAAAGGATCTGCATAGTCTTTTTCTCTTGGTACTGAACACGCCCTTGTCCCTCAACATGATGAGAGATAACAATCAGAAGTTTGTGGTGAATGTCACGAATCACAGTGAAATGTTAGATTCATTAAAAAAAATTTTTTTTGTTAGATTCATTTTTATCCAAGTCCCAAATCTGGCAAGTACACCTCATCAGTTATTTTCCAACAGAGCGGTAGTGCTGATGATTACAATAAGACATAATGAAAATAGATTTAAACATTTTTTAAAGAAGTCTGTGTATTTATAATTTACAGAGTGTTTATATGCTGGGCAAGATACAAAAGAATCCATTGAAAAACTTTTATGTATCATCAGTGGATAACGTTTTCTTTGTAATGCTTAAAGTTCCTTTATAAAGAACTACACAGGTGTTTCTATAGATGGGTGAGAATCGTTTGAAGAAGTTTCAAAAAATAAAAAAAAATTAAGATTTTATTTATTTATTCATGAAAGACAGACAGAGAGAGAGAGAGAGGCAGAGACACTCAGAAGGAGAGGCAGGCTCCATGCAGGGAGCCTGACGTGGGACTCGATCCCAGGTCTCCAGGATCACGCCTTGGGCTGAAGGCGGCGCTAAACCGCTGAGCCACCTAGGCTGCCCCTAAAAAAAAAAGATTTTAAGAAAGAGCTTATTAAAAATTACACACACACACACATATATACAGTTAGAAGTTATAATTATCGAAATCTTTATGGGGAAAATCATGAGATATTGCTGAAGAACCTAAAGGAAGACCTTAAGAGTGGGAAGCTATACAACTTCATTCCTGGAAAAATTCAATATCATAAAGTTACCAGGTTTTCTCAAAGTGATCATTAAAATAGTAAAAATCAGGGACGCCTGGGTGGCTCAGCGATTGAACGTCTGCCTTCGGCTCAGGTCATGATCCCAGAGTCCTGGGATTGAGTCCCGCATCAGGCTCCCTGCGTGAAGCCTGCTTCTCCCTCTGCCTGTGTCTCTGCTCTCTCTGTGTGCCTTTCACGGATAAATAAATACAATCTTTAAAACAACAACAACAACAACAAAAATAAAATAGTAAAAATCAAAGCCACGCCAAGATCGTTCATGAAACTGAACAAGCTGATTCAATTTCATGCAGTCGAGTACATGTGAATGATTAGGCAAGAAGAGCTTTGAAGATAAACAAAAATGGGACCCTTCGTGAATGTTTCCTGACATGACAAGAAGGGTTTTGCAGATATGATTAAGTGAAGGATTTTGACTAGATGAGACGATCCTGGAATATCTGGGTGTGCCAGACAAAGTGAAGTCATTAAGAAGGGAGAACCATTACCACGGGGTCAGAAATAGAGCCTGAAGAATAAGGAAGAGAGACTTGAGGCATGACAGGGACTTGACCTGCCATGCTGGCTTTGAAAATGGAAGAACAAGACCCTGAGCCTCTAGAAGCTGGGGACAGCCCTCCCCTGGCAGCAGCTCAGAAACCAGAGTTCAGTCCTACAAATGCAAGATACTGAATTCTGCCAATAACTGAAAAGATCAGTAGAAGGATTCTCCCTTAGAGTCTCCAGGGAGGAAGGCAGCCTGCCATCACCCCGATTGTAGCCCAGGAAGACCCCTGTGAGACTTCTGACCTCAAGAACTGTCAGATGATAAATGTGTATTGTGTTAAGCTACTAAATTTGTGGTAATTTGCTAAGGCAGTAGTAAGAGACTGAAACCGAAGGCTATCATGTGGTGTTGGTGCAGGACTGGACAGAGTAATAAATGGAACAAAATAGAGTCCCAAAGTAGATCTCTGTATATAATAAATGTATTATATGAGAAAAAGCGACATTTCAAATAATGAGAGAAAGCACAGGCTACTGAACAGAGAGTGTAGGCTAGTTGACTATTGTGGAAAAGAATTTGATACCTTTCCCTTTAGAAACATAAATTCAAAAGGACACACAGAGGTTAATAGAAAACATAGGTGAATGTGTTTATGATCTTAGGTTGCAAAAATGTATTTTTAAGCAGACACAAACAACAAAGACTTGAAAAACTTTGATAATGTGACTTCGTTAAAATTAACCATATAGGGACGCCTGGGTAGCTCAGTGGTTGAGCGTCTGCCTTCGGCTCAGGGCGTGATCCTGGGTCTGGGGTTCGAGTCCCACATCGGGCTCCCTGTGTTCTCCCTCCATTTCTCTCTCTCTCTCTCTCTCTCTCATGAATACATAAATAAAACCTTTTTTAAAAATTAACGATATATATGGGTGCGTCGGTAGCTCAGTCTGTTGAACATCTGCCCTCAGCTCAGGTCATGATCCCACAGTCCTGGAATCGAGTCCTGCATTGGGCTCCCTGCTCCTTGGGGAGTCTGCTTCTCCCTCTGTCTCTGCCTCCCTCTCTGTTTCTCAAGAATAAATAAATAAATAAAATCCTTTAAAAAATTAACCACATATATGAAAATAGAAATGCTAAACAATTTGAATAATTTAATAGAAAGGAAATATATATATATACATATATATATTGTGTGTTATCTAAGGAATTTTTACAAATCAAAAGATGAAAAGAGAAGTAAATGAATGGAAGTATAGGTAAGAAATAAGAACAAGAGAATCAAAGAGGGAAATTTAAGTTACAAATAAATACATGAAGTGATAGTCAATCCCATTGGTCATCACAAAAAGGTAAAGTGAAAGTAACACTGAGATTATTCTCAACCTTTAGGTTGGCAGTCATTCAGAAACTGGAAAATATATATATTGATAAGAGCCCCAGGGAAGAGATGTGGACCTATAATCCTGCTGTGTGTGTACACAATTCTTAACAATTTGAAATGTAATTCAACAGACTGTATTAAAACCAAAATGCAGAAATTCCTTCCCTAAGCACCTGTATTTTGGAAAAAAGTTGCACATGAACATGAAGAGGATTTAATACATGGATGCTCATTTCAGTATTGTTTATAATGAAAACCACTTACTGGACCATCAAAAATGCTATAGCTCATTTAACTGTGGAATATCCATCTCGTGGAATGCTGTGTAGTGATTAGAATAAATGCCCAAAATGCATGTCATGGACAGAACTTCAAGACATATTGCTTAGAGACAAAACTTATTGAAAAATGACATAACGTAGAAAAACACAGAGAAAAACAATACTATGAGTTTCTATCAGTACATAGATAGATATTTATGCCAGCGAATAGCCCAATATCTGGTATATTCTATATCTAACTTCTATTACTGGTTACCTCCAGGGAAAAGGATATGAATATGCAGAAGAGTAGGGAAAACTGCTCAGACAAGGTAGTCAGAGGGGACATTAGAGTTCTTTGGGAAATTTAAAACATCTATTAAAAAAATAAAAAAATAAAACATCTATTAATATATTTATATATTTATATACTGCATGTGCAATTATAAATTAAGTAAAAATACTCCATTCACTATAGCTATGTATTTATAGATACTGTCAACATTATTTTGCACTTATAAAAAGAGTCACATAATCCTTTTTTTCTTGGGGCACCTGGCTGGCTCAGTCAGTGGAGCATGCAACTTCTGATCTTGGAGTCCTAAGTTTGAGCCCCACACTGGGTGTAGAGATTACTTAAAAATAAAAAAAAAATTAAAAGACCTTTTTTTTCTTCCCAGAGACAAGAACAATATTTCTTTGTTTAAGGAAAGTGATGACTACATTTTCCTTTCTTATACTAGACAAACTATATAACTTTCAATTACTTTTGTCTCATAAGTTCTAGGATTTTGGAGGCAAATTCATTGCCTAAATTTAGTATTCAAATGGTCCAAATTTCTATAATTCCACAATATCTGTTATTTGATATTTATCATAACCTTCTTTTAGATAGAGAAGTGTCCTGGGTGCCTGGGTGGCTCAGCAGTTAAGCATCTGCCTTCGGCCAAGGGCGTGATCCTGAAGTCATGGGATCGAGTCCCACATCCGGCTTCCTGCATGGACCCTGCTTCTCCCTCTGCCTGTGTCTCTGCCCCTCTCTCTTTCTGTGTGTGTCTCTCATGAATAAATAAATAAAATCTTAAAAAAAAATTTAGTAGGGAGTACACAAAACTGGAAAGCATGATAAATATGTACTCTTCAAATATTTGAAGAGATTGCCATTTTGAAAAGAAAGTAAGAAGGGATTTATTTTGAAAAAAACCTAGGTTCAGTGGATTGAAGATATAGGGATTTTTACCTCAACATACTGGGGACAAATTCATCAAAAGAAATTTTTTGCACGAAATATGCATAAATTGTTTCCCCCTAGATTTTATCATGGCCAACTCTCTCCCTCTTTTAGATCCTTGTCATGTCAATTGTCACCTTCTCAATGTGATAACCATCTTGTTTACAGTACTAATCTCTCTTTGAACCATGTTGCCACTATACTGCCCCTTATCCTGTTCTTGTTTCATTTTATATTTTTCTTTTTTAAAAGGTTTTAAATATTTTGTTTTGTTTTGTTTTGTTTTAAGTAATTTCTATGTCCAGTGTAGGGCTCAGACCCACAACCCCAAGATCAAGAGTCACATACTGAACTTACTGAGCCAGGCACACACTCCATTTTATATTTTTCTTCATAAAACTTATCAACTTTGATATTCTGCATGGTTTAGTATGATTTCACCAACCACATGTGGCCATTTAAGTATACATTTTAATTAACTAAATTTCTATAAAAATTTTAGAAGAATGATTCAGCAGCATAGCAGGCAGGATTTCCTTCTCTCTCATGGCTGAATAATATTCCTCTGTGTGTGTGTGTGTGTGTGTGTGTGTGTGTGACATTTTCTTTATCCTTTCATCCACTGAGGGACACAGGTTGTTTCTGTATCTTGGCTATTGTGAATACTGCTGCAGTGAACATGGGAATGCAGATGTTTTCAATATCTTGTTTTCATTTACTTTGGATATATTCCCAGAAGTAGGATTGCTAAAACCATATATCAGATAAGGGATTAATATCTGAAATATATAAACTATTCATGCAACTGTATAACAAAAACCCCAAAGTCCAATTAAAAATGCATGGAGGAACTGAATAGACAGTTTGCCACAAAAGACATCCAAATGGCCAACAGACACATGAAAAGATGCTCAACATCACTAATCATCAGGGAAATGAAAATCAAAACCCATAATGAAAAAAGGAGAAAAAACAGAATCAAAGCCTCATACCTGTTCAAATGGCTATCATCAAGAAGATAGGAGACAACGAGCATTGGCCAGGATGTAGAGAAAAGAGAATCTTTGTGCACTGCTGATGGAAATGTAAATTGGTTCAGCCACTTTGGAAAACAATATGGAGGTTCATTAAAAATAAAATAATAATGTACAATGTTTTTATTAACATGTGAGGAAATTTTCTTGTGTTAAAAGCAGGGAACCCTTCTCTGATAGGTATATTTTATGGAGCTGTGTTACCAAAAAAAGATATCTAGCAATGTATTATAAAACATGCAGAGGTCAAATCTTGGATAGAGGTTTTGAATAACAATTTGAATCTGGAATTATCTGCATCAAATGAAGGTCAAGTTTTGCCAAAAATTCATATATTTTACTTTTACCTTCAATCCCAGGGAAATGTAGAGTAATGATTACAAACTTGCCTTCCAGAGCCATATTGTGTGGTTTTGGGCCCCTGTTCTAATTCCCATGCAGGTTCATGCATGACTCTGTCTTGGTTTCCTTATCTATATGAGCAGGGTAACAGTGCTCTTCCATCTAAGTATGTTAAGAATTTTAAGTAACAACAACAACAACAAAAAAAAGAATTATAAGTAACATAGTAAGTGCCTGGAACATTATAAATGTTAAATAAATGTTTGCCATCATAATTTTACATCGGGCATTCTTACTCTTTGCCCCAAACTGTCATCTAGCTCTTATTTCCTTCAATAGTTTATAAAAAATCATTTTTACTCTATTTAACTCTTTTAAAATCTGTATGCCTTGTTGGCTTTCTGTCTTCATTATAAACAAGTGAACACATCCTTAAAAAAAAGTCTTGGGGTACCTGGGTGGCTTAGTGGTTGAGTGTCTGCCTTTAACTCAGGTCGTAATCCTAGGGCCCTGGGATCGAGTCCCACATTGGGCTCTTGCAGGGAATCTGCTTCTTCCTCTGCCTATGTCTCCTATGTGTCTGCCTCTCTCTCTCTGTGTGTCTCTCATGAATAAATAAATAAAATCTTTAAAAAAAAGTCTTGGTCCCAAATCCTTCTCTCAGTTGTACTCTAACTCTGTTCTTCACTTTGTATCTGTTATATTCACACATTTCAGTATTTCCTCAATTCATAGCAATCCACTTAAACCTAACATACCTTCCGTCTCCCCACACATTCTCTCTCAATCACTCATCTCACTAATGAACCTGGCTTTCTTTTTTTTTTTTTAAGATTTTATTTATTTATTCATGATAGTAATAGAGAGAGACAGAGAGAGAGAGAGAGAGAGAGAGAGGAGAAAGAAAGAGGCAGAGACACAGGCAGAGGGAGAAACAGGCTCCATGCCGGAAGCCCGATGTGGGACTCGATCCCGGGACTCCAAGATCATGCCCTGGGCCAAAGGCAGGCACCAAACCACTGAGCCATCCAGGGATCCCCTGGACTTGGCTTTCCAAACATCAAATCCAATGAACACTTTCCCATTGTTAATTTATGAGATGTGTCTAGCTTTGACACTGCAGATCCAGTCTTCCTTGCACTCTTTCTTCACTCAATCTCCATCCTGCTGTTCTCCCATATTTGTGCCTCTATCCTATTAGTGGCTCTTCTCATGGACACTTACTAGTTTCTAAGCTCTGTGCTCTATATGAGTTCTATCCTACACAAAGTATCCTGACCAAAGGTGGGGTAGGGGCTAAAAATTCAAAATAAAATACAAAGATAAGAAATCTCTAGTTTTGATGAGGATGTTGTACAAGGAGTACTGTCGTACACCAGTAGTGTGAGTATACATTAGCAAAAACTCTGGAAAACTGTAGCATCTCCCAGAATCTTCAGTGTGTTAAGCCATTTTCTCAAGCCCAGATACATGTAAAATAGTTTCAGAATTGCTAACCCACACGACTGTGAAAAGTATGATTCCCAAATTTAGTTCAATATTTTTGTCATTATTTGTGTGTGTTGAAATTTACATACTCTGAAGTGCAAAGATCTTAACTGTGAGATTTGATAGATTTTGACAAATGCATACACTTGTGTGCTGTCGTGAAGTCTACATCTCTATCAAGATGTATAATATTTCCATCATCTCATAAATTTTCCTCATGCCCCTTTCCTAGCTGCTCCACAGAACTCTAACAGCCACTTTTCTGAAATTTTTTCTAATGAGTTATTTTTTTTTCTGTTCTACAGCCTTATATAAATAAAGTTATATAGCATATAATTTTTTGTATCCATATTCTTTTGCTCACTGTAATGTTCATGATATTGAATCTCTCAGTAGTTCATTTCTTTTTGTTGTGTAGTATCTTTACATGATATACCACAATTTGTTTATCCATTCTCCTGTTGGTGGACATTGGATTGTGTCCAGTTTTGGGCTATTATGAATAAAGCCTCTTTAATGTTCTTGCACAAACCTTTTAGTGGACATTTAAAAAAAATTCTTTTGGAGAAGTACTTAGAATTTGAATTGCTCTATCATAGTAGATATGTATGATTAACTTTATTAGAAATTCTTTCATAGTTTTTTAAATGGCTATTTATAAGCCAAAAAGCATCACATTTCATTTCCTTCAGTTTCTTCATATCCTTTCCAATATTTGGTGATGTCAGTCTTTTTCATTTTAGCCACTATTTATGTAGATTTCATAGTGATGTGCTTGTTTAATTTTTTTTGCCTGTTTTGATTCAATTGTTTTCCTTTTATTGTTAAGATTAGGAAATTCTTTATGTATTGTGGGCACCAATAATTTGTCACACATGTGATTTGCAAATAATTTCTCCAGATCTTTGGTTTACCAATTAATTTTCTTAATTGTGTCTTTTGATGAGCAAAAGTTTTAATTTTGATGAAATCTAAAGCATAATTTTTTAAGATTATTTATGTATTTATTCATGTGAGACACAGAGAGAGAGAGGCAGAGACACAGGAAGAGGGAGAAGCAGGCTCCATGCAGGGAGCCTGATGTGGGACTCAATCCTGGGACTCCAGGATCATGCCCTGGGCTTAAGGGCAGACACTTAACCGCTGAGCCACCCAGGCGTCCCTAAAGCATAATTTTTTATCTGTTATGGGTTCTTTTTTCTGTTTGGCTAAGAAAGACTTGCCTACTCTGAATTACTGTTTTCTTCATGAAATTTTATGTGTAGCTTTTTTATGGTTAGCTCCAGGATCCATCCTATATTAATTTTGTGTAGATTGTGAGGTAAAGGTTAAAGTTCATTTATTTTCCATATCCTAGGTATTCCAGCACCACTCGTTGGGAAGACTTTCCTTTTCCCTTTGTTCCGTGGGTGAGCACATGTGTGCATGCACACACACACACACACGTGCACATGTGCACACCTTGGTCAGATATCAATTATCTGTATAAGTGAGGGTCTATTTCTGCACTCCTGTTCTATTGCACTGAACTATTATGTGTCATTATGCAAGGATTACCTTAACTTTATAGTCAGTCTTAAAGTCAGGTAGTATAAATCCTTCAGTGTAGTTATCCTTTATAAGTTTATTTTAAGTCCTTGGCATCTTCATATACATTTTATTTTTTTTTTTAATTTTTATTTATTTATGATAGTCACAGAGAGAGAGAGAGAGAGAGAGGCGCAGAGACACAGGCAGAGGGAGAAGCAGGCTCCATGCACCGGGAGCCCGATGTGGGATTCCATCCCAAGTCGCCAGGATCGCGCCCTGGGCCAAAGGCAGGCGCCAAACCGCTGCGCCACCCAGGGATCCCTTCATATACATTTTAGATTCAACATATTAATTTTTATTAAAATACCCTGCTTGGATTATTATTCAGACTGTATCTACTTTATATCAACTTGAGGAGAATTGACAGTTTGGCAATATTAAGTGTTCCACTCACATAATATCTCTCTTCATGTATTCTAATCTTCATTAATTTTTCTCCTTAATGCTTTGTTGTTTTCACGATTGAAAGCTTGGATTAAATTCATTGTTCAGTATTTTGAATGATATCGTAACATTTCAATGTTATTGTAATTGATTTATTGATTTTTTTTCATTTTTCATTGCTAGCAGATAAAAGTACAAATGATGTTTGTACATTAGTGTACAAATACGTGTAGGGTTTTTTCTTTTGAGTCATATTTCTCTGTTTCCATACATAGTTAGTGCAATTTTATTATATATTGCACATCCTGGATGAGATGTTGTAGGAATTCTGGGTTCTGATCTCTCTCTCTCTTATTTTTGTTCTAGTTGGAAGTTAATTTGAATCATTTGAATCCCAACTCTCTGCTTGCCCATATCACACTCCTCAACCCCTACCTCCATCGTGGGCAGCAGCTGAAACGGTTCATTTCCTTCAGCCTTCTAGCTCTTGTGTGTTCCCTACCTCCTATTGCGTCCGGACACTATCCAAGAATATAGGCAGAATTCATAGGCATATTTTAAGACTCTTTTGTGTCTCTCTCCTTCCAGATTTCTCCATCACTTTCCAACTGTTCTGGCACACCTGAGCTCTGTCTTCTGACTCCTACAGCCAGTTGCACTGCAGCCTTCTCCTTTAGATAATAGCCTCACAAAAATTGGGGCATGCTCTCAAGCCAAGAAGCCTTATTATCCAGGAATTTTCCTCAAAGCATTTGCTTTTACTCTAGTTTTTTTTTTTTTTTTGGTCCATTCTTAAATGCTTTTGAGTAATTTTTCCATCAGAATATATAATGGTTCTGCAGGAAAGTGACTCTGAAAGAATCTAGCCTAATGTATTGATTATTCATTTATGATGTAGTGTTTTCCTTTATGCTATTTAAGTTCTTTGCATCTTCTATTAAATTACCCTGAATTTTCTGTATGTATTGTCTTGTCTGCACAACTAGCTCAAAACTTATTTGAAACATGAAACAAATATAGTAATATCATTCCTGCCATGCTTAGATGATCACTTTACACATACATGTTCATTAAATAAACATTTTTTTGGTTTGCCTTCCAGAACCTAAATGCTTTCTTTGTGATCAATTTCAGATTTTTCCTTTTTACCTATCAGAATCATATTCTGTAAGATATGGATGCACCAGAAAAAAAGAGACACATCTTAACATAAGTACATTGTATATTTATTCTTTATTATATGAATTTTACTATAAAATTCATAGAGGAATATGAGTTTTGATATCAATAATAAAAGTAATCTGTTTCAACCATCTTAGACTTTTTTAATTCAGTCTCCTTTAGAGAAACTGCTTCATCCAAAGATAAATCATTATCAAAATGTCCTTTCTACATGTGCATTATAATGCAAATACTGTAATTCAAATTGCCAGTTGCCTTCTTGTGGTTTAATAATCATAACATTTTTATTTCCAGGTCAAATGCCACTGACTTCAACTCATGAGATTATGAAATGAATTAATTTAGAGTGTGCGCCAGAATGGGAGGGTGGTAATGGATCAAGCTAAGTGAAGCCGTAAAAATGAAATCATTCCAGAGCGAAGAAGAGTTAAAATATGCTGAATTCCTTTCCATTTCGGGTTTAATATTAGTTCAGCTCATTAGGTAGAGAATGGATTAGGCTAATCCCAACTGTAATTATACATCCTATCAGGCATATAAAGGTAAACGAGAGAGCAAGTCTGCATTGCCATAAAATTCAGGTTTGAGATAATCAGCACAACAGAATTCAGCTGTCACTGAATGACATTCATTATGCGGCACAAGCCTAAAGCAGATGGAACTAACTCATTGTTGGCTGCATACTAGATGTCAAGAAACAAATATATTTAGCTAGTTTCTCAGATTTTAGCAAAATACTTATATGGTACTGGCAGTCTTTTAGATAATGCACATCAGAACCTGAAACCAGTTACCCTGGAGGAAAGCAAGTAAAAATCAAAATGATGGTGGTATAATACCTGAACACTGTACACTTGAGACTAAACCTTTGATTTCTATCCTTAATTTGGTGACTCTTTAGAACATGCTCATATTTCTCAGGTTATTCACCCTTATAAGAAATAAAGGTTAAGCTAATAACTTAAAAGTTATTTCTTAAAAAGAAATAATGATAATTTAAATTTTTAGTTGGCTCTTCTTTGTCAAAGTACTAGGCTCTTAAGGCTTGTGGCTGATCAAGATGCAAAATTCAGAAATAGTTTAGAAATGTGAATCTTCTCCATGTTTGATTTTTCTGACACTTCTCATAGACTGTTTCTCAATCACTGTAGTAGTTGAATCAGATATTTTTTTCTGGTACTTTATTATAATTCCTCTACTTATTTTAGTGACTATTTCTAGTCCGTTCCAAACCTCCATCAACATTATCATGTTTCAGGTCCTACCTCAAATTATAACAGCTCAAGATTTCAGCCAAGTGTAATTGAAAAAAAAAAAGAGAGAGAGAGAGAGAGAAGATTACACAGAGGGTGCATGTAAGGTAGTTGTCAGAATGTTGTATGTGAAATCTAATCTGAGTAAGGTGAAAAGTAAGGATACCAGAGAGGCTTTGGAGGAGTGGGAAGCATATAAAAACCTAGGAGCGTTAATATATTGTTGGCCCTTCAAAGGTCAAAGAATTGTTGAAGTCAGGGTACTGGAGGGAATGATCTCCAGAGAGTAAAATACTTGAAACTCATATTATTGAAGGACGAGCTTGCATATATTGGTATTGACTAAGTTCCTGTGTGGTCACGGAATGGTTGGCTGAGGAGAAGCTCATGAAAGGAAAGGAGGTCCAGAAACTGAGAAGCCAGGGTCATTAAAGAGTTTATCTACATTAATATTAAAGTCACCAATAATTATGAGAGGTTTTATGGAGAGTGTCATGCATATGGTTAGTGAGTGAACAGAGTTGTGTATGAATGAACAAATATACATATATAGCTGTGTATGCATGTACATATGCATGTATGTATTAGAGGACTTAGTTCAAATATAATGTTGCTCCAATTTAGTCTTAGCTTATGCATGGAGGCATTTAAAAATGTAAAAAGCATAATAACCACCCTCTTGGTCCCAATCATATACTGTTTTGTGTTATGGTTAAATGAGTACGTGTCTTCCCTTCTCTCCTTCAAGATATTTTAATGGGTTAATCTTTATATCTCCCACAGCATGGTATGTAAGAAAGACATTTGTGATGAGGAATTAAATGGAGAGTCAGCTTGAAGAAGTAGCATTTATTTTTTTTTATCAAATCTTGACATTTAGTGGCAAAGCTGGTATGCACATATGAACAGTGGATTTGTTTTTTAAAAATACCATTAGCCAAGGTTGATTAACTTTTTACTCTGTGCACCATATTGTTCAAAACGTTTTGCATGCATTGTGTTAGTCCCACTATTTTTCCTTAACTTTTTCATTATTATACCTACTTAGTGTTCATTTAGTATCTTTGCTAAATGATGCAACCATCACCATAAACTGGCTTTAAAACATTCTAATCCCTCCAGTAAGATCCCTGTGCTTATTTACGCTAATCCTTATTATCAGGCCTGGCCCCAGGCAACCACTAATAGACATTCTGTTTCTATGAATTTGCCTATTCTGGGCATTTCATATGAATGGAGTCTTACAAAATATAGTCTCTTGTATTTGGATTTTTTCACTTACCATCATGTTTTTTAAAGTGCATCATTGTTGCTGCATGTATCAATACTTCATTCCCTTTTATTGCTGAAAAGTCTTCTTTCCTATGGATATCCTGCTCTTTGTTTCAATTTACCCTGGTGGACATTTAAGTTTTGCCCAGTTTGGGGCCATTCTGAATAGAGCTGCTGTGAATATTGTACAAATCTTTGTGTAGACCTTCGTTTTCTTTTACCTTCGGTAGATATCTAGGAATAGAACTGCTGGGTGGTCTGGTCTAACAGTGGTATTCTTTTTTCTTTTTCTTTTTTTTAAGATTTTATTTATTTATTAATGAGAGACACACAGAGAGATAGAGAGAGAGAGAATGAGAGAGAGAGAGAGAGAGAGAGAGGCAGAGACACAGAGGGAGAAGCAGGCTCCATGCAGGGATCCCGTCTGGGATTCAATCCTGGGTCTCCAGGATCAGGCCCTGGCTGAAGGCGGCGCTAAACTGCTGAGCCACCCCAGCTGCCCTAACAGTGATATTCTTAAAGAGATTTTGTTTTCAATAGCAAGACAAATGCTGATTGTGGTTAAATAATCCAAATTTGGGACACGTGAGTGGTTCAGTCGGTTAAGTGTCTGCCTTCAGCTCAGGTCATGATCCCAGAGTCCTGGGATCGAGTCCTGTATCAGGCTCCCTGCTCAGTGGGGAGTCTGCTTCTCCCTTACCCTCTCTCTGCCCCCTCAGCCCCCACCCCTGCTTGTGCACGTGCCCACACTCTCTCTCTTCTAAAAAAATAGAATCTTTTTTAAAAAATCCAAATTCATCTTGATATGCTATCCCAGATATAGAACTCCAAACTGAAATTGTGGATACCTAGAAAATTTTAAATTTATATATACACACATACACACTCACATGCACACATCTTATTTAATAGAAATCTAATTGTTGTATGTCATTCCCACCCCACCCCATTTTTCTTTTTGCTGATGGAAAGGAACGTGATATTATGAGAGGGAAAGCTTCTCAAGTTGAGTGTGGTAGATTGTGATGGCTTTGTGGGGGAAAAAATGCCTAAGTCAGTATCAGAAGATGAATATGAGAGAGCTACATGAAGAGAAACTAAGAACATTTCAGTCAGAGAGGACAGCGTGTAAAAATCTTTGTGGCAGGAAGGAACATGATGATTTTTGAGGAATGGGAAGAAAGACAATGTGTCTGGCATAATGTATCCTCATTATGTCAATGAGGAGATTGGTTGTCTTGGACTTCAACATTTTGTTCTTGTTCTTATAATCAGTGGGAATCACTGGGATCTAAGCAGATAGGTAACAAAATCGGCTAGTCTTGTCGGCATAGGAAAATAGTGATTAGTCAGGATTCATAGTGAATGCTGGGAACTCACCTATAATCCAGCAGAGTTGTTTGTTTTGTTTTGTTTTGTTTTTTACTTGATTTTTTTTTGATAAGTTATTTATCATGTTGTTGTCCTGGACAGGAAAAGACATACCAGTGACTATTAATTTATTAAGTTATGTGCCCTGTCCCCAAAAAGGTCACCGTTAGAAGCATAGTGAGTGACCCCTAAATATTTGACAATGAATCAATTAACCAAAACAGTAACACAAATATAAAATCAATTATAAAGTGTGAAGACAAAAATATAAGATTTCTCTTAATCCATAAAATGATAAGCTTCATAACAAAGAGCACAAAACTGTATATGAACTCTTGGCTATATATAATATTGTCCATTAGCTTACTGTAATTTATGAACATCACCCAATATTTTAATCATTGTAATAATAATAATAATAATAATAATAATAATAATAAATAGCTACCAGTTATGTAATGCCAACTGTGGTGCTACTCTAAGTACTTTATATAGCTTATCCTCAAAATAATGTCATGAGTAGTTATTTTCAACCCCTTTTTTTAGAAAAGAGAGCTAAGTTTCAGGGAGATAACATGTCTTGCCCAAAACCTCACAGGCTATAAGTAATAGAGCAGATTTTCCAGTAATGTTTCATCCACAGGAGGGATGCTTACTGGATCTGCTGTTTTGCCCTCCTCTAGGCTCTTTGTAAAATAAAAGTTATATATTCCAAAACCATTTCTATTACAAATGGAATCTAAGTCATAGAGAGGTTTTTAAAGTGGCATTTCAAAAGCCTAGCTTTCATCCCACTTCTCTTCACCAGGCTCTGCTTTGGATGAAGTAATTCATACATAGAAAATATAGTAACCTACCCTGTCATTAATAAGTAAATGGACCTTTAGAAGTGAGCAATTTTTTCCCTTCCTGTCTATCAGTTTGACAAGGCCAACTATTTAACAAGCAATTTGTTATATGTCTAAAATTTATCTTAAGGGTATAAAATTGGGAAAGATGAATAGAATGAAAGGCAAATGACTTCCAAATGAAAAAAGAAGTACTCAAGGCAAAGAAATGAACCATTTTGGATCCTATAATTAAAAGGAAATAATTGAATATTTTACAGTCATCTTAAAAAGTCTGTTTTCAATATTAAAGTTAAGATTATACTTATAATCATTATCCCCCCCCCCTTTTCTCTACTTGCTAATATTATTCCTAAAATAGAGTATTTCTTGATGGCACTATATACTGAAGTAATACACACAGATATTTCTCAGATTTAGTGATGGATTTTAGAAGCTACAAACGGTAAAACTTATTGACTTGTCATTTACTGATATTTGATATTCATGGTCATAAACCAGGCAATATTGCTGATGAGAAAAAAATTACTTTTTGTAGCTCTTGCTTCCCTTTTCATTAAAAGAAATCCAA
This sequence comes from Canis lupus familiaris, assembly GCF_011100685.1. NCBI lineage: Eukaryota > Metazoa > Chordata > Mammalia > Carnivora > Canidae > Canis > Canis lupus. The sequence continues at coordinate 22,081,718 of NC_049260.1, read as the reverse complement.
ACAGTGCTTGAAATAAAACCAAATTTTATGAATTCTTTGTTAGACTTTGCCAGTGGGCTTTTATGCAAATGGCCAATTGTAGATATAATAACTAAATGAGAGTGAAAAATGCTAACAGAGTTCACTTAAGCAATGTCAATGAATGTTTCTTTTAACAATAAATAGTGACAGATGGCTACCTTCTTAGTGACAGTTGCTAACTATAATGATTTGACACTTAAAAAGGGCACTTCCCTAATGACACAGGAGTGCCCTTTTCTGAAAATTATTTGGACATCATTCTTCTTATAATATGACTATTAATGTGATGCTAAATTAGTTTCAAAAGGAGTGTTTTTTTTTTTTAATTTTTTATTTATTTATGATAGTCACAGAGAGAGAGAGAGAGAGAGAGGCAGAGACACAGGCAGAGGGAGAAGCAGGCTCCATGCACCAGGAGCCCTACGTGGGATTCGATCCCGGGTCTCCAGGATGGCGCCCTGGGCCAAAGGCAGGCGCCAAACCGCTGCGCCACCCAGGGATCCCAAAAGGAGTGTTTTGATTTAACCTCAGTCATAGGCAATCCATGAGAATTGTTGCAGTGCATGTGTGCCCCGCCTCACAAAGATGTCAATGCATGTATACTATTTTTCTTAAATCGTTGACATGCAGTAAATGTTAGGAATCCGTTCATACAGTTGGTAAAAATATATAATATCTGACAAATTGCAAAATATCATTACATATCTTTAGGGAGTTGATGATGCCATGATAAATACTAGATAAACAATGAATATTATGATTTTAATTAAGCATACATATCAGTACTTTTTAATTTAATTCAATTCACTCATGCTTTTACAGTCTGAAGTACCAGCCTACAAACATGTGATTAGGTTAGAAGCTGTACTATTTTGGGCTGCCTCCTAGACCCGGATCCCCCGTTGTCTTCTTACCACTCTCCTTGGAACTGGGTCTCTACCTGTGCTTTATAATGTCATATGGTTTTATTCATGGATCTTGTTACCCTCTCCTATACTTTCTCAAATTTTTGCTCATTCTAGCCACACACTTGCTAAGGCTTGCTGTCTGAAGAAAACAAACTGATAGATCATCTTTTGTAAAAATGACAGCAAGAGCATTCTCCATCATTACAAGCAGTGGTAGAAATGGAAATTTTTAAAAAAGTATTTGATAAATCCATGTAGTACAGCCCCCATTATTAGAGAATGGTAAGCTAGTGTTTGTAAGGCTACATATTTTACTTGCAAAAATGATACAGGGAATCATGCCTCCTCTCATCCAATTTCCTTCAAGATCCCTTTGGATGTTTCCATTGAGACACCATAAAGTTTTGAGGGTATATAGAATAATCCAAACCTTGCATGACAATTCCTAACATTTTCAGGAGTACGATATATTTATCAGTAAATATGGAATAAATGATTTATACATTCCAGATAAATTCTTTTGGTATATAGAATTCTACAAAATAGTGTTACCTGAAGATATGTGCCACAACTTAGTAAGAAAAAAAATTCCTTTGAGAAGATGTAGGCTTTTAAGAAATATTATTGAAGTGGGATGCCTGGGTGGCTCAGTGGTTGAACGTCTGCCTTCCGCCCAGGGTGTGATCCTGGAGTCCCAGATCGAGTCCCACATTGGGCTCTCTGCATGGAACCCGCTTCTCCCTCTGCCTGTGTCACTGCCTCTCTCTCTGGGTCTCTAATGAACAAATGGATTAGAAAAAATATTATTGAATTGGTTAACATGAGATTGGTATAATAATGGAAGGAACAGACTCCAGATTTTTTTTTGTAATTAAACACACACATGCATTCATGCATGAACACATATATCTACATAGAGCAATTCCCTATTGCATATTGTGTAAACAGTTCCCTATAACTTATAGTGCAAAAACAAGATTTTTACTGCAGAATAATAAAAACTAATTCAAACAACTAGTGTCAACATTCTTGGGTTCCTGCCCATATCTATCATTAGAAACTTGAAGGACATTGCTAATGTCACTTACCATTTACCTTGTAGAATTTCTTCATCTGTTAAATGTAAGAGTGGGATAAGAGTAGTAGTTAGATAAGCTAAAAATTTCCTTTAGTGCAATTCTATAGCATTTCTAAAGAATTCTTTATTTAGAACCAATTCATAATTGGAAGCACCAACATGGTTAGCATTATTTGCTTTTAGGTTTTTTTTTTTGTTGTTGTTTTGTTTTTTTAAGAAGGGTAGGTTCCACACTCAGTGTGAGGCTTAAACTCATGACCCTGAGATCAAGAGTCCCATGCTCTGCTGACTGAGCCAGCCAGGTGCCCCCCCACGTGGTGTCATGAAAGGGAATTTCAGGCAAAGTTTTAGTTAGCTATCTTTCAACACGTGTCATTAGTTTAAGGGAGGAAAAAGGGAATGACTCTTACTGTGTCACATATTATGTTAACAAGCACTCATTCAATAATATTCAAAACAAGGCAGCCCCGGTGGCGCAGCGATTTAGCGCCGCCTGCAGCCCGGGGTGTGATCCTGGAGACCCAGGATCGAGTCCCACATCAGGCTTCCTGCATGGAGCCTGCTTCTCCCTCTGTCTGTCTCTGCCTCTCTTCGCTCTCTCTGAATGAATAAATAAATAAATCTTAAAAAAAAATATTCAAAACACCACCACATAAGCATGACCAACATATTACATATTACTGTTTCCACATCACAAGTATGGCCTTTTGATTATATACCTAGATTTCTATGCTTTAACATTAGTATTCTAATATCAATTTGGAAGTTGATCTGACTTGACCATTTAGTTTAGAATGTTTTTATTCAAATAAAATATTATTAAATCAATGGATTAAAATAAAATATTATCTCAATGTTGTTTTTATCTCTAAGTAGCAGTTGTAAATGTTGAAACTGTCTGGATAAAAGATGCCATTGAATGTTATAAAAATAAGTGCTTAAGATGTATTATGGAGTGGTTCAAGTCACCTATTTTAACCTTTTTTTTTTTTTCCATTTTAACCTTTTTTGTCCAATATATTTGTTCATTTGGATAGCTATACCTGGGGTTCTGGCATGAAATTATTTCCTAAAAACCTAATTTCTCTTAATTCTGCATACTGGAAGAAATGAAGTGAAACATTTAAATGAGGATTTTTACATACATATGAATTATCTTCACAATATGGACTTAATAGGTTCCTAGTGCTTTAAAGAGTAGAGTCATCAAATAGTTATTGCTATGTTGGGGAAAATCACCATTAAAGTTATCAAACATTAACTTACTTTGTGAGAAAATCAGACTTCATATAACTGACCTCAGCTTCATGAGTTAAAAGAAATGAACAGAGAATTTGCTGATTTCTCATTAATAATTAAGGAGTGATTTTTTTTAATGCAGCAATCTTTTAGAGGTACTCTCCTAGAATTTACTACTGCAGTAGCAGAAGAAAAACTACCTTGTATATCTTTACAGATTTTAAAAATAGAATTTGAACAGCAAATAGTGTGGCATTAAAAAGTTTTAACCAATTTTGATTCAGCAACCCCATAATAAAAACTAAATGAAAAAAGAAAACTAAATGAGACTAATTAATGATTGTATAAACCATTTTACATTCAGAATTAAATCAAGTAATTATTCAGAAACATGCACAAAATATATTTTAAAGAATGCTTGACCCTAATCAATCATCAAGTGTCTATTTGCCTGTGAGGATGAAGCACATTCTAACATTTAACCATCTGTCAGTCAACATTATTTATTGAATACCTGCTGTGTATGGAAGTTAACCTTAAAACAAATCAATCACAAAAAAGTCAAGATTTTAATACTGAATACAAGCAAATGAAAGTAAGTACATCAATTCCTGGCCAACAATTTAATAAGAAGTTGCTTTATTATTTTGCATTTCTATTGTATGCATACTCTTAGAATGTGCTGTTTGCCTGTACTACAAATACAGTCCTTTAATTCGAAAGTCAAAGTATGTAGTATATAAGTGTTCTATCAGGAACTGTCTTCTAGCTAGGATTATCCCACTATCTCCACACATTTTCGTGGACGACTTTTCTTGTGTTTCTGAATAAGTCATTAATTAAAGGACTAATACTGACATATTTCCCAATTATCCTGGGATAAGATGCAATATGATAACTTTTTGCATCATATAGTGTTATTACCAATGTTCTGAGTGAGAATTATAAAGAAATCCTCACTGGGTCCTTCTGTTTTTAGATGTGGACATAGTACTTTTCTCTTAAGTTACTTGTTGAGTCTATTAACATTTTGAGTACGTATTAGGCACTTAATATATTTCACATCTTTTATTTGTTTTACTACCATCCCCAACTGAAAGTGCAACTCAAAAACAATATTAAGGTATTGCATAATGTGACATGTTAGAATAAAAGAGGTCTCATCTCCAAAATAAGGATACTTAGAGCCTGGCCTCTGTAAAGAGGAAGGTTCATTATTTTAGTTTAAGCTAAGAAGAAAAGAAAGAAAAAGAGATGAAAAGAACGAAGGAAAGGAAGAAGGGAAAAAAGGAGAAAAAATGGAGGGAATAAGGAAGGAAAGAGGCAGAAGGAGAAAGATATACATGCTTCAAATTGCTAAAAGGGCCTTAGAATAGTCTTAATATTTAAAAAATTAGTTCCTTTAAGAAAATAAATTTCATTCAGACTTTCATTTTATTAACCTTTAAATAAAAAATACACTCACTGGGGTGCCTGGGTCGCACAGTTGGTTAAACATCTGACTCTTGGTTTCAGCTCAGGTCATGATCTCAGTGTCACAGGATGGAGCCCCCACATGAGGCTCCACACTCAGCAGGGAGTCTGCTTGAGATTCCTTCTCCCTCTGTCCCTCCCCCTACTCACACTTGCTCTCTCTCTCTCTCTCAAATAAATAAATAAATCTTTAAAAAGTACATTCATTTTCCTGAGATTTTAATGTACTTTCTACCAAAAGTATATGTATGAAGGAAGCAGAAAAAATACCTATGAATGAAAATAAAGTTTTTGCCAAAGATCTAGAAGATCAAAATTATATTAAATTTGAATTAATTTTCTGAATTTCTGTTTTTTAACTTATTTTTTTCCTGCTTTATTGAAATATAATTGACATATAACATAGTATAAATTAAAGGTATACAACAATGATTTTGTGTATATTTAGAAATGATTACCACAATAAGGTTAGTTAACACTTTCATCACATCAGATAGTTACAATTTTTTTTCTGGAATGGGAACTTTTAAAATCTACCCTATTAGCAAGTTTAAATATACAATACAGTATTATGAACTATAGTCACCATGTTGTACACTACATCCCCTAAACTTACTTATCTTATAACTGGAAGTTTGTACTTTTTGATCAACTTCACCCATTTCTTCCACTCCTAACCCCCTGTCTCTAGCAACCATCAATGTGTTCTCCATTCTTATGAATTTAATTTTTTAGATTCCACATGTAAATGGGATCGTATAGTATTTGTTAGTCTATCTCTGTCTGAATTATTTTGTTTAGCATAACATGTCATTTGTGACATGTTCATCCATGTCACAAATGATAGAATTACTTTCTTTTTTATGGCTGAATTATATATTTACATATACATCACATTTTCTTTACCTTTGTTTCTATCAATGGACACTTACACTGTTTTCATGCCTAAGCTATTATGAATGGATATGTGAGTGTAGATGTCTCCCTTAGATAGTGATTTCTTTTCCTTCAGGTATAGACCCAGAAGTAGGATTGCTGAATCATATGGTAATTCTATTTTATATTTTTGGAGGAACCTCCATATTGTTTTCCACAGTGGCTGTACCACTTTGCATTCTCAATGACAGTGTAAGAACATTCCCTTTTCTCCACATCTTCACCAACACTTGTTATTTCTTGTTTTTCTAATAATAGCTATTCTAATAGATATAAGGTGATATATCATTGTGGTTTTGATTTGCATTTCCCTGAGGACTAGTAATGTTGAGCATCCTTTCATGTATCTGTTAGCCATCTGTATGTCTTCTCTGGAAAAATGACTGCTCAGGTCCTCTGCCTTCCTCTTTTCTTTCTTTCTTTCTTTCTTTCTTTCTTTCTTTCTTTCTTTCTTTCTTTCTTTCCTTCCTCTGCCCATTTTTTAATGGGATTGTTTGGGTTTTTCTGGTAGTGAGTTGTATGGGTGTTTTTATATATTTGTCAGTTTTATAATTTGTAAATATTTTTTCCCATATTTGTAAATATTTTTCTCCATGAAAGGCAGGTTGCCTTTCATTTTGTTGATGATTTCCTTTGCTGTGCAGAAGGTTTTTAGTTTGACATAGATATGCTTGTTTATTTTTGCCTGTGTTGCCTTTTCTTTCGGAAAAAGATTTGGATTTTAGTCAAATCCAAAAATCATTGCCAAGATGAATGCCAAGGAACTTATGGCCTATGTTTTCTTCTCAGAATTTGGTGGTTTGAGGTCTTACTTTCAAGTCTTTAATCCATTTTGAGTTAATTTTTGTGGATAGTGTAAGATAGTCCAGTTTCATTCTTTATCTATGTGTCTATACAGTTTTCCCAACACCATTTATTGAAGAGTCTGTTTTTTTCCTCATAGTATATTCTTGGGTCCTTTGTCATAGTTAATTGACCATATATGCATGGGATTTATTTCTGGGCTTTCTTTCTGTTCTGTTGCTCTATACAACTATTTTTATATCAATAGCATATTGTTTTGATTACTACAGTTTTTAGGTTTATGGAAAAATTAAGTGGAAAGTACAGAGAATTCCCTTATGCCCCTCCCCACCTTCTTCAGTTTACCTTATTGTTAACATCTTGCATTTGTGTGGTATTTTTGTTAAAATTGATGAGCCAATATTGATACATTATTATTAACCAAGTAAATACTTTACATTAAGTTTCACTCTTTGTTTTGTACATGTTATGAGTTTTGACCAATGTGTAATAATAAATGCATCCATCATTAGTTTCATGCAGAATGGTTTTGCTGACTTAAAAATCCCCTGTACTCCAGGTATTCATTTCCCCTCTCCCTTCTCCTGAACTCCTGGCAACCACTGATCTTTTTACTGTCTCCATAGTTTTTTTTCTTTTTTGCAATGTCATACAGTTGGAATCATACAGTATATAGCCTTTTAGGATTGATTTCTTTCACTTAGCAATATGAAATTAGGTTTTTTTCATGTATTTTCTTAGCTTGATAGCTCATTTCTTTTTTTGTCACTGAATAATATTTCATTACATGGATGTACCACAGTTTGTTTATATGTTAACCTATTGAAAGACATCTTGGTCACCTACAAATTTTGGCAATTATGATTAAAGCTTCTGTAAACATTAATGTGCAGGTTTTTGTGTAGTGTATTAATCATGGCCCTCTAGAACCATTCATATGTACATATAAATGTATATGTATATGTATTTGTGTGTGAATATATATATATATATATATATATATATATATATAATATATATTCTATCCTACTCGTTATAAGGAATTGGCTCACATGATTGTGGAGGCTGAGAAATCCCAAGATCTGCAGTCAGCAAACTAGAGACCCAGGAGAGCCAGCGTGTAGTGTCTAAGTATAGGTCTGAGAACTAGGAGAGCTGATGCTCTTAAGTACTACTCCAAAAGCCTGTGGGCCTGAATCCCAAGGAGAGCCTGGGTTTCAGTCTAAATCTGAAGGTCAGAAAAGACCATTGTCCCAACTCAATGGTCAGTCATGAGGAGTTTCCTCTTACTCAGTTTTTTGTTCTATTGAGGTCTTCAGCTGACTGAATAATGCTCACCCACAGTAGGGAAGACAGTCTGCTTTACACAGTCTATTGATACAAATAAAAATCTCATCCAGAAACACCCTTACAGACATACCCAGAAAAATGTTTGGCCAAATGTCTGGGTACATTGTGGCTGAGTCAAGTTGACATTATAAAATTAACCACCAAAATCTACCCTTTGTCCACTGGGCACCCATACACTTCTCCTTAAACTATACTTAATTCCAAATAAAGAGAATAATGAAGTAATAATTCCACCTAAAATAATGGAACTATACAGAGTACAATTTAAATGCCCTAACCACTTCCCCCAAATCCAGACAAAGACACTACAAAAAAACTATAAATCAATATCCCTGAAAAATAGTGATAAAAAATGCTCAAAAAACACCAGCAAAAAAATTCAGCAGCACATTAAAAGAATTATATACCATGACCAAGTGAGATTTATTCCTGGAGTGCAAGAATGGCTCAACATAAAAAAATCAATCAATGTAATACACCAAAATAAGAGAGTGGAGGACAAAAACACATAATCGTCTCAATTGATACAGAAAAATCACTTGACAAAATTCAACACACTTTCATGATAAGAACATTCAACAAGCTGGGAACAGATGAAAAATATCTGCATAACAAAGATCATATATGAAAAGCTTACAGCTAACATCACATTCAATAGTAAAAGACTGAAAGTTGTTTCTCTATAATCAGAAAGAAGACAAGGATATCACATTTGCTACTTCCATTCAACACAGTAGTGGAAGTCTTAGCCAGAACAATTAGATAAGAAAAAGAAAGGAAAGGCATCCAAATCCGAAAAGAAATAGTAAAATAATCTCTGTTGCAGATAATAGGCTTCTATACCTAAAAACCTAAATATTCCAAAAAGCAATTAGAACTGATAAACTAATTTTTAAAAGATTATTATTATTATTATTATTTTTGAGAGAGAGAGAGAGAAAGAGAGAGAGCACACAACCGAGGGGAAGGGCAGCGGGAAAGGGAGAAGTATGCTTAGCAGGGAGCCTGATGCAGGGCTCAATCCCAGGACTGTGAGATCATGACCTGAACTAAAGGCAGATGCTTAAATGACTGAGCCACCCAGGTGCCCCAAAACTGATAAACTAATTTAGCAAAACTTGTGGGACAAAAATTAATGCATAAAAATCAGTAGCTTTTTATACACTAATAATGAACTTTCTATAAAGGAAAATAAGACAATTCAATTGATAATAGCATCAAGCAAAAAAATAAAATAAAGTACTTAGGAATAAACTTAATCAAAGGGGTGAATGATTTGTACACTGAAAACTACAACACATTAATGAAAGAAATTAAAGAAGAAATAAATAAATGGAAAAATTTCATGTTCATGAATTGGAAGAATATATTTTATAGATGTCAATATTACCCAAAATGATACACAAATTCAGTGCAACCCCTATCAAAATCCCAACCTTGTTTTTTGCATAAGTAGAAAAACTCATTCTAAAATTTATACATAATATCAAAGGATCCAACATAGGCCAAATAATCTTTAAAAATGAGTAAAAGTGGAGGAGTCACTTCCTGATTTCAAATCTTATAACAAAGTTAGTAATCAAAACAGTGTGGTATTAGCATAAAGACCAATGGAATAGAAAATAGAATTACCATATCTACCAATTGCGCTTCTGAGTATATGCCCAAAATAATAGTAGAGACTTGAAAAGATATTTATACACCCCTCTTAATGGCAGCATTATTCACAATAGCCATACGGCCAAGTGTTAATCGTAGATGAATGGATAAACCAAATGTGGTATACACACAAAACAGAATATTTTTCTGCATTTAAAAAAAAGGGAATTCTGACACATGCTACAACATGGATGAACCTTGAAGATGTTATGTTAAATGAAATGAAATAGGGATGCCTGGGTGGCTCAGCGGTTTAGTGCCTCGATTTTGGCCCAGGGCATGATCCTGGGGTCCTGGGATCAAGACTCACATCACTCCCTGCATGGAGCCTGCTTCTCCCTCTGCCCATGTCTCTGCTTCTCTCTCTCTCTCTCTCTCTGTGTGTGTGTCTTTCATGAATAAATAAATTAAATATTTTAAAATAATGAAATAAGATAGTCACAAAAGAATAAATACTATATATTTCCACTTATATAAGGTACTTTGAGTAGTTGAATTAATAGGAACAAAATAGAATAATGATTTTCAGGGTTTGGGGTGAGAGAGGAATAGATAGTTGTTTAATGGGTACAAAGTCAATTTCATAAGATAAAAAAAAAAGTTTTGATGATTGCACAACAGTAGAACAGTGTATGTGTACTTAACACCACGGAACTATACATGTAAGAATAGTTAAAATAGGGATGCCTGGGTGGCTCAGTTGGTTTAACCTCTGACTTGATTTTGGCTCAGGTCATGATCTCAGGGTCGAGGGATCAAGCCCCGCATTGGGCTTTGCACTCAGTGCAGAGTCTGCTTGTCCCTCTACAGCTGCTCTCTCTCTTTCTCTCATAAATAAATTAATTAATTAAGTCTAAAAAAAAAGAATATTTGAAATGGTAAATTTTATGTTTATTTTACCTCAATTAAAAATAAGTAGGGACACCTGGGTGGCTCAGTGGTTGAGCATCTGCCTTCCGCTCAAGGAGTGATCCCGGGGTCCCAAGATCTAGGCCCACATCAGGCTCCCTGCGTGGGGCCTGCTTCTCCTTCTGCGTCTGTCTCTGCCTCTCTTTCTCTGTGTCTCTCACGAATAAATAAATAAAATATTATATAATAAATAAATATTGTATAATAAAATAAATAAATAATTTAAAAACAGTATACCTCCTTACTCTCATAAATCCAATAATTATTTTTTGTAGCAGTTGAAAAAAATACCAAAATTTAAAGCTATCATTTTCCATAATTCCATAAACCTCTGTAACATATCTTCTCCGTTTATACCATCACCATGTCTTCTACTCTTTCCTCTCTGTATTTAAATATACACTTTCTATTTTATTTAAAGGTTTTATTTGTTTATTCATGAGAGACACAGAGAGAGAGGCAGAGACACAGGCAGAGGGAGAAGCAGGCTCCATGAAGGGAGCCTGATGCGAGACTCGATCCCAGGTCTCCAGGATCATGCCCTGGGCTGAAGGCATAACCACTGAGCAACCCAGGGGTCCCTAAATATACATTTTCTAATACAAACTATATACTTTTTTCCCCCTTTATTCTCTTGTTACTTTATATCCATTTCAATGCTAATACTTTCAGATAATGGCAAGCAGCCTCTTCAAAGTTCATGAATAAATAGGTACATGGATGAGTTTTAAAAGAATAAGATTTGCGGAAAAAAAAGAATACATTTGCTAAAATCAAATTACCAATGTATTTAAAATAACTAATAATTCAACAGTGATAGCCCAAAGTTAGCAATTTTTTTTTATGCAAGTGAAGTTAATTAAAACATTTTGTTTGTATGTGTTTTTGGCATCGAAAAGACTTAAGTGATTCTATTAGTTTACTATTGCTACAGTAACAAATTTTCAGTAAGCTAGTGGGTGAAAACAACACCAATTTATTACCTTACAGTTCTGAAGGTCAGAATTTGAAAATGGATCTTACTGGGCTAAAAATCACAATATTGTCAGGATTAAAGATTTTTTGTCTAGAAGCTCTCAGGGACAGTCTGTTTTCTTTTTCTTTCTTTCTTTCTTTTTTTTTTTTTTTTGGATAGTCTGTTTTCATGCTTTTTCCTGCTTCTAGAGGCTGCCTGCATTCCTTGGCGTATGGCCCTCTTCCATTTACAAAGTGAACAATCATGGGATCCCTGGGTGGCGCAGCGGTTTGGCGCCTGCCTTCGGCCCAGGGCGCGATCCTGGAGACCCGGGATCGAGTCCCACGTCGGGCCCCTGGTGCATGGAGCCTGCTTCTCCCTCTGTCTGTGTCTCTGCCCCTCTCTCTCTCTCTGTGGCTATCATAAATAAATAAAAATTTAAAAAAAAAAAAAAAAAAAAAAAAAAAAAACAAAGTGAACAATCACATCACACCGACCTCTTACTCTGTAACATTTTATTCTCTCTCTTCTCCTGCCACCCTTTCCTCTTATAAGGACCATTGTGACTATGTTGAGGGCACCCGGATAAACTAAAATAATCTTCACAAGGGAAAGACAGCTGATTAGTGACTTTAATTCCATCTGCAACTTTAATTCTCCTTTGCCACATAATTTAACATATTCTCGAATTTCAGAGATTGGATTATGGAAATCTTTGCGGGGCATTATCCCGCCTGCCACAATCACATTGGTGAATTGGAAACTCCAGATAGTTAAAATTTTATTTTTTAATTTGTTTTTTAAAATACATTTGAAGTATTAGAAAACAAAATTCAACCAAGTAAACTTCAAGCTCTAACTGGCTTTACTAAGTGATTCATGCATCAGGCAGCGTCTCCTCTAGCAAGTAGAGGAGAGCTCCAAAGAGTTACAGAAAGGAAAAGGTATTTAAGGCAAGATAAGGAAGTCATGAACAAAACAGGTGTATTTCAGGTGGCCTCATCACTAGAGGGTCTTAGTAGGCAGATTACCTCATCTTCCTTTGGAGGATGGAGAGGGCCAATGTAACAGATTACCTTATTGGTGCTGGCCAGAAAATTCCTGATTGACTGTTCAAGACTACGTTTCTGGGGGAGGTTGAAAGTGCAATTAGGTTAGGTATTAAGGTTAGGTTTGGTCACTTTGCCTAAGTGATGCCATTTTGGGCCTATGGTTTTCTTTTTAACAGAGCTGGTAACTAATTTTTGTATTTGAATTCCAAAGACAGAAGGGAGACACAGAGAACAAAGTTAGGCAAAGGGCATCCTAAAAAATGTTTGAAGAACTTTTGATAGGGATTCATGTCTATTTTGTGACTACTGCTAAAAACAATCAGATATCTGGTGTATGATCAAGGTGTTCAAGTGACAAAACAGGCCTAGAAAAATTAGATATGTAAGTGGAGAGAAACAGATGAATGATGTGAGTTACTTGTATCGAAATCAACTTCTCTCACAGCACGTCTATAAACCCAAGTAGAAATATATTGAGAAATCTCTCTATTAATGTAGATAGGAATAATTTTGAATTAATGACCCCATCAGATACTAAGATATATTCTTTAACTATCATGTCGGTAATCTAAATTTGTTCTCCAAAAGGCAAAAGTAGAAAAGAAATAAACTTCTTAAACTATTAAAATCTTCCCAAATACAATTATGTGTTCCCCAAGACAGTGACAATTTCCATCTTTACACCTATACTTTCCTTGCCTGGGTCCAGATGTAACATTTTCCTGTCCTCTGCTCTTTTTATCAGTGCTTGCTCACGTTGTTAAAGGATTTTAAATCTTTCTGAGAATGAAAATTCCTAACCATAGCAATTTATGATTCATTCTTGCATACTGCTTTTCCTCTAAACTTCCAAATCCTATTACAGCCAGTCAGTCATTAATATCAATACCCTTGAGAAGTTAAGTGGCCAATTTACCCCAACTTTATAGAAAGGGGAAAAGAGAATTTAAATGACTTTCCTTTAATTAAGTTACTACAGTCACAGAAGCAGATCCTTATTTCTTTGCTATTTTCATCACATTAATAGCATAGGATAATACAAATATGAAATTCACGAGAAACCATTTTCTTTTTTGCACATAATCCCAAAATCAATGTATATGTTTTTTACTGACAGAAAGAAAGAAAAAAGATTCCTTTGACACTTTTTAATATTACCTTAGTGCAAAATTTGTGGAAGGAAATTGGGAAGTAACATGCCCAGTGCTTAAGAGTGTAGATTCTAGAAGAAACATGCCAGGATATGGTTTATGATTTTCCACTTAACAACTGTGGGATATGGGACAATTGTTTGAGCCTCAGATTTATCAAATTTAAAGTGTGGATGAGAATAATAGGGGACATATCAGAGTTGGTGTGAGAAATAAATAATATATATGAAACATGTACAATAGTCCTTGGCATACTCTCATTAATAACACTACTTCTTTTGTTTCAAATTCACAATCAATGCATAATTATTTGAATGTCCATCAGAAACTAGCCATTCTAATATGTGTTTTCATATATATCTCTAATAAACTGTCCTGGTGTATGATTTTTGAGGTGAAATTGTTTGTATATTAATGGGCCCACTAGAAACATGTCATCTCACTGAAAGAAAAATTTTGACTAACCAACCCATCATTTCCAACCAGCCTTAAGTTCTCTGTCAGTTAAAATCCTCTAAATTAATGGGGCACCTGGGTGGCTCAGTCAGTTAAGTGTCCAACTCTTGATTTTGGCTCAGGTCATGATCATTGTGAGATCAAGCCCTGTGTGAGGCTCTGAGCTCAGCAGGGAGTCTGCTGGAGAGTCTCTCTCTCCTCTCCCTCTGCCCCTCCCCGTGCACTTGTGCTCTCTCAAACAAACAAACAATCTTTAAAAGAAATAAAATCCTCTAGGTTGACATCAGTCTGAAATAGTTCCATTTTGAAATGGTAATAGAACTTCAGCCAAGGTTCACATTTATCCAATCACCCAAACTAGTGGGTATCTACTTTTTCAAATACGTGTGGCTCTTATCTTTTGCTTTACCCAAACTGCTGGCTCAGAAGAGGCTAGGTCTCCTTTAAGACTTATATGACAAGAACCTACGATTATTCAAATCAGAACTACCATTATTATACAACTGACTAGCTAATCTCTCCCTTATGTACTTATCCTATTAATATATCAAGCAACATGGTGGTGGTTGTGGTGGGGCTCCCTTTCTGCTGAAACACTTTTTTATGATATATCCAGCTATGCCAGATCCAGAATAATGTGAGAATAGGAAATTGTGTTCACTGTGGCTTTTCTGCCTATAAGTTTTCTCACTAACATTCATTTCATACTGGTACATGTGATTCAGCGTCCTTTTTAGAATACACATCTGATGTTTCTTCTTTGACACTCTAGCAAACACCCAAAACATCTGTGGAATAATGAAATTAATGAATGAGTGAAGATAGAGAAGAACCTATATGGTTGTGGAACGGTCATTCTAATACATGTGTATATTATTTTTGTAGATGCTGTTTCTCAAATTACTCTGACAATATTCTTTCCAAGAGTCAAGAGAAATTGGACACCCATTTCATTCTTTGTATACTTAAATCATTGTATCACAGGTTACTAAGTCGATGATTATATCATTTTGGATTCCTTTTGGCTGCATGTAATACAAATTAAATTATATTTCCAAAGTTTTAAACATTGTTTAACTCAAGATATAGGGTTTTTAAAAAGTTTTTATTTATTTATTTATTTGAGAGGGACAGAGATAGCGACATAGGTAGTAGTGAAAGAGAGCATAAGCCAGGAGGGAGAAGCAGGCTCCCTAGTGAGCAGGGAGCCCAACCCCAGGCTTGAACCTGGGACCCTGGGATCATGATCTGAGCTGAAGGCAGACACTTAACTGACTGAGCCACCTAGATGTCCCTCAACATATACTTTCTGAACACCAACTATGTGCAAATAAAAAAAATTATAGCAGATTGATTGATTGATTGATTGATTTATTTATTTATTTATTTACTCACCTTTATGCTCAGTGTGGGTCTTGGACTCAAGACCCCAAGATCAACAGTTGCATGTTCTACCAACTGAGCTAACCAGGCACCCCATGTGGCAGATAGTCTTCTAGTCTTCTACATAATGAGTAAGGGACAGGTGGGGACAGGTAGGGAAGATAGGTAGAGGGCTATGTGATCAGGCTCACAGAAATCCCAAAAATGCTGAAGCATAAGGAAACCAGAGATAAGGGAACATAACCAGACCACTTCTTGTGTCTTAAACATCAGAAATGAGATATTCAAAGGAGAAGTAATCTTGGTGCTATCAGTGATGACATCAAGATTTAAGTTCCCTGGTCAGTTTTTTATTTATTTATTTATTTATTTATTTATTTATTTATTTATTTATTCGTTTATTCATTCATTCATGAGAGACACACAGAGAGAGGCAGAGACATAGGCAGAGGGAGAAGCAGGCTCTGCGTTGGGAGCCCAATTCAGGACTTGATCTCAGCACTCCAGAATCACGACCTGAGCCAAAGACAGATAGATGCTCAATCACTGAGCCACCCAGGTGCCCCCCTGGTCAGTTTTCTATAAAAGATTGACCATAACAGCCCTCAGTGGCAACCCATTCAGGACCCCTCTCACTTTAGAGAGCTTTCTTTTCTGTTTTCACCTTCACTTAATCAACTATCACTTCACCCTTTTTTTTTTTTTAAGATTTTATTTATTTATTCATGAGAGACACAGAGAGAGAGCACGAGAGAGGCAGAAACACAGGCAGAGGGAGAAGCAGGCTCCATGCAGGGAGCCTGACATGGGACTTGATCCCCGGTCCCCAGGATCACACCCTGGGCTGCAGGCGGCGCCAAACCGCTGCGCCACCAGGGCTGCCCTATCACTTCACTCTTCTGTGTTCCAGAGATTTATTCTTTGACTCCACAAGATAAGAACCTTGCAAACCTGCAAGAATACTATAGAAATATGAGCGACCAAAATAGGCAAAAATATCTTCCCTCATGGAAATTACATTTTATGAAGTTAGAAAAAAACTAAATAAAATGTGTGGTATGTTAGAGGGTGATAATCACTAGCAACAACCAAACAGAGTATAAAGACTATAAGGGGGAACGGAAGTTAAGGTTTTAGTTAGATAAGATGGGAGACAAGGCCCCTCTGAGATAGTGGCATATCACATATAAGACATAAAGGAATGAAGAGGGGAAATTATGCAGATATCTGGGTTGAGATTATTTCAGAATGAAGGACAGCGGAACCATTATGACAGGCTTATTCGTGAAACAAGAAAGAAACCCGTAACTAGAAATGATATCATGAGATGTATATTTTATCAGTGGAGTGTGAATGGATTTGTGGCGGCTTTTAGGATATTATTTATAGTATTCTAGGCAAAAATGTACTGTTGTTTAGTCCACGGTCATATTAGTGGAAATAGTGAGCATAGACTCCGTATTACAAAATAGCAGGGTTGAACTAACTTTGCAATCTGAATGAATGGTTATGTATTCATTGCACCATTCTGGAGGGCAACATTTATGTGGCATGCATATTAACCTGCTCCTTGGAGTTGGCTTCACAGTAGCCTTGAGAAGCAGACACATTCTATTTGTAGTCTCTTGACTACAAGTGCTTTGTGCCATATGGTAAAATAAGAGAGGTAATGCATACATACATACCTACAAGCCTACATTGGTAAAATTTTAAAAAGGACCCAGAAACCAATTATTTGGGTTAATTTTAGTTGAGTCTATGCTTAGTCTTATTAAAACAATTCTCCAATATCCACCCTGAAAAGTAATCCCATTCTTAGATACCTAGGAAAACAGTTAATAAAGAGATTGGAAAGGCTGTTGTGTTTGGACTCAGGCAGATTTTATACCATGTCACAAAACTCAGGTTAATAATGCTGAAATCTTTCTGGTGCTTACATAATATACAAAGGGTAGGAGAATATGCTCTGGCTTAGAAATGGATGCCAGCATGTTAACAGCCAAATGTGGACTTCAGTTTATATTAAAA
Source organism: Canis lupus familiaris (assembly GCF_011100685.1). Classification (NCBI taxonomy): domain Eukaryota; kingdom Metazoa; phylum Chordata; class Mammalia; order Carnivora; family Canidae; genus Canis; species Canis lupus. The sequence goes on along the minus strand of NC_049260.1, from coordinate 22,064,316 downwards.
GATTCAGTCCTTTCTTCATGAATACAGTTGTTCATCCAGTTAGTACTCCTTTAATTCCACAAATATTTATTGAGTGCCTACTATTTTTTTAAATTTTATTTATTTATTTATTTTTAGAGATTTTTATTTATTTATTCATGACAGACACAGAGAGAGAGAGGCAGAGACATAGGCAGAGGGAGAAGCAGGCTCCATGCAGGGAGCCCAATGTGGGACTTGATCCCGGGGTCTCCAGGATCACACCCTGGGCTGAAGGCTAAACTGCTGAGCCACTGGGGTTGCCCTAAATTTTATTTATTTTTTCATGAGACACAGAGAGAGAGAGAGAGAGAGAGGCAGAGACCTAGGCAGAAGGAGAAGCAGGCTCCCCACATGGAGCCTGATGCAGGACTCAATCTCAGGACCCCGGGATCATGACCTGAGCCAAAGGCAGACACTCAAACACTGAGCCACCCAGGTGCCCCAAGTGCATACTATTTATTTTTTATTTTTTTATTTTTTTAATTATTATTTTATTATTTTTTTTTTTTCTAATCATTCTTCCAAGCAACACAAGTGAGCAAAGAGGCAAAAATTCTTGCCCCCTGGGAGGTCACCTTTAATTGTAATTAAAAAGTTACATTTAATCAAGGGAAAAATGAAATGGCAGTCCAGTCAGTGATGAGAGCAAAGGGACAGTGGCTTGAAATTCAACCTATGTTGTCCTGGGAAAGTCTCAATGAGATCGCTGAGATCCTACCTGAATAAAGACCAAAGGGAATAAGTGATCAGGGATGCAGGGCCCGACGACAGGCCACCCCGAAGTTGGGCCACTATGGCATGAAGATTAACTTGAGTTACAAAGGAATCAAAACCCGGCAGAGTCCAGAAGAGCTCTTTACTTTCCCCAAAACCACCTAAAAGAATTCAGATCCAGGACCGCTCCAGGAAGAGTGCTCCCACCAGAGAGAACTACATTATAACAGAACTAGGTGTGGTAGACCTGGAAGGACCTAGCAAGGCCACTTTGATTGAGTCTTGTCTTTGTCCCATCGTTTCTGAGTGGCCCGGCAAATATTTGTTGATCAAAGATTTACTCTTTTTCATCTTCCTGGAAATTGCATTCCTTTCCTCAGAAGTTCCGGACTCCTATCCTCTTCTAGTTTAGGATGACTTATATACCTCATTGTGCCTGTCTTTGAAATTTCCCCGTATGTGTGGATTACCCATGATTATGCTATTATATTTCATTTTCTCCTGTTCATCTGTCTCTGGTCAATTTGATTCTTAGTCCGACTAGAAGGATGTTGAAGGGGAGATGGAATTTGTGCTCCCTGACGGGGATCAATAGTCCATGTGTATATATGGTGAAGGGTGTTGCAGACAGCAAGACCAGAGAAGGGAAGCAGAATATGTCATCCAAAATATGCCTCCTTGGCATAAGGGTTATTTTATGCTGATTCTATTTAAGGAACAGCAGACACAAGGGAAGCTCTGAAAACCCAGGGAAGCTACCCTTTTATAAGAGATATTTCCATGTAGAAGGAAAATCTGCATTTGTAAGGGTGTCTCCCACTCTGTAACAGGAAGAGGAAGAAGTCTCTAGAAACTCCTATCAATTGAAAAGGCAGGGATTTAAATCTGCCTAACAACCAGGCCTTTGTTTACTGTGTTTTTCCCGGTCACCTTCCATAACTGGCTCTCCACCCCTGCAACACTTTCTTTTGACTTTAGCAGGAGATGTTATTCAGGCCATTTCCGAAGAGTTGTTTGGTTTCAGGGTGATGGGGGAGAGCTTGGTTCTTGTCTCACGGAATCAAAGAATGAATCTCACGGATGAAGGAGAATGAGTAAAGCAATAGAAGTTTATTAAGCCAAGATACAGAGAAAGCTGTCAGAAGTGAGAGGGGTCCCGATAGGGTTGCCACTGGGGGCTTTTTGGCTGGCCTTTAATTGAGAACTGACTGGGAAACAGGCCTTGAGATTCTTGTGCAGTCTTGGTTTGAGTTAGGACTGGTGATAACATCTTTAATGGCCTACTTCTTCTTTGGGGTTTGTTTATTTTTGTTGGTCATAGATGACTGTCATAAAAAGACACCCTTCTCGCCCACACCTAGGGCTGGCATGCTCCATTATCTCTGTTTTACTTACGCCTTGGCATTTTTGGGATCTCTGCGAGCCTGATCATATAGCCCCAGCTCACCGGGATATCTCCTAGGTATACAGGAGGTCTACATGTTATTAAACTTGTTTGGTTGTTTTCTTGTTAATCTTTTATCCCAGGGGAGTCTCAGCCTAGAACCTAGAAGGGAAAATGGGTAATTATCTTCCCTCCTCTGCCCTAGCAAAGGCAAAAGTACCAAGGACGTCGTTTCCGTGGCCCTATTAGAGGAATAAGACCTGTGGCTCCAGCCAAGGGAACAAGGAGGAAGGTAAAAGGGAGTCTAGAGTGCCTTCAGGGAATTTTAAGTACCTTGTCTTTAGTAACACTGGCTATGTTAACTGAATTACTTCAGTTAATACGAGAAGTCTTAGCTTATGTGTTTTCTTTCCTGAAAATGTTTGCTGATCTCCCCCTCACAGAGAAGCTACAGTATTTGGGCATTTAAAGGTCTCTATTCTAAAAGAACACGTGTATACAATACCTTTGAGATACAGAATGAGATCTAGAAACCTATGTTATAGTGATTGGATTATAGGAAATAATTTTGGCTACTAAAGCCCTAAAGAAACTAAATAATTTGCATCATGTAAGTGTTCTCCAATATTGAGAAGAGGCTCCTTGATCTGGTGCCTCAACTTTAAACATTGTCTTTAGTATTTGCGCATTAAGAGTAGAGCTAAACCCCAACGTTCAGAACCTCATTGACTTTAAAGTGATTTAAATAACATCCTTTAGTGCATGCCTCATCATTAAAACATATTTTCAGAGTAAGCTACCGTTTGTCTGCTCATCTCCCACCGCCTTCTCTTGCATTTTTGCATCTCATTCATGGTGTTCCTAGTGAGTGTGCTAGTATTCTCATATACAGTTTTTCAGCAAGATGGGCTAGGTCTTGGGAATAGCTTTTCCACTGGAAAGTTACTTGCAATGATCAGTTTGTGCTTTACATTTCACAAATAATCCTAAAATAACCTTCTTTTTTCTTCAGTATGACTTAACAGACTATCGTGTGGACATCCATAGCTAACTCTCCTAACACTATTCCAAATTAAGTGGAGGTTAGAAGAACCGAACCACTCAAATTTTCCCCTGACAAAAATGTTCTAGAGATCTTTGATTATTGCCCATTAATATATTTAGAAGCTTCCGTTTTCCTCTACACTAACACATTTCTGCAAGTGGTTTGTCACTAAAAAAAACAAACAAAAAAACAAACAAAAAAAACAACTCATTTCTTCATGAATGAAAGTCAAAAGGGGTAATTTCTAAAAGGAAAATTCAAGCCCTAAAGTATGCAACCTATAAGAGAAATAAAAAAGAGCAAATATTTCAAGAGGAAAAAAGTCTAGTCAACAGAAACTCCCATTATGTGCCAATTAACTGGATAAACCCATGAGCCATAAGACGAAGATGAAGGGAAAATTTAATTATGATCAACTGTTTATTTTAAGAAGCACACTATTACCTTCATTCACTTCTGGCTAAATTTAAATTATCAATTCAATGTCATTAGGAAACTGTATACTTTTTTTTTACTGTTTACTTTTTTTGGCTTTTAAACAACCCCCTCCCCCCAATCTGGAATGCTGTTTTTTTTGGGTTTTTTTGTTTTTTTTTTCTGCTTCTCTGCCCTACAAGCCAGGTGATCTAGGTGAGAAAAAAAAAAAAAAAAAAAAAGACCACAACTGTTAGCATGTTAAAACCCTGGAATTCTGTTTCTCAGGTGGTCTGCATCAATGCAAGAAAAAAATTGTCTCCTAAAAGTGTGATCCTGAGATTGGCAACTTCAATTAGCACCTGTGATGTTTTGCAAATACAAATTCTTGAACCCTACCAGAGGAGTCAGGTTCTCTGAAGCTGGGGCTCTCAGGAGGCATAGTTTACAAAATTTCCGCAGGTTATTCTCATGCACCTAAAGTTTAAAAAGCCTTGGCCTGGCAAGACATTTTCTTTTCAGAAAGCCTCCTGAGGATACGAATGCTTCTTCATCAGGATAAAACTAAGTGAAATAAGCTGGCTAAGGGGCAAAGTTCTTGTTGGAAAGTAGGTGGGAAAACACTTGTCCTGCGAAGACAGAAGAAATTAAAACCAGAGAGGGGGAATGCCACCGTTCTTCTACAAGGTAGGCTCTTATGGTCGGTGTGTGGTGTTACTAGTTCCACGTATACAGTGATGTTCTGAGAGTAATGTTTTATTCCTGGTAATGGCCTATCTGTAGCTTCCTGATACTTCAAATGTTACAGGGATGCCAAAGGAGTTGCAGTTACTAATGCATCAACAGAGCCAAGATAAATGGAGTTGCTTGATCCTTTCAACCCTGATTACTTAAGAGCAAAGTGTTTACACAAAAAAGTTATATAGCATTGTATTGCTAACACAGCACTGGCATATCTAAATGCTAAAGGGATGCTCTACTCTGCTTTATGTGTTCATGCAAAACCAGTGGTGGTGGTGATAAGTAAAATGTTGTTTCATAGCATTTATTACTTCACATAAAATGTTTTTTACATTATCTCATTTTGTCCTTAAAAACACAAGCTATTAACTTTGGCGGGGGGAGGGGGGTGAATACCAAGAATGGCTCATTGATTTACCCGACATTGCAGCCAGAAACTTTCAGACCCAGAATATCAGTGTGTATTTTTAGAGTCTATGTTCCCCATTTTTTGGCTAGGAGGGAGGTGATGGTCCTCAAAATCTGGTTCACTTAATCTTTGGCATCAGTGAGACCCTTTAAAGTGGTCTGTGAGTTTTCAAAAATAAATAAAAATCCAAAGATGATTTTTCTTTTTCGTAATGTTAATATTTGCACTGATGTTATGAAAGCCACAGTACATGAAAGGGCTTAGGATACACCAAGACAGTGACACACTTTGTTTGTTTGTTTGTTTGTTTAAAGACTGCTGGTTTTGCTTAACGTCCTAGTAAAAGTGGGAAAAATATTCCAGTTCCAACATCTTGATTTCATACTACAGCAAATGATTGTCTCAGAGAAAAACACTTGTGCAGTTGTTTGAGTTGTGTGGTGAAGTAGATTTTTGTCTTATGGAAACAACTAAGTTTGAAAAAGAGTCAAGTAATGATTATTTAGACCTGTGTATTTGGGAGACGTCTCAAGAGGATTCGGGTGAGCCTGCTACCTCACAGAAAACAACTGATGATATTTGTTGCAAAAATGTTGAGTTTTCACGCAAAAACTAGAATTTTGGGAAACTTGTAAATCCTTTCTTAAGTTTGATGGCTTTTTTGGGGATTGCTTTTCAGATGAAAAGAGTAGTAATATTAATGAGTATAATTTTTATATTACATAATGAAGTGCCAGTGAACCAAGAGGTTCCAATGACAAGTTTATTTTTTAAAAAAAAATTTTAATTGGAGTTTTAATTGGAGTTCAATTTGCAACATACAGCATAACACCCAGTGCTCATCCCGCCTAGTGCTCCCTCAGTGCCCATCACCCAGGCACCCCAACTCCCACCCATCTTCCTTTCCACTACCCCTTGTTCATTTCCCAGAGTTAAGTGTCTCTCATGTTTCGTCACCCTCACTGATTTTCACTCATTTTCTCTCCTTTCCCTTTATTCCCTTTCACTAATTTGACAAAAGTTTAGAGTTGCACATTCAGTGTATCTTTTACACATGTGTCATTCTGTAAGATTTATCAATACATTTTAACAGTACAAAAGTCCATTGATAGAGTTTGAAATTCCATGTTACAACTTTTATGAAACTAAAAAAAAAACTTTTATGAAACTAACAGTGAAATTGGAGTGTAGTGTTACAATAGTTGATCCAAAAGTATCTTAAAAGGCTATTAAAATACTCCCTTTTCCAAATTCTTCTGAGAGGCTATATTTTGTTAATACATGTACTTTTATCAAAGCGACATGTAACAGATTGAAAATAGAAGAATCTGAGAGCCCACTTGTCTTCTATGAAGATAGACATTTAACAGATTTGCAATAAGGTGTAACAGTAAAATATTTCATATTTTGTTAGTTTAAATTTCATTTTAATATTTAATAGGGTAAATATTAATAAATATGCCCCCCTCAAAGCTCTTTGGGAGTCCTTGATAGTATGAGTGTAAAGAGGTCCAGAGACCCAAATATTTGAGAACTAGCTATAGTATACCATGCAGAAGCAATTAAAAAAAAAAAAGAGGAGGGCACGTTCTATTTGTATAGTTTTTCATACCTAAAATGTTGGATTTTCAGAAAATTTAAAAATAACAGGAATCTGTTGCAGAGAAGTATAATGTGGTTAAACTGATTCATTTTAGTTTTTTTTTTTTTTTTAAGATTTTTATTTATTTATTTATTCATTCGAGACACAGGGAGAGAGAGAGGCAGAGACACAGGCAGAGGGAAAAGCAGGCTCCATGCAGGAGACTGATGTGGGACTCGATCCGGGGGCTCCAGGATCAGGCCCTAGGCTGAAGGCAGACGCTCAACCGCTGAGCCACCCGGGCTGCCCAAACTGATTCATTTTAAAGTCAAATTATTGTGCAAATGCTTTGATCCTGTGAGGATTAATTCCAGCCCTCCTAAAAATGGCTTGAATTGTTTTGCTGGAGTAAGACCTCTACCTACCCACCACTGACCAATGGTTAAAGTGTGAAACATCCTTACTGATGCTGTTGCTTTGGAACTGTGGTTCAAGTGGAAGTTCAGAACAGCTTACACCAACTCATCAGCATCCTTTAACGATTACCTAGAAATTACTTGCTGACACCTGGCTTAAGGCTACAACTCCCCACCCATTCCCCCAAGCACTTGCAGAGGGCTCTGACATCAGAACTGATTACCTAGCAAGAATTTGTCTAAGTAAACAGAAGTGTGTAAGAGGCCCAAGCTGAGAGTCCATTTTGGGCTCCTGGTTCCAGAGTGTTCTGTACATGTCAGTGGTTTCTAAGAGAAATTGTGTCTTGGCATGGCCCTTACAGAGGGAGGATAAGTGGTGCAGAAATTTGGCCTTTTAAGACCCTTACTGTGAGGCAGTCCAATGGCTGTTACACATAGCTATGTGATGCCCACTTTGCTTAATAAATTACTTAAATCATTCAAATACCAACTCAAAAAAAAAAAAAAAAAAAAAAAAACAAATACCAACTCAAATATCTTTCCCCTTTAAAATCTTTGTAGATATCAAAGTTTCTCCCTTCTATGGGAACTTACAACATGGTGTTCAAGTCACTGTTTTAGAGCTAGTTGTATTGAAATGATCTGTTCATTTCCCGACTGCCCTTGTGGATTGAGGTCTATAGGAATAGAACTGTATTTTTATACTCCCAGTGCATTATCAGCTTCCATGTAATGGGTATGTTGTTGTATGGGGTTTAGATGAAAAACGATGATTGAAACCATTTTTTTTTCACAAAGAATATAAAATGGGATTGAAGAAAATAGAAAACACTATATTCGATACTGCTTTTTTTAAAAAAATATTTTATTTATTCATGAGAGATAGAGGCGGAGACATAGCAGAGGAAGAAGCAGGCTCCTCATAAGGAGCCTGATGCATGACTGATCCCAGAACCCCGGGATCAGGCCCTGAGCCAAAGACAGACGCTCAACGGCTGAGCCATCCATGCATCCCTCAACATCACTTCTTAATGACCATACAAGGCTATACATATCAGGGTTTTAGGGAAAAAATATGCCCATGTTAGGCTTTTTTTTTTTCTAAAATGAATTTCTACATTCATGGGTTAAATAAGCTGCAAGACACTAAAGACATACGCTCTGTGATTAAAAGGATTGATAACACATAAATTCCTTTTGTGTGTGAAGCATGTTTGACCTTTGGGTTTAGCCGCTATAGTATACTCTTTATATCTTAAAGTTATTAACAAGAAAATAGCAAGCATCCTCAGAAGTAAAAATAGCTTCTTCAGCTAAAATAACCAGCATTAAAATAAAAGAGCTATAAATATGCATGCTTTACAATATAAACCCAAATGTCCCCTATGGTATAATTAAACCAATCCTTAGCATTTAGAGAGGGCTTTTCATCTGTGGATCTCAAAGTGATTCACATGTTATTAATTCCACAAAAATGCCTCTAAGGTAAAAAAGTTATAGATTAGGAAACTGAGATTTTGGGTTCATTTGCTAGAGGCTCTAATGCCAGGAGGCTTCAGAGATGGGCTTAAAGGCCAAATAAGATTTTCCTTACCCTCTTCTCATGTCACTCATTAATTTTATCATCATTATAAAAACATTTGCATAAGCAGCCATGTGTCCATGTACAGTGCTGGGCCCTGAATATTTTTAATGAACACTATCTACACCACAAACTCAAATCTAAGGCAGAAAATATAGATGCAGACACATTAAAAAAAAAAAAAAAGACAGGATACAAGATTTGTTGGCATTCAATTATGAGAATATCAAGTAAAATTTAAGTGGTGTTACCCCGTATAATGGCACCCACTTGGCATATATATAATGGGAATTCTATATATGGTGTTAAGAGGTAGAAAGGGAGGGTTGAAAGGAGGGGAGAGGTATTTTGCATCATGAATGCATTCTAAACATGCTCTGATTTAAATCAGGAATCACGTGGAAAAACATGAACACAAGAACAGACTCGAGAATGGAGGAAGGTAAGATGGGCATGTAAAAAGGAACCTATGAATTAAGATCTCTTATAACCCTCAAATATGCAATACTTCTCTAATGGAAATAAGTTTTATTATCTTTGGAAGACCATTGACGTCATGTCCCTGTGTGACCACTGATAAGAGTCTGGAACAGAAGTGGAATTATCTCTGCACCAGATTAATTGCACTTAAAAATAAACTAATCATTGGTACCCCATAAGCCTCTTTACATCTTGATTGCCAGTGCTTGAACAATAACATGCTTAGTGTAATGAATTAATATTCTCACAAAACACTTGTATATACATTCTATACACTTTGCAGAAAGTTCTTAGTTGCATGAGTAGTCTGGAAAGCTTTTTGAAGAGTATTTCCTCATCTAAAGTTTTTCTTGATCGACTCTTTAGGCAAAACTTTACCTCTGTGCCGAAACTTAAGAGATAGGCCCCCCTAGGAATTTTATCTCCTCAAGTCCTGTCCTATCCACTTGGCATTTGGAAAAAGCAGCTAATAACAAAGTAATAGGTTACTCCTAGAAAGAACCCTGGAGCTTTAGGAGATGTATTCAACCTCCCATGAATCTCCTCTGGCACACAGTACACCAAAGCAGGTCACCCTTTGATCCCTACTTGTAACTATGGATCTCCAAGGAAAATTAAACCTAAAGTAAAAAAGGCCAAACTTTGGGATTCCCAACAAACCATTGGCCAGCTTTTTGCGGAATGCAATCGGTAGCTATGCACTAGGGACTGACCTCCTATGCACTAGGCTCTGAAATCAACAGTGCCCTTCAAAGATAATAACGTAATTGATGTAATTGTTGCTTTGCTAAATACTCATCCTCACAGTTTTGTACGTGGAAAAATATGTTTTTTTTTTTTTTTAAAGATTTTATTTATTTATTCATGATAGTCACACAGAGAGAGAGAGAGAGAGAGGCAGAGACACAGAGAGAGAAGCAGGCTCCATGCACCGGGAGCCCGACATGGGACTCGATCCCGGGTCTCCAGGATCACACCCTGGGCCAAAGGCAGGCGCCAAACCGCTGCGCCACCCAGGGATCCCGAAAAATATGTTTATAATTTTGAAAAACAAGTATATTTCAGAATATGCTATATTACAGGTAATTTTTTTTTTTTTTTTTAAGCCATAATGCCTTTTCTACCTTAGTCATTTTCGTGCGCTTTTGTATTTGTCTTACATGGTCTTACCTGTATTCAGGTCTTACATGAATTTTTTTTTCTAATTTCTATAACGAATCATTACAAACTTAGTGGTTAAAAATGACACCCATCTATTAACTTACACTCGAATAAGTCAGAAGCCTAGGCACAGTGTGGCTGGGTTCTCTGCTTAGGGTAGTACAGGCTGCAATCAAGGTAGCTGATAACTTCCTGGAGTCTGGGCTTCTCTTCTAACCTCATTCTGTTTGGTAGAATTTAGACTTAAACCTAGGACCTGAAACCATAAAATGCCTAGAAGAGAGCCTAGGAAAGATTGGTCTTGGCAATGATTTTTTGTTGTTGTTCTAACACTCAAAGCACAGGCAACAAAAGCAGAAATAAATAAACGACATCAAAGTAAAACGCTTCTGCACAGCAGAGAGTCAACAAACTGAAAAGGCAGGCCTATGAAATAGAAAATAATGGCAAACATTTAGCTGCTAAAGGGTTAATATAAAAGATGAGGAGTTCCTAAAACTCAGTAACAACCTGATTTAAAATGGGCAGAAGACCTCAGCAGACCTCTTTCCAAAGAAAACCTACAAATGGCCAACAGGTTTATGAAAAGATGCTCAATTTCACTAATCATCAGAGAAAGCAAATAAAAAACGTGATACAGCCTTACACTTGTTAGGATGGCTATTCTCAAAAAAAGGAGAGGTGGGGATCCCTGGGTGGCTCAGTGGTTTGGCGCCTGCCTTCGGCCCAGGGCGTGATCCTGGAGTCCCAGGATCGAGTCCCACATCAGGCTCCCTGCATGGAGCCTGCTTCTACCTCTGTGTCCCTCTCACTCTCACTCTGTCTTTCATAAATAAATAAAATCTTAAAAAAAAAAAAAAAGGTGACAAATGTTGGTGATGATGTGGAGAAAAGAAAACTGGTATTCTGATTTTGGGAATATAAACTGGTATAGCTGTTAGGGAAAACAGTATGAAGGTTCCTCACAAAAAAAAAAAAAAAAAAAAAAAAACTAGAAATAGAACTCTCAAGATCCAACAATTCCACTTTCTGGGTATATGTCTGAAGGAAATGAACTCATGGTTGCAGAGGTAGCTGCACCCCATGTTCACTGTAGCTTTATTTACAGTAACTGCGACATGGAAATCACTTGTGTCCTGGCAGATGAATGGTAAAGAGAATGGGAGATAGACACAGTATATGCATGTTGTGTATGTCTATGTGTGTATATGTGTACCTATATACCAAAGCACCAGTGGAATATTTATTATTCAGCCACAAAAAGAACATTCTGTTTTTGGTGAAAACTTGGATGAAACTTGAGGGCATTATGCCAAGTGTTAAGTGAAATAAGCCAGACAGAAAGACAAATACCATATGGTATCACTTACATGTGGGATATTGAAAAAAAAAAACCCTAAAAACAGAAATAGTGCAATGGTGGTTGCCATGGGGTGGAGGAAATGGGGAGACCAGGGTCAAAGGGGGCAAATATTGAGTTACAGGATGAACAAATTTTGAGGATCTAACATATAGCCTGGTAACTATAGTTGATAATACTGTATTGTATACTTGTAATTTGCTGGAAGAATAGATCTTAAGCATTGACACCCACAAAATGAAACCTTTAACTATGAGAGGTGATGGATGTTACGAGTTAACTTGTAATTTTACAATGTATGTGTTTCAAATCCTCACATGGTACACTTTAAATACAGGACTTTATTTGTCCATTATACCTGGAAAAACCTGGAATAAATAACCTGGAAAAAAGAATTTACTGCCTTTCTGGCTATAGACTGAGGATCTCTTGCCCTCTATTGTCCCCCAAGAGTTCCTAGAGCCTGCTTATATGTGCAGTACAGCTATACCCCTACCTGGAAGGTCAGCAGTAGAGAATCTTCCCACATGGTTTACTTTATTTTTTTAAAATATTTTATTTATTTATTCATGAGAGACACCGAGAGAGAGAGAGAGAGAGGCAGAGACACAGGCAGAGGGAGAAGCAGGCTCCATACAGGGAGCCCGATGGGACTCGATCCCGGGTCTCCAGGATCATACCCCAGGCCCAAGGCAGCACCAAACCACTGGGCCACCGGGGCTGCCCTTCCCACATGGTTTAAATCTCTGACTCTCCCCATGACCTCTACTCTCAGATTTAAAGGACTCATGTGAGAAATCAGGCCCATCTGGGTAATCTAACTTTGTTAGAGTCAGCTATATCCTTTATCATATTACCAGTCTCAGGAATGATACATGTTGTGTACGCCAGTAAGCTGAGACCTTGAGGGTGCCTGGTGCCTGGTACTTGGATTATTATTGAAACCTCTTCTTTTTTTTTTTTTCTTTCTTCTTTTTTTTTTTTTTTTTTTTATTGAAACCTCTTCTGATGTCTGTAACGATTAAAAGCCACCTGGACATCAGATTAGGATCCTTTTTGCATTATAGGCAAGTGAAAATTTGAGATTCCAATGAAAGCCCTTGATAGTGTTCTAGCAAAAAGCAAAAAGCAAATTATGAATGCCAGTATCTCATCAAACATGTTGCTTTTCATTTGCCTTAAGGAAGGTTCAGGTGGTTAAATCTAACCCAGGAGTGAAAAATGAATTTTGAATTTATTTCACGATACTAAAAGTATATATTTTGTTAAAACGGTGTGCATGAAGATCACAACAGTGTGTCTGCAATGTTGTCTCAAATAGATGAGTATTTTCTTCTTCCTAAGAAATATGTCCTTCATATAAAAATGATGAATTTTGCACGAAGGCAGAACTTGTTCTATAGGTTTTTATAAGAGTAATGGTAGCTCCGTGCTAAATGTTCTGCTCCAGGCGAAGATATTTCCTCTCCACTTTAAAAATTGAAGAAAAATAAATTATTAAGTATACTTTCTCAAATTATACAAAATGATCATGATAATTTTTAAAATACCATCTCTGTGTCTTCACAAGTTTAGGATTCTACATAATTGTTCTCTGAATACAGAAAGAAAAAAAAAATTGAAGTCATTGTTGAACAAGTTGCCCTTGCCAATGTAAGTCTGAGGAAGTGGAACTCATACTAGTACTACCCATATGAAGTTTTGGGCATCATTCTGGCATATTTTGAAAAACTTGCCTTTATTATTATTTCATTAGCAGTATTTAAGGAATCCTGATCAAGTAGAAAGGACTTGTGAAGGTGAATATTTTCTCTGACTTTAAAATACTCAGAATCTCTTGAGTGCTAATGCATGCTAGTAAATTTTTTAAAAAGATTTTGAGAGAGAGAGAGAGAGAGAGAGCAAAAGAGGGAGCACAAGTAGGGAGGAGAGGGCAAAGCTGGCTCCCCGCTGAGCAGAGAACCCAAGGCAGCTCTCAAAATCTCAGGACCCGGAGATCATGACCCAAGCTGAAGGCAGACCCCCAACCCAGCAAGCCACCCAGGTGCCCCTAATGCATGCTAGTAAATGTGCATTATATCATTTAATCTTAACACTCTAAGGTGTTATCTCTAAAGGATAAAATTTAAGAATTGGTACATTACCCTCACGTCTAATTTTTTTTAAGAGCCCTAATTTCTTAAAGTAGTTTAATATCCATCCAGTTTTTGAATTTCCCCCATTTCAAAATAGAGTTTTATTTTTTTTTTAAAGATTTTATTTATTTACTCATGAGAGAGACACACACAGAGAGAGAGAGAGAGGCAGAGGCAGAAACAGGCTCCATGCAGGGAGCCTGACATAGGACTCGATTCCTGGTCTCCAGATCACACCCTGGGCCAAAGGCGGCGCCAAACCGCTGAGCCACTGGGGCTGCCCTCTCCTCAGTTTTAACAGGGAGTTTGTTTGAACCAAAATAACATCGTCAGGTTGTAATTGGTTGATAATGTTCTTAAGTCCATCTGCTTTATTTTCCTTACAAATTTTATATTAAAAAACATTTTTGGGGGGCACCTGGGTGTCTCAGTGTGTGAGTGTCTGCCTTCTGCTCAGGTCATGATCCTGGGGTCCTGGGATTGAGTCCTGCATCGGGCTCCCTACAAGGAGTCTGCTTCTCCTTCTGCCCATGTCTCATGAATAAATAAATACAATCTTTAAAAAAAAAAAAAAATCTTTTGTAGGTTTTTTTTTTTTTTTTTTTACAAGATTTGGCTGATTATATTCACATAGCATTTTTTGTATTCCTTTGTCTTCAGTACTTTCAGACAGGTGGTAGTTAGATTGAGACAGGCTAGATCAGCTTCAGGTTTTACTTATTTTTAAGACGATTTTATAGGTGATAAAGCACCTGGCTTCTTTGGACTCTATTTGAGATAGCTTTTAATTGTCATGCATATACTGACTTTAATGATTTTACCATATTGAATCCCATTCCTGTAATAAACTATAGATTTATAAGCAGTGCCATTTTGGGTTGTGTAAGTCATCTTTAGGCAATTTAACTCTGTTTAATTGCCACCATTAGTGCAAGATTTATATGGATAATTTTCTTTTCATCAACATTTTGTTACACCAGGCAATACTTTGTAATGGAAGCAGGAAAAATGTTTGGGTATTTGCTTTTATCAGTTTCAAAATAATGACTTGGTTACTTAACATTCTCCAGAAGTGGCTGATGGACTTTATTTTTCTTAAATGCCATTATACATTTTTGAACATTAGCATGCTTGAGATGTTGAAATCCAGTGCAGTCTTCATTTTATTGTTGCTTAAACTGTGGCAACTTTGGCTAGCAGGTGACAACCCAAGTTGGCTCCTGAAGCTCTCTGCTATGCCCTCAATTTTTGAAATCTTTCATGTTTTCCAGTAGGACAAAAGAACTCAGGCTATTTTATTTTCTACATCAGACCTGGAATCAGCCTTTTCTTTAGAGACCCCTATTCCTATTAATAGGAAATGGTATTTAGAGACCACAGTCTGGGCCCTGGTCGTGCAATTTTTTTACTGGGTTGGTCGTAGTTCCTAAGCCTTTTTAGTGAACAGAACTGTGAGATTCTTCATGAATCTTCTACCATGTGTTTTGTTTCAAATATAATAATAGGAAGGTTGACTTCACCTCAGAAATTTTACGTCTTTTTCTCCCACATCAAAAAAAAAAATGTTGCCAATGGTAATTTTATTTCCTAATTTTTAATTTTTTTTATCACAAAATGCACAACTGTCTATAACAGCAACAACATTACTTAAAACAACTACTACTATTAGAACAGTTTCAGGGTTTTTTCCCCCCTTTTCCTTTTGTTCTTAGAGTACATGCCACTAGTGATGTACAGTTTTGCTGTTCTTTACATTGTTCTTGTCCTTAATGTACCAGCTCACTGTAGAACTGAGTTTTTAATTTCACATAGCTTTTGATATTTAGGTGTTACCCTTATCATTTATAATTACATAAAATATAGTCATGCTTCCAAAGGTAAATAAAAAAATCAAGGTACAGCATGTTAACTAGTTTTTTATCCTTGTCACTTTTTTGGTAGACCTTTTGATTAGGTAAGATTTTCATTTTTTTTATTTTCATATTTTTGTATTAAGTAGAACCATACTTTACTCACATAAAGTTACTTTTTTAAGTTAGAAATATATTCTAGGTAAAATTCCATGAAAGTATTAGAAGATACTCTTATATATATAAGATTTTATTGGAGAGAGAGTGCAAGTGCATGTGGGGAGACAGGGAGAGGGAAAGGGACAAGCAGACTGTGCTGAGCTCATTCCCAAGACTCTGAGATCATGACTTGAGCCAAAACTGAATTGGGAGCTTAACCACCTGAGCCACCCAGGCACCCCTAGAAAGCTCTTCATTTCTTTGTATAGCTGCATAGTATTACCACGAGTGGGTTATTAAAGTTAGTTTAACTAGTCATTTAATGATGGGTTTTTAAGGATCTTATTTCTTCATTCCTTTGCTGTTAAAATAGACTTGTATTGCATAGCATTATACATGCTTTGCTAATAATGTATTTTTTGCCCTGTGTTCTAGTATTCATGATAAATTTGTTTATCATACGTTGTATATGAAATACTGTAGGGTTAGTTTAGGATTCTAAATGATTTCCTTTTCAGAGTGTTTTGACTTCTTTCTAGCAACACTAGGGTAAAGGTGACATATTCTAAGATTGAAATAATTCAAAGCTGGTTTTAGTATTAATGAAGGCTGGTTTGTTTCTGGGTGGCAGTTTTTCATAAATCCTTCACAAAGCCAAAACCAAATTATAATGTGATTACCAGAGCCATTCTTCTTGGCATTCACTAAACTCCTGAGCTGTATGTAACTTGGTATAGCCATGCTCAACTTCTCAGCCATAATACATCCTTTGCACTATTCAGCTTGCCCTTTATTTTCTGTTTTTTTTTTTTAATAATTTATTTTCTTAAGTAATCTGTATACCCAGTTTGGGTTTTTAAATTACAACCCCAAGATCAGGAGTCCCTTCACTACTGACTGAGCCAGCTGGCTGCCCTACCCCCACTCCCACCACTGGCTTGTCTGAACTCTTGTTTGGGAAGTTTTACATGCCTCAAGGGAAAAAGCAATGTGGTTCCCTTTTCTACTGAATCTTGGTTGACAAATCCTGGATATCACGGTACCTCTCTGATTTCTTCAAATAGATTTCTTAAATTTATTGACATTTGGTAATTGTTCTTAGTAAGATGTTTGAGCTTAAGCAAGCTCCATTGTCATAGCTAGAAGTAGAAGTTTTAAGTAAGATTTTGCCGTTTTAACTTTGTATTAACTTTTTTTAAAAAAGATTTTATTTATTTATTCATGAGAGACACAGAGAGAGAGAGGCAGAGAGAGACACAGGCAGAGGGAGAAGCAGGCTCCATGCAGGGAGCCCGATGTGGGACTCGATCCTGGGGCCCCAGGATCACGCCCTGGGCTGAAGGCAGGTGCTAAACCGCTGAGCCACCCAGGGATCCCCTGTATTAACCTTTTAAAGTAATAACTTTGCCGCTTCTTTGGTAAAGGGGTAGGAAAATATTCTAAAATGAATCAAGATGGTATCAACATATTCAAGGATTTTTTGTTAAAAAAGGAATCACAGAAATGAGGAAATCAGTAGTCAAGGACAGTTGCCTTTTTTAATCTTAAGATCGGGAAAAATGACAGCATGTCTTTGTGATGATGGAAGTGATGTAGTGGAGCAGAAAAATTGTGCAAGAGAGGCAGGCAAAGCCCTTGAGTCAGAAGGGAGTGGAATGGACTGTGTAGTGGAGGAGTTGATCTATCAGCCCTTCGTACAGGTCAACTGTTCGAATAAGGGAAGGCAGGAAATGTGTTTACAGATGTTGGTAAGTTAGAACATCTACAGTGGAAATAAGGAGATTCTCTCCATTTTTTTTATTTGGTTGAGAAGTCAACTCGCTGGCTATGTAAAGCATGCTTTCTGGAGGGGAAAGAGGGAGTCAGAGGAAGGTATAAAATCTTCTCTAAGAATAAGAAAGCAATTTGTCCAAAAGTATAGTAGATTCACCAGGAATTTAGAAGATCTTTTGGGAGTTGTGGTCATACAGTTAAAGTGGGATTGGTTCTTCATATTTTTCTGTCATACACCTGCTTGTGAGCAAGCATGATTAGACAAGATGTATTTGATTAGGGCTAGTATTTTGTCTGGTGAGTGCAGAATTTGAGTTAAGATTTTGAGAGTTCATTTTTTTTTTTTTTTTTTTTTTTTTAGCAGGCAACAAATTAAGTAAATGATAAAGTAAGCACACAAAATGGTGAAGAGCACTGAGATATGATGGGGTCAATGGACTAAATGTATTAGTTGCATCACAGAACTATTGGAATGCGAGGGTTAGGAGGAAATAGATGAAAGACAGGAATCCGAACTCAGGCATGGCCATTTGGCCCACACTCTCTCTCCTGCTCAGGATGCTCCCCAGCATGGCTGGGAATTCTAGGAAGCAAATGAAAGAGGCCTGAAAGATCTCTATTTGTATGGTCTCAAATAGCTCAACTAGGCTTCTTCACTGAAAGGTCTGGACATATGAAACAGAAAGCATTTTCTCACTAGAGATGAAAGGAAAATAATGTTGGTGGTCTTGATGGTTGCAGCAGAGTCCAATGACAGAAGAATGGAAGTAGGGAGCAGTACAGGTGTTCATTAGTATTGGATAATCATAAATGGGCAAAAATCTACAAAAAATCCTATTAAAATCTAGACTAAAAGTTTTATATTAAGTTATTTCAAAAATATATTCTTAAGGTCTGAGGGAGAGAGAGAGAGAATAAAAGAAAATCTTATTATTCTTAAAAGGAACTCAAGTTTACCTCATTCTTAAAAATATTAAATTATAGCAAATCTTAGAGTAAACCTGGATAAATCATGTGTTGATTTCCCCAACCTCCTAGCATCCACGGCTTGATCATGGGGCCATTGGGGAAAGTAATTTCAGGGCTTTATTGATTTTTCTCACAGATAGTTCTTGATTCTTTGAAATTCAAATACTCTTTTTGAAGTGCCTATCATTTTTTTAATCCTTGTCAATTTTTCTTTTCTTCAATTTTTAACTGATCTCATTCTGTCAAATGTTTTAGGGTATGGTTCAAGCAGTTCTTCACCAACACCTTCCTAGAATTCCTATTTTCTGTATCATTTATAAGATCTACAAATTTTACCTTTTTTTAACCTTAAATGCAAATTTAAATTTTGTACCCAGAGGTTTATAATAATACACTGTCATTAGTCTGTATAAGACCCTTTTGTTCCTGCTTACCTGCTTTCCTTGATTTTTTTCTCTTCCCTTTATTCTACTCTTTTTTCTTTATACAGCTGGACTTGCATTTTTTAAAAATATTTATTTTTCAAGTAACCTTTGTGCCCAGTGTGGGGCCTGAACTCACAACCCTGAGATGGAGTCACGTGTTCTACCCACTGAGCCAGCCAGGTGCTCTTGAACATGTATTCTAATATAATGTATGTTTTATATTTTTCAGAAAATGTTTTTTTAAAGATTTTTTTTTATTTATCTATTTATTCATGAGAGACACAGAGAGCGGCAGAGACACAGGCAGAGGGAGAAGCAGGCTCCATGCAGGGAGCCCAAGGAGGACTGGGACTCCAGAATCACACCCTGGACTGAAGGCAGGCGCTAAACCGCTGAGCCACCCAGGCTTCCGGAAAAGGTCTTGATTTTAAGAAACTTAAATTTATATGAGTAATATATTCTGGTGTTTTTGATTGTTTTTTTTTTTTGATTGTTTGTTTTTTAAAAGATTTTATTTATTCATAAGAGACACAGAGAGAGAGGCAGAGACACAGGCAGAGGGAGAAGCAGTCTCCTTGCAGGGAGCCTGATGTGGGACTCGATCCTGGGACTCCAGGATCACGCCCTGAGCTAAAGGCAGATGCTCAACCGCTAAGCCACCCAGGTGCCCCTTGGGTTACTTTCTTAACTACTGTATTTCAGTGTCTGGCCATGTACTTATGACATAATTCATTGTTCCTGACTAGTGCAATGTACTTACTCAGTGTTATGGAATGGTTACTTTTTATCTATTGACTCTTCTAGGTATGGACAAATACCTCATTACCTTCAACTTCTATCAATTCTCAGACCCTACCAAAAACAATTCAAGGGAAGCCATCATGCTTGTTTTTTTTTTTTTTTTAAGATTTTATTTATTCATGAGAGACACAGAAATATGCAGAGAGAGAGGCTAGAGATACAGGCAGAGGGAGAAGCTGGCTCCATGCAGGGAGCCCGATGTGGGACTCGATCCCAGGTCTCCAGGATCAGGCCCTGGGCTGAAGGCAGCGCTAAACCGCTGAGCCACCGGGCTGCCCGCCATCATGCTTGTTAACCTTAGAGTGGAATCACTGCTTCTTAGAGTATCCATATACTTCCATTTTACCAGGTCAGATGGCATCATTCTATACTACCATCAGTAATGAATGCAGCATCCTGAATCCCATATCTACCAATACTTAGAATTATTAAGCTTTCTGCTTATTTTTGCAATCACTAAGATTTTTCCCTGTAATGAAATAGCAGTATACTTGAAGATAATAGGGTGAAGAATGGGCAGAGTTGTGGGCTGAGGGTTTCAATATGGAAGAAAGCACTATAGGTTTTCTCTGCCCCTATCCCACCCTGCCTCAGTAGACAAGAAGGAAAACCATCTTACCTGGAGCGAATATAAGAAATCTAGAGGTATTTATGTAACACATATAAGCCTTCTTGGGGTTTCATTGGAATTGAGTAGAAGAACTCAGGGAAAGGATTGGACATCTAGCTAATAAACTAGATGGGAGGATCAGCACATTCAAATTTAGGTCACGGCTGCAGGTAATACATTTGTACTCAAAGGAGGGTGAATTTAACAAGAGATACAATAGTATTGGTGGCGCTGATTATGTCCTAAATGCTTTGCTAGTTGTGTTCAAGTAGGGAATCTCTTTTGAGTCTTCAGTAGGTCCGCTAAGGCAGGATTTCTTAACCTCCAAGCTACTGCCAATTTGGGCAAGATTATTTGGTTTTGGGGGGAAGATATCCTGTGCAATGTAGGATGTTTAGCAGCAACCCTGTTCTCTACCATGAAATGCCAATAGCCATCCATCCAGTTGTGAAAACCCAAAATGTCCAGATGTTGCCAAATGTCCCTTCAAGGAAATAGTTTCCCCCACTTGAGATTGGCTGCTTCGAGGTAATGATTGTCATCCTTACTGGTCAGGTGCAAATTCTGAAGTTGACAAAACTTGAGTAACTTGATCATAAAGCAGGGAAATAAAGGAGGTGGGATTTGAACTCTTGTAATCCTTGATTAAACACCTGATAGTTTCCTACCTGTTGATACTACCAACAGCCACAATAATCTTCTCCTATGTTTACATAGTTCACTTGTTCTCAGTCATGTTTTCGTTTTTCTCCTATACACAAGAGGGATATAATAAAGTAAGAAAACCATCACAGTGGGTAGTTAGAATATTCTTTCCTCTACACACTTAAATCAGATCCCCAGAGAGGTACTATGATGTGCATGGGTTTTCGCTGATTATACATACATGCTCACTGAATGTCCATTTTTAAGGTAATAAGGTCCATTGTTGTTCTTCCTCTGCAAAGAGAAAAGGTGTTAATATTCAAGATGATGATATGTATTAATAGACCAGGTCTTGAGAATCTTGAAACTTTATTGTTCCAACTCTATCACACTGGGTGGAAAAATTAGGGCCAACTTAATAGCAAAAAAACACCCAATCAAATTGACAAAGGATCTGAAAAGAAAATTTTCCAAGGAAGACCTAAAAATGGCAAGCAGTTACATGAAAAGATGTTTAACATTATTAATTAGAGAAATGCATGTTAAGACCACAATGAGATAATCATCTCCTGCCTTTTAGAGTGGCTATTATAAAAAGGCTTAGATAAAAATATTGGCAAGAATGGGGGAAAACAGGAACCTTATACTCTGTTGGTAGGAGTGTAAATTGGGATAGCCATTGTGGAAAACAGTACGGAGGTCATTCAGAAAATTAAAAGCACTACCATGTGATTAGGTAATCCCCCTTCAGGGTATGTTTTTGCAGGAAATGAAATCACTGTCTCCAAGAGATCTGTGCCCCCATGTTCATGGCAGTATTATTCACAATAGCCAAAGATAAGGCAACAACCTTAGTATCCATGCACAGATGAGTGGATAAAGAAAATACGGTGGGGACGTGTGTACGTAAATAAACGCAGTGGAATATTCAGGCATGAAGAAGGAAGAAGTTCTGCCTTTGATATGTGCTAGACGTTTTGGACATGATGCTAAGTGAAATCAGACATAGAAATTCAAATATTGCATAATCTCACTTATATGTGGAATCTGGAGGAAAAAAATGCATGTCTTAACAGAATGGTGGTTGCCAGCGGCTGGGAGTAGGTGTTCATAGAGAATGAGTATTAATTGGTACAGTTATGGTTTTGTGAGACAGTGTTGTAGAGGTAGTGGTAATGGTTGCACCGTAATATGAATGTACTTAATACCAATAAACAGTGCACTTAAAAATGGTCAAGGTAGTAAATTTTGTTTATTTCATCACAAAATTAAACAAGCATCATATTTGATATTAAGAATAAATATAAAAAAGAATAAATATACAAGAAGTTTTCACTTCCCAAACAACTTATGTTCACTCTATTTTATCATAACCCTCAAGTGCCCAAACTCATACACACGCCAAATTTTACATAATTTGGGAGGCTTACAAAAGTGGTATTTTAAGAGGAAAAAAAATAGTGTAAAGCAAATTGCTGTAATATAGGCTTGTTCCTTTATATTTAGGATGTCTGCCCTATTCATTTTTAGTTCCAAGGCACAATTACTACTGTTTATTGCCAGGACAATGTTATTTATGGGTTGAACCCTCATCAAGAGGGTCTCTTTTTTCTGTCAGCAATGGCTTAATAAAATAGCCTTTCACCTTTGGAGACAGGCCTTTAAATTCTCACTGCACAAATGGAAATGCTGTAGGTCATTTTCTTCTAATTGCTTGTGGGCAAGGATTGACAAACCACCACAGTTTAACTTGATTGGCAGATTTTTCTCAGAAGTAGTCCAACCCTGAGCCAGCAATTTCAGCACAAGATTGAGCTGTCTTGTCAGAGTTTGGTGGTAAAATTAGCTTTTATTTGAGTTCTCCCAAAGAATTCATTTTAAAAGAAGAAATACATCACAATTCTTTAACACCAGATGCAATGTTTTGTTTGACCATCTTATGAGATAATTAATGAGGTGAGTTGTAGTTGTCATATAGTGGTTCTTTCATAATCCTAAAATGAGAAACACATGGAGGGAGAGTGTTTTGACATTTTTTAAATTACCTGGGTTTTTTTTTTAAGTCCATAAGATTAACCTTATGGGTTAAAAAATGAAGAATAAAAAAATATTTAATATTATTGTAAGATGCTATAAAAACTGTTTAAGGATAATAAACTTAGGTAGCATTTTTTTCTCTGACAGAAATGTTTCTCTTGGTGTTATTTCTCAGTTTTTGATCCATTATTGCAAATTACAAATGTTCCTGCTAATTGAACCTACTCCAATATCTA
The DNA here is from genome assembly GCF_011100685.1 of Canis lupus familiaris. Classification (NCBI taxonomy): domain Eukaryota; kingdom Metazoa; phylum Chordata; class Mammalia; order Carnivora; family Canidae; genus Canis; species Canis lupus. The sequence goes on along the minus strand of NC_049260.1, from coordinate 22,041,367 downwards.
CTTTCGTTTTGGATCAGATTTTCTAAGGCACATTCTGAAAATAATAGAATTACATATTTATTTAAAGAAGGTCAAAAATCCTTGAACTGTGAAAGCATCTGTTAGGTCAGGTTCTTGAGATAAATAAAGAACAGATAGAAATAGTCGGGTCTTCACATCAGTGGTCCTCAAACGCTTTGGTTTCAGGGAAACCATTTAAACTGTTAAAAAAAAAATTATGGGAGATCCCAAAAATGTTGATGTGGGTTCAATCTAATATTACCATATTAGAAGTTAAAACTGAAAAGAATATAAAACATGTATAAACAGTAAACCCATTACATGTACATATAACTAACATATATTGTGGTAAAAACTGTATTTTCTATTATAAAAATTAGAAGTATGATGCTGTGTTACCCTCCTGCAAGTGTTTTAAATAGGTTGAATTGTTTTCAGAAAAAAACATTGAAAAAAATTCTGCACATTTTGGCAGAGGGACAGCACGAAAATGACACCAAACCAGATTCCATCCAGAAGAATATGATAGCAGGTCCCTGTCCCTTTAGTGACACTTGAAGATTAGGAGTTTACTTCATATAAAGTCCCTGCACATTTCAAACACTGGGCCTTGGGGTCAGCTTGGCCTTTGAAGAGCTGTTTCTCAGATCCCTACTATCCTTATGTCTCTTGGACAAGAGCCCCATTGGTTTCAAAGCTGTTTATTTGGGGGGCTCATCCCTCAGGTTCAAAGTCATAAAGGTTGGGATGTCTGACAAGGGGTAGAAATATTTTTCTCAAGAATAAATTCTAGCAGTACCTGGGTGGCTCAGTGATTGAGCATCTCCATTTGGCTCAGGGTGTGATCCCGGGGTCCTGAGATCGAATTCTGCATCAGGCTCTTCGCAGGGAGCCTGCTTCTCCCTTTGCCTATGTCTCTGACTCTATCTCTGGGTCTCTCATGAATAAATAAATAAAATCTAAAAAAAAAAAAAAAAAAGAAACTCTAAGTTAGTGAGAGCCTCTTAATCGTGGGCCCCAAGCTGGGGTAGGGTTTTTGGTGAAATCGGGTGTTAGCCTACCCACGTCCATGTGGCCTTTGTTTATCAAGGTGTTGATGTGAAGGAACGGCTCAGCCACTTTTCATGTCCTTTTCAGAGGAAATTGTTCCTGGCGTTAGTAGAATGGAGTCACTTTGTCATTTTTCTGTATCTGTTGAAAAAGACTATGTCCTAGAACTACTGGACAATTCCCCTGTAATACTTGTGAGAGAACGAGTGTGGGGAAAAAAGGCAAATGACATCATATTATTATGAAAATAGTTTTGCTTGCAGGCAGTTGCAAGTGTTTTAAGGACCACCAAGAGTCCTGGGAACACACTTATAGAATCCCTGCTTTAGGTTTAAATTTATACTCCATAGAAGGTGAATGTTTTGTTTTTCTAATTGAAACCAATAATATGCTCACTTTGTTTGGAAATAGCTTCAGAAATGTAGGTTTTTGAGATCAAAATTAATTTTTTATTCTGTGGTTGTATTTTGACCTGGAGAAAGCTTCTTCTATATTTGAGCAAAACCTGCCACTGATGAGACCGACCTTGGTGGGTTGGTATTCGTAGGGTGGTGGTGAACTTTTTCTCGGTTAGACACAATAAATCTAATTCCATCAAAGACCAGAAAAGAGAAGCACCATTATTTATGTTGTATTTTTTAGAAATACTTTTTGATCTCAAATGTGAAGAATAGCAGTAGTATCCAAAGATAACTATGAGAGCCAGGTAAAATCTAAAAACAATGGACTGCCATTTGTGTATTGATAGTAACAGTCATATCATTGGATAATTTTTTTCATAGACTATTGCTTGTGGGTTTTATTCTTATGCCAGCATTCCTGGAAACATCTGAAGAGTTACTCTTAGTACAGATTGCTATAAATTAATATTAAAATAATTTTGTGTCTGATCTATATAGTTTATATTTATTTTTCTCCCTAAACAGTCAAATCCCTGCCCTCGTGCTTAATTGATGTAGGTTATGGTAGCCATATTTACATTCTGGCTTTGCATTTCTGTATTTTCTTGCAAGTTTCCAGCTGAAGTTTGTCAGAATAAGCTAAGGATCATTTTAATTTATTTATTTTTAAGGTAATCTCTGATGATCATGGGGTACATACAACCCTGAGGTTGTCACATACTCTACCGACTGAGCTAGCCAGGTACCCCAAAGATCATTTTTTCCCCAAGGATCATTTTTAAAACATGACTGGTTTTTAAACAATTGGATCACAGTCTACTACTTTTCAAGATCTCAAAACTGAGTCAGACAAGCTTCTCTGATATTTTTGTCACACACAACTCCCCATCTGTTTTATATCAACCTTTTCTGTAGTCCATAAGACCTGTAAGGAATTAATAGGCCTCCTCAGTGGTGTGCTGATATGCTTTGTCTCTGAAATCCACTGCTTAGGAGCTACCAAATATTGCCATCTCTAGGGGAAAGGTATTTTTAAGATTTATTAGAGAGCAGAGCTCCAGGGAACACGAAAGGGAGGGACAGGGGGAAGGAGAGAGAATTCCAAGCAGACTCTTCACTGAGCACAGAGCCTGATGTGAGACTCGATTTCATGACCCTGAGATCACAACCTGAGCTGAAATCAAGAGTCAGATGCTTAACTGACTGTACCACCCAGGTACCCCTCTTAGGGAAAGGGTTTTTAAAGATGTTTCTCACCAGATACAACATCACTTCTGTTCCCTGGGGAAATCATTTCTTTCCAATCTAACAACCCTTTACTATGAGAATAACTACAATTCCAGAGTATATTTGGTGTTCGCTATAGTGTGGTGTTAGATTGATCATCTTTAAGGAATCTGAAAACCATTTTATAGTCATTTGTAAGAAAGGGAGTTACTTTTCAATGTGGTCAATGTGAAAATCTCTCATAGGGGAATATCACCTGTAATCAGATGATGCTGCAGTTTGCTAAGAACTGTGATTGGAGGAGAATGTGGAGGATGAGGAGTTGGAATGCAATGCTGTGACTGGCATCATAAAGCTCTACTCCGTATTCTCCCTGGGGGAAAAAATTTCAATAAAATCAGTAAATACTACATTGATCATTAAGCATTTTATTTGACAGTTTTTTTTTTTTTTTGGTTTATTTTTAATTTGGTAGGTCAGAATCAGTAAGTGCTATCAGTTGGTAGCTGGAGCAAATACATGAACAGCTTGCATAGTCAGGATCTGGGTAATGAGATGCTGGGAGAGACATCAATATAATTACATTTACAAAAACAAAGTTTTAAGAACATGCTTCAAAGTCCTTGAGATTTTGCTATGACGATCACTGTATATATAGATGGCTGGATTATGAGATAATGAATAGCTTCCCTCTGGCAAGTGGAAAAAGTGGTATCACCTGGCTTAGCTGGAGTCTGCTTCTAGATACAAAAGTGAAACCTGTCAGGCCAATGCTGGTGTTCTTTGCTGTCATGCAGCAATGTATACGTCAAAATGTGTGTAGAAGTCACTTTTGTTGCTAGAAAACAGAATATTCCTTTTGATGTTCCTTGAGGTGTTCTGCCTTTTTTGCTTATTTATTTGAGCTAGTGGGTAAATAATGATTTTGCATATTATCTCTTATACTTACAACCCTGTATTTTTAGTATTATCAGTTCAGTTTTATGACTAAAATTGAGACTCACAAAGGCCTGATTTCACCTAGCTAACAAGTGATTGGCTTGGTGTTAGAACTCTTAACCCTGAACCCCTCTCCAACCCTAGCTCCAATAGAAACCTGGCCTCCATTATCTATTTATTAGATAAATGAAAAATATATCAGTTCTATAAAACCAATTTATTGATCATCTAACCTTAGTAGGAGCAAAGGAGAATGTTTGGTTTTAGCTTTTGTACCAGATTGGCCTTGAGTTTAACAACAAACAAAAATACAAAATGGCAATGGAATGTTCCAGTTCATCTGGGTGTTTTGTGATACTTTCATGATTTCAATATAGCTATGTTTCATGAGAATTTGTTCAGCTCATTTTCCTTTTTTCAGCATGAGTCAATGTTAATTTTACACACACTCTATTGTTCTAGAAAAAAAAAATCTTACGAGAATAATTACCTTGCCCCCTTGACAAGTTGTCTAGCCTAAATAACCATGCCATCTGCTGAAAAGGACTAGTGAGTCAGAAAAGTTTTCAGAGGGCTCATCATTTTGGTTGGATACACAAGGGCTGAAGATTTAAAAAAAAAAAAAAAAAAGGCTAAACCCAGAGGAAGACAAAATTTAAAAGTACAGGAAAATCAGAACACTGATGAGGAACTTCACAAGACAAAAAGCTTTAATATGATGTAAATTAAAACAGAATTTCAGGCACATTGAAAATTTGAAGATATTGTGAAATAATTATAATGCAAGTGAAACATTTTGGTTAATAGGAGATTTGAAAAAATGGTATGACAATTAAAAATACCTTGAAGAGAATAGGTTCTTAGTCCTAAGCCTCCTCAAAATGTTATGATGGAAGTTTGGGGATAGATGGCATTGTTAAAACTTCAAGAGTAAGAAAGAAGCATTAATTACTGTTTCTCAATAATACTTGAATTTTACTGATATGTTTGCCATTTGTTAAAGCCGTATCAGACAAGCAAATTCATTTTCAAAAGATGTCTTTAAAATAAACTTCTTAAATATTATGTTATTACTACCCGTAATATTTCTCATTTCTAGTCCTCTCTTTCCTTAACCCTACCCCAGTGACAGTTTGGCAATTACTAACTAGTGTTTGGAGTGCAAATGGATGCTGTGATACTAATGAAAGGTTTTCCCTAGAATGCTTTGGAATCAAAATAAATTGTATGTAGGCCCTTTATTGCCATTAAAAAGAGAGATAATCTAGAATACAGTAATGATAGGACTGCCCTTCAAGAATTCTATATGTCCATGTTGGAAGCAATGTATTCCAACAATATTAAATGAATCATTGCATTTTCATTGTCTTAATGTATTTTCTGACTGAAGTTTTAGGTTTCCTTACACAATGTTATGGAATGCCTTATTTGTGTATGTATGTATGTATTATTTTTGTAACCTCTATACCAATGTGGGGCTTGAACTCACAACCCCCAGATCAAGAGTCACATGCTCTACTGACTGAGCCAGCTGGGTGCCCCTAATTTTCCTATATCCACTTTATTTTTTTCTTTATTGGAGTTCAATTTGCCAATATATGGAATGCCCAATTTCTAATGGGAAAATGAAAATTGGGAGAAAAATCTCCTGACCTCTACATTCTTTTTCTTTTTATGTCTATCCTTTACAGTTTTTTACTTTTCTGAATGTATTTATCTCTTACATTGAGCTTATTATTGGATTTAGCAGTGTTAATGGTAAAACAACCCATTAACAATTGTCCATGTTTGTGTCTCTGACTCTTGGCCAGATCTTTTGGAATTTAGGAAAGCTTTGGATCTTTGTAGTAATGATTACATTTATGAATATTGTCTCCTTTGCCCCTTCTTTATTTGGCTATAATTTATTGGTTCCCAAGTATGAGATTAGTTTCAGCTAATATCTTCTTCCTCATCTCTTAGCAACAGGTTTGAAATAGTCCTATTTCTTTTTTATTTATTCATGAGAGATACACAGAGGGAGAGAGAGGGAGAGAGAGAGGGAGGCAGAGACACAGGCAGAGGGAGAAGCAGGCTCCATGCAGGGAGCCCAACGTGGGACTCAATCCCAGGTCTCTGGGATCACGCCCTGGGCTGTAGGCGGCGCTAAACCGCTGAGCCACCAGGGCTGCCTGTCCTATTTCTTTTATTTAATGCTTATAAGACAATCTGCTAGTTCATTTTACTTTTCATGTACTTTCTCCATTCTCCATTTTTCTTACTTGAGACCATCTATTTTTCTAGAACACACAGCTTTTTTATATATTATCACCCTTAAAACTAACTTATGGTGCTTAATATAGTAATGTTTAATTCTCATTACCACTGTTGAAGTTGCTATCTCTCTAGTCACTGCACAGGTCTAAAGTTGATTCCCTGGAATGTTACTAGGTGTAAAGTCTCACGGTAAAATATTTGCTGAGGTCTTGCGTGTGCAAAAGATCGTCTCTGGCCTAGCACTTGACTATTTATTGGCTGGATATAAAATTCTTAGCTAAAATTTTCTTTATCAACATATAATGACTAGGCATTTCTCTTCTGGCAAGATTTTTAAAAAAGATTTTGAGAGCGAGCATGGGTACAAGCACAAGGAGGTAGCGGGGAGCTGCAGAGGGAGAAGGAGAAGCAGGCTCCTCACTGAGCAAGGAGCCTGATGCTGGGCTTTATCCCAGGACCCCTGGATCATGACCTGAGCAGACGGCAGATGTTCATTAAACTGAGCCACTCAGGTGCCCCTGGCATGTGAAGTATTACTGTTGGCAAATCTGATTAACAATTTGATTATTTTCCCCTTATATGCAATTTTGCATTTTCCCAAATGTTCACTTTTTTCCTTTTCCTTACAGTCCTGTTAAAGTTGTACTAAATGTATGTGAGTGTTGATACCTTTGGTTGATCCCTGGGTCCTGGGATCGAGTCCCACATCAGGCTCCATGCATGGAGCCTGCTTCTCTCCCTCTGCCTGTGTCCCTGCCCCCCTCATGTATGTGTTGTGTAGCTTTTTCCCATTTCCCATGCATCTGGGAGTATATATATAGAGAGATTTTTTATATTTCAGGAAATTTTTCTTTCATAATGCATTTAAAATGTGTTCTTTTTTTTTTTTTTTTTAAGATGTTATTTATCTATTCATGAGACAGAGAGACAGAGAGAGGCAGAGACACAGGTTCCATTCAGGGAGACTGACATGGGACTTGAACCCCGGGTCTCCAAGATCACGCCCTTGGCTGAAGGTGGTGCTAAACCGCTGAGCCACCCGGGCTCCCCAAAATGTATTCTGTTTGATTGCTTTACTTGGAGGGATAGAACCTTATATGTGTGTTGATTCTTTATCACCTATTCTCCATCTCTATAACTTTTCTATGTATTTTTATCCTTCATTTAATTCCATGTGATTAACAAAAAGTTCCTCTTCACTACTCTTTTCCATAACACAGCATTTCTCATGTTTATTTGCTTTCCCTTTTAGTTTCTGTATCTGAAATAGTTTGTTCTAGTTATAATTCTTAGTCATGCTGGTTCTTTTGTCAAATCTTCCTTTTCTCCAATCACCTTGTTACCAAGTTCTTCTAATTCTTCTTCCTGTTGTTCTTTACCGTCTGACATGATGGTAAAAAACTTCAGGTAAGTGATGAAATGGTAGGGTAAGAATTTTCTATTGTCTTCACCACTATCTCCACCAACAACACCAACCTACAATCCTTCATGGATGAGAGGGAGTCCAGCACAGAAGTTCTAGCAACCATTGGAGAAAGCAAAACCAAAATTAGATGAATTGAAGCAGATAAGAGTGAACTGTTTCACTTGACCCACATGACCCCTACTCCAAGGCTCCACAGCTCTATGGCGAGAGTCCAGTCCCAGACCTTGATTTCTCCCATAGAGGAAGTGAGGGTGTGTGACGAGCAAGCATGTGACTTCCACAGTGGTGTGGAATTCTGCCCAAGAGGCCCATGTTTTTACTGCCCCATCCAGAACACTGAGGAGAGGTGCCCTAGTGGGGCGCTGGAAGCAGCTGAGAGAACAGCAGCCAGGGCCCTGAGAGACACAGAAGGAGAGGCAGATCCTCCTAATTGCTTCAGGGAATCCATCAGGAAGATGGGCCTGCCAGCTGCTGGGAATGTGCCTCATCACCATATACTCTCGCTTCATGGCCAGCTCCCTGTACAGCTCCACAAGGGTGGTGACGGTGAGACTTTGCAGATGGTTAGTAAACACACAAGCAAGTACGTGGGCATGCAGGCGCAGACAGACAGACACACACACACACACACACACACACACACAGCTAGCCCCAATCTGTGGGGTCTAGAGAATGCACATAAACTTGGAAATTCAGCCCTGCTGAAGGAAAAGCCTGTGAGCATGCATTTTATCTTTGCAACATTGAGTGAAGGCCTATAATCCTTTTTTTTTTTTTAAAAAAGATTTTATTTATTTATTCATGATACACATGGTGGGGGCGGGGCAGAGACACAGGCAGAGGGAGAGAAGCAGGCTCCATGCAGGGAGCCTGATGTGGGACTCGATCCCAGGACCCAGGGATCACGCCCTGAGTTGGAGGCAGATGCTCAACCGCTGAGCCATCCAGGTGCCCTCCCCGAAGGCCTACAATCTTAAGAAACCCTCTGCTTTTGGCAGAAGAGGGAATAAGAAGTGTAGAGCAGCAGATCCAAAGATGTGAAAGCATAAAAGTATTAGAAGAAAATGTAGGGGAAAAAAAAGAAAATGTAGGGGAAAGTTGCCTGATGTTGGCTTTGGCGACGGGGTTTCAGATATGACACCCAGAGCCCAAGAGACCAAGCAAAAGAACCCCAAGTGGGACTACATAAAACTGAAAAGCCACAAAAGAAACGTTCAACAAAATGAACAGCCTATCGGAGAGTAGGAAATATTTGCAAACTGTCTGATAACGGGTTAATCTCAAAATAAATAAAGGACTCCTATAAATCAAGAACACTAAAAACATATCTGATTAAAAAAAATGGGCAGAGGACCTCTATGGGCCCCTTTCCAAGGAAGACCTACAAAGAAAAGGACCACCAGGTACATGAAAAGGGGTGAAATATCACTGATTACCTGAGAATTCCGAATCAAAGCCACAATGAGATACAGCTTCCAGCCTGTTAGAAGGTCGTTAGCAAAAAGATAAGAGATAAGGTGTGTTGGCGAGGATGTGGAAGACAGGGAACCCTTGTGCACTGTTGGCGTGAATGTAGATTGGTGCCGCTACTATGGAAAACAGTACAGAGGTTGCTCAAAAAATTGAAGTCAGAACTACTGTAGGACCCAGTAATCCCATTTCTGGATATTTACCCTTAAGGGAATATAATCATTATCTGGAAAAGATATCTGCACCCTCCTGTTTATTTGTAGCATTCTTCACAGTTGCCAAGATAACGGCAACAGTCTCTGCCCAGGTATCCATGACACATGAAAGGATAAAGCAAATGCTGTGTGTGTGTGTGTGTACAATGAGATATTAGCCATACAAAACACTATCCTGGTATTTGGAAGAAAAAGAGTAGAACTTGAGGGCGTTATGCTAAGTGAAATGAGTAAGAGCAAGGCAAATTCCCTATGATCTCATTTACATTTGGAATCTAATAAAGCTGAACTCAGAAAAAACAATATAGAAGGGCAGATGCTAGGGGCTGGGGGAGCTTGTGGGTAATGAGATGTTAGTCAAATGGTACAAATTCCCTTTAATAGGTTGAATAATATTGAGGTACCTCATGTACTTGACTGTTAAGAGAATAAATCTTTGTTTTTAAAAGATTTTATTTATTCATGAGGGGTGGAGAGAGAGAGAGAGAGAGAGAGAGAGAGCGCGCGAGCCTGAAGCAGGGAGCCTGTCGCAGGACTCGATCCCAGGTCTCCAGGATCATGCCCCAGGCTGCAGGTAGTGCTAAACTGCTGCACCACCGGGGCTGCCCAAGAGAATAAATCTTAAATGTTCTGATCATATACAAAAGAACAGTGATCATACATGGGGATGGATTAAGTAACTTTATTACGGTATACATTTCATGGTATGTATATTACGTCCCATAGTATACCTTAAATATACAGAATATTATATGTTAATTGTATTTCAGCACAGCTGCAAAAATAATTTTATTTACTTGTTATTATATTTTAAAGAATTTATTTATTTAGAGTGAGCCAGAGAGAACATGAGCAGGGATAGATGGGGAGGGAGGAGCAGACTTCCCTGCTAAGCAGGGAGCCCAATGTGGGGCTCCATCCCAGGACCCTGAGGTCATGACCCAAGCCCAAGGTAGCTGCTTAACCGATTGAGCCTCCCAGGTGCCCAGGAACTAATATTTCAATCTTAAACTATTTTTTCAGGGATGCATGGCTGGCTCAATTTGTTTAAGCGGCTGCCTTTGGCTTGGGCCGGTGATCCTGGGATTGCAGGGAGCCTGCTTCTTCCTCTCCCTCTGCCTTCCTCCCTGCTTGTGTTCTGGGTCTCGCTGTCAAATAAAATCTTTAAACAATGAAATACTGTTTTTAAAAAATCTAGTTTCTGGGCATACATTCGTATTCATTAAGTGTTTATACAACACTGTTTGGTACTTAGGTTTTTTTTTCCATGTGATAATTTTGTATTGAGTTTTGACCATGATCTATTTTTTGTTGGTTTGACATTTTGAAATCAAATTTATTTTCTCGTGCTTTTAAGAGAACAAACTGGTAAGGATAGATTTCCTAAGTTCATCATTCTAGACTTTGCTCTTTTTTTTTTTTTTTTTTTTTTTTTTAAGATTTTGTTTATTTATTCATGAGAGACACACAGAGAGGCAGAGGGAGAAGCAGATCCATGCAGGGAGTCTGATGTGGGACTTGATTCCGGGTCTCCAGGTTCAGGCCCTGGGCTGGAGGCAGCGCTAAACCGCTGAGCCTCCCGGGCTGCCTTAGACTTTACTCTTTATTGTTGTCATGAATTAAAAATGAATACTGCAGGGATCCCTGGGTGGCTCAGCGGTTTGGCGCCACCTTCGGCCCAGGGCGCGATCCTGGAGTCCCAGGATCGAGTCCCACATCGGACTCCCTGAATTGAACCTGCTTCTCCCTCTGCCTGTGTCTCTGCCTCTCTCTCTCTCTGTGTCTCATGAAAAAATAAATAAAATCTTAAAAAAAAAAAAAATACTGCTTCATAAATTCCAAGCTCTGCTTTTTCTGTGTTTCACCCTTTTTTAGAATATTTTTTTCTGCATGCCATTCTTTAGATTTTATTTGAAACTTACTTTTTCTTTGTTCCTATTGTTCTTGTCATCTTGAATTTGGATTATAGTACCAGCAATTTCCCCTCCGTGATGAACTATGTTCTGCAAGAAAGTTTATTTAAGCAGTTAATAGTACCCACAACACTGTAACATATTCATTACTTCAGCCCTTTTAGGTTAGTTGTAAATTTGCAGCTGTGGAAATATGTATAAATGTGTAACATGCAATCTTGTCCCTTTTAATTACATGCAATCTTTTATTTTATCAATGAGAAAATGTGCTAAATACCATATTCATGATGGTTTTAAAGCTTTGCATGTTGAATGTAAACATCCAAACATTAATACTTGTAATTTGTAATTTTTGAAAAGGTCTAAGAAATATTGTCATTAAGTAGCTCTGTGACTCTTGTTTCAATCATAGGTGTTCGGAATTAGAAATTTTAATGAAATTCCAATATTCTACATTTGAGAGTCAATGTCAAGTATGATGAAATTAGGGAAAATTGTCTTCCACAAACTTTGATATTATCTTCTAAGGAATCCTTCCCCAGAAGTTCCAGCCTAAAATGTCAAGTCTGAAAATTGATATTTCTTCGTAAAAGTAAATAGATCATTTTTGATGTTGAGAGTTGGTAAATAAGTGTAGAGGAGCCAGAGGAAGGGAGAATAACTAGAGAATAATTCTTGATAACTTTATAATTCTATTTGATCCGAAATTTCCCCTGTCCCAAACCCTCTGCAGAAGGAAATGAGAAGAATGTGTTAGTAGACTATAAAAAACATTGATAAAATAATGCTTTTTTCTTCAAAGAAAAAGTATTTTTATTATTTGATTATTGTCTTTGTTTTTTGGTTGGATTTTTTTTTTTTTAGTGTGTTTTATTTTGATGTATTCCTAGGTATTTCTGAATAGATTTGATTAGCATGCCTCTTTCCCAGAATATTTCTGCAATGATTCAGGTAAGGAAATTGCTGTATTACTGAAGTCCAAAAACATTTTTTTTATTAATTTTGTAAAGAGTGTTCACAAAACAGACTTCTGAGATATAAGATTTCTTAAGACATTCTGGAAAAAGGGTCTTTGTGACCTACGTATTGCAGATATTTGGTTTTGATTTGTGTCTTGCCTTTATTTTCTTCATGGTCTTTGGATAAGCATATTTTCCTTGTGACAAAGTCCAATTTATAGATATTTCTTTTAGGTTTAGTGCATTTATTGTCTGTCTATACCTGCCTTTGTCAAGATTGGAGAGATTTTTCATTGTTGTGTCTTAGCAGTTTTATAGTTTTAGCTTTCACCTTTATGATTCATCTTGAATTTGTGTGTGAGTAGAGATTGAGGCTCATGTTCTTCCTGATGGATATTTAGTTGCTGCATCACCATTTGTTGAATTTTTTTGTTCCCTGTTGAATTGCTTCAACACTTCTGTGAAAATCAATTCATCATAAGTGTGTAGGTCTATTTCTGGACTCAATTGTGTCCCATTGATCTAATTGTATAACTTCCTATAAAAACTGCACTGCCTGGACTTCTGAAAGTTAATGGTAAGTCTTGAAATCATGTAGTATTAAGCCTTGCCATTTTGCCTTTTTATTCCAAATTGTTCTGGCAAGGATAGGTCTTTTGCATTTACATGTTTTTTATTTGTTTTGTTTTTTAAACTAGACTCCATGCCCAAAGTGGAGCTTCAGCTCACAACTCTGAGGTTGGGAGTTGCTCATTCTACTAACTGAGCTAGCCAGGTGCCCCTGCATTTACATATTTCAATAAAGACTGCTGAGATACTGATTGGGGTTGCGCTGTATCTATATATCAATTTAGAAAGAACATCTTAGCAATATTAAGTGCTCCAATACTTGAACTTCGGTATAGCACTCTAGCTTTTCTCTTATCAGTGTAGAAGAGTGGTAGATCTTTTGTCAAATTTATTCTCTAAATTTTTATGCCATTTCAAATACAAGGTTTTCCTTTCATAAACAATTACAGTTGATATTTGTATACAAATTTCATTTATTAATTCTAATAGGATTTTTAAGATTCTTAGGAATGTTACATATAGACAATTAGGTTGTTTGTCAATAAAGATAGTTTTGCTTATTGTGTGACAAACCGAATACGTTTTATAACATTTTTCTTGCCTAATTGTACTTGACAGGACTTAAAATATAGTAATCCCTCCTCTTTGGGGAATACATACCAAGCCCTCCTGTGGATGCCTGAAATCATGGATAGTGCCAAAACATACATAGTGTTTTTTTTTTTTAATTTAAAAAAATTCTTAAATGTGCATGCCCGTGATAACTTTATAAATCAGGCACAGTGAAAAATTAACAATAATAAGAAAATAGAATAATTCAAGCTATACACTGTAATAAAAGTTCTGTGAATGTGGTCTTTTTCTCTTCAAATCATTTTTTTTTAAGATTTTATTTATTCATGATAGAGAGAGAGAGAGAGAGAGAGAGAGAGGGGCAGAGACACAGGCAGAGGGAGAAGCAGGCTCCATGCAGGGAGCCTGACGTGGGATTCGATCCCGGGTCTCCAGGATCACGCCCTGGGCCAAAGGCAGGCGCTAAACCGCTGCGCCACCCAGGGATCCCTCTTCAAATCATTTTTGATCTGTCTTCTGCGCTCTTCCTCTGATGATATGACATAATAAAATGCCCACATGGTGAGATTGAGGTGACTGACAGAAGAATGGTGACATACAATTAGGCTACTCCTGACCTGATGATATGGGAGAAGGAGGATTATCTGCTTTCAGACCTCAATTGACTGTGGACAGCTTGACCACAGAAAGCAGAACTATGGATCAGGGAGGCTGTGAGGGGACTTCTGAACAGGGTTAACTCAAAGAGCAGATACTCTCATTTTCTCAAGTTTAGTAAGGAAGTGTTCAATATAGCATAATTAAGTGTTATGTTAGTGGTAAATACTTAAAATGTCCCTTATCAGATTGAGACACTTTTAAAAATATTTGAAAAATTGAACTATCCCTATTCTGTTGGGGTAAAAATGAAGGTATTTCTGAAGGTGGCAAAGGGGACTTGATAAGATGCTTTAGAGAATCTAATGGATGAAAAACCTAGCTGTGGTGCCATCATTTAATAAACTTAAAATCGGTATTTTTCAGTCTTTTTCTCTAAAAAAAATACTAATGAGAAATTCTGTTCTTCATGGTATATATTCTATAAGCAAACTCACAGTGTAGCCGCATTTAGATGTAGGCAAATAAACACACATATTCCCCCCTGAATGTGATGTTTAAAAAATATAGTTACAGGTATTCTGTATTTAGAATAAATGATACGTCCTTATAAAGTATGAGTTAAATAAAAATTTAAATAAAAAAATGCTCCATTGAAATAACCTGCAAACAGATTATATAAATGTTTTTAAAAATTACTTACACAAAGTATAACTATCTTAGTTAATGAATGTTACACATTTGTGTTCTTCATTCGTAGACCTATTAAGGTCTGTGTTAAAATTAATATTCATTGTTTAATATTTATCATAATGTGATATTCATAATGTGAATATGTAATATTGAAGTAGATAAATTAACATTTGAAATTTAATACCTATCTTAAGCTCGGGTTCATACATTAAAAAAGGAATTACATATAATTTATTATTAAAAACATATTTACCAATGTGATTTCTTATGTTCTTAGTTTACCTACATATATCCCTAAATAACAAGTTTGGAAAGTCAAAAAAAATAAAAAGGGAGCAAGCAAATGTGACAGCCCTGGGGGAGAGAAAAATTAAATTCAACGTATCATCAAAAACACAATGTAGCCCTATATTCAATCTTTATCTAGAGCTAGTGGTATAAGTAGACAACGATTAGCAACCAGGAGTTTTGTTTTGTTTTTTAAGATTTTATTTATTTATTCATGAGAGACACATAGAGAGGCAGAGACACACAGGCAGAGGGAGAAGCAGGCTCCATTTGGGGAGCCCAATATGGGACTCGATCCCGGGACTCTAGGATCACACTTTGGGCCAAAGGCAGGCACTCAACCGCTGAGCCACCCAGGCGTCTTGCAACCAAGGGTTGAAGCTGGGATGACTATAGATACCATAATGAGAGAAAAATTACTCTTGATCTTGTTAAAAGATGCTAAATTCAAGTTGGAACAAAATTACAAAATTACAAGAAACATAGCCTAAGAGCAAAATCAAATCCTCTTATTCTTGTAGATACAGGATCAAATCAGTGGTTAGCTAGATCCTTCTTGAAGATGAAATAACCAGAGGAGAGCAAATTTTAAAATAATTAGAAGATGTTAATGCAAGCTAAATGAAATAGATAATGATTATTAGAAATTTACTCTAAACATGCTCAGACATGTGTAGTTGGGCTTATTCCAACTTGGACCCTCCATATATCTCAGCTATGCTGTAATTAGAATAGAAAAATCCATATTATATGCCTTTGTTTATGATATTTATTGACTTAATCTCGTTATTCAGCTAATATCAACTGAGTATTGACCACATTCTTGGCACTTTGTATAGTGCCATTGATGTCATCAAGGAAACAATATGGCTTAGCTGTGAACATCACACCAGTTATCCTAATATTGAGGCCTAATTGTTGGCATTAAGACAGCTTGTAGTAGCATTGAGGCCTGGTGGTGTCAGCCCAGTGCCTCAAGGTCAGGGGCTGAATATTTTTCTTATATTTTTACAGTTAGCACGAAGGCCAGTTGGCTGGAGTAGACTCTGTGAAAGCAGAGTAGTCGAATATAATGTCAGGGGTGTCTCAGAGGTCTACCTCATATAGACCTTTGTAGTTCAGAGTAAGGGTTTTGTTTCTATTCTGAAATAAATGACAAGACTATGGGAAGAACAGGTTTGCCAAGAAGGGGGAGATTGGTTATTCAGTTTTTAACGTGTTAAGTTTGAAATGTCTATTAGACATTCAAATTCAGATGTCAAGTAGACAGTTAAATCAAGGAGTCCGACATTCAAGGGATGTATGAATTTGAAAGTTAGCAGCCTGAGTCTATTTGAGATTACCTAGCACGGAGACCGAAGTAATGAAAAGACTAAGTACAAAGACACTCCATCAACTAGAGGAAGGGAAGATAAGAATTAATAAAGACAATTAAACCCAGGAAGGAGGCAGTAGGAGAGCCCAGAGTGAGAGGTGTACTTGAAGGAAGTGTTTGAGAATGGAGTGTGTCAAACATGATGTGAAAAGCTGCTAATAAGTCCAGTCATTTAAGAACTGAGAACTGGCCAGTAAATAAGCTGAGGGTTATATATGTGACCTTGTCAGAAACAGGTTTTTGTTAAAGAAACCGAATATCCTGTTGGACACTGAACTAAGAATCGAAGGAAAGGAAGTATAAGGAGTGAGAATAGATTATATGAAAAAAGAAGAGAACTTATGTCACTAGGTGAATTCCACTGTGATCGAAGCGATTTCACACTAAGAGAAAGGAATAATAGCAAGTTGAGAAGTGCAGAAGAAATGACCGTAAGTAAATAAGAGATGAACTTCTGCACTAATGGAAGTGTTAGTTTTAACCAGGAATGTAGCTCATTTATCCATACTAACAAGAAAGAAGAAGCAAGTACATGGGCAATTATTTGAAAACAGATGACCAGGAATTGGGAAAGAAGGAGTTTTGGAGAGAATGTGAGAGCTAGCCCCTAGATCTGGTAAATAATGGGGAGAGCCTGGAGGTTTATGGATGCCTGCATCAAAGAGGAATAGCAGGTGGTACTTAGCTTTCAAGCTGAAGTTTCCGCAGATAGGAAGCAACCATGCAGTTGCCTGGGAGTGGTGATGAGAAACAAAGCAATGATGCTTGTTCTAGGCCCAGTGCCTGGAGAGCAAATTTTTGAGAAGATTACGTGGAGAGCATTATCCTCAGTGGAATGTGTGCTCTCAGAGCAAGAATATTCACAAAAGAGGAGGTTTTCTGGGGGAAACAGAATGAAAGAAGGTTAAAAGTTGGAAAGGTGTCGTAAATTTGTGATATCAAAAGATTCTCATAAGATGGGATGGATTTCTGGTGATGGTGAGTAAATGAGACATCTTGGCATTCTTTTCATTACTATCCTACAGAAGGATTTTGAGGATGTCTAGTTTAGTTTTGATGGCCTTCCTAGTAGTTTTGGTAGTGAAGTGTATTTTGGAAGAAGGTGGTAGATTGCTATACCCCTTCGTTCCTGAAATGAGCAGGCTCAGAACAAGGCTGCTGAGTGGTGATGTGGGGAGCATGTGCTGTGTGTTGAAATTACTTTCAGCTGTGCATATCTCTAGAGTCATTTGAAATGTAAGTTTCAATATTTTTTTGGTGGTAAAAATAATGTAATAATGTAGTTACAAGCATTAAATAACATTTGGTTTTGCTTTTTTTTTTTTTTTTTTAGATAAAGCATTTAATGTATCTCGCACATAGAAGATAATCATTAACTAGTAGCTTTCAGGTGCTATTAAAAGTGCTGAAAGTGGGATCCCTGGGTGGCGCAGCAGTTTGGCGCCTGCCTTTGGCCCAGGGCGCGATCCTGGAGACCCGGGATCGAATCCCACATCCGGCTCCCGGTGCCTGGAGCCTGCTTCTCCCTCTGCCTATGTCTCTGCCTCTCTCTCTCTGTGTGACTATCATAAATAAATACAAATTAAGAAAAAAAAAGTGCTGAAAATGATTTTAACAATTAGATTTTAGGGAGCTTTTTCAGTTATTAAAATGTACAGCCTAAGATAGTATGTTAGAAAAGCAAATAGGTAAAGTTTATGATGATGCATGCGGCGTTAAAAATACTTAAAATTTATCAACTTTAACTGCTTGTCAGGATGCGTTTTAAAAGCTGTTTACAAAGCATGTCTTTGATGTAATTGTAGTAGAGTTTATAACTTATAATTCTGGATACTGTGTATCCAGGAGATGAACATAAGTAAGCCCTATGATGTCTAGAAGTCATTTCTGGCAATAGTTCAAACTTTAAACCCCAGTATTTGATTATTCATTTAGCTTCTTCTGCATGTTTGATTATTTGGACTCAATAGTTTAATTTTGACCTAAAGGGAATTAAAGTTAAGAATTTTTTATATTTTACTAATTCATAAGAAATGAACCTTCAAAGGTGGGGAAACTTCAGAAATCTCTCTCTCTCTCTCTCTCTCTCTCTCTTTGTTGCTGTCTTCTGAGCTGCCCACTCATTTTTGCTAAGTATTTAGGCCATGACAAATAGTTACCTAAACTGAGTATGAATAGAAACGATGGGATTACCCTGCTTTCTTGAAATAATAGCCTTTATAAATGCATGACAAACTGCAAATCTTACTGTTTTTCTTTCTGGAACAATTTATCATGTGTCATATTTCTAGCCATGGTTGCCTAGTTTTGGAATCCTTAGGAATTATGGACTTAGAACTTAAAAAGAGTTTAGCTTTTATTTTTAATGAAACAAAATTAAGTGGATGATTTATATTAGTATTAAAACCTTAACATAAGATGAATTATATAATGGTTAACAGTTCCCATTATTAGTACAAAAATGATTTTGTATTATTATACTTTGCACAGTACATAGGATTACAGTAAGCACTTCCACCCACACTATCTCTTGATTCTCAAAGTTATCCACTGAGGTATGTGATTGTTCTCATATTGCAGATGACAAAACAAATGCTCGAGGAATTCAAACAATAATGCTTAGTTTCCCAGAGAGTTGTAAAGTGAAACTAGAAGTTTATTCAAGGATTTTCTTGGCATTTGCCATGCCTTTACCCAAAGTGATGATTTAAAGAATTCCAGTTGCTATCCTTTTACACCATTCTCTTCAATACTGTTGAGGTTCCATAATGTTTTTTTTAAAGACTTTATTTATTAATTTTAGCATACATGCAAATGGGGGGACAGGGAGAGAGAATCGCAAGCAGACTTCACATCTCATGACCCTGAGATCATGACCTGAGCTAAGAGCAGGAATTAAGGCTTGCCTGACTGAGCCAACAAGGCACCTCTTCATAATTTTTTTTTTTTTTAAGGAACAACATGTAAAATCTTACTTTGATGTATTTTATTTTTTTATTCACATTTACATTATCATTATTTCGATCCTTTTGCATTTCATATTTGAACCTTGCTGCTGCTGCTCCTTCTCTAGTCTGATCTTTATTAGATCTTTCCTTCATGTTCTACACCAGATCATGCTTTATAAAAAACATGGTTCCAACAGAGCTCTAGTCTTTTAAATCTTGTTATTAAAATATTATCCAAGCCTGTAGTGGCCTAGAACTGTATCTAGTTAATGCCTTCAGTCTTTTTTTTTTTTTTAAGTACATTAGGTTATTTTTTTTTAAAGATTTTATTTATTCATGAGAGAGAGAGAGAGAGAGAGAGAGAGAGAGAGAGGCAGAAACACAGGCAGAGGGAGAAGCAGGCTCCATGCAGGGAGCTTGACATGGGACTCAATCCCGGGTCTCCAGGATCATGCCTTGGGCTGAAGGCAGAGCTAAACCACTGAGCCACCCGGGGATGCCCAATGCCTTCAATCTAATCTTCCTCCTTAATTCGAGGAAGAGGAAAGAGAAAAAAAGGAAGGCCACTTGCCATGTATTCAAGTATTCAAAAAATGTAAATTAAGCCATATAGTAGATAAAATATACTTTATTTCTACTTTATATGCTTTCAAACCAGTGAAATTGAAAAATAGGTACAAAGCTATGTTTTTTAAAACTTAAAATGGCCAACTGTTAAGGGTAAATGAGTATTATTTTACACATTTCTAGGTATACTGAAAATGAGATGGGATTTCTGGAGTTATAATTATTACATAATTATTTTATAGCATTTATTATGTTTCGGGGTGCCTGGGTGGCTCAGTTGGCTGACTACCTGTCTTCCTTTGGCTCAGGTCATGATCCCAAGGTCGTGGGATCAAGTACTGTGTTTCAGGCTCTCTGCTCAGTGGGGAGTTTACTTCTCTCTCTGCTGCTCCCCCTACATTCGTACATGCTCTCTTCTCTCCTTGCTCTCAAATAAAATCTCTTAAAAAAAAAAAAAAGAAAAAATTTACTGAGTTTATTTTGGCAAATTACTAATTTAATGTACCATAAAATATTTTCATAATTTGTGTGAGTAGGAAGTAATACTCTAAAGTTGTGCTGCTTGATTCAGTATCCACTAATCACACATGATTATTCAAATTAAAGAATAGTTATCAACTACAATAGTCATATGAATACTTAATAGCCACATGTCCCTGGTAGGTATTATATGGGATAAGGTGGGTAGAAAATATTTTCATCATAGTAGACAATTTTAATGGAGAGCATTGATCTAAAAGATGAAGAAATTAAACATTTTATTCAAAGCTTACATAGTGTGAGCATATAGTCATCAAAAATTAGAGTTAAATAAATTCTAATTACTTTTCCATGTGAGTTTTTATAAAAAGCTGTCTTTATTTCAAAAAGTAATCATATTCATTTAAAATCCGAAGACCAGGAACCCCTGGGGAGCTCTTCAGAAGACAGAATGGTTTGGGGTGGGTGCATAAGATCATTAACTCCCCTCCTTTCATGGACACACGAGACCTAGAGCTACCTATGGATCATTTCTCTCTGAAAAAGTTTTGAAAATTAGATCAACTGCATCCCACAACAAAAGATAAAAGGGCTACATTGACACAGGTAAGTGAGGCGGAGACATAGTCTCACCAAAGCCCCACCCCCGGCCCTGGGTCTCACAGTAAGGAGAATCTCAACAGTCTGTTATCTCTCCCAGAGAAGCTAGGACTTGGTGCCCCATATCAGGTACCCTAACCCTTCCGTCTGGCTTAGAAAACAATCGGGCTGATGTCCAAGGGACCCGAAGTAGTATAGGAAACTGAAAGTTTTCTTTTATTTTTTATTTATTTTTTTAAGATTTTTATTTATTTATTCATGATAGACATGAGAGAGAGAGAGAGAAAGAGAGAGAGGCAGAAGGAGAAGCAGGCTCCATGCTGGAGCCCGATGTGGGACTCGATCCCGGGACTCCAGGATTGTGCCCTGGGCCAACCACTGAGCCACCCAGGGATCCCCAAAAGTTTTCTTTTAAAGTGCTCATGTGTTGTCTCTCTCACCTGGGAATCCTGTCCAAAAGCACCAGTTGGTAAAACACCTGGATTGTATATAAGTGTGATTGATTTGCTGGTCCTAGGCATCTGCTAGAGTGCAAGGGACAGATGGGGCTTTCTGTGGATTGGCAGAGGTCGTTTGTGTGCTCTCCATCTAACCTGTTAAGGGAAGCAGAGTTGGCTGTGTGGCACCTTCCTACTGTGTTGCTGATGCCTGAGCATGGCAGTTCAGAGATTCCACACTCCCTGGATGGGGCTGGCAAGTGTGAGTGGTCACAGCCTTCTTTGCCCATCCTGCGGCCCGCATGCTCATGCAGATAGGGCACTGTCACACAGCACTGCTGCTGAAGCTCATAGGCTTCCATACCTCAATTCCTGCCTTCTGAGTGTGCTCTGACCCCCTACACTTTATAACTGCCCCACTAAAGCCCCTGGCTGCAGGCAGACCACATAAAGGGAAACATTTTGTTCACCCATGCCTAGTGGGCCTCAGCTCCGAGGGACTACAACAAAAAGACCATTCGTGGTAGGTCATTGCCTCTAGGTTACTGCACAGATACGGAATGTAAGAGAAATTGTGCACCCCATTGGCCTTGCTACAGCTTAACAAGACCTTTCAGAAATAACCTTATACACTTGCCTAGTGCCCTAATTCTCACGGGGATACCTCCAGATCTCCCAGTTGGAGGCTAGTAGTGTTCAGGATTGTGGCCCTAAAGGATAGTCTATATATTTGCTTACTTTAAAAGCTGCTGCCTGAGCACCTGACTGCCATCAGCCTGAAACTAGGTGCTAAATGAGATTCTTCCTCTTGGATCACTGATCTGTCTTGGCGCCCCCTCAACAATGGGTCCTTCTTGAGAATAAATTAGGTAGTTTAGATCATCGCAAAGGTTCAAGAAATAACCAAGAGGCTAGGGCGAAGGTGAAAGAGAAGGATCATTATCTAACGCCACACCTTGAAGATTGGGAAAGGAAGCAGTGTTGCTTAAGATATATAGAAATAAAGTAAAATGAGAAACCAGAGAAGTATGTTTTAAACAAAAGAGGAAGACAAAACCTCAGAATAAAGACTTTAATGGTAAAGATAAGCAATCTATCTGATCAAGAGTTCAAAGTAATGGTCATGAAGATCCTCACCAAGGTCTTGAGAAAAGTGGATCAGCCCATTGAGAACTTCAACGAAGCCATAGAATATACAGGTAAGCACCAACAGCAGTGACAGAGCAGAAAAATAGAACTCAAAATACAGCAGAGGGGTTCAACAGACTGTATAATATGGAACAATTCAATGAACTAGAAGACAAAACATTAGAACTCACATGGACATAGGCAAAAAGAACTAAAAAAAAAAAAGGATAATTTAGGGGACCTGTGTGACAATGTCAAGCAAAATAATATTCACATTAAGGGGTCCCATAGGAGAAGAGCAAGATCATATTCGAAAACTTCTTTAACCTGGAAAAGGAAATCGACATCCAGGTTCTAGAAGCCCAGAGAGTTCCTAAAAAGGTGAACCCAAAGAGGAGTTCACCAAGACACAAAATTAAGAGGTCAAAAGTCAAAGATAAAATTAAAGCTAGGACTAGTGAAGCTATAGATAAAATGAAAAGATGTAAAATGTGACCTCAAAAACAAATTGTAGCGGTACCTGGGTGGCTCAGTTGAGCAGTCGAGCATTGGATTTTCAGTTTCGGCTTAAATTGCAATCTCAGGGTCATGAGATAGAAAACAATAAGAAAGCTGCAGATTTGAATAATGCTGGAGCAAATGGGCCTAACCCATACAGCACATTCTAACAACTGCAGAATACACATTTTTTTCCAGGGCACATGAGCCATGATGACATAGCACCTCGATGACTATTAAAAAGAAAAGTGTTGAGGATGTAGAAAAAAGTGATCCGTTGCGCACACTATTGGTGGGAATGTAAATTTGGTGTAGGCACTGTGGAAAGTAGTATGAAGATTCCTAAAAAAATTACAGAACTTCATATGATCCAGCAATCCTGTTTCTGGGTTTCTATTTGAAGAAAATAACCCTAATTTGAAGATAAATGCACCCCTATGTTAATGCAGTATTATTTACAATATCTAAGATAGGATACAACTTAAATGTGCATCAGTAGATGAATGGATAGAGATGTGTATACACACCTCACGATGGAATACTACTCAGCTGTGTGTTAAAAAAAACATGAAATCTGGACTTTAGCAACAGCATGAATGACCTTTGAGGATTTATGCTAAGTGAAGTAAATCAGAGAGACAAATACTGTATGATTTCACTTTCATAGGCTCAAACGATAAATAAAGCCCAGATTCACAGATACAAATAATAAGTTGGTGGTTGACAGAGGAGAGCAAGTTTGGAGTGAGAATGGGTGTACGGGATCAAGTACAAACTCCAATTTTAAAACAGGATGTAGTATACAGAATGAGGAATATGGTCGATACTGAATTTTACATGGTGACAGATGGTAGCTGGATTTAGTAGGGTCACCATTTCGCAATGCATACAAAGGTCAAATCACTGTATTGTACAGCTGAAAATGATATTGTATGTCAATTATACATTTTGTTATGGTGAAAAATCAAGACAATACAATTTGTTAAGTGATGAAAATCATTTTAAAGTTATTTAAAGTTCAGTTTTAACTTAATTTTTAGGATTGTGATTTTCTATTAAATTGACAAAATAAGCTTTTGGAAATTCTAGTGTTTAGTGTCCATTTGCCAGTGTAAATCCTGTTGGATCTCAGGCTACCTTTGTACAAATTTAAAAGTAACAGATTTTGTAACATTGGAAAATATTCCTTTGTTGCCATGTGCAATTTTGGAAAATCCTACTGTAATTCATAGGTAACTGCACCCATGAATTGAAACATTAAAAGAACCAAAAAATGGATACTTGGAACTCGTAATGGGAGATTATATTTTAATAGGCATAATGTGCCTGGATTCGTGCTGATGGAAATAGTTTAAGAAGTAAATTAGTTTCTTTAAATGCTTATGCCCCTAAAATTCTCTCCAAACTCTGAAGCAATATTCATCTTTCAAACTGGCTGGCAGTACCTCAAATATTAAACCTTTATGGCATTTGGATATAGTAAATTTGTAAATTTTTTTTTATTGAGGACAAGATATGGGGAAGGGTTTTCCTCTTTGATTGGGAACAGATGTTTAGGTGTGTAAGTTTTTCTGTTAGCACTGAGCATTAAACCCAGAGTAAACACAGCCTCCCAGGTGTGATATAACAAGTTTATTTTTATGTGTATATATGTCGTGGGGGGCCTTTTAAAGCATCAGGGTAGCCAATGGCTTCTTTTAGATCTAAAGGTGTTACTATACTACAGACCTTTCAATAGGAACATACTATTATCTTTACATTTAATTTTTTAAAAATTTTAAGCTGCTCTGCTTATGAAATTATTGTTTTAATCTAAACTCTAAAATACTATTTTTCAAGGTCTGATAAAAAAAAAATGTTGCTAAAAAAAGGTTTCCTAGGTTAATCCTTACCAGAAGTAATCAATCCTGAATTCTTGGGCCATTTATTCTTCTGCTTTAATTAAAGTTTACTAGGACTTCTCTTTGGCCAGGAGTAGTCAAGTAGCAGTATTTCTAGAGCTTCCCCAACTGCCTTCAATAAAGGTACTTGTGCTTTTTTTTTTTTTCCTTTTATTTTAGTTTTTGCATATTATTTATTTTTGTAAAATATTTATTCATGATTGAGAGAGAGAGAGAGGCAGAGACACAGGCAGAGGGAGAAGCAGGCTCCATGCAGGGAGCCCCATGTGGGACACTATCCTGGGTCTCCAAGGTCACACCCTGGGCCGAAGGTGGCGCTAAACTGCTGAGCCACCTGGGCTGCCCAGTTTCTGTGTATTCTTTTGTAATTATCAGTGTAAGAGATTTAAAGAAATGTTTTTTTTTTTTAATTTTTATTTATTTATGATAGTCACACACAGAGAGAGAGAGAGAGAGAGAGAGAGAGAGAGGCAGAGACACAGGCAGAGGGAGAAGCAGGCTCCATACACCAGGAGCCTGACGTGGGATTCGATCCCGGGTCTCCAGGATCGCGCCCTGGGCCAAAGGCAGGCGCTAAACCGCTGCACCACCCAGGGATCCCTAAAGAAATGTTAAAAAAAAAAAAAAAACAACCCTATATCTCTGGAAGTTATACCTTTTATTATAGTAATTGATGTATGCCTATGTATATATTCCATCATGTACTAGATTGCTATACGTTAGGGAGAGAACAATGATGCAGCATGACTTCTTTGCTTGAACATGTACGTATTCTTTATGGAATAATAACATTTTCTCTCTCTAGCAGTCATAGTCTCACCAGATTCACAATCAAACAATTTCTATTAGGTCTGTATGGCCTGCTAAAGATAGTAATAAAGTGGATGAGAATAGAATCATGGGTTCTGAGTCACAAAGTCATCCAAATCACATCGTGTGCTTTGATGTTTCTTCAAAGAGAGTCATGCAGCCCAAAGAGAATGATTGGGAACATGGTTCGTGAGAAGTACGGGAGAACATTTTACAAATCCATGTTCCGACAAGCAGATTCAGACTACTGTTAAAAGGTCATAGCAGGGTTCCAACATTACCTTGGTATCTGGCCAGCAGCCCAGGCTGAGACTGCTCTCAACTTCATACCAATGTAACTATCATATCAGGGAGAAAAAAAAAAAAACTACCCAAAGTGAAAATATGAAAACTCAGCACTTTAAAACAGTACCAACAGTCAAGCTATTGCCACAATTTTAATATTGTGGCTATTGCCACAATCTTAACTGTAAGAATCAATCCTTTTTCCCCTCCCCCAAGTGCAGTGGTTTTAAATTTCAATGTTATAAATTATCTAATAGTCTCTAATGATCTACTTTGTCCTAAGTATTTCTCAGCTATGTTTTTTTTCCAAGCAAGGTGAAGGTGAGGAGGCTTGCCAGTTGAATACCAGAGACCCAGTTAAATTTCAATCTCAGATAAACAATGGATGTTATTGTGCTATTAGTGTCAAATATTTCATGGGTCTAAAAAAATGCATTGTTTATCTGAAATTAAAACTTAGGTGTCTTGTATTTTAGCTTGCTAAATCGGGCAATCCCCAAGTGTGAGGGTTGGAGTTTTCCTTTTTTGTTTTAGATTTCATTTATTCATGAGAGACATAGGCTGAGGGAGAAGCTGGCTCCCCACAGGGAGCCTGAAGCTGGACTTGATCCCAGGACCCAGGGATCATGACATGAGCCAAAGGCAGATGCTCAACCACTGAGCCAACCAGAATCCCCCAACCCTCAAGTTGAGTTTAGATGGCCTTTTTCATTTCTTTCTCTTCATACCTTTGTCTGTATGGTTGATACATCTTTTCTTTAAAAATATATTTCCTTTAGAGACAGGCAGAATGTGCACGTGAGCAGGATGAGAGGGAGAGGGTGAGAGAATCTCAAGCAGACCCTCCACAATTGCCACGCCCTACATGAGACTGGATTCCATGACCCTTGGGATCCTGACCTGAGCCACCCAGGCACCCCTAGTTAATATGTATTGTCTACTTTGAGAGGTAGAGTAGGTGTTTTCCTTCTTGCATAGAGACTTAAAAACCTGGCTTTGTATTTGAACCACAAAAGAAACTTCAAAATAATCTTTATGCCTAGGACATGCCTAGGTCTGGGATGAGGTCCAGGTATTCCCCCAGAGGAGTCGACAGAGGTTTATAATTTCTTTATACTCCATACTTGAGCTACACTAACAACAGAAAACCATTGATGTAGATGTCTTATCAGAATACAAATTGTTCTTTTTTAGTGTGGCTAAAACAAAGTGAACGCTCTTCATGAATCTAAGCAGATGGACCATAGCTTGTACAGACTTTTATAAGGCTAAATGCGTGGAGGCAGTGAAAGCTGGGTAGAGGCGCTGTGGTCAGTAGGAAGCTGGCTGGTGTGTACTGGGTGCACTTCTCCAGCTCACAGAGGATGGCAGGATGTTTATTCTGCAGGTTTAAAATAGTAAAAATAATTCACTAACCCTTTTAAAACTGAAAGTGCTCTTACATTTCAAACATAATGTGGATATTTAAGTTTAAAAACTGTTGGGATCCCTGGGTGGCGCAGCGGTTTGGCGCCTGCCTTTGGCCCAGGGCGCGATCCTGGAGACCCGGGATCGAATCCCACGTCGGGCTCCCGGTGCATGGAGCCTGCTTCTCCCTCTGCCTGTGTCTCTGCCTCTCTCTCTCTCTCTCTCTCTCTCTGTTACTATCATAAGTAAATCAAAATTAAAAAATAAAAACTGTTATTATTGCATCCATCCATTTCATATCTGTACAGACTTTTGTTTGATTACTAAATGCTCTGGTAAAAGTAAAGTACTTTTTACAAAGTTGTATTGTAAAAGTGCTTTTTACAAAGTAAAGTACTTTTTACAAAGTTGTACTGGTTCTAGGTATCCTTGAACATTATCACTCAAATTATATGCAATAAAGGACCAGCTCAACACTCCACCCACTTTGTTAGACCAGCAGAATCTCAGTTCCTACCTGAGAAACAGAATCTGCATTTTAGCAAGATCACCTCCTTTGTGTATAAATTAAAATCTGAGAATCATTGACCTAGACCCCTGCATTTGTCATGGTCCATAGACCTCTACTATGACAGAATCAAAGCATGGTACAGTAGGCAAATAATACACACTGAAATATTTGTTGATTAATCAGTAACATGCTATTTTTTAAAAAAGATCCTTAAAAATGCCAGATTTTTTTTAAAACTTTGTCAATGTAATGGTGTTTGTATTTAAAATATTCCAAATTCGTAAGTTATACAGACCCTATGGAATGAGTAAAAACATATTTCTAATTTATTCCAACTATGGACCTAGAATTTCATTTATGCAAAGAGACCTTCAAAGTTACATGATCTAACACATGTATTTTATCAGTAGACACAATTCAAGATTTAGGGTTCCTGATGACCACCTAGGTGCTCAACCTTGTACAGCGTGCAGCCTTTTTCCATGGCCTTATCATGAAATGGTGTGAAGCTACTCTTGCCATCTTGACTGACCAAGGCCTTGAACTTACTGTAAGTGAACAATTGGTTGACTGTAATTCAAACTAAGTTTTGGGAATTATAACTTAATTCACACTCTCAGGATGGTCATTTTTCCATCTGGTATCAAGTGGTATGTGTCTTGCTGAAGCATATCTGTTTAGTAGTTGATACGAAGCTAGAAAGAACAAAAAAATTTTCTTCTCAAATTCTGTAACCCTGAGGTTATAGAAGAGAAAAATCTCATAAGGACTGTTGGCTTTGGAGGGCTTCATTAGTTGATGTAAGTGACAGGTATGCTACAGTGTTATAAATAGGAAAGTCAGAAACTCAGCAAACCAAAAAGCTCTGACAATTTTAAAAGAACTTGAAGTGTATGAAAAATATTAGTGATCAAATGCCAATGAAAGGAAGAGTAGCAAATTACTTTGTCAAATAATATTTAAGTTATATTAATAAGTTAAATTATTAATTAGCTTCCTACCTGGCTCTTGAAAGTGCTGTGTAACAGACCTTGCTATGCATTGCTGGAATGAGTTCTTAAAAATATCTGGGTGTTTATTTTTTTCCCATCAGGCATCAAAATCCTTAAGAAGTAGCATGTCTTTTGTTTGCCAAAAATCATGTCCATTTATAGAAACTAATACCTAATAAATGTATACCAAATAAATAATCATGATTGTTTACCGAGAGATGACATGCAAGGTAATTAGCAAAAGTCAACCTTTAATAATCAAGTTTAGTAGCAAAGATAAGGACATTCTTCCAAAAAATTATAATACCTCTTTGTGGGCAGACCCTGACAGGGCTATTACTTAGACTTATTAAATTATATTTGCATTATATTGTAAATACTGTGATAGAAATTCATAAAAAAGGAATAAAATTTGGAACAAATTAAACGTTCTAGATTTTAGATAGTAAGAGTAAATACCGGAATATGCATTCTGGGAGTTTACGGATTTTTATTTCTTTTTTAGGCTTCTTGAGATTATTTTGATTTTTTTTCACCAATCAAAAGTAATAAACTATTATCTCTATATATCTATGTAATTTTATCTAGTGGGGGAAAAGGTAGGTCAGTAAGAAAGAGAAATACTATCTTGCATCATGATAATGAAATAATGGAGGCAGGTAGGGTATGTTAGCGCTGTCATCTGAATTATATATATTCACTTTAATGAGAAAGCACTTACCAGATTATTCCTGATTCTTGGAAATGGAGAGTTGGTCTGTTTTTCTACTTATAAAAACCATCTACGTCATTATTCTAACCGTGCTTTAGAGTTTTAGATAAAAATAAGATGAGTGTATGGTTATTTCAGTTATATCTTTCTAAAATGAACTCAGTTAAGAGAAGAGAAAAAGACATTGAAATGATAAATCATGCAAAGCATACGCTTTTGGTTTTGAGCTGTAGATGTACACTTATAGGTATAAGATGACACCTATTCCTTTCATCGCAACAATATGAGTGAATAAATGCTAATGTTTTTGGCCATTGATTAGCAAACATATTTAGTTGTTAAGCTGCTAAAGAAGAAATTCGTATTTGGTTTACCATACCCCTTACAACAAACACATACTAACAAGCAATTCATATCCTATATTCTTTTGTCCCCTAGGAGCCTTTTGAATGTTGCTTTTAGATAACAGTCACAGAGACTCACAGCTGTTAGGCAGTCTATGGATCCCGAGGGACATATGTTTGTTGGCATTGCTTACTTTATATACAATTGATAAAATGCTTTATTTTTCACCAGCCCTTTCTTTTGTGAAAAGGATTGAGAGAAGGTAAAAAAAAAAAAAAATACATGTGAACTATTTTTTTAAGCAATGTCAATTTTCATTTAATAGTATAGCTCTTGTGCCAAAGAAAATTTGAGGAGTTATACATGTCACCCTTGCCTATTTATTTAGCAGTAATCCTTCAAATAGACCCAGTGCTATTGCATTGCACATTCCATCTCTATTGGCTGTACTAGTTACAAATGAAAATGTAAAAATGACATCCAACACATTCTAATAAAATTAAGTCTGGTCAGTGCAGAGATTCCTATAAAATACACAACAATTTGGAGAATAAGAGGTTCAGTTACAGGAGATGGAACATTCAGAACCTTTTTTTTTTTTTTCAAAGATCTTATTTATTTATTCACGAGAGACACACACAGAGAGAGAGGCAGAGACACAGAGGGAGAAGCAGGCTCCATGCAGGGAGCCCGATGTGGGACTTGATCCCGGATCCTGGGATCATGCCCTGAGCCAAAGGCAGACGCTCAGCCGCTGAGCCACCCAGGTGTCCCAGAACATTCAGAATCTTATGGTATACGCTGATGCTCTGTTTAACTGAGAACTAATGATTTACAATGTTATTTTTAAGTTTAAAAATATTTATTGGGGTATTTGATGTTTCTTACATAAAAATCAGCCTGTAGTATGAAGAAAAAAAATGAAGGAAAAATTCATATAAAAAACAATCACCATATAAAAAATCATCACTGTAATCTGTTTGGGACAATTTTTTCCATACACATACATATATAGTTCAATGATTATGGGATCGGATTCTGTTTTGTCACATACCATATATTATTTACATTACTAAATATCCAAAGTGTAATTTAAGTGGCTACCAGTATAAACTAAAAAAATAAAATTTTAAAAAGATTTTTAAAAATGGCTACCAGTAATGATGCTGTCTGAGACACTGTGGGCAAGAAATAAAATTTCATACCTAGAATAGATGTTTATACCTGAATGAATATACCTCTGGTTCTTTCAGTAGTCTCTGAGGAATACAGTCATACCAGGGGCTCATTGTTGGTTTCTCTTGCTGGCATTTAAAGGCAGAAACAGCTAGGTTAGCCTGGGTAAGTAGGGGGGCCATGTTATTGAGCCCTCACTACCCTCCACCTCTGCTTGCCATGACCAGTCAATTGGTGTACCTGTCACCACAGTTATGGTGTTGCCAGTGTTGAAGGTTGGCTAATGTCAACTGGCTAAATCATTTTGTCTATTTGGTTGTTTAGTGCCACTCAGATGGAGGTTGCTTTTTGGACAGTAACAAGTGATATAAAGATAGTCTCATTTAAAAAAAAAAAAAAAGATAGTCTCATTTAATTCCCACTTTCCTGTCCACCCACATGCCATTATTCCAGACTTTGTCTCCAATTTCCCATTGTTTCTCCTTCTGGGATCTTGATCAGCTGGTGAGGCCACTTGCCATCAGCTGTGAATACATATGGTCACTTTTTCCTTGATGTAAAGTGAATGACCAGGTGTGTTTTAAGTTCTACCCATTGAGAAGATTTTTCCCTCCCTGCTCTCAAAGTCATTCCTGAGAGTTCCTTTAGTATAGCCATTCTCCCTTTCCAGAATTGCTGACATCTATAGAACAAGCCTTGGTTTTTCTTATTTCAGTGAGTCACTCAAGACCTCTTATATAGAGATAGTTAAGAGGTCAGAAAAGAACAAGGTGGCAGCAGTGGTGAGTGACATAGGAATTAGAGCTACTTTTTTTTTTTTTTAAGATTTCATTTATTTATTAGAGAGAGAGAGAGAGAGGCAGAAACACAGGCAAAGGGAGAAGCAAGCTCCATGGAAGAAGCCCGAAGCGAGACTCAATCCCAGACCCCGGGATCATGCCCTGAGCTGAAGGCAGACACCTAACCACTGAGCCACCCAGGTTGTCCCTTAGAGCTACTTCTTAATTATTTTCCAGGGGTAATGTAAGAACAGTGTGAACTCAACTCACAGACTGAGGTTGAAGCCTAAAAGAGCTATCAGTTGGACACTGCTAACCACTGTCCTTACTGCTGGTCAGATAATCTTTTCATAAATGTAAGCTAATGTCACTTTTATTCCTTCAGACTATACTTAGAATCAGTTTTCCAAACTTCAAATACCAATGTAATTTAATCACAATTAGAATTCAGATAGTGATTGCAGATCTTTTTCTTTTTGACAGTATGTCCTTTTCCAAATAAAAAATAAAAAAAAAACTAATGGGGATCCTTGTTGAGAAAATTGGTTTATTTTTTTGAAGATTTTATTTATTCATGAGAGACACAGAGAGAGGCAGAGACACAGGCAGAGGGAGAAGCAGGCTCCTCACAGGGAGCCTGAAGTGGGACTCGATCCCGAGACTCCAGGATCATGCCCTGAGCCGAAGGCAGACGCTCAACTGCTGAGCCACCCAGGTGTCCCAAGAAAATTGGTTTAATTCTGAGGTCAGGCAACTATGCAAGTAAACCAAATCCTGTCTGTTGGTTGTTTTTATATAATGTTTAATTGGAACATAGTCACACCCAGTCATTTACATATTGTCTGACTGCTTTCATGCTACAATGAGAGAGATTTGAATAGTTGCTACAGAGGGCCAATGGCCTGTAAAGCTTAAAAAATGCTTACTCCATGGGCCTTCATAGAAAAAGTTTGCCAATCATGAATATATTGCTTTATTAAAAAAAATTACGTGTATTTTTTAAAAAGTCACTTTTCTGTCTTCTAATAAATTTATCTTATATCTTTGCTATCTCTCCTAATTTTCTTGTTTTTATTTGATTGATGCTTTTCTAACTTCTTAGAGTGAATTCATTTCACTTATTTTGCTTTCTAACTCAAGATTCATAGAGCTTTTAACTTTTTTCTTGAGTACAAATTCAGCCTCAGTAGATTTCTTCATACACAGTGTATTTTCTCATTTTGACCTATGCAAAATAGTCCAAAATTTCTATTTTAATTTCTCCTTTGTTCTAAAATCCTGTTCTCCCCAGGATACTTTGATTTTAATTTAAATTTTGCTTTTAATTTCTAGTTTTATTGAACTATACTCCAATAGTGATAAATGTACAAAATACGCATTTGGAACTATATTAGGGTTTTCCTTATGGCCTATGATCTCATTTTAGGAATATTCTCAGAATGTTTGGCAAGACTTTGAATTCCCTGGAAGGGACACATTTATAAGTCTACCTATTCAATTACTCTATTTGACTACTTCAGTTGCCAAAGCCAGAGAGATTTATGTTAAACATTTTTCAAACTAAAACTTGGCCTTGTGAAATGGACTAAAAGATTTGTCAGACTAAGTAGGAAAACTTTATGAGATCAAGATTGTGGAAAGAAAAGATAAAGACGAATTTCATAGATTTAACAGGACAAGTTAATATATTGCCAAATCTGTATTAAGACAAATATGTCATGGTGGCATGCTTATAGACACTTCCTTTTTTCTTCATAGAGTTTTAGGATCAGAAACCTGCTGTTCCATTAGGGCACCAGTTGGCCAGGATAATCTAATTCTGATTACAGTATTCTTGAATTAATAGAAAACTTAAGTCCTAGTAATAAATCTTTGAACCTAACTTGTAACCTTAAGTACATTTGCTTTGACCTTCTGATTCTTCCCTAATTGATTTAAATACATGGCAATGAGTTCAAAACCAGCAGTTAATTTTTAAGTTTCTGACATAAATTAGGAATTGCGTGGGGAACCAACTCTTGCTTCTTTATTTCTTCACAGAAAATAAAAAGGGTGCTTTGGGCCTCCTGATCATAAATTGCTCTGTTTATTGGGTCTAGTTTCTGTAACATAAGAATTTTATGAGACATTGGATAATCAGCTGAGGGTATTTACTTTTTGTTAACAAAGGAAAACTAAGATTTCATATAGGAACTTTGAAAAATTTGTAACTTTTTGAAATAATAGTATAGAATTTGCACATTGGTGGTTATAAAATAAATATGTATACCCAGGAATTACCTTCATAAATTTTGAAATGAAATATAATGAATATCATATAGAATTTATGTCACAAAGGCAAACATTTTATAAAAATGAATCAAGAGTTTTTAGTTAAGGAAGACTGCAATCACAGATGCTGGGAATAAATTTCGTTCTTAAAATGCCCAATAGTAAGGTTTTTTTTTTCCATATTTTAATGGAGTTTACAAGGATTGCTTCCATTTCAGAAAGGCTTTCAAATTCCCTTTCTTCAGGGTGTAAAGTGTTTAATCACCATTTACTTTTATTTGAAATCAGTGCATAATAATGCTGTAGAATTCGGAAAGGCAATTAAGAGGGAAAATATGCCAAAAATCAGTACAAACTGGCAATATTGCCAGTAGAAGACAGATGCAATGCAAAATATTTTTATTAAATTAAAAAAAATGAAGAGTAGGATTCAAATTAAGAATCCATCTAGGAAAACTGCCACACGTCAACATTTGAAAAAATAATTAGTTTTTAAGGATGCCTAGCAGCTCCTCAGCATTCTGCAGTAATCTATCAGTTTCTCCTAGAAAATATCAGCAGTAAGTCACAGGCCTTTGAGTGTCTATTTGTTTAATATTTAAAAATGCTTTTTTAACAAAAAAAGCATGGCATATTTCTCACACAAATGCTTCACAATTTATTGTATTTAGGCACAGCAGCCTTTTCAAGATTGGTTTTAACACTTGATTTAATTTTAAAACATGACTGGCCAAAATGGTCATTTTACTTTCTCTTTCTGTGTAGGAGTATCTTCAACAAATTCCAGTTTATTAGTGATCTGTGCTTTTCAATGTGCCTATTAGTTTTTTAAAGGAAAAAGAAAGACTAAACTTCAGTTGTTTAAAATATCTAGCACATCTTGGGGTGCCTGGGTCGCTCAGTTGGTTAAGCATCTGACTCATAGTTTCAGCTCAGGTCATGTTCTTGGGGTCCTTGGATTAAGCCCTGTGTTGGGCTCTGTGCTCAGCACAGAGTTGGCTTGTACCTCACACTTCCCCTTTCCCCATCCCTCCACCTTCCCCCTGCTTGCATGCTGCATGTGTGTGCTTGCTCACTCTAAAATAAATAAATAAAATCTTTTTAAAATATCTATCACATTCGGACAAATTAAGTGACATCAAATCCCTACACATCTCAAATACTAGAAATAATTTTTGTTTTACTGGTTGTTTTACCTTTTATCCATGTATTGGTAGTGTGGGTGTAATAAACTCTTAATTTATCTCTATGTTGCAAACTAGTAGAAGGTTTCTCCATAGGTGAGGAGGTAGGTTTGTATTGTGAACACCAAACATGTTTCCTCAAACTTTTTAAGATTATATTTATTTATTCATGAGACACAGACACACACACACATACACACAGGCAGAGGGAGAAGCAGGCTCCTTGCAGGGAGCCCGATGCGGGACTAGATCCCGGGACTCCAGGATCACGCCCTGGGCCGAAGGCAGGTGCTAAACCACTCAGCCACCCAGAGATTCCCTCCTCAAACTTTAAGAGTAATTTTTTGTTCTGGTTTGCAGTGTACCTTGACAATGTGGCAACAATAAAAGGGCAGAGACAAAGAGAGGGGGAAAAAAAGACATTTATATTGTAAGGATTCACAGAGCCCTCAAAAGTATTCTTTTCTTAAATGGGAAAAGTTTTCTATTATTTTCAAGAGGTCATTGAAAATTTTGTTATCATTTTACCGAATTGAAAGAAACAAATTACTCAAGTGTCCAATTTGCTCGATAGCATTCAAAAGCAATGAATCACATACTCATTTCTTTTACCTGAGACAAATTCTTTTAAACCCATGTATAGGAAGGAAATTCTTTGCTTGGATGAGATACTGCAGAGTGATCTCTGTAGGAGATTTCTCTGAGGCATCTGGGTTTCATACATAATACATTGTCAAGTTGCTCTTTTGGGGAAATGGTTCTTTTTTAATTTATTTTTTATTTTTTATTTTTTGGAAATGGTTCTTTTAACGTCCTGTTTCACATAAGTGACTCTAATGCATAGACTTATCTGATAGACAGTGTCATGAGTTTGTGTGTGTGAATTGGCCGCATTAGGTGGAATCATTTTTGAGATTTTCAGATTCAGGTCCTGGACTGTGATTAAAAACTTGTCAGATCTGGATGCCTGGGTAGCTCAGTGGTTGAGTGTCTGGCTTTGGCTCAGGGCATTATCCCAGGACCAGGGATCCGGTCCTGCTTCGGCCTCCCTGCAGAGAGCCTGCTTCTCCCTCTGCCTGTGTCTCTGCATCTCTCTCTGTGTCTCTCATGAATAAATAAATCTTAAAAAGAAAAAAACTCAGATCAAGAGATTCTTCAGGATATAGAATACAACAGTTCTTTAAAAAAATCAGTCAAAGCAATTTACCAAGGATTTCAATTTTGAAATGTGGCATTTAATGCATAGTCCTTATAGAATATAATTTTGAAAGTACTTTGAGGGCTCCCAGATATACACTAGTTAAGCATTATGTAGGACACTTCCATTTTTCTTTTTACATTGTTGGATCTTCCTCTACTCAGCAAGGTATTTTTGTTGGCTTCACTCAGTGAAAATCACTGAACTCAGAAAAGGAGAAAAGAGAAAAAAAAATTAAATTCTGGAAGAAAATAGAAGTCCTTACCAATGCAGATGTTGGCGAGTATTGCTATAAGTTTTCTGAATGGGGGGACGCCTGTGTTGCTCAGTGGTTAAGTGTCTGCCTTCAGCCCAGGGCGTGATCCTGGAGTCCCGGGATCGAGTCCCACATCGGGCTCCCTGAATGGAGCTTGCCTCTCCCTCTGCCTGTGTCTCTGCCTCTCTCTCCTCTCGCTCTCTCTCTGTCTCTCATGAATAAATAAAATCTAAAAACAAAAGTTCCCTGAATGGAAAAGCATTAAAATATGTATTTAGGGGGATGTGTATGCATATATATTTACAAAGGCTTGGTAAGGATGCAAGAGAGGAATTTTGGAATATTGAGAGGTACACTGAGGGTGCCCGGATGGCTCAGTTGGTTGAGTGTCTGCCTTTGACTCAAGTCGTTATTCCAGGTTCCTGGGATCCAGTCCTGTGTTGGGCTCTCTGCTCAGCAAGGAGCCTGCTTCTCCCTCTCCCCCTGCTTGTCCTCTCTTTTGTTTTCTCTCTCTGTCTCTCTCTCTCTGTCTCTCTCTCTCTCTCTCTGTCAAATAGATAAATCAAATTGAATATGAATGGAGATTAAGATGGTCATATGTGGAAAATGAAGAGCCAAAGGATCATATCAAAGTGAATCACTGAGAAGCAGAAAAGAAATACTTAGAACATTATTACATATGTATATGTACTTTCATTTTGTTATTCACTTAAAAATTCACTGTCTACATTTAGAATT
Source organism: Canis lupus familiaris (assembly GCF_011100685.1). Lineage (NCBI taxonomy): Eukaryota > Metazoa > Chordata > Mammalia > Carnivora > Canidae > Canis > Canis lupus. The sequence goes on along the minus strand of NC_049260.1, from coordinate 22,004,192 downwards.
CTTCATATAATAATATCTAAGATTACTTTTTACTCTAGGAAGAGCTTACCAGTGGTACTCATTTGTTACTACAAACTTAAGGGCTTAAAACAACACATTTTTTTCCTTCCAGTTCTTGAGGTCAGAAGTCCAGCAGGCGTCTCACTGGGCTAAAATGAAGGTGTCAGCAGATCCCTCCTTGTACCTCCTGGAGGATCTAAGAGGGAAGCTGTTTACTTGCTTTTTCCAGTTCTAAAGCCTAGAGAGATTCCTTGGTTCATGGCTCCTTGACCACCTTCAAAGCCCCCTGTTGAGCATCTTTTCTACTCTCTGATCTCCTTTAGACATTACAGTCTATGACTCTCTCCTTCCTTTGTGTTTTTTATAAGGACCCTTGTGATTACACTGGTCACACCAAGGAAGTCCAAGGATAATCCCCCTCATCTCAGAATCCTTACCTTAATTATACCTGCCAAATCCCTTTGGCCATGTAAGGGCATGTAGTCACAGATTCTGGCAGATAGGATGTGGTCATTTTTGTGGGGGGACCTTATGCAAACTACATATATATCTCTGTACCTCTTTTATTCCCTCATTGTATCCAAATATCATTCCCTATAATAGTCGTTACTTTTTATTTCTCACATTAGATTCTATGAAGACTGAGGATTTTTTGGTTGATTTTACTATTTATACTCCAATGTGTGGTGAAAGGCCCAGCATACAGCAAGCCCACTATCAATATTTCTTGAATAGATAACCAAAATCTATGCAGATCCCAAACAGCTGGATTCCCAACCAGAGGCTCGATCTACAACATCATAATGCCACTTTTTCATCTAGTATTGCCATTTTATTAAAATACTACTCTGAATGTATTTCCCATAGATTAGTTATACACTTAAACCAAATAAAATGCCTTTTATGCTTTAGTGTAACCGAGAAGCTGCTGCACACTCATGTAATCCACATAAAATATCCCCAGGTTCACACTATAGTTAAACCACATCATGACCCACAATAGAGAATTTACTCTCTTGGACCCATTTTTACTTCTTGTAGCTTACTATGGAAAGAGATAATATGCCATGTTAGAGAAATTGTCATTTTCTTTTGTAAAACATGTTGAAAACTTGAAAAAAAAATGAATGGAAGGAAAAAATCACTTTCTTGTATATTTTTAACCACTTAAATTTATATGATATTAAAATATGGAAAATAATGTATTTGGATCTAATTCAAGGCTTAGGGAAATACGATTCTATTAGATATCTGTAGTAAAGTGAGTTTTATCTGAACAAAGGTTAGTCCTAGAAGATTGAGATCCCTTTAACACAGACGAAAAATGAAAGTCTCCATCCACGGGTTGCCATGGTTTCAGTTGAGCAAAAAAACAAAATTGGAAGGTCACCAATAAGTTTTGAGAATATTATTTTTTACAAAAAAGAAATCATACCAATGCGGTGTAAAATCCTAACAAGATTTAGAACAATACAGGCACTTTGAAAATTACAAAACCATTAGTCAATACCATATTAAGCTGATTTATTACCCTCTAGTGCCACAGCTTTTTAGCTGCTGATGGGTATTCAGTTAAGAAATAAGATTATGACTCCTTTCTTGAGGTTTTCACACTTTTTTTTCAGAAAATAAAGTAAATTAGACAATAAATCATTGTTCATATCACTCTCCAGTAGTACCAATTGAAGAGGTGGATAGTCAGGTTAAAAAAAAAATTTTTTTTCCCCTTGGTATCTGAATTCTGAATTCTATACTGTCACTTTCAGGCAAATCATGCAGAAGACTCTGATTGCATGGAAGGAAACCCAATTTGAACTATATTAAAGAACAAAAGAGAATTTATTAGAAACACAACACCTCCTAGATTACATTCTAAAAGGTTCGGGTTGAGTCTCCAGTATGGAAATCTCATGAAGGGATTTCACTGCCACTATGTGAGTTCCTACTTTGGTCACAGACCTCCCTCCTCTCCGAATGTTTGATGACCAAGTAACGAAAATCTGATGATAGATTTAATTTTGCTCAATTACCCTCTTGCTCACTTTTCTGATAGGGATCAGGATAGTATTTGTTGGCAAGAAAGGGTGTAGTTGGTAGAAAAACCACCCCCCCAAAGGTGTGTAAGACCTAATCCCCAAGACCTGGGAATGTATTTGTTTACATTGCAAAGGAGCATTAGATTGTCAGATGGATTAATCTTATGACCTTTTTTTAAAAATATTTTATTTATTTATTTATGAGAGACACAGAGAGAGAGGCAGAGACATAGGCAGAGGGAGAAGCAGGCTTCCTGTGGGAAGCCTGATGCGGGACCCGATCCCAGGACCTGGGATCACATCCTGAGCTGAAGGCAGACGCTCAACCACTGAGCCAGTCAGGTTCCCCTAATCCTATGACCTTATAATTGAGCGATTATCCACAGGTGCTCAATATAATCACAAGGATCCTTAAAAGTGGCAAAGGGAGAAAGAAAAGTGAGAGAATGGAGAATGGTAGGTAGAAAGGCCAGGAGAGGTGCTATGCTCCTGGCTTTGGAGATGAAGGAAGAGAACCTCGAGCTAGTGATAATGGTGTCCTCTAGAAGTTGGAAATGACAAAGAAATGGATTCTTGCCTAGAGCCTGCAGAAGGAACAAAGCCCTGCCAACACCTTCATTGTAGCCCAGTAAAACCTGTGTCCACCTATGACCTGTGGAATATTGGGCAATAAACTTGTGATGTTAGAAGTCACCATGTGGTAATTTCTTACAGTACCTAATTGGAGACTACTGTAAAGAGAGACCTCGCACAAATAGGATCAGAGAGATCACTTTCTGTAAGCAAGGCAGCAGCCTTGTTTGCCAGCTGCTGCTTAAGAAAACTGTTACCTTTTTAGTTGTCATTTTCATGGAGTGACATGGGAAGAAACTATTTTCTCTGATGATGGCTATTATAATTTGCATGGCTGGTAGTATTCTTTCATAGGAGAAGTTATTCTGATGTTTTTTATTTTTTTATTTTTAAATTTTTTTTAAGGTTTTATTTACTCATGAGAGACAGAGAGAGAGGCAGAGACACAGGCAGAGGGAGAAGCAGGCACCCTGCTGGGAGCCTGATGTGGGATTTGATCCCAGGACCCCGGGATCACGACCTGATCCAAAAGCAGATGCTCAACCACTGAGCCACCCAGGCGTCCCAATTCTGATGTGTTTTTTTTTTTCTGATGTTTTTTAAAAGAAAATGTCCGTGTTGTTTGAATCAAGTGATGTTCTTTATTCATTTTTTAAAGAACTTGATATTTATCATCATTTTTCTGTGATAAAGAAATTGTTTCTCTCAATATTGGGGTTAATATTTTCCCAGTCAATTGTTTTAATTTAAGATTAAATCTCTAATAAGCTGTTTTATGTCTTATAAACCTCTTAAAATTGTATACAGGCCGGTTATTTTAATTTAATCTTATAAAATCTTCATTGTTCACTTCTCCATTGTTTTAAAAATACCTGATGCTAAAATAAATTGCTATATATATCGTTGGCCAGCCTCTCCAGGATTGCTTAGGTTTGATGTTTTTCTTGACACTTGACTTTTCAGAGTTTTTAGGGAACAGAAGGTTATAAGAAAAAAACTGCCTGTAATGTAATTTATATTAAAATAGCGATTTCTCCTAAGCAGAGTTGCAGTTTTACACTGTGTACTCAGGGCACAGAAATATAGTTGGTTATTCTACTGAGAATTTTAAGAACCAAAAATCAAAAGGAACTTTCTTCCTAGGACAAGACTTGTTTTCTGGCCATACTAACAACTGTGGACAAAAGCCTATATTAAACAAGTTTCAGCGAATCAATGACCAGTAAATAGGCTTTTGAAAACCAGCCAATCTGTAATAACCTCACCCTTCTGAAAGGCTATTAATCAGCAACAGTCACATTCCAGTAATAAAGGAAGCACAGCTAAAGATCAGGATCAGCCCGTGCCTAAATACTCTGCTTCTGAGGCCTGCCAATCTCCGAAGTTCTTGCTTCCCTGAACTCCATAAAAGATCATCACTTGGCTTTGTTCAGAGATGGTGTGGTACTGACACGGGCCCACCTTGCTTAACTGGCAATAATACAGCTTTTGCTCATTGGTTTCAGATAGCAGCGGCAAACTCTTCCTTCGATACTATCATTGTTCAGTCTTCATCTCAGCCACCCATTCCTCTTAGGACCACGTGCGCATGTGCACACAGGTTCAAGAACAAATGTAAAATTGCCAATGGAAATTAACATGTTGGTGTTTCAATTTAAATTTTATCTTTGCTAAAAAAAATAAAAATAAAAATAAAATAAAATAAATTTTATCTTTGCTATAAATCAATGTAATTTGAGTAAAGCTTCTGTCTTCTATTTTCTCTTCCATTTCCCGATTCTCTGCAGTGAGGAAACTGAGGATTTAGGGAGGTTCAGCTTACTCTCATGGGGTAAAAGGGCAACTTGTATTGATTGTGTGTATGGTTCTCCTAGCAGCAGTGCAGAGGAGGAATTAGCTTTCGTTTATTCTCCTGTAGGTTTCTCTGCTTTCCGATGCACAGTGGCTCATCTGTTGTAGTTTTGGGCCTAGTGACCACATTCAATAAAGAGGTTCCAGGTCTGGGGTGATCGGTCCATGATGTCTCTCACTTGTTGTCTGCATTGCCCCTTTGTCTACATTACAGTCTGCTGGCCCTCTTTGCCCCTCGGACTCTTCTCACAAGGAGACTTAGACACCCAGGCTGTGGGAAACCAAAGTTGCCTTAGAGGTAAACTGCTTCAGGCTCATTTGTCTAGTCCTCTCCCTTTATAACCCCTGTGCTATCACTGTGAAGGTTTTTGAATTTGGTCTGGTGAGAGGCTTGTTGGATAGACCCAAGGACTTTCAGATTGCTACAGGCTTTGCCAGGGAAGCCTACCTCTTTTTCCCCTGTTGTTCTTAAGATTTCCCATACTTATCTTGGTGTTCCTAAGGTGCTCCCTTGGCCTGTTTCCCCTGAGTTCTGAGTAGATTGAACACACCTTTCCCACTACCTTTCTTTTCTACTTCTCACAAACGACTGAGAAAGCAGGACAGACTTACCACTCCTTTATATCCTAGATTTCCCTCAATTGTATCTTCCTTCTTGCCCATAGAACCTAAAATCCACAGATCAAGTGAAAAAGGGTTACCTTCTCCAAAATATGAGATTGCTCTATGATGTGGTTTTCAAATTCCGTTTTTCAATATATTAATGGAACCCAAATGAATTTAGAAATTCCTTTATTGTCTTGATAAAACCTAGCTTTTAAGTTTCTTCTGCTTTTTTTTTTTTTTTTTTTTTTTTAAGGTTCTTCTGCTTTTAACTCAAAGTCAGTTTTGGATTCCCAAAGCTGACTGCTGATCCTCTGATTCTCTTTGTATACCTGTTCCAACAATCCTAATATTTCCCAAGTCCAGTGAATGCTTCTGATTGAATAGAAGTCATAACTACAGTAATGTAAAGGGTAGATGAGAACGTATGTATTTTTGTGAAAATGTTATCTCCAGTAAAGAGGGACTACAGAATTTACTGCCATGGTATTTTAAATGATTTCAAAATATATTCATATGTAATACTTGCGGTTTAAGGTAATTTGAAGTATTAAAGCCCACATTAATACTTCATGCACGTGAAGATTGCTCATGATCCCAAGGATTTGGCAATACAGAAATGAGATAACCTTCAAGTGCCATGAATCCCTGAAAGTTACATAGCTGATTGGTATGTTCTCTTCCATGAGCCTGAAAACTGAGAGAACCTTTAACCTAGATACCACGTGGATATTCTGTAGGGTGCTTTTGCGGGGTCAGAAGGAGGCAGTGACTCCAAGGCAGTCACTCAACAACTAGTAAAGAGACACTGTGGAGAGAAAAGTGAAAGGAGTTCCAAGTAGCAACTGTTTCCTGCTAAGCAATATTGAAGGAATATAAATAAAGCACATTGCAACACTTAACCTGAAATAGTTGAATGGCATGAACCATTTTGATCACATTATTAACCGTTAAATGTAGACGTCCATGAAAAGTGTCAAGTCCTATCCAATACCATCTTAGATTGTTCAGTTAGTTGAGGGTACCAGCAGCACTAGTCACAGACGTTCATTGCATGCTTATCCTGAGCCTGGTGTTATTTCAAGTGCTGTGTGTGTGTGTTCATTTTTAATATTCAAAATAACCCTACCAAACAGATAGTTCGGTAAAATCCCAAAAATTGAAACACAAAGTGGTTCAATAGCTTTTATAAGGACACATGGATGATTGGTGACTTCTGATATATGCATTTGACTTCATGCTTTTAATATAGAGGCTGTAATATTTTTTCGAAAGTCCCTCATCTGGTTAATGGAGAGTTATGGACATGAGAGTTAGCCCAGCTGTGACCAGGTGGTCGTACATGAAGTGTGATGGTCTTATCTTTGGGTATGTTCCTTAATTATTGTTATTCCACACAACCCTTAATTCTTCCTCATGTAGACATAAAGAATCTGGTATTACCAAAGTTTGATCAGTGGTTATCACTTTGAGAGAATGATAGTTTTTAGTTTTTAAATCATGGTGTTGGATTTTTATGAATAGAGAAAGCCTTAAAGATTTGATCCAAAACCTAATAAACTATGGTAAGATATGGGAAGAGACTTCTGGACCCTTAGCCAAGAGAACTATTGTTTCCCATTGGGGAATACTAACTGGTAACTGACTCAATACTTGCCCTTCGCACTGCTGTTTGGGAAAGATCCCAGGTTTTTTTGTGCCTGAAACCAAGCTTATGTCTTTTGCCGGTTTCCCCTTTGCCCAAATAATGGTGGTTCTGTGAAAAACAAAACTCTGCCACTATTTAAAGTCTGTCCTAGAGTCTTAAGGGGTTGGGGGCAAAAGAGAGGACACGTGTCCTAGTTGAGCAAGACTGGATCCCAAGGTTCTTCATAGAGTTTTGTGAATAAGCTCATACACAATTAATCTAGAAATCTAATGAAACAGTAGAAATAAAATGACAAAAAAATCACAAACAGCCCATTGTGCATCACAATCACATTGTAGATAGCATATATCCACATGGATACATAAGTATTACATGTTTCACCTGGGGCATTCTGACCTTGGAACATTAGTGTCAGTAAAATGATATATTTTATATAGATGAGGAAAAAGAATCATTTATTGGTTCTGAGAACAAAACCGTTTACTACAAGAGAATTGCAAGTGTATTTTCATTTCTGATGCAACTTGTCTCACATGGTGTAGCCTTTGAGCACAAATCAAAGCAAAACAAACAAAACAGAGTTGAACAGATGTAGAAAAAGTGAAGTCTTGAGCTGGCCAACAGGTCACTGTTATATCACACCCACCAGCAGTCCCCATCAATCTGCGAAAGAATGATAGGATGGAAAATATTCTTCCTTGGAACCGTGACCATTGAATGGAGCCTGAAATATAGGAAACACTCAAAATCTATCACTGTGTTGTTGTTGACGTTGCTGTTGTTGATACCGTTTTTCAGACATTGCCACAAGGGGAATCAGAAGGGCAAATGTTATCACATCTCTTTGGTTCTTGTTTTGTCTGTATCCACAAAAAAATTGAGTTAAAACTGCTTTTTTTTTAAGTGCCTTTTGAATATTTAATTCAATTTAGTCATGGGGTGAAGGCATATGAAAAATTTCAAAAAGGCTTTTTGGTCAATTAAGCTAGTTCAAAAAAATCCTGGAACACAAGGAGATTGTGGGGTGGGAAGAGTGGCACATCCCTGATTTATAATACTGAAAGAGGACCATCTACGGCTGGAGAGCATATGATTTAGGTAATCTATGAACTCTGACCTCTGGCTTGTTTCACACAAAACTTTTTATTGAGCAGGTGTATACATGCACACATATACGTGGATTTTCTTATCAGCTCTATTGAATATACAAAGAAAAACATTCTGAAAACTCTTGGTACAGGTAGAAACCCTTGGTAATACATAGAAGACAACCAGAAGACCACATGTTCTGGGGTCAGATAACCTATGTTTGAATGACGTCTCCTCCACTTTCTTTATTATCAGCTTTATTAACCCTAAGTAAGTAGTTGCCTATATTACAGAAGAGTTACAGTATCTCTCTCATGTAGTTGTTTTGAGGGCTAAATGTGATAACACATGTAAAATACTTAGCAAAATATCCGTAATCAGTTTAGCAACACATAGGTATGTAATATAACGGTGAGGTTATTTTTGTTGTTGGCTTCTAGAGGGAACTGTTACTTATGCTATCCCTTCTTCTGTTTCTCCCAAAATGAGTCAGACTTAAATTCAAATGACTGCATTTCTCAAGAGAGAAGAATGGCTACTGTTTGTGAGCACAAGTTAGACTATATTTTTCCAATTAGAAATTTTAATTAAAGATGAAGATGACCGCATTCTTGGATAGGGTCCCTCTTCTTATCCTCCCTTCCATGTTGGAGGAGGAACGGTGTGGACAACTCAGATGTCAGCAAAAAGTAAGGATATAACTTTGGCCCCTGAAAATATCTTCCTTCGAAATTTCTCCTCTGTATTTTTCCATTATTTCACTTTTTTCGGGACGTCTTTCCTGGTTCCTTTTTTCATCCTCCTTTGTTGGCTCATCTATCCTCTGCCCACTCTTGTACATACTGTGCCCCCAAGCATATTTCTTACAAAAGAAAAAATTCCATGGTCAAGTATATTTAGGGGAGGCTGCTTCAGACAAACTTACATAAATGTTGTGTGCTTCATTTTGGCTTTATATAGTTCTAAAAAATGGCATTGCATTTGAAGTTAATCACAGAGGAGTTCTCACAGCTACTCTGTAATGTCACTCAGGGGCAGACCCATGCCCTTTAGGAATCCACAGAGCTAAAGGTAGGCTTGCCATTCTCTTATGAGAATTAAAGCACCAAACAAAAGAATGCCCCTAAATGGAAAGTCTTTCTGTCTGCTTTTAGAATTTAATTTACAGAAGATTTAGCCAGCAGAGAGAGAGACAAGATTTTTCATGGCAATGTTTATGGATCTAATCTTATTAAGTAAATAATTGCTTCAACAATTTTTCAGCAGTTGGTTTTGTTTACTAAAGAGAAAAAAATTTAACCTGGAACCAAAAATCTAATTTCTAAAATTGAAAAGTTAGCAAACATCAAATTAACAAGTTAAAAGTAAAACACATTTAGTTTGTAAAAAGTAACTTTCTTATGTAACAAGGTAAATAATCTATTTCTACAGATATATTAATGCTTTTTGCAGGAAATCCTTATTCATCTCCTAATTTAGAGATGATAATATCAATGGCACTTTTTTAATATACCATTTCATACCATTCTCAAATATTAGAACATCTTGGTTATGTACTATAGTGCTGAAATTTTAATTAAAAACATTCTCCAGGTCTCTTGACATTTTTATCCACCTTTTTTCGGTTTCTTACACAATGGTTAAAATCCAAACTGAGTCACCATAATTTAAGACACTGTCAAAGTCTCCCCATTCTTTGTCTTCTTAAGACCTAGCATCTAATAGCTGTGGAAAATCGGCAGAGTTTAAGGTGAAATCTATAAATGTTGACAGGGATTAATCAATGTGGTCTCTAAGAAGGAGATAGCAGTCCTGCTCAGTCATATTTTTTTTTCACTTCTGAAGTATAAGACACTTGAATTTGCTGTTAAAATCAATAGCCTTTGTAAGTGATGCAACCCTGGGCACTTGTGCAGGTACATGAGCCAATCCGGCTATATTATTTATGTGGAATATTATATTGCCATTTCCAAATGTCCTTAAATGCCACCACCATCACCACCAAAACCTAAAGAAAGGAAATTTGAAGGACACATTAGAAAACACAAATTTTTTTATTTTATTTTTTATTCATGAGAGAGAGAGAGAGAGAGAGAGAGACAGGCGGAGAGAGAAGCAGGCTCCACGCAGGGAGCCCAATGTGGGACTCTATCCAGGGACTCCAGGACCAGGCCCTGAACTGAAGGTGGCGCTAAACTGCTGAGCCACCCGGGCTGCCCAGAAAACACAAAGTTTGTAATAACCTTTTTTAAAAAATTATACTTTGACTCATTCTCTTGTAAGAGTGATCCTGTCAGATGAAGCCTTGTGCTTTCAAATACATAGACTAATAGGAGAAAGTCCTCTTGGTTGAGAGGAACTGTTAGTTGAACTGGCAGGGGAAAAAAGCCTAGGGGCTTGATTTGGAGATCTGGGAATAGATGCCCTGTTAATTTGATTTTTTTTTTTTCATTGCTGGGAAACATTTTGCTTTCACTAATATTGTTCAATAGATAGTCTCTTTTTAAAAAAATGACCTGGTTTCTTCAAGTGCAGTGAAGTTATTTTTGTCCTTCTAGCAACTTTCTGAATCATTTTTTTGATAAGGGATGTTTAAAAGAAACAAGATTAGAAGGTCTAGTTTATTAAAACTGTTCCCATGTTTTTATATTTTCCAAATAGGATACCCATATACAACACTTATGGGATTTGCTACTCTTTTCAAATTCAGTGATCTATGGAGCTGGCAGGCTGGTGGTTTCCACATGGCTAACACCTTCCATTCTTATGCATTTGTATGTCCATTCATCGATTCATAATTCTGTATTACATCCCTGGGCTAATATTTACAGAGATCATAGATACAACCTCTAGGAGGAAAAATCAATAAGCCAAATATACTCCTATGTGACAAGAGGAGGTGGGGGTCACATCGGAGTAGGATCTAACTTTTTTTTTTTTTTTAAAGGATCTTACTTTTGAGAGAAAGCATAAAACTTAGAGAAAATCCTACATGAATTGACATATAGACCAAGGTATGAAGAACCAGAGGGAGTCAGAAAGAAGTAGGTTAGCATTTTGGAGGGAATAAAATTGAGTATACAAAGGCATATCTTACTAAAGTTCCTCCATTTCCATTTCTGGTTGGACTAATAAAATTATGACTTTACCTCTAATGTCATACCCTAATCCATTATTCTAAAAGCTAATGGAATAATTTTTCAAAAATCAAATCTGATAATATCACTACCATGGTTACAAATTTGTGTCTAAGAACAGTAGATGTGAGCAGAAAATGCAGTCTTTATGAGTCCTATTATGATTTTGACTAGTATTCTGTTAACCCCTTTTGAGGACAGTTTTTATAGATATGACATTTCATTAAATGATATTAACTTGTATTGGTGTGCTTCTAAAAAAATGTTTTTTTAAACCCAGTAGCTTCATTTATTGTAGAAATCTTGAAACCAAATATTTTTATAAATTTAATACCTGTATTTACTAGAGGAATGTTGACAATATTGTACATTACATTATTTGTTGTTCTTTCTATGATGACTCCTCTACTTTTTTCCCTCTGAAGACTTTTAAAAGAAATACATCTATGGTTTCAGAGTCAGAAAAAAACTATTTCTTCAGAGGAGTTGTTTGATTCCTCTCCATCTGTACCTTGTTTTTTTTTTTCTTAAGATTTTATTTATTCATTCATGAGAGAGAGGCAGAAACTCGGGCAGAGGGAGAAGCAGGCTCCATGCAGGGAGCCCGATGTGGGACTTGATCCTTGGACCCCAGGATCATGTCCTAGGCCAAAGGCCGGTGCTAAACCACTGAACCACCCAGGGATCCCACCATCTATCTGTACTTTTTGAATCATGTGACTATTTGGCCTCTTTGGTCTGATGGGATGCTTGGAATCCAGAGTGTATTATCTTCCATTAGGAAATGTTTAGGATATTACTGCATTAAAAATAATAGTATTATCTGCTTTTATCTATTTCTCCATCTTTTCTTGACCTCATTTTTTTCTCATCAATTTGATTTCATATAGGTATAGTATAAGAGTTTTGTTTTTGTTTTTGTTTTTTTTTTAGTATAAGAGTTTTAAAACTCCCATTACATATTCTCAAGGCATTACTTGAGGAAGAGAGGGGATGAGATGGGAAGGGAGAAAGAAACCTACCCAGTTCTCCCGACATTATAACTTATAAAGGATATAAGTCAAAGAGAAACAAAAAAAGCTATTGCTCTGTACTGAAGTGATACATGTAATATACTAGGCTTTACCCGTTTCTGAAATAGATCTTTTATGAGACAACTTTTAAAAAGCAAGGAGATATCGAGACTTAGCAGATTAACTGAAAGAGAACTTTGTTCAAAATTTCTTGAGATTCATTTCATGAATCCCATATTCTCAGTCCAGATGATTCTAGTGTTGCTCACTGAACCCCCAGGATCTAGGGGAGATCACGTAGTCTGATCTTAGCTAATGAGAACATCCCAGCTACTATGCAAAAGGATTGATTTGGCAATAAACTCAGGACTCAAGGCTAGCCAGGCAGAGCCACCTGTGAGATTTCCCATGGGACGTCTATTGCAAATGAGGAAAGCCTAGAGCAGCTGATGGTTCTTGGGCTTCCACCTGCAGAAGCTACCACTGTGGGATGGAGAGCTGAAAGCACTAACAGAAGGGAACTTAAACTAATGCAATTCGAGTTTCTAGTTACATAAGCCATTGATTTTCTTTATTGCTTAAAATAGTTTGAATTGGATCTGGTCGTTTGCCAATTTAACTGTCACAAGTAACAAAACTCATATATAGGTCATTGAGTCAAACAGGAGGAGAGGGCCTCAGAACCTAATAATAATACCCAATGATTAGAGGGTGTTTTCTCCCATCTGTGTTCAATGAACATAATTTTACATTCTTGATATTTAAAACTTGCACATTTTTTCACTCCTCTATAAGGGTTTTTAATCAGTTTGCTTATAATTTTGATACCTTTGATCCATATATCTAGCCCGTGAAAGGGGAAAAAAAAGACCTATAACATTACCTCGTGCAAGATATTAAAGACATTCATTAAACTGGCACTTCAGCAAAACATAAGGTAGCAAATGCTCAACAAGAGCCCAGATATGCCAATGTTACTTCATGAAATTTTGAAGTACTGAACTATATAAAAAGGCCTATTTGATAGTTTCTATTGGTATTTCTCTGATACTGTTATTCAGATTTAAGATCTGACTCTCCATGATAGTGGTCTTCATATATGCATATAATGTATTTATAATTTTACTTCTTTTTAAAATATATATATAATTTTACTTCTTAAAGGCCATTGTTATTGATGAAACCACCAAATTTCACAGTTCATTTTAGGAATCATTCTACGTTTTCTAGGTGTGGCATACCAAATATAAATAATATAAGTAGAAACTACATATGCATAATAAGCACTGGTTTTCCTGATTCCTTGTATTTTTCTCTTTTTTTGAATTGAAAAATATAGAGAGGTTGTTTTTCTTGTATGTTCATGCCTATTTTTCTGTTCCAAACCCACACATTCTATTAATCTGAATGTCTCTTTTTAATATCCCCGTTGTATAGTCCTTTTAAATCACTATTATCATGTATTTTTGCTGTCTGCCACCTATATGCTCAGAAAGTCCTCCTATCTCACTCTACGTTTATCTTATTATATAATTAGCCTTAAAGTAGATACTTTGTTTAATATGACATAGTAATACTCCCTTCAACAATTTCCCTTTTCAGGTGTAGCATTAGTATTATTATGAAGGGCTTAATTATTAAATCAGGTTCACACTAATAATAGATCTTACCCTGCACAAAACTATAGTAATGATTAAAATTTCTTTAGGTAAGCATCAAGAAAAGATGCAATATTCCTTTTTTATGGAGGAGCTTAAAGTTGTCAGGTGTTCATTTTCTAGTAAATTGTGATAAATTTTACTTCTGGATAAACAGATGAACTTTTGAGAGTTTAGGGACTCTTCCATTTTGTAAGTGTTAATTCCACAGATAGTAAAATCCTCACTTGACTACCACCTACTCTCCAGCCAACTATGCTTATTGTTTTTTACAATAAACAATGTTGGTTATAAGCATGTTTATAAGATGAGCTGTTACAGATCATTCATCACTCATGTTCTTTTGTCTAAGTATGAAGGGAACAGAGTATGGGTCTACCATCAACCCTCCATGCCTAATCACCTAACATAAAGCCTAAAAGATATTTGGGGATTGATAACAATATTATATATGGAGCACCAACTCTTTAGTACACATTGTGACATAGAGGTTCACTGACAACTGACAGATGGCCCTTAATCTTTACAGAATTCATAGTCTAGTTGAAGCAATATATAAATAGTATGTATTTATATTCTATACAAATAATATATATTTGTAAATAACATTTATTATTATAATACCCATTTTGGCAATTTCTAAAATTTATGCCAAGTTCTTAAGATAACCAAGATGAGGGATACCTAAATCAGACTGAGGAATTTGTAACACTACCTTGAAGAAAGGGTATCTGAAACTGAGTCTTGAAAGAGTATAATGACTTGGCTAAGAAGAAAAGGGAAGATGTTCATTCCAGATTCAGAAAATAGTGAGGGTAAAGGAAACAAGATGTGAATAAGCTAAGTAATTTATGGTGGGAATTGTTATGATGAGAGCAGAAGGTGTTTATGAGAGTGTGTTAGAAGAAACCAAGGAAGGTGGTAGGGCCTGGATCCAAGATTTTTATTTTCATTTTTGAACTTAGGGGTAACCAATGAAAAATTTTAAGGTCACAAGGGATATATACTTGGGTTTCCATTTGTTCTTTTCATATTTTTAATTTAAATGTGAATTTATACTTCCAATAGATACTTATTGAGAGCCAAACACTGGCACAGAGGTTATTTTTACAAGCATGAGATAATGGGACAAAATTCTTTTTCTCTTTGATTTTATATGTAAGTGAGTAAGGAGAAACAAATTTTTAAAAGATTTTATTTATTCATGAGAGACACAGAAAAAGAGGCAGAGACCTAGGCAGAGGGAGAAGCAGGGGAGCCCAATGCAGAACTTGATCTCAGGACCCTGGGATCACGACCTGTGCTGAAGGTAGATGCTCAACCCCTGAGCCAGCCAGGCACCCCAAGAAGAAACAATTTAAAAGTAACACATACTCATTATCATAAAATATGGCATTTGTGACTAGCATAGCTAGGCATCTCTGAGGAGAAAAATACCTGGTGGGAACTACCTAGTGGAGCTTGCCAGTGAAGGCTGTGTGGTGGAAGCTGTATCAAAATTGGTAAATGAAAGAAAAGAGGAAAAAGTCTTTGGTGACTCTGCATGACAGTTAGGGAGAACTTCATGAACTTCTAATGAAGGAAATAATTTAGTATGTTGAAGTAGCACATAGAAGCTGGGAGCAGAGTTAGGAACAAGTCAGGAAGCTTTTATAGCAATTGGGGTGGGGATAAAAAATGAGGATATTGATAATAAAAGCTAATATTTCTTGAGCACGTACTTAGTTTGGAATACGTACAATTACTAATATGCAGGTGTCTGACCTACAAAATGGCAATGTTGTATGGTTCAGCCTATATTATTAGATATCATGCTAGACACTTGAATACATAATCTCATTTAATATTCATTAGAACCATTTGAAGAGCTATTGCGCATATTTTTTTAGTGAGAAAGCTGAGGCTTATTAATGAAATGAAGCAGTTGGCACAGCGACACATGGCTGGTTATGAGGATGAGTCAGTCAAGTCCTAGAAAGGAGCAGGAGGTATATTCCTACAAAATAATGTGAGGAAATATTAATACAAGGACTATTTACAGAGGCATTGATACAATTTAGGCAAACCAAAAAGAACGGTGTGGTAATCTAGGGATAGCATGAGTGAAGGTGACATACTGCAAGGCCCAGAGGGCCAAGCTGGGTGTTTTGTTTTTTTTTTTTTTTCCAAGCTGGGTGTTAAGTCAGAGAAGTAACTATGTAAAAGAATGCCTGACTGTGGTCAGCTGTGGAGCTGTGGTCATTGGTGGAGATACAAATCCAATCTATGGAGACTCAGTAAAGAGACAAATGAGCTGAAATACTCCAGAATTGACTCTTTATGCAGTCCCCAGTCTCTTTCTTGAGCTTCCTATTGAAAAGAACCAACCAGAAGTCGGAAGGCAGTGAAGCTTATGGATATAGACCATAAAGATCCACCTAACAGAGCAACGTAGAGGAGGTTCGGGTGGTCCTGGAAGAGACTGGGAAATAACGGGTAACCAGCATCATGGTGGAGCCACAGGTACTTAATGGAGCTCATGATAAAAAGCATCATTTACTATGTTGCTTGGTGGTGTGAAGTAAAACAGTAAAACTGCAGATTCTGAGGATGGAGCAAGTAGAAAAATGGATACAGGAGAAATATGCAGAAACCTGTAGGGGATGAGAAGAATATAGGGTAAGTCTAAAATGTTTGTCTTGAATGATTGGGTACATAGTGATGGTATTAAAGAAAATAAGGACAAATGGAAGGAGAGACAGAAGTTGAATTTGGAGGATGTTTAGTTGTAGTGTCTATGTTATCCAGCCTAGTAGATAGATGGAGAGGGGAAGAGATAATATTTTAGAGATAGTTTTGAATTAGAGATGAGAATTTGTAAGTCATAAGCATAAAATTTTGGTGGTTGAGATTTGGGGTTTCATTGCAGGTACCCAGGATAAATATACAGAAAAATTTACAGTGAACCAAGACAGGAAATCTAGGCTGTACTAAATCGTAGGAGGCAATTAAGGAAGAGGATCCACTAAGAATCATTTTTCAACTGGACAGTTGCAATTAAGAAAAAACCCACAGGATAAAATAGTATCACAGAAAAGAAGTAAAGAGAAAATTATTGAATGATCGTTCACTTCTAATTCTAAAAAACATGTAAGAAATATCAATAGTAAATATAACTAGTTAAAATAATGCACATGCATCAAGTATAAACACTTATTGGAACTTGAATACTCTTGGATCCTTCTACCTAGTGCAGAGTTGGAGAGTTTAGAACAATCAAGAAGGTGAACACAGGGCCCAGGTACATCAGACTGACAAAGGGAATTAGTACAATGTGGATGAAATGAATCAAAGAAGGATACCAAAGCTAAAAGTCTAAGGATACACTGTGGTCCAGACTTCTAAGAGAACGATATCCATTTAAAATTCAATAAGTTAGAAAAGCTATATAACATGAAGATAATTTGGTAAGTGTCTTGAACTCTGGCCTCAGAATGGACCACTATCCACTTACAGTGGATATATCTTCTCTTGACCTAAGTTTCCTTCTTAAAGGATAAAGAGTAGAGGGCAGCCTGGGTGGCTCAGTGGTTTAGCACTGCCTCAGCCCAGGGCGTGATCTTGGAGACCCAGGATCGAGTCCCACATCGAGTTCCTGGCATGGAGCCTGCTTCTCCCTCTGCTTGTGTCTCTGCCTGCCTGTTTCTTTCTCTCTCTCTCCTCTCTCATAAATAAATAAAATATTTTTAAAAAGATAGAGTAGGACAGATGAGCTAAATCTTATTGTATATTTTTATTTTTAAATTTATTTTTTAAGATTTTATTTATATATTTGAGAGACAGCACAAGAGAGAGCATGAACAGGCGGGAGGGGCAGAAGGAGAGGGAGAAGCCGACTCCATCCCAGGACCCTGGGATTATGACCTGAGTCGAAGGCAGACGTTTAACCAACTGAGCTGCCCGGATGCCCTATTTCATGTTTTTAAAAGATTTATTAATTTTAGAGAGAGTGAGCAGGGGGATGGGCAGAGAGAGAGAGGGAGAGAGTATCTCTAGCCAATTTCCTGCTGAGTGTGGAGCCTGAGATCATGACCTGAGCTGAAATTCAGAGTTGGAAGCTCAACCAACTGAGCCACCCAGGCATTCCAGATGAGCTAGATTTTTAACTATTATTTCCCTACTAACTTAAAATAGTACATGTTTCAGTATATAATATTTAATATTCTATTTATTAGACTGAAGTGCCATGTTTAAAAATGCTATTACAGAGGTGAACTTAAAATAGTTACACTTTCTAAGGAAACTAGCTGTGAATTTACTTGATGAAAGGCCGTTAAAATATATAACAAAATGCTATTGTTATTGTCTCTTTACCTAGGATATAATAAAAATTCAAACACAGAAGTATTATCATATATTAAGAGTGCCATTGGACAAGATCCCAGAGAATGATATTTAATGCTTATTGTTACTGATGAGTAAAACTTATGTTTTCCAATTAGCTGGACAGCAATATGAAAAAGTTAACAGCATGGCTAATTATAAACTGCAAAGAACATTTCTGACCAATCTAACATATATTCAAAAGCACTAAACATAGCCTCTTAAAATAGATCTGGTACCTATATATGAAAGAAACTATTTGTTGCATTCCAACAAAACTCCCTACAGTTCAGAGATACAATTAAGACCTTCTATCAAAGACTATAATTGGCCATTATGTATAATACTCAGGACTTTGTTTTGAAAAGCATGTTCATGAACAAATAGATTTCATTTCCAAGACTAGTTTCTCATTTTTCTCTTTCTAAATTCATGTTTCTAAATTCTTATTTTTGATTTTTATTTGGCCTTTAACTGACATAGCCACCCTAAGGTGCAAATATAAATGACCATTTATTTATTTTTTTTTTTATAAATGACCATTTAAATTTGCATTTATAATAATTCTTCCCTAAAGTGATAAAGTATACAGGGTGATGTTTTTTTGAGGGTCCATAGTGTAACTTTGAATAAAATTTACAGAAAATAAAAATTTGGCTTAGTTCACTATAATGTTCAAGCTCTTTATGGTTGAATAGGCATTGGCCATTGAATGATTAGTTGATGGAACAATGAATACCAATATTTGGAGAAGCATAAAAATCATGTTTTTAGCAAAGATTCTTTTTTTATTGTTGTTGGGTGTTGTACAGTGTATGACGATTTAGCTAAGATTCATTACATACCCTGCCCTCTCCTCCAAGGCATGAACATACTTTTCTGCCCATTAATTTAGGCCCTACGATAAAGATTCACTTTACAAAGTAGGCAGAAGTAACAGTGCGTGAATTTTCAATTAAGAGCTAAAGAGGCCTCACAAGTTTCTGCTTAACCATCGGGGAGCTTTCATGAGAGCAAGCATGAGAAAACTATTCCCCAGGTAGCCCCTGCCCTTCTTCTCTGGCCTCAGAATGAGACCACTAGAGAAAACCTGAAATTTATTTGGACCTGGAACAGACTCCTCCAGATGAACCACAGGCCTGAGTTTGAAACAGAACCCCATGCAATAACACTTAAGTGTCGGAAAAAGAAAAAGCCAGGGTTTTAGTAAGCCACTGAGTTTGGGGACATTTTCTTTTGGTACATTATAGAACTTTCTGGCTAAGACAGTAGAGGAAAAGAAAACAACCGTTTTTTTTTTTTTTTTAATTCAGAACGATTTAATGAAATTCTTTATGCTGAGTCATAAAAAATTAAATATTTGTAAACTTTGAAAAAGATTTAAAAAACCCATTTTACCCAATCTACATGAGTAGTGTCACATAATTGCTAAATGATAAGCAAAAAGCAGAACACTGTCTGTAGTCTCATTTGTCAATTACAGCTTTGGCAGTCTTTCAGATTCTCCTATATGTGGGTGTTCTGCCAAATGTAAAAAAGCAAGACATCTTTTTACTAGTATAAAGTGCCCTACTTCTTCAAAAGACAGCACTGAAACTAAATTTGAACGCTTTTCCTTGAGAACTTCTTAGCTCCTTATTGTTCCTTTTTAAGATTGTGTATTAGGTTCTTATTGCCGCTGTAACAAATTCCCACAAACTTACTGGCTTAAAGCAACACACATTTATTATCATTAGGTAGTTCAGGAATGTTAAATCTGTCTTAATTGGGCTAAAATCCAAGTGTCTGCAGGGCTGCATTCCTTTTTAGAGTTTTTAAGGGAAATCTGTTGCCTTGCCCTTTTGAGCTTCTGGAGGTCACCCACCTCCTTGGCCCATAGCCCTCCTACTCCACTTTTAAAACCAGAGATATTGGGCCAAGTCTGTCTCCCACTGCAATGTCTGTTCTCCTTATTCTTCTTCCCTCTTCCACTTATAAAGATCTAGTGATTACACTGAGCTCACCAAAATTCAAGAAAACCTCCCATTTCAAGGTCCCCTGATAAACAATCTTAATTCCATTTTATTATTTCATTTCCTCAACTCCTTATTTAAATTCCAGTTAGTTAATATACAGTGTAACGTTAGTTTCAGGAGTATAATACTATGATTCAACACTTCCATCCGACACCCTGTGGTCATGAGAAGTGCCCTTCTTTATCCCCATCACCCATTTAACCCATCCCCCCCGCCACCACCACTTCCCCACCAGCAACCCTCAGTTCTCTTTTAAATTTAATTCTCCTTTACCACAGAACCTAATATATTCTCAGGTTCAGGGGATTAGTATGTAGATCTCTTAAGACATTCTGCTTATAAAGATTTTATCATTGTAGGTAGATTTGGCTAATAGTGATATTTAGAACAGGATATTGTTTTACATACACATCCTGTAGTGTAACACCTTGATTTGCATCATAATCTATAATGGACTTTCTACTATTGCCTTATCTGGTCTTTTTTTTTTTTTTTTTTAAGATGTATTTTTTAAAGTAATCTCTACACCTGGGGTGCCTTTGTGGTTCAGTTTGTTAAATGTCTGCCTTTGGCTCAGGTCATGATCCCAGGGTCTTGTTGTCGAGCTACAGGTCCCGCTCCCTGTTCAGTGGAGAGCCTGCTTTTCCCTCTCCCTCTGCCTGCTGCTACCCCTGCTTGTGTTCTCTTTGTGTCAAATAAGTAAATAAAATCTTAAAAAAAAAATCTCTATACCCAGCATGAGGCTCATACAACCCCAAGATCAAGACTCTTATGCTCTCCTGACTGAGCCAGTCATTGCCCCTGCCTCATCCATTTTTAAGCTGCATATACTTTGGGCAAGGCATTGAAACTTACAAACTTTTAATTTTGTTATCTGTATAATTGGGGATAATGGTATAATGATATTATTTTGTTGTGAGGATTAAATGCAATAATATATACAAAGGTCTTTACAACTGTCTGATATACCTTGACTAATAAATAGAATCTATTATTTGTTATACTAAAATATTTGCGTGTCTTTTGTTTAGCTGTAGATTAGGTATTACACATATGTGTAATAATTAGGTTGTTCTTTGATATTATACTGAATACTCCTTCTGGCAGGGGAATTTCAAATTATACATTTGGCTGTATATAAAGAGTGTAGAAGCCAAAAAAATGAAGCTCATAATATTTACATGCTGAATATACATTAATCTGAATCATCATAGAATCAAATCAGAATGCATGCTCATTTAATACTACCAGTGTTAGTTTCCAATTACATTTGTCTCTAGCTAATCCCAAATGGATACCTAATATTAAAATGTTCATAAGCAGAAACCGTATTTTATTGATTTGAAAACAAATACAAAAAAAAGAAAACAAGAAAACAAATACAAGTAAGATTTTTGAGGTTCTAGTGTTGCTTAATAATCATTCTTTATAGAAAAACTGATTGGAAATCAATTTCAAAGTAAACTATAATTACATGTACAGCATTATTAAGGTGTAAGTCTTGGTTAGTGACAATTTCCTTAAGATAAAATCTGACCATTTCTTTTATTTTTTTAAGATTTTATTTATTTATTCATGAGAGACACACACACAGAGAGAGAGACACACACACACACAGGCAGAGGGAGAAGCAGGCTCCATGCAGGGAGCCCGATGTGGGACTTGATCCCAAGTCTCCAGGATCAAACCCTGGGCTGAAGGCAGGCATTAAACCGCTGAGCAACCCGGGCTGCCCCCATTTATTTTCTTAACTTGTGTGATGCACAGAGATTCTTGTGGACACAGAAACTCTGGTAAAACTTACTCCCTACAGCAGTCTAGACTTGGAGAGTTAAGTGAGTCTAGAAAGTATTGTTCTTACTTTATTTTTAAATCAAATTTTAGTGATGCCTGGATGGCTGTCAGTTGAGCATCTGATTCTTGATTTTGGCTCAGGTCGTGATCTTAGGGTTATGAGATCTAAAACAAACCTTGGGTCTGCTTGGGATTCGCTCCCTTTCCCTCTCCCATTACCCTCACTTCTGCTCTTTCCCCCAGCTTGTGCTGTCTCACTCATTCTCTCTCTCCCTCCCTCCCTTTCTCAAAGAAACAAAAATTCAAATTTTAGAGAGAGTAAATTGTCCTGCATTAAAACATTTCAGGACTCCGTGCTGAGTATTTTTCAAATTCATATTCATAAGAAACAACTATTTTAGGTAGCCTGTGCTTTAAATTGAAGAGAATTATATGGGAATATACTCTTTATAATCCTAAAAGTTTACAAAATTAACTCTGCAAACATTTTACCATTGAGGAGTGAAAGGTGCTAGAGAAGGGTAGTAAGAAAACTCAGATTCTATTGGGCTGAATTTTCTAATCCCAAATAATTAGTACTTATTGAAGAATTATTTTTGTGTTTATTGTTAATAATTCAAAAATAACATAACATCTGTGTTAAGCTGGAGACTTGCTAGACTAATATAACATTAATGCATTGAAGATAGTTTCAGAATATCTACACTCCTGGCAATAGACTGAAAAGAGTGAAAAACAGAAAAAGATTCTGTAAAGGAGGTGGATGGCTAGTAATTGATTTATGGGAATAATTAGATCACAGAACTCTCCTTACTGGGCTCAAGGGCAGAGTTTTACCCATCAGGCAGGAGGCTGTGAGAGTTCTTAGTGGAGTCCATCAGCTCTAAAGGAAAGACCTAAAGGTACTGCCACCGGGATTTCCCCCAAGGAATCCTTATTCATATAGGACATAGGATTAGGCTTAAATTTGCTCAGCTCCTTCCACATACTCAGGAGTTTTAGTCTGCCAGTTACAATTATAGGCAGATGCCCCAGTGTTCCCAGAAAGTTGCAGGCACAGAATTTGATCATTGAAAAGGAAACTAGTGAGGAGGAAGGCAACAAAATAATAGTATCAACAAAGGAAAAACAAAAAATATCTAACTTGGATGGATAGGTACCACACAACGGGAATAATATTTCAATATCAACAGAGAAATAAGAGAAGGTAACACATGCGTGGTGTTAGATCAATGTTATAAAAAGGAAATCTTTGGGAAAAAAATAAAATTAGAGTTTTTAAGAGACTGTTTCTCAGCTCCAAACCCATCTTTCTGTACTTAGCTTTGTGATGCTGGCCCAACAGAGATGGTGTGATGCCTATTTCTGCTTGGCCAGCTGCTCCCTATTAGGCTTTGTCACTAGGGGGTATATGAGAGGGACACTGCGAGGCTGTGAGGACAGGTCAAGGACAAAGCATTTATTCCCATTTGCTTGCCAGCAGTACTTCCTTCTTCCCAGCAGCATCACTTTCTTCTCATAGCAACCATTAAATAGTTGGCAGGTTTCCCAACAGAGGTGAAACTAGCTTCATCATGCCTCCACCCATTAGAGATTAGTTCTAGACACCCCCCCTCCCCCGCCCAGAAACCCCTACAAGGTCTAGGTCATAGGCCCAGATGGACTGTCCTCTGAACTCCCGAGACAGCAGCACAGATTGAGTAGTGTCTTCTCTGAGATCAGGGTATCTATGAGACCTCCTCATGTCTGTTTCTCAGCTTTATTCCAGCCTCTTACCTTTGTTTTTTTAGCCCTAGGGTGGTTGCCACTTCCTGCACTCACAGAATTGTGAGGTTTTTTTCCTTTGCCTTTTCGGTTACCTAGTCAACAACCTTAAAGTTAGTTTTCTGCAAAATTTTTGCTGGTCCAAAAAGGATGTAGTTTCTTTTTTCTTAAGGGATTTTGCCTGACACTACCTGCCCATAGTAGGGAAAATGAAAATCTCACTGGGTGAGTTAGAAGATAAAAGTAGGCAAATCCTTGAGTAGAGCAAAAGAGAAAGAAAATAAAATAGGAAACTGGTGGATTGTTCTGGGAAGCCTGATGGCTGAATAATAATCTTTTTAGAAAGAGAAAACTGGCAATATGTGAGAGGAAATAAGCAAATATTTCAAGAAAATTTCCAGAACTCAAGTACATTAATTTCCAGACCAAAAGAATCCATTGAGTGCCCAGTATAATAGATGAAAACAGGCCTTCTCTCCAAATAACATCAAATTTCAGAACAATGGAGACAAAAAGAAGTTCCCATAAGATTCCTAAGAGGAAAAATAAATGTCACATACAAAGGATGTGTCATCAGAATGGCTTTGGACATGTCAGCAGTGACACAAGAACAAAAAGAGACATTGGAACCGTGTATCAAAATATAACATAACTAATAAATCAACCCTGCAAGAGGAAAATAAAGATTTTTCAGATGATCAAACATCTCAAAAATCTACTTCTCCTGGACCTTTCAAAAATAATTTACCAAAGGATGCCCTCCAGCTACACAAGCCTATGAGTGAGGAAAGTGGATGAAATGGCTTTCAGAGAACAGGAGCCTTGACACAGGAAAGACTCCTAGGGAATTTCCCGGTTGACCTTCCCAGTTGACCATGAAGGACATTGGAAAATAATATGTAAAGTGCACAAAAAGAGCATCAGTCCTGATTAAAGCATGATAACATTTATTCTAAATATCCAGTTTAACTAAAATTTGTACTAGGACAATAGATGTTTGAAAGGAGGGAAACAGGGATAACCATGTGAACAGCTGATCTGTCACTTACCTGAAGAAGAAAGCAGTAAATGTAAACATCCTTTCTGAGTTGTATGTGCTCATACACTCACATGCGTGTGTTTTTTCTGACTTTATCAGTCTGTTTTTGAGGAGATAGGGAAAGATTGAGATCTAAGTGACAGCTATGTTTCTGCTGAAACTTGAAGTTTGATTATATTGATAAATAACAATGGACATACACACATGATGTTAAAATATGGAGATATAAAAATGCCAGAGTAAACAGCTAAAAGAGTCAAAACTATTTACCTATAAGACAGAGGAATTAGGAGGTAGGTAAGGAGGTAGGACAGTGTCATATTCTTATTTTAAATTTGGCAGTCACGTTTAATTAATGTTAAACTATGTGTGTTACTTGATAAAATTAGTCAAGAATTAAGAACTAATCTTGGCGTGCCTGGGTGGCTCATTTGGTTGAGTCTTGACTCTTGATTTCGGTTGGGGTCTTGATCTCTGGGTTGGGCTTTGTGCTCAGTGGGAGTCTGCTTAAATTCTCTCTCCCTCTCCCTCAGCACCTCCCCATTCTCTCTAAAATAAATGAATGAATCTTTAAAAAAAATACTAATCTTGTAGATCAAGTTGATTTATTTTATTAACCTGTAATGTATTTACTTATTCATGGACAAAATCATAGGTTTTACTATAGGTTTTTTAAATGTGCAAGTAAAGGAGTTAAGTAACCACCAAGATGCTTTATCTGCGTAAAGACCAAACGTCCAAACAAAACACTAGATCACTGACTGGCACGGCGTCTGATGTAAGGTGTTCTTACAATAAAAGTTGAAGAAAATGAACTAGTAATGCTTCTCTTTATTCACACTCATTGTTAGTGCCTCTAGTATACTTGTGGTTTGATCACTATTTCTGATTCGTTTATATGTTCTATGGGAAGGTGGAAATAATATGTACCGGGTGTGTAGCTACCAAACAGTTCTTATTCTCAGCACATTAAGATTCATTGCATTTAAAAATGTACATTTATAAAGACATGAAATAGACTCATTAAGATTCATTAATTTACTCCTTTTTTCACAGAACTGGAATAAGTACCTCAGTAGACATTATTCTCAGTTGAAAGGATGAAAAGTAGGTCATAGTCCCTGCCTTACAATGCTCCATGGCATGTTAACAACAAACAACTACATGACATTCTCTTTTACTTTTAATACAAAACAATTCCATTATTCTCACTTCCCATGTGACAGAATATTCAAAGATTTAATGATTTGTCAAAAGTCAAGTAATTTTTAAGTATCAACATTGGAATATGAACTTAAACTTGAAAGCAATAGTTTCACAACAACAGATTTTCTGTATTGTTCTCAGAAATAATTGTTTCAAACATTTATCTATCGTTAGCAGATGTTGTTTTTCTAAGATTAACTGTGTACGTGTTACCATTGAACATTTTCAACAAGGGTAATACAGTTAAGTGCATAGAGGTTTGACTATCCCTGAAATTCAAGACGGTTATATTTAGCTTATTTCTATGAAGAATGCCATTAGTGTTAGTAGCTGGAGCACATTGCAACTCCTGTTCCCTTCATGTTTGAAATGCCATTGGACGAGTTTTTGTTTTTTTTTTAAGTATTCAACATCATTTAGAGTAGTTTCAAATTTAGAACCTTAAAGTTTTTATTTAGTAGTATAGAATAAAACTATAAATTTTAGTGTTGAAAAGAAAGAAGTCAAGGAACAAGATGACTGATGAAAGATCAGAAAGTGAGATCAGTTACGGGATATTATACACACGTGCTAACACCCAGTCTTGTGTGACTTGGATCAGGTAGGATGAAAAGGAACATTAAAGAATCCCCATCAAACTCTGATTTCAATATAGTAGGTTGCTGGGTTTTGTTTCATAATGATTTTCTTACAATGTCTTTTTAAAAATGGTGAAGGCCCCTGGGACACCTGGGTGGCTCCATGGTTGAGTGTCTGCCTTTGGCTCAGGTCGTGATCCTGGGGTCCTGGGTCAAGTCCCACATTGGGCTCCCCACAGGGAGCCTACTTCTCCCTCTGCCGATGTCTCTGCCTCTCTCTCTGTGTCTCATAAATAAATAAATAAGTCTTAAAAAATAAATGTGTGTTGGTAGCTGAGACAAATGGAAGTAGAAAGTATGGTGGGATTGCAGTTAAGGATCTTGAAATAAAAAATGACGAAGAGGTTAGGAAGTTAGGTGGGAGTGGGGGTGTGAAAATATCTAGCTCCCTTTTGACCCCCCTTGGATGGAGGAATATTGCTACATTTCAAAGCATTTTATAAAAATCTTCTTCCGGTTTTATTAAGATCTGATTGGCGAATAACATTGTATAAGTTAAAAGTGTACAGTGTGATGATTTGTTACATGTGTTCCTTGAGAAATGTTGACCACAGTAAAGTTAGTTAACACATCTTTACCTGACATAAATACTACTTTGTTATTGTTGTTATGGTGAGGACATTTAAGATCTATTCTTCTTTTTTTAAGATTTTATTTATTTATTCATGAGAGACACAGAGAGAGGCAGAGATACAGACAGAGGGAGAAGCAGGCTCCATGCAGGGAGCCCGATGTGGGACTCGATCCTGGAACTCCAGGATCATGCCCTGGGCCAAAGGCAGACGCTAAACTGCTGAACCACCCAGGGATCCTCTAAGATATATTCTTAATGCAACTTGAAGGTATTCAATACAATTGTTAATTATATCACCTCCCTCTAAATTAGTTCCCTGGAGTTTATTCATCTTATAACTAAAAGTTCGTACACTTTGACCAACATTATGCTATAAAAATCTTTGAAGAAATTCCATAGGATCCAGGTAATTAAACTTCTAAAACCTTGGAAACCTTGCTGGATCTTCTTCAGCGAGAATACATGGTTGTATTACAAAGACGTATTTTCAATATTGTTATGGTGTCATTAATCTCATGACTATTAATTATATATGTATTAAGTTTTAGTTTCCATGCTACCCTTATTCATTTCATAGTGCCAGTAAATATACATTATTAAATATATTAGCATTCTATCAAACTTTGCTTGCTCTCAGAATTGAAGAAGGGGCACCTGGGTGGCTCAGTTGGTTGGGTGTCTACCTTTGGCCCAGGTCATGATCTTAATCCCAGGATGGAGCCCCTCATCTGGCTCCCTGCCCCGCAGGGAGTCTGCTTCTCCCATTCTCTGCTCATGCTCTCTATCTCTGTCTCTCTCAAATAAGTAAATAAAATCTTTAAAAAACACCTGAAGAATACTTGTGTGAATGAAAATAACATTGCTGATAAAAGAGGCTTTCTATTATTGGAAAGTATACGAGTTTTTAAGGAGGTATGCATCATGTGTTGTTACTAGATAAGTAGATAATTAGTAATTTAATTTTGATAGGACAGTTTTTTTTTCATAAATAAGATCCTGAACAGAACAGATCATGGTGCAGTATGATGAGAGGTAAGTGGATGCTTGGAATGAGCACCAGTCTGGAAAATCACTTGGACTCTCAGAACCTCATTTTGTTTATGTGGAAAATAGTGATATTAGATTATACAAACTTTTAGGTTCAAATATACTTTAAAGTTCTGTAATTACAATTGAATTCTAATGGCATTAGCCATTTATCAGAATGTTTTAAGGTTGTATATCTGATAACCTTACTTCAGGTGAATTCAGAAAAAGCAGGAGGCAAGCTTTATTTTGAAAATGACCTACAGAATATGTTTATCAGTTACATGGGAGGAGCAGGGAATGAACTAATTAGAGATGAGCCATCCCCCTCTGATGTCACACTGGGGGAGAAAACAACTTGATTTGCAAGGCCTTGGTGACTGCAGATAGGACAAGTATGAGAAGATTGATTTCCCCTTGTAGGTTTTAAGAATTTGGTCTGAATATGAATACATCCTTATTTTTCATAGGAAGGTGACACTCTTCAATACCTAATGACATTCCTCAATAAGAATAGGATCGTCAATCAAAAATGGGTCCATAGCAACAAAAAGTGGTCAGGATGATATAAAGTCCGTCTACCCCAAGGAGTATCTAGATCATAAATATCTTCTAAATTTAGTTTGGGGATAACAGAAATGTGGCTTCAATCTTTTATTACATTTTTCCTTTCATTTATGCTTACAGCTACAAAATACTTATTTCTCTTTTTAGACCAATTGTTAAAATACGGCAAATTTCAATGATAGAAGCCAAGGAGAGCTGCAACATGCTCTGTTGGTAGTTTAGTCAAAAATAGAAGTCATTCTGCGACTGATACACAAAATACATTTAGAATATTTTCCATTTCAATGGACAGTTAGGAAGAGGGGAAAAGCTGTGCTATATTTTTGGTTCTCTTATTTTGCAGTCATTGGAATATTTTAGACAGGTTTGTTCTAATCATTTCATGAGTGTGTATATACAAACACGCATATACAAGACAAATGTAAACACCAATTAATAACTAACAATATTTAAATGCTGTTATTTGACATGTTATTTTAATAACATGAACATTTTCCAACCTATTATGTATTTATTGATTTCATAATCTGAAATTTATAAATAAATTTATATTTTCAAAGTTGGAACCAAAAAAATCCCAGAAGAATTCATATGTTGATAGTAATGAAAAGTAAAGATAAATTATAAACATTTTGTAAAGTTTCTTGTCCTGCTAATGATGGACATTGATTTAATCTGGTCTCTTAGTTGAGGTACCAAGACACAACAAGATATCCTTATTTAAAAGACAGATAATTGCAGTTCATCTTAATCATTCTGTTTATAGGATGCTATGTAGAAAGTACTTAAAAATTAGAGGTTTTAACAAATGAAATACACTTTAGATTCTGAGGGAGCACATATTTACACACCCATGTTATGTTACTTGGTAGATTAAACTGGTAGGTCCTGAACCACATGCTGTGATGATGGATTTAACACTTCATAATGAGCACTAAGTAATATTTACTTTGTATCCTCATTTGCATTAAGTTGCTTTATGTTAGAGTAATAAGAGCCTTATGTTGAGTTTATTAGAGTAGTATTAGGTTTAAGACCTCCAGACTTTTTCCCATCTGTTAACTGAAATAACTTTTACTTGTGGAAGGCAGACCAAAATAAATGTACTTCAATTAAGCTACTTGTTTTATAACCACAGAATTGATTTTACATTCCAGAGTTTCTGTCTCTGTGGGAGTTGGAGAGTATGCAGAAGTAATGAAGTCTTTATTAAAATTCTTGACTCCATTCAAGAAAATATAAATATATTTAATGAAAAGCATTTTGTAAATTAAAGATAAATAAGACAGGAAAAATGGAAGAAATTATCCAAGCATATAATTAATAAATCTTATATTTCACCTATTTTTTTATTATCTTTATAAATAACATTTTAAAAGAAGTAATAGTCAAGGTCAGTATTTCTGCTCTAAATTCATTTTAGCATTTTTTTTTTTTTTTACTAATTTCATTCAATTGTAGTTATGGGAAATTGCAGTCTTTTATGGATAGTGCTGACAAGTGGCTAAATCAAGAATGACCTTCATTTTTAAAAACCTGTATGTCCAATTGAATTAGCAAATTAACTGCATGCTGTCACAGTTGAATGTATGTGAATCCTTGTCTACTGCAATTAACTACTACAAAAAGGTCAAGTATGGCCACATATGGGCAATCAAAAATACTGTTTCTCTACTGATGCCCCAATTTTTTCTCTTTACCATTCATATTTAATGGAAATTATCTTTTTTGTAATAGCTGAAAAAACATGTTATTTTCGTTGCTGTTTGACAAATGGTCTTCAACTTCCTAGTTTTATCCCCTTTAAGTTAGACCACTCATAATCAATATATATATATTTTTAATGGCAAAACTAATTGCTGGAAGGTTCGCAAGCCTGGTGAAGACTGTCTTTCAGGAATTCATTTTTCCCTTTGATATTTTTTTCTTAATTTTTCTGATCTCTGTGGCCACAGTATTCTATTTTACCTGTAACAAAATCTATAATAAAATATCTATATACCAAATCATTCTGTATATATCATTCTGTATACAAGGTCATAATGTTTATTAACTGTATTTTTTTTAAGATTATATTTATTTGAGAGAGAGAGAAAGAGAACACAAGCAGGGGGAGTAGCAAAGGGGGAAAGAGTGAAGCAGGCTCCATCCAGGGCTCCATCCGGTGCTTGACCCCGGAACCCTGGGATCCTCACCTGAGGTGAAGGCAGACATTTAACTGACTGAAGGCACCCAAGTGCCCCGATTAACTGTACTTTAAACAAGAAGAAGAATTGGGGTGCCTGAGTGGCTCAATCACTTGATTGATTAGCCAACTCTAGATTTTTGCTCAGATAATGATCCCCAAGCATAAGATGGAGCCCTTCTTTGGGCACTCAGCAGGGAGTCTGCTTGAGACTCTGTCTCTCCCTCTCTCTGCCACTCCCCACTCTGTTAAAAAAAAAATCTTAAAGAAAAAAATCAGTGGCACATTATTCTAAAACTGGAATATCATATTGTGAGACTGGTAAATGAGATCTTGCCAACGGGGAAAAGAGCTGCTTAATGCTTATCATGTGAGTAGTTCCTTACCCTTTCTGTGGAAGGTATATGTTTTAAATGGGGAAAAAATTCCAAGGATAAAACATGAAGTCAATATGTTTATACCTTTGCATTGTTTATAAACTAAGAATTTTTTATTCTCTCTTTTTAAAAATTTAAATTCAAGTTAGTTAACATGTGTAGTATTGGTTTCAGGAGTAGAATTCAGTAATTCATCACTTACATGCAACACCCAGTGCTAATCCCAGCAAGCGCTTTCTTTCAAATGCCCATCACCCATTTAGAGCAACCCCTACACCTTCCTCCCTTCCAGCATCCCTCAGTTTTTAATAGTTAAGAGTCTCTTACAGTTTGCCTCCCTTTCTGTTTTTATATTACCTCTTTTTTCCATCCCTTCCCCTGTGTTCATCTGTTTGGTTTCTTAAATTCCACACATGAGTGAAATCACATGATAGTTATCTGTCTCTGACTAACTTATATCACTTAGCATAATGTACTGTATTTCCATCCACATTGTTGCAAATGGCAAGACTTCATTTCTTTTTGATGGCTAAATAATATTCCATTATGTATACATACACTATGGCTTTACCATTCATCATTTGAGAGGTATCTGGGCTCTGCATAATTTGGCTATTGTTGATAGTGCTGCTATAAACATTGGGGTGCATGGTCCCTTTAAATAGGCATTTTTGTCTGCTTTGGATAAATAACCTAGTAGTGCAATTGCTGGGTCATAACGTAGTTCTATTTTTAACCTTTTGAGGAATCTTCATACTGTTTTCCCAGAGTGTTTTCCCAGAGTGGCTGTATCAAGTATTTAAGAATTTTTATCTTATCTATAAAGCCAACAGTTGTAGAACTATCATAACGGAGAATTACTTCTGTTAGGCTGCACAAAGCAGTCAAGTCAAAAAATCAGTCATTTTGCTCAAATTGCATGAAATTGGATCAATCAACTCTTTATTACATATGGCCTTTATATTTATAGATGGTACTAATAATTGTGCTATTGTTAAATTACTTAAGAAGCCTGGAAACTAAGAAAAAGTTACCCATTTTTAAGTGAAGGATACAGAAAAATTGAATCAATTAAGGAAGATAGCATCTATAGAGAATAGATATGAAAGTTTTAACTATGATTTGAGGAAATTGTGGGTAAATGATAATTAAATATGTTTATTTTAAGAAACAAAATTAGGGTAATTTACATCATAATAAGGCTTTTATACACTTAACTCTGGGAAAGTTTTCCCTTATTAATACTTTTCATATTCAGGTCATATTCTTAAAAGAATTTTAAAATGACTTCAACTTTGACATTGCATGAAATTCATTCTCTTCTAAATCTTTTCTTTAATGTTTACTTTCATGTGTGAACATAGAAATATCTTTTCCATCCTTGTACGTACATCACAACTATGCATGCACTTTATGCATTTGAAATGGGATGTCAACTAGCCTTGTCGGGATTATGAACCATGCCTGCTGCTCCTATGCTGCACATTCTGAAAAATTTCCAAGCGCCATTGGAAATGATTAGCCGTCACTAAAAACAGAGGAGTTTACAAACAAGGCTTGGCAATTGGACAAAAACAAATTTCATTTCTTAATATGATACCCATCATGTTTGCTTTCTAAAGACCTAACAGGGAGAAATCAGAAATTATTTCTCCATGTGTGAGACTTTTTAAGTACCTCCAAGCTTCATTGCTTGCAAAAGCATCTGTACTTTGCTTACAAGTATCCAAATGGGGTCAGGAGAGGAAACAAGTGGTTTCAGTTAGTAATGCTAAGAGTTTGCATGAGTGTTTCAATTCCATAATCTACATTGTACTTTCTTGATCCTTAGTAGCATCTACTAGAGTACTAGATCCATTTCTTGGTAGCATAAGCCTACCACCATGTCAGAATAATTGGATTGTATTCATTAATGGTAGAATGTCAGTCACTTCAATTGAGTCATAAGAAAACCATAAAACTAAACATTCCAGTTTTTTCTAAACTATGATTTATGATGTCAAGAATACTTTATTTAATATGTTCTTCTTACTCTTTACTTTTCCATTCTAGATATTAAAAATGAGAAAACAAGTCAGGGAAAAAAGTTTAACAATGGTCAAAATCTTGAAGTTTTAGGGAATTGAAAGTTTTTTGTTTTTTGTTTTTGAAGATCTTATTTATTCATGAGAGACACACAGAGAGAGGCAGAGACATGGGCAGAGAGAGAAGCGGGCTCCATGCAGGGAGCCCAATGCAGGACTTGATCCTGGGACTCTAGGATCATGCCCTGGGCCGAAGGCAGGCACTCAACCACAGAGCCACCCAGGGATCCCAAGGAATTGAAAGTTTTATGTATATATTTCTCCTGAGCAATAAGAGCAATTTGTTACTTCTAATCAGAAGACCAAGTAATCTTGAAAAGACTGTCATTGTTATTAGAAATGTAAAAGTTAAACAGTGAATATTAATCATAGCAAAGACTTTAAAGATATTGGATGTATTTGATCACATTGTTCTCCTTTTTTAATGTTTTGCTCAAATATTTTAGATAAGTGTGTGTGTGTGTGTGTGTGTGTGTGTGCTGACTGCAAGACTGTCTAAATGGGAATCCTCTTAGTTTCATTGATGTAAAACATATGAGCTTATTATTACTACGGTTATTTTACTGATATTAATGATTTTGGGAGGCTCTGTTAAAAAGAAAAAAATCTAACTCAAGACAATATAACTGTAATAGGGCCTGTTGTTTTTCATTATTATTCTTTCTTACATGGGGTATTTAATCTACTTTGCCTATATTTTGAAAGGTTTCCCTATTGCCTCTCAGTAGAAATTCAAATAAACCAAGGCAGTTTGCTATTTCCAAATAAGAGTGATTATAACCCCAAAGCAAAAACCTGTTAAAAAGCTACTGCAAATCTATATCCCATGTGCTGTGTCTCTCCTCTCTTTCTCCTTCCTTTCTAAAGCTTAAAGGATAGCTTTCATGTGGCACCTTTGTCTTGGAATAGTCTTTTTTAATCTCCAGTTGTTGATTACACTGTAGAGGACTGTGTACTTATGACCTCTCCAAAGGCTAAGTGATGGGAGAGAAACTGACAGCAGTAGAATAACGTGGTAAAACATCTATCAAAAATACAACTTAAAACAATGAGAAGGGACACCTGGGTGGCTGAGCAGTTGAGCATCTCCTTACAGTTCAGGATGTGTGATACCTGTGTCTGGGATTGAGTCTCACATTGGGCTCCTTGCAAGGAGCCTACTTCTTGCTCTGCCCATGTCTCTGCCTCTCTCTCTCTCTCTCTGTCTCTCATGAATAAAAAAATCTTAAAAAAATAAAACAATGAGAGAAGCATAAATATTCAATATTCATTTCATTTCCTGTAGATTAAATATAGTATTGTACATCTTTGTAAAAGAATAGCATTTTAAATCTATGTAGCACCTTAAAGGAGGGGTTTGAAATAAAGTTCTGTGGACTGGTTCAATGGTAGGGTTCCAGTGAACTGTGAACACACTGTCCTCTTGAGCAAAATTTCATGTGTATGGTACACTGCATTTTTCTAAGGAAAATACCTGTAGCTTTCATCATATTCTTGAAAGGTTTTGTCACACTGCCCCTAAAAGTAATAATACCTTTGCGTTGGAGTTCTCATAGCAACTTTATCCTGATTATTTCTTTTGATACCAAAAATAACACTGTGGAGAGAAATAAAAAAAGGTCATTCTCATTTACACATAAGAGGATGAGACTTGTGAATGTTAAGTAACTGGCCTGACCACACAGGTAATAATTTTAGAAATCAAGCTGAGATCCCAGGAAATCTGACATCTAGTTCAAAGATTTTGCATATGAGATTGAGAATCATATAATTAGTTTGAAATAAACTGGATATACTTTTTAAAAATACATAAGTATAGATTCAGTGGCCCAATATCCCTGTGGTGTTATGTTTTGGATCCCGACAGGAGGTAACCTAGCCCTATGAAGATTGTGACTCGGCTGCTTTGGAGGGTTAGAGGATGAGGGGAACTCACTTGGAAAGCAGAGGTCCTGAAAGAAAAATATTTCAGGTCTTTGCTTTCATGATAAAGGAAGGTTACTTGATAAGCAAAGGCAAAGGGGCACTCTTTTCACATAAAAGGAAACAGAATACTGACGTACCCAAACAAAAGATTACCCGGTGGAAATGACTATTTGGTTTTGTATTTTTCCCCCTCTTTTGATTATGCTTGACTTCACTGTTTCCCTCCTCCCCAATTGAACATTCAGGCATTCCTATCAAATTAGAAAACAACATTTGCTAGTGATAAAAAGTGGTACATACTTTGGATGTCACAGAACTAGGGGAAATAGATGGGACTTTAAGAATTAAATTATTTTGGGCAGCCTAGGTGGCTCAGTGGTTTAGCGCCGCCTTCAGCCCAGGGTGATCCTGGAGATCTCGGATCGAGTCCCACATCTGGCTCCCTGCATGGAGCCTGCTTCTCCCTCTGCCTGTGTCTCTGCCTCTCTCTCTCTCTCTCTCTCTCTCTCTGTATATTCTCATGAATAAATAAATGAAATCTTAAAAAAAAGTAAATTATTTTTCATTAATAATCAGTTAATGTTGACCATGTTCAAATAAAAGAAATGAGAAGTGCATTAATGGGTTGAAATAGGTGACCCAGTTAAAAAAAAATCTTAATGTCTTTCTACTTCTCTCAGGTCAAGACAATATTATCATAATGCTGCTTTTCAAGCCTCCCATAAAGTTTAAACATGTTTTACTTTTTTTTCATGTTTTACTTTTTTAATCAAAGTGGGTTTTTTGTCCAATATGCTGGTAAGCATTTTATTTAACTTAAATTTTATTTGGATTTATTATTTTTTTAAAATTTTAATTCCAATCTAGTTAACATACAGTGTTAAATTAGTTTCAGATGTACATTATAGTGATTCAACAATTCTATACATTGCTCAGTGCTCATCATGATAACTATGCTCATAATCCCCATCACCCATTTCACCCATCCCCCCACATACCTTCCCTCTGGTAACCATCTGATTGTCCTCTACAGTCTGTTTTTTGGTTTGTCTTTTTTTCTTCCCCCCTTTTGTTTTGTTTCTTAAATCCCATATATGAGTGAAATCATATGGTATTTATCTTTCTCTGACTGGCTTATTTCACTTAACATTATACTCTAGCTCCATCTATGTTGTTGCAAATGGCAAGATTTCATCCTTTTTGACTAATATTCTATTTTCTATATATACTACCTCTTCTTTATCATTTCTATTATTCATGGACTCTGGGGTTGCTTCCATACTTTTGCTATTGTAATGATGCTGCAATAAACATAGGGGTGCTTATATCTTCTCGAATTAATTTTTTCCTATTCTTTGACTAAATGCCCAATAGTGTAATTATTGGATCATCGGATAGTTCTGTTTTGGATTTTTCGAGAAACCTCTGTACTGTTTTTCCAGTGACTGTACCAGTTTGCACTCCCACCAACAGTGCATGAGGGTTGCTTTTCTCCACATCCACAACCATTGTTTCTGTGTTTGTGGTTTTAGCCATCCTGACCGGTCTGTGGTGATATCCCATTGTGGTTTTGACTTGCGTTTCCCTGATGACAAGTGACATTGAGCATCTTTCTTTGTGTCTGTCAGCCATCTTGACTTCTTTGGATTAATGCTGTTTATGTCCTCCGCCTATTTTTAATTTGGATTATTTGTGTTTTTGATGTTGAGATGTATAAGTTCTTTATATATTTTTTATATTAACCCTTTATTGTGTGTGTCATTTGCAAATATCTTCTCTTATTCAGTAGGTTTTAGTTTCATTGACCATTGTTTTTGTTGTGCTGAAGTTTTTTATTTTTTCTTTTGTTTCCCTTGCCTCAGCAGACATAACTAGAAAAATACCACTACAACAGACGTCAGACTATTGCCTGTGTTCTCCCCTGGGATTTTTTTATGCTTTCAAGTCTCACAGTTAGGTCCTTAATTCATATTAAATTTATTTTTGTGTATGGTAAAAGAAAGTGGTCTACTTTCATTCTTTTTCATGTTGCTGTTCACTTTTCCCAGCACCATTTGTTGAAGAGACTGTCTTTTCCCCATTGCATATACTTGCCTCCTCTGTCAAAGATTAGTTGACCATATAATGGTGGGTCTATTTCTTGGCTCTCTATTCTATTCCATTGACCTGCATGTCTACTTTTATGCCAGTAATATACTCTTTTGATTTCTACAGCTTTGTAGCATATCTTGAATTCTGGAATTGTGATAGCCTTCAGTTTTGTTCTTTTTCAAGATTGCTTTGGCTATTTGGGATATTGTGTGATTCCATAAAAATTTTAGGGTTGTCCTAGTTTGGTGAGAAATCTTGTTAGAATTTTCATAGAGATCACATTAAATTTGTACTTGCTTTGGATAGTATGGCCGTTTTAACAATATTAATTCTTCCGGTATAGAAGCATGGAATATCTTACCATTATTTATATTGTCATTAATTTCCTTCATAAGTGTTTTACAGTTTTCAGAACATAGGTCTTTGACCTCATTGGTTAAGTTTATTCCTTGGTATTATATTATTTTTGGTGCAATTGTAAATGGTGTTTTTTTTATTTCTATTTCTGTTGCTTCATTATCAGTGTTTAGAAATGCAATAGATTTCTCTTTTGTATCTTCAACCTTACTGAATTCATTTATCATTTGTAGTAGTTTTTTTGTTGGAATCCTCAGAGTTTTCTCTATATGTTATGTTATCTGCAAATAGTGCCAGTTTTATTTCTTCATTATCATTTTGGATGCCTTTTATTTCTTTATGATGTTTATTTGCTGTAGTTAGGAATTCCAGTACTGTGTCGAATAAAAGTGGTAAAAGTGGACATCCTTGTCTTATTCGGGATCTTCGGGGAAAAACTCTGTTTTTTTTTTTTACCACTAAGTATCATTTTGACTGTGGATTTTTCATATGTGGCCTTTATTATGCTGAGGTTTGTTCCTTCTGAACCTACTTTGTTGAGGATTTTTATCATGAATGGATTCTGTAGTTTGTCAAACAGTTTTTTTTGTATCTATTGATATGATCATACAGCTTTTAACCTTTCTGTTATTGATGTGAAGTATAACTATTATTGGTTTGCAAATATCTCATCACCCTTGCATCCTGGGAAAAAAATCCCACTTGATTGTGGTGAATTAATTAATGTATTGTTGGATTCCATGTGGTAAAATTTTGAGG
Organism: Canis lupus familiaris; assembly: GCF_011100685.1. Classification (NCBI taxonomy): domain Eukaryota; kingdom Metazoa; phylum Chordata; class Mammalia; order Carnivora; family Canidae; genus Canis; species Canis lupus. The sequence continues at coordinate 21,965,820 of NC_049260.1, read as the reverse complement.
ATATTTGTGTTGTTCACCTGATGATGTCCTATAGTTCTCTTTTGTTATAGTGTCTTTGTCTCAATTTCTTGTAAGGATAATGCTGGATTCATAGAATGAATTTGGAAACTTTTCTTTTCCTTCTATTTTTTGAAATAGTTTGAGAACAGGTAAGAACTCTTTAAAAGTTTCATAGGGACAACTAAACCAAGGCCCTCCCCCCTTTTATTAAGTAAACTCTACCCACCTCAGGACCCCAAGATCAAAAGTTGCATGCTCTGTGACTAAATGAGGCAGCTAACCCTAGTTTTTAATGTGCTTTAATATATCTTTCCTATGATCAAAAATAAACTCCTTAATTATACTTAGGCTGAAGTTTTTCATTCACAAAGATATATGTATATGTAAGGATTCAATGAAAGAAATTATCAATAGAAGGCACATATTAAGGGACTTATTGTAACCTCTTGTCTTATGTAGCTGTGAGGGCTGGCTAATTAAACCTGAAGTATGTAGGGTGGGTCACCAGGAAAAGATAAACTGAAAATTTCTTCTTTTTATAAATCTCGATTCTTTTTTTAATAAGACCTTTCAGAAGATTGATTCAGGCTCACCTAGATTATCTAGATAATCTTTATTTAATATCAATTGAGCATGCACTTAACTGCGACAAAATGACTTCACAGAAACACCTACATTAATGTTTGGCCAAATGAATAACTAGGGACGTTATACTAGCCAAGTTGACATAAAACTGACTGCCACCATATATTTTATATTACATTGACACTTTGTATAATAAATACTGCTTTGATTAACTTGACACATTGTACCCCCATGTATATATTTATTCTTGTGGTTATACTAATCTAGATTACTCCAAACAAGGAGTCAGCAAAATTTCCCAGTAAAGGGCCAGACAGTATATATTTTAGGCTTGCAGACCATATGGTTTCTTTTGCAACAAAACTACAGAAATGAATGAGTATGGCTGTGTCCCAATAAAACTTTATAAAAACAGGTGGTTTGCCTTTGGGTTACACTTTTTTGACCCTTTCTGTAAACTAGTATTTACATTCTCAATATTATCATGGATTATGGAACATTTTTCTGAGCACTTGTAAATAAAATGTGTGTAAGATCCTGTGTTTTATTCTAGACAAGTTGGAGCATAACTATCTTAACACCTGGTGAGAAGAATGGATATGCAGATAATGGAATTTGAATACAAATTAAGGTGAAAATGTATATAGTCCAGTTCTATTCAATGTGCTTTGGGAAGACAGTTGAGGCTGTACTCAAATATGCATGTGAGGATCAGGTGAGGGTGCCTTAACTTGGACCAGAAAGGAAATCTCAAAAGAGATAAGAGGAAATAAAGAGCAAAAGCGAAACAGAGTAGAGAAAAGGAAAGGTTCACAGGAAAAGTTTTAGAGGTAGAAAAGTAAATTATATGCTTGATGCTTAATGAATACTCCACTGTTACCAGAGGATGTGTTGGAGAGGATAAAGATGAATTTAAAACTGGAAGCTTGTGCCATATTGTAAATGTATCTTGAATGTTATGCTAGGAACTTTAGTAAGTATCCTGCAGTCAATAGGGAGACGATTAATTGTATTTGAGAAGAATATATATATTTATACTCTACAAAGCTCCACATAGTCTCATTACAAAAATCCCCAAACTATCTGCAAGATATTGTTAACTACCTGCCTAGTACTCATTTCTCCCTTTCATTGAGCACCCTGATTTGAGGAAGAGTTACAGGAGTGATCCTGAGTGTTAGATAATAATCACATCTGCCTTTCACTGGGGACAAAACTAAAAACGATGCTTTATACTGTGAGTTCAGGAAAATAAGGATATTTGGCAGAGATTTCCATTTGCAGATAGTTTGTATGATACCTAAAGCATAAGTTCTTAAATTTTTTAAATTGAGGTACACTTGACATAATTTTTTTTTTTTTTTTGTCAGTAGAAGGACTGTATGAAATCTACAGAAAATAGGAAAGGAAGTTAAATCAGTTAAAATGTCTATGGAAATTAAATAGCATAGTTAAACTAAGACAAGGCTTAAGCATGAGTGAGAAATAGATTGTGCTACGTACCCCTATTTGGTATTGTAATGTTTGTACTATAATCCTGAAATGCAAATTTTGTTTAAAAACTTAATATCTCATGTAAAGCAGTCCAGTGGGAATGCATTTTTAGAGAAAACTTGTTTTCATTTTGTAGAAGTTCACCATGGTTCTTTTCCTTTTTTTGACTACAGGGAGTGAGTGTTTACCCAAGAAAAATAAATTATGCTGCTGGAAACTACATGTAACAAATCATTTATTTAAGGTATACTTTGAAAAGTGTACATAAAATGCTAAGAAGATGAATAGCTATAAAATGGGTTGACACCTTCTCATAAGAAATTATGCATCTTGTAAATTCAATGTACCTGCTGGTGTCTGTTTGCAGTTTATATTTAGCTTTTCAAGAACCAAAAAAAGATGCTTTTGATCTCCTAACATTGGTAATTATCTCTAATTATAGGAAGAGTTCTCTATGTGTGTGTCAAACAGCCCACGGTTTTTTTTTAAATTTCTGTTGGATGCATATTTTAACTTGTGCTGTACTTTCAAGCATCTGTTGTATTTAGATCATTAGCATCTCTACCAGTATAGCAGTCAATGAGACCACAAGGGTGCCTGCTGATAACTATGAGGAAAGAAAAAAAAAACTACAAAGTCATTTGTTTTTCCATTTCCATTTAGATTTCTATCACTGAAACTTAGCCGAATGTTTAGTCACAGAATATACATTGTTACAAAGCATAATATGCAAGTTCAAGTTCAGGGTGAATTCCTAAAGTGTCTGGATGTATTTTCTCATGATATAGGACTCTGAAAATTACAGGAACATTATTTGGGTTTTGTTTTTGTTGAGCAGAGGGGTATTCCATAGACAAATCAAAATCTAGTAAATAGGTTTTTCAGGAAGGGAGGGAAGATGGGAAGGCAGGTAGGTAAGGAGGTAGGTTGACTGCAGAACTTACTAAAGTAGAGATGAGAGGCATAGGGCCTACCTTCCCATCTATTACAAGACTGTTCTCTCTGGGTATTAACTGATATAACTCAAAACAAAGCTCTATCACTTCTGGAAGAAACAACACTGTTTTGGGTTTAGATATTCAAAATAGAACTACATATCCCACAAAAGTTAATTGGGCCATCGAGGTATTCTTTTGGTAAACCATCTTGTAATCACCAAGTTGACTTGGTTGTATGTACTCTCCTGGGTGTTGCAATCATTGTATTAAAAGCTGCATCCATTCACTCCTCCTCCTATCCATGCTTAGTAGTGATCTCCAAAACTGGTACTGGGCCTGGTCGCGTGTTTTGCTTTGATAAAAAGCATGTTTGCAAATATGATGCAAGACGAATTTTGAAAGACCTTTGTATTTTTCTGCTTGCTCTTTTTGACCCCCTTCATCCCCATGAGGAAGTCTTGGCTGGACTACCATGCTGTAGGATGGGACTTTGGGTGCAAAACTGCATTGCTCAGTCATCCCAGCCAAGGCTATCCTCCCATGATTTGAAAGCTAGACAGCCTCCAGCAATACAGATGATTCTAACAAAGATCAGCAGAGCCACCTAGCCAAATTGCGGATTACCATAAACAGGTGGACAGTCAAGATACAAGTCTAGTCTAGATCAGCTTATTCCTGCAGACTCATGAACTAAACTCATTTCTTGTCTGACACTGACATTTTGTGGCTGATTGCTATGCAGTATTATTGTAGCAGTGGATATACTTTGCATGAAGACAATATAAATTATGCCCAGAAGTCCACCTGCATACTGACAACTCCATCTGTAATCAAATCAACTAGTCTTTATAGAGGTTCCGTGTTAATTTTAAAAACATGTAGACATTGCTGGATTAATATCCCACTGGGGCTTTCACTCTTGCCTGCTCACATATCCCTGGAAAGATGAGCTGCTTATACCACAGGTGACATTCATACTCTACATTCAACCACACTGGTCTGTCCAACCCCACTTCACATGACTGTGTTAGTCCTGAGATTGGTGGTAGTAGGCTTATATCTTGAACAACTAGTAGCAGACAAGAGAAGGTTTATCAGGGGATGTCCAGAGCAGGCCCTGGATAGGATGTTGCTGTGTATACATGTATATAAGTTAGTAAGAGTGTGTGTTTTCTGCAATGTGTGTAGGACCCTGTGCCAATGAGAATTTATGTAGGACTAGGCTTGCTCTCCATTGTTCTAGAATTCTGGTGGGAGACCATGAATCTTCATGTCTTTATTCTCTGTAATTCAGGATGAGTCTGATAGGGATTGTGCCCTTTAAATATGGAAGCCCTATGCAATATACAAACTGAGATGCTAGTGTATATAGCAGGCTACTTTTACATCCTATGATTTCATAATTAGTGAGGTATTCCTCCATGTAAAGTGCTTAGTTTTTCTTTATTCTGCATAGATTTATTGATCATTTATTGTGTACCTTTGATGTACAAAGATAAAGGCTTTTGAAGGCTAATCATGAGACAAATGCAAAAAACAATAGTTGAGTAGTATTGTATGTGGTCTTTTTCAACAATGACCAAGGTACTATGCAAAAAGAGTAAATGATAATTATGTCTGGCATAAGAATACAGGTAGAATTCATGGAAGGCTTCACAAAATATATATTTTAAGGATGAGTTGTTTAAGTATGAGTTCTTTGTGAAGACAAAAGGAAAGAGATATGACTCCCTAGAGTAAAGGAATAGCAAGATTATTTGAAACACTGCACAAAGACAGTGACTTGTTGGAAGACCAGTAAATTCAAAGGCAACTCGTATGACCCAGGGCTAACAAATGATAACAAAGAAAGTGTAGGAAACTACAGAATCATAAAGAATTGTGGGAAACATGAAAAGGTGGTGTGACTTAATCCTGTAAGCCATGAATAAATACATGAAACAGAGAAATATAAAGCTTGGTTTTGCATGTTAGAGCTGTCAGTCTAGTAGCACTATTGTGGGGCATAGACCTGGAGGATCTGGTTTCTAATTGGTAGATGTGAGGAATAAATAACTAGCTACATATTTGTGGTATTTAGAACAAAGATTATATCTAATAAAGAAGACTTGGAGGTTATTAGCCTATGGAAGAAAAAGGAAATCATAATCATCAATAATACTGCCTCAGAAAAGAAGGATGGAGAGGAAGAAATTGCAAACCATGGGATCTGGGGAACACATGTATTTTAAACAGAATAGGGAGGTAGAAGAACCCACTGAAAAGAGAACTCAGAATGATGGAAAGGGGTTCAGAAACAGGTTGATGAATTTTGTGGGAGAGTCCATCAACCATATGAAAAACTCATCATTGTTTTACGGTAAATGGAAGTCATGTAAAAGTAAGACATGGTCTTTGCAGTTAAAAATAAGCACGCCATTGTTGAGCTTATTGTGGTTCTGAGGATCATCGTTAGTATTCCAAGTGTTCTGTTACTTGAGCTTTTTTTTTTTTTTTGAGCTTTAGTAATAGTTTCAACCTTCTTTTTAGCTGCTGTCAATTTATGTTCATCTCAGTTGCTATAATTGTGGCTAGAATTTGAAGGCAGTTTCTGAAAAAGATCTAATTTAATTACTTGATTTGTGGGTTCAGCATGGAAAAAAATAAATATTATTTTATTCATGTGACTCCTCATTTTGGATATCTCTTTAATTTATATAAATCCTGTGTGATCTCTGATGTCCATTTATGTCCAACATTTGAGTTGCTGCTGGCTGGCTGTTTTCTCTCACTACCTTCTCTAGCTACCCCACTGGCTTTAATTTATTTCAGGGCAGATTTCTTAGATCGGGTTAACTCAAAAACAGACCTTGAGATAAGGATTTTTTGTTCAAGTAATTTATTAAGGAACTCAAGAGAAAAATAAAAGGTGGGAAAGCAGGACAGTTTACAGAAGGTAGCTAAACATGTGCAGAGTCTGAGGTGAGGTCCTCCAAAGGGCTCCTTCAATCCCTTCTCTTAGTAGGACTCTGGCTTGTAGCAGTGGAAGGAGACAGAAGAAGAAAACACAAAAATAGACAAAGGGATCAAAAGGGTCAAGGTCAGGTACCTACATTACCCTTATACGAGGATCTCATATTTCTATCTCTAGCATCCAGTTCAGATCTCATCCTAAAGAGCCTCAAGAGCACCAGGATCAGTGCACCTCCTGGTGTATGTCACCTAGCACCATCCCCTCTTCTATGACTTTGAATTCCAAAGTATCTTTCTTTTATTCATTCTGCCTCTTTTAGGTTTTCCCTGCTGCTTCTAGGCTCTGATTGTCTCTGGAACCTTAGCCACTACCCTTCTCCTGCCTCGCAAAGTATTTGTGTTTGCTTTAAGAATGTGAGTGTCTACTGATCATCAGAGCCTGTGCTTCCTGAATTCTATAATAGACCTAGAAGCTGTCTCTACCATATCAAAGCCACTGAAAACAGTGTCTATTTTACCACAGAGTCTAGTTATAGCCTTCTTTGGTCAGGTGAAGATTAGTTCACTTCAATTAAATTTATGGGCTTTTGTCATTCTTGAGTACCTACTATGTGCCTGCAAGATTATTGCTTTATGAAGATGAATAAAGTATCTACAAGCTTCTTGCTGTCTACTGAAAAATTGATAAATGTGATACCCGATTAAAGAATAATGTAAAACTGCCCATATATGTATTGTATGTGTATATATACATGCATATCCCTACCGTGTGGCTTGAGAATGTGCCATACTGAGAACTTAATCCTTCTTAATAAGTGTGGAATGTTTTAGAGGAGATTAGTAATTTCACTAGAGGTTAAGGACGAGTGAGTTTGAAAAAACATTTGCAGCAAATGAGATAGTTTGTCCAAATGCACAAAGGCAAGAGAAAGAAAAGGGTTATAGAGGGCTGAAACCACTTTATTGGGCTCGAAGATTCTTTGGAGCTAATTGGGTCTCTTCCACAGCACTCTTCCTGTTAAAACTCTGAAGTGTAGGTTGCTTATGGCTTTACCATCTACACATTCTCTCTTAGTGTTACTTACCCACCGTTATTATTCCATCCTCATGAAACAAATCCTGCTCCTTGTAAACACCTACTGGCCACCCCATCATCCCCACACGTCAAGATTTTGACCCTGGATTGCAACCTCCCTCTCATCCCCTAGGTCTGTAATTATTGTGGGAAAGTTTACAGATCATATTCTTATTTAGCCTGCTCACTGGCCCCTCAGCCATTGACTAACATCAAGAGTCCTTGTCTGTTAGGAACTCTACTATTAAAAAGGTTCTCATTTTTATTTTTATTTTTTTTTTCATTTTTAATTTCAAGAATAGTAAGTCTCCCAACTGCAGGAATCTTATTTCTAAGGCAGTAGTGGACATCTCAGTCTATTTTCCTTCATTCATCTCAGCTTTCCTACCCAGAAAATTTATCCCAGCATAGAATGGCTTTAATGCTGGCATCAGGTCACATGACCCTACCCTTTCTGTGCCTATTTTGAATGGGGAGAAACCAACTCAAAGCAAAGCAATCCATTGCCAGCCAGCAGACAGTCAGAATCCCTGATTAAGGGACAGTTGTTTTAGCTATGAGACACTGAATGCCAAAAGTGAAAGATTTGGTAAAGTAAGATCCAGAACCAGTATGGGACAAGCTCTAAAATGTGTACATGTCAAAATTGTGAGTGAACAAACATTAAAGCTTTTCAGACCGGAGTTGGCTTCAGAGAGGATGATGAAACAGATGTGGTGAAGAAGCATGTGGTAGAAAACTCTATGGTAGGAAAAAGTAGAGAAATAGAGAGACTATGTCTTTGATGATTTTCTGTGCCCCATGGGCTTAGTTATATTTTCTGCAAGTTTCTGTTCAGTGATATTCTTTTATATTCTTAAAGTAAAGTCTTTGTTTACTTGAACTTTCCCAACTGTACTGCATTTTCCTCAGAAATATCTCTAACTAACACAGGCTTATTTCTACCACTGTGCCCAGGCTTGTGAAATACACATGTAAGTGGTCCATCGGCTTCCCCATTCCCTTTTATGCTACAGGGGAAAGCAATTAGAACCGGTCAAGGAATTTCAGCCTTAGAACTCTGGAACAAAATTATTTTTTTCTTTTTCACACCTAAACCTAAAGAGTGAGGTTTATCATTTTGATCATTTAGAGAGTAAAATTGTCATCTTGTAAAAGTTTAACTCTAAATAAATGTTCTTTAAGTAATATATTAACTTCATGTTTTGCAAGAGTTCTGTTACATGAGAATGCTAAATTGTGGATACCAATAATATAGTTTTCAGGTTTAATATAAAAATGATTTAATGGGTAAACATTTTCTTTTTTTTTTTTTGAAATGGAAAGTAACATTTTAAAGTTTATCAAATAATTCATATCATAGAACAGAGATTGGCAAACTGTGACCTATAGACCAAATCCAACCTGTTGTAAATAGTTTTATTGGACCTACAGCCACAGACATTCTTTGTCTGTAGCAGCTTTCATGCTCCAGTGGCAGAGTTGAGTAATTATGGCCCACAAAGCCCTAAATACTTCCTATTTAGGCCTTTCCAGAATTTTTTTTTTTTTTTTTGCTTTTCCCGTCTGTAGAAATGGTGAATATTTTACTTAATCAACCTAACAGAACAGCATAAACCACACAGGAAACTTGTGTCGGCTTAAATTTCTATGTTTTCTGGGTTAAGCATTCACAAAATGTTCAAAGTTCTTCTAGGGAATAACTGGAATAACTTTTTTTTTTTTTTTCTGTACAGAATCACAAACAGAAAGATTGGTGATCCTAAATACAAAGTATTTTAAGTAAAAGTGATATAAAACAGATGAGTATTTATTATCTAGAATGAATAAAGTTAGCAAAACAAAGAAATTCATTCAAAGAAATAGAATTCATTAGGGAAATTAAGAAGTACAAAAAGTGGGATTGTATTTAAAAGTATAGGGTGGTTTCAAAGAAGTTAAGTAGGCAAAATAATAAAATAATGATCTAAAATTCAAATAGACATAACTGTTGAATGGAAAGTAGGCTAGGGTATTAAAAAGGAGAACAGAAATACTTAAAAATTAAAATTAAGGTCAACTTAAAAATACAAAGTTGTGAAACTGAAAGACAAACCAAAATACGAACTTTGTTTCTCAAATCCTGAATAGCGTCAAACAGAGAATAGCCACTGAAGAAGATAGACATGAACAGGATATTAAGCAAGGCACACCATCATTAGGTGTAATGCACTGAACAGTTCTGTAAGCATGCTCATTACATTGTTCTGCCTGTTGTTCTCTTGGCCTCCAGGCTTACTATTCTCTAACACTCAGACTAGATATTTGCCATTTCTTCTTCACATCACTCTCCTGGTCAAACCTTTAATCATTTGCCATCGAACTATGGTCTCTAAAAAGACATCAAGCGCCATCAAGTCCTCCTATGCGTGTCTTACACGTGGGCAATGAGAAACATAGGTGCAATAGTTTGCCTATGTGATATACCTGAACAATGGTTGTGCAGATTGAACCCCAAGCACCCTGACAACTAGATCAGTGTTTTTCTTGCACACTGAGCTTTATAGAATATGGTTTTCTGTGATCCTTATTTTCAGCAAACTGTCACTTGTAAACACTGGTCTCAATAGACTAGTTTTCTAGTTTGCTACTTTAACTTCACATTTGGGTTTGGGTTTAAGAGTCACGTGTGATCTGAAGACAAAAGCCTTTTACTTTTCTCTCAAAATACTAAGAAGTGGTGTCGAGCATTGCAGAATGCCTATTACATAGAAAATACTAGTAAAGTTTGCTTAATTAAAGCCAAAATATAAAGCTCCTTTCTTTCTCTGTGAAGCTCAGATATCTCATTAGTCTCTGAGTTTCTTTAGAACATGTGGCCTGATGGACTCATTTGGATTTTTGGCATCTACTTCCTATGTTTTACTTGATTTTCTCTGTACTTGTAAGTATGTTGTTATCCAAATATATTTGTCCTAATGCAAAGATCTGTAAACTCGGAACATAATTCCTCAAATTCTTATTGAATACTGTGGAGATTAAAAGTATAGTTTTAAACTCTATAATCACTACCACACCGTCGTTTGTGATAGTTGGGTAAAGAACTAGAGTATAGAGGAATTAGCAAAGAACACTAAGAATATATTCAAAAATATAAATTTTCATAAGTGTATTTCAAGGTAAATAAAACCACATAAATGTAATCTATTCATTGGATTAGAATACTATTTATAATATTTTTGTGTTAGTACACTGGAGCTCAGGCTCAACTTCTAGAATATAGCATAGGCTAATTTTAAGTAAGATTGACAGTACTCATATTTTATGAAAAGTATAAAGTTTATTGCAGAGTTAAATAAGGCCTCAGCATGAGAACAGGGAGAATCATTTTTTGATCATAATCCAATTATTTTGAAGCTCCAATTTAAGAAACTCATTGGATCAGAAGAAAGAAGCAGTGGGTTACAGAACAGCATGTAATTAAAAGTATTCAGTGCAATCTAGTTACGCCCACACTTACAGGTCAAGATCATAATCTAGACTTCGTGGTCAACATATACATTTACTTGTATGCAAACAATGGATACACTCTTTGTGTAAACACCAACATATTTTGTATGTATAATTGCAACTGAAAGAGAAAGCAAGGTGAAATTTCAGAAAAACTGAGAACATGCACTCCTAAATTCCTGCTAATGCTAAATGAGTTCTAATTATAAAGTACATATTAAATGTTTTTTACTTGCTTATTAGAAAACCTTAATAATTGAGATTATTCCCAATATTCCACTCACTAATAGAGAAAGGGTAAAGGTAACATAACTTCTTGATGCCGTAAAATAAAATATAATATTAGGATCTTTCCCCTCTATGAAACCAAAATATGTGTAACTTTAAAAAGTACTCTTCATTTCTCAATAATTTCTACTCTTTAGCCTTAATATTTTAACTCTTTATACAGGATTGAATGTCATAGTAGATAAATTATCATTAATTTAATGTCTCATGTTTTATTTTTGATGTTGGTGTATATTTATGATTCTAATGGGACCACCTCTATATATCTGTTTTTATAGTGTAATTAGACATATCACCTTTGTTTTATTTATTTTTAATTTATTTTTATTTATTTATGATAGACACGGAGAGAGAGAGGCAGAGACACAGGCAGAGGGAGAGGGAGAAGCAGGCTCCATGCTGGGAGCCCGACACGGGACTCGATCCCGGGACTCCAGGACCGCGCCCTGGGCCAAAGGCAGGTGCGAAACCGCTGAGCCACCCAGGGATTCCCTCACCTTTGTTTTAATGCAAGATGTTCTAGTATAGTAGAAAATTAGTTAATGAGTATAATTGGCTTTATGCCTCACCTCCAAATGAAACATTTTATTTTTAAAAATTTTTAAATGATTTTATTTATTTATTTGATAGAGCATAAACAGAGGGAGTGACAGAAGGTGAGGGAGATGCAGACTCCCTGCCGAGCAGGGAGTCCAATGCAGGCCTCCATCCCAGGACCCTGAGATCACGACCTGAGCCAAAGGCAGACCCTTAGCCAACTCAGCCACCCAGACATCCCTAAGTGAAACATTTTAATTATCGTTTGCAGTAACTGTTCTTTTAAATATATAAAATGACCTACATTTTTGAAGATTTCTAAGTAATGTTGATTGAAAAAGAATCTAGTTAAAAAATAAATATTATGACCTCAGTTTTATACTCTAATGTTTGGCCTTGAAAAAGAGAAGATAGGGGATGCCTGGGTGGCTCAGTAGTTGAGCATCTGCCTTCAGCCCAGGGTGTGATCTTGGAGTCCCGGGATCAAGTCTCACATTGAGCTCCCTGCGAGTAACCTGCTTCTCCCTCTGCCTATGTCTCTGCCTTCTCTCTGTGTCTCTCATGAGTAAATAAATAAAATCTTAAAAAAAAAAAAAAAAAAAAAGGAAAAGAAAAAGAGAAGATAGAACATACCTGCAAGGAAAGATGAAATATTTGGTTTTGGGCTACCGGGGTAAAATGGAAATCCTAGGGGTTGAATAAAGGACACAAATCAAGCATTTACAGAAAGAAAAGAACATTGCTAAATTTACATAAGATAATATGAAAAATATTGAGTATACAAGTTGAGATAGATGCCAGGAAGAAACCAGAATGTCTAAGATCTAAATGAAATGTGCCAGATGCAGATGCCTGTTAGTTTACGGAGGGGGGGGGGGGACTTATAAAAAGAGGGATGGAAAAACAATTTCTTTCTCCCCTATTGAACCTAGTACCTGGGCTGCGGCTTTGTTCTCTTTGCATTAGGAAACTCAGAGATAACAGACAACATTGTAGCTATCACAAGGAGCTAAGCCATTCTAATGAGCACCATCTATGGCACACAATGGGATTACTTGATAATGTTGGTTGTATGAAAAATGATGTCAAGATAATATTTTCCCCTTTGATTGCAGTCTAGTGACCTCAGATGCTTTCTTCTTGCGTAGCAGAGAACGGCTACTGAGTTGTGTAGGTAAAATAGCATTTCATTTACAAATTTCAAAATGTGTTACTCTATATAAAGGATAACTTATTAAAGTATCAGAAGACTTTGAAAATTTAGTAATGCAGTCTTATAATCCAATACTAGACAATGCTGACTCTGGATTGGGGCATTGGCATCACCTGGGAACAATATAGAAAAGAAAAATTCTCAGGCTCTCCTGAATCAGAAATTTCAAGTTGGACCCCAAACATTCATCTCTTAGTTGTCCTTGCAGATGAATTCGATTCATGCTGAAGGTTCAGTAATGTGACTTCAGTCCCTAAGAGTCCAAATGATGGGCAACGAATAGGGAAGGGAACAAATGAAGACAGAAATCTAGCTTGACTTTCTGAATTTTCTGAGGTTTCACAAGTCAGATATGGCTTTAACCTCCCTTAGATTTCACTCACATCTGAGAAATAAAATTTTCATTTCTCCCGAGTGAACTGGGTGCTGGTGGATCTAATTCTGTGTGAGGAAGACTGGTACCTTCTGTTATTACTGCTGCAATGCAGAATGGGGAGTTTCAAGGTCCTTCGTTAATACAGCTTTCTCCACTGTATGTTAACTACCTGGAATTTAAAAAAAAAACTTACATAATAAAACACACAGCTTCTATAGAAGGTGGCAAATAATGAGCACTGGGCTCTAGAACTTTTTATGGTACTAATGCACAGAGCTATGCACCACCTGGAGGTAGGCCAAATTGCCTTGATATCAAAAGCTCATTCCTGAGTGTTGGACGCATTAGTATTAAGTGTGTTGGCAGTGCTCTGTGATGAATTTCCCATGGGGTGAGCCTGGAATAGGCTTTATTCATTTCACTGTTATTAATGGATCCATTTCCATGATTGTGGTATTCACCTATAAATGCTAAACATCCATTTTTAGTAAAATGTAATGTGGATATGCCATTTTGGAAGGCATTTTGGCAATTTTTTATAAAGTGAAGAATAGTCTTACCATATGATCCAGCAATCAGGTTCTTAAGTATTTACCTAACTGATTTGCAAACTTATGTCCAGGCAAACACCTGCACATGATTGTGTGTAGCATATATATTCATAATCATAAAAACTCAATGCAACCAAGATAATTGTTCAAAAGCCAATAAATGAAATGTGGTACATCCATATAATGAAATAATATTTAGTGGTAAAAAGGCATTGAAGTAGCAATGCAAAGACATGGATGAGTCTTAAAAGCCTATTACTAAGTAGGAGGGAAAAACAGAAAAGCTACATACTGTATGACACAGGATGTTTTAGGGTGTTCTGTGTGATGCTGTAGTGATGGAGATATGAAAATGTGCATTTGACAAGTCCCATAGAGTTTTATAGCATAGCATGAAATTTCATATATGGAAATTAAATAAAAATATTTAGGAGGTCAGGGGAAACCCAGAAAGAAATGGCTACTGTAACAAAAGAATCTGAATTACAAACATATGAGGTTACCTCATTGAAGAAGTACGCGGGTAGAAGTTGCTGATCTAAGTAGCTTTGGAAATGAGTGGAGTCTGTTAAGACTAAAGGCAGAAGGAACTGTGCATAAACACTTCGGTTGATAAAGCTATTTCCCCTGGGGTAAGGATTAACATTTCTGAAATTACTATATGTGTATAGCAGAACTGAACAATTACGCAAATGGATGGTGGATGAGAGTACCCTGAAATGTCACTGTTGGAGAGAGAGATTACAGATACTAAATGGAAAGACTAGAATAATAATCCATTTCATACTGGATTAGAGTTAAAAACATTAGTATGAACTCCTGTTTAGTTTACTATATTTATAAATGCATCCATAAAGAAATAAGGGATGTATATATGGATGGTTTAAAACCCATATATTTTCTTGTTCTGTCAGCTGAGAGGGTCTAGAAATGACTCCCCTGGAGAAAGAGTATGTTTGATTTCTAATGTCATTCCCCAAGAAAAGGAACCAGGACTCCTTGGGAAAAGGCAGGTTCCAGGACTAGGGCAAGGAAAATAAAAGATGAACCTGGAGCATCTTGTAATGCCATAAAATAAAGAAATGCCAAAAAAAAAAAAAAAAAAAAAAAAAAAGGCAGCACAACGGTGATGTCATGTCAAAATGATATAGGAGCCAAGTGAAGGGGCTTCCAGTGGCCAAAGCACAACAGTTCGAACAAAATAAACAATACAGTTTTCGATTACAACTCAGTGTATAAAAAATAATCCACAAGGCCATAGTGTGATAAATGATTGAATGAATAGATTACTGGCAGAGAATGGGCAAATATCCCATGCAGAAAAATTCCAAGCTAGTTAGATTTTTCCCTCTCAAAGAGGTAACACTTCCAACTTCCAACCCTTTAAGTGTGGGCTGTGCATACTAGCTTCCCTCCAATGAGTACAGTATACTCAGGGGGAGAAAAGAGTAACTTTATAGTGGAGGCATCTGATAACCACTATGTCAGGCAGGTAATCAAGGTTAACATTAATAATGTTAAGGCAAGGGCGTGCCTGGGTGGTTCGGTCGGTTGAGTGTCTGCCTTCCACTCTGGTCATGATCCCAACATTCTGGGATCATCCTGGGATCGAGCCCTCTGTTGGGCTCCCTGCTCAGCAGGGAGTCTGCTTCTCCCTCTCCCTCTGCACTTCCCTCCCTCATTCACTTTCTCTCTCTCAAACAAATAATGTAAAAAAAAATTTAAAAACATAATTCGAGGGCACCTGGGTGGCTCCGTTGATTGAGAGTTGGACTCTTGGTTTCGACTAAGGTCCTCATCTCAGGGTCATGGGATTGAGCCCAGTGAGGGCTCCCTGCTTAGGGAGGGCATCTACTTCTTTCTCTCCCTCTGCCCTTCCTTCCTGCTTGTGTGCTATCTCTCTTAGTTAAATAAATTTTTTTTTAAAAAGTTAAAGCATGATGATAGCACGAACCCTTGATATATGATTAGAACATTACTGATCTTCATAGTGTTCCTCCCAAAACCCATAATCCCAGTCTAATCACGAGAAATACATCAGAAAAACCAAATTGAGAGAAATTTTACAAAACACCTGATCAGTACTCCTGAAAACTGTCAAGATCAGCAAAAACAAGAAAATCCGAGCAACTGTCACAGGCTAGAAGAGCTTGAGGAGACCTGATGATTTAATGTAATATGATAACTTGAGTGGGATCCTGCAGTATAAAAAAGAAGGACATTAGCTACAAACTAAGGAAATCTGAATAAAGTATGTGGTGTATCAGTAGTAATGGTAATAAATGTACCACAGTAAAGTGAGAGGTTACTAACGGGGGAAACTAGGTGTGGAGTATGTGACCATACTCTATGCCATTTTTGCAGCTTATTTGTAAATGTAAATTTATTCTAATTAAAAGTTTTATTAAAATACGTAATGTGGATCTTTTTTGTAGTTGGAATAGAAGGAACATATAGGAATGTGTGATTATTCTTGTCTGGAATGGATTACAATTGGGAAATTTGTTATATGTATCAATGTGGTCATAGCTCAGGTGCATATTTTGCAAGTATGACAGTAATTAGAAACCCCATATTCTTTCAAATATCTATTATTTAACAACTAATTGTGACAGCATGAATCTAGACAATTGAATAAAGTAGTGCATAAAACACAAGAATCCCTGTCTTCATGGATTGGGGACATGAAGTGAGGCCAATCAATGCAAATTTCTTTGGTTTTCTCCATATAGTCTTCATTTGTGAAAATCGTAAATTGCCTCTCCTTTTCTTTCTCAAAATGCTATTTCTTATTAAGTATGGAATGTTGTATATGGTCAATTTTTTCATTAACATTTAAAGATAAAATGAAACTATCTTTTCCCCCCACTATATAATTTACTTATGGTATGGGAAATGGCTGATGTATTTGAGACTACATTTTTAACCACACAACTAAGAAAATCTGAGAGATCCACAACCTAATAATAAAATCTTTAATTGAAAGGTGTCTATTTAAAAACATTTTCCTATAGTTCATATAAATATATCAACTGAACTATTTGAAATTGTAGATGTGATAACAATACATTACAAATACTTTGTCTTGTATCTCCTAGATATAAGGACCTTTCCCTACATAACCCCCATGTTAGCATCATTCCCAATGAGTTGAGCAATGATAAAATAAGTTTAGTCAACATACAGTTCATATTCAGATTTCCCAAAATTTCTTCTGTATGCTTTTTTACAGAGTTTTGGTTCGCAGGATCCAAACAAGCATCACTTGTGGCATTTGGTTGCCATGTCTCTTCAAATTCTTTTAACCTAGAAATTTCCCACTACTCTTTTTGTCTTTCATGTCAGTGATATTTTGAAGAGACGAGGCTAGTTGTCTTGTAGAATGACCCACATTTTGATTCATTTAAGTGTTTCCTCATTAATTCATGTTAAATATGTTTTTAAAAGAATTCTGAGTGTCATGTTTACTTTTTATGATAGTGTATCAGAAACCACACTATGTCAGTTTGTCCTATTGTTATTTTGTTAGTTTGAAAAATGAGGGACTCCTGGGTGGCTCAGCAGTTGAGCATCTGCCTTTGGCTCAGGGCGTGATTGAGTCCCACATCAGGCTCCCTGCATGGAGCCTGCTTAAACCCCTGCCTGTGTTGTGTCTCTGCCCCACCCCCTCTCTCTCTGTCTCTCATGAATAAATAAATAAACGCTTTTAAAAAAGAAGAAAAAAGGAAAATGAACATTTCATTTAATGGTGTTATCATCTGTTGATGATTCTTGCCCAAATCAATAATTGTATTAGTGGTTGCAAAGGTCATTGGTGGTTTTCTAATTGTACTGTATTACTAATATAAATACATTAGTGGGAAAAAAATAAATACATTAGTGGTTTTCTGCAATGAAGATCTTTCCCTTTTCCTCTTTTTGGTTTTGAGTATTGTATGGACTCTGATTTTTTTATATTCAATATAATATAATCCATTAACATTACTATAATTTTTGATGTTCAATTTGTCCCAATTTGACCAGTAGGGGCCCTGTTAACTCTTGTTCACTTCCTGTGTGACCTAATGGAGTATCTTAAATCTTCATGTTAAAAGCTTTATTTCTTAAAACGTTAAAATATGCATTTTATTATCCCAGTAGCAAAAAATGTCTGTTCCCTTGATTTTCTTCTAACAACTTAGAAATGATGATTCTAAGTATACTTCTGAATTTCATGCAACAGAATGAGTAAAAACAAAAAAACAAAAAAACAAAAAACAAGGCATCACTTCATGAGTGATGAGCTACTCCCAGCACATCGAACATAAAACACCTGTATCACAGATGTTCTCAGCCACTTTTATGTCATTGCTGCTCATTCTGGTGGGAAAATAACCTGCAACCTTTTAATGAGGGTTAATTATAAAGGGCAAATTTTCACTGAGCTCTGAGGAATACTTACTACTATTCTTGAGTAGTATTGGGTGATGGGTAATGATGATTTATCACTCTACATAGTTGCTGATAAAGTAATTCTCAGTAAAGTCTTGACGATTTGTTATCACTGATACAAAGTATATTATTTTTTAATTGGCCATATCATCTATAGCTCAGAAATAGGCCACACCATCTATCAGGAAGAAGGCTTGTTTTAAAATTGCTGCTGTATACTCGTAATACATAATTAATCTTTGGTTTTCTGTGAGGACTGGAGTTTGCTGTTTCACCATTTCTGTGTAGAGTAAATGCTCCTCATTTTTGAGTATTTGTTTCTTGCAATTTTGTATAAATATTTACAATGAATGTTTACCCTGTGGACTTAACTATATGAAATTGTTTTGCCATCTGAGTATGACTTTCACAAGGCAATAAATGGCCTTCACAGTGCTAATGCACTGTGTGGCACTCATAGATGTTCAATAAATATTTTTATATGGAATTCGATAAAGAATTTAAGAAAAAGAGAGAGAAATGTGCAACAGAGTGTGATGGTGTCTAATAAAGATGCACCTTATGTTCTTGGCTGACCTTCTTGTCCTGCAGCCAGGCCGCAGTCCCTTATCCATTCGTTGCGTAGCCTAAGCTCTGCTAAGATTAGTTAAGCTAAAATAGGCAATCCAACAGATGGGGTGGGAAAAGTGGAAAAGTCATACAAGAACCTCAACCAAAGTAAAGAGGAAAAGAGGGTACAGGTTAAGTATGTAATAACTCATCATTGAGAGCTCCTCACTAAGAGTCTCACACTCAAATAGGTTAAATATATCGATTCAGAGATGGAGTGTGGCCTTGACCGAATTTTGAAGCTTTCACGCCAAAGATATTTTTCAAGAACATTTTGGCACTGATTCAGTTTTATCCCTTTTGCTGAAGATGCATCCCTGCTGACTCTGAGTCTGGTCTAGGACTCTAAAAACCCTAAAATTTATAGACATTCTCCTCAATAGAAATATTTGGATTATTAATGTGAGTTCTTCCCAAATAATGAGTATATTTCATATAAAACATAAAAAATACCTTAAGAGAATTAGGTTCCTTTCCAACTCTAGTAAGAACCTACTTGCTCAGAAAGTGTCCTAGATATCCCATGTAGGGTGGGTGGGGAGAAAGCCATGCTACACAGAAATATTTACTCTTCTTAATCTAATACAGAAATTGGCAGCTCACATCAAGCATGTTTCTTCCTGACCAAAATCCTACAAGTGGTTTCCTGAATAAAGGTTCAGTTTAATTTAGGAGCAATATCTATTTATGGCTATTGCATCTTCCCAAAATTACTTCAAAGTCCTGGTCTCTATAGGACATGATGAATTACATTTAAATACAGTATATTCGTCTTTTAATTATTGGTCTCATCTTCCTTTAGAATACAAGTTTCATGAGTGCGTGGACTTTCTCACCAATGCCAGAAAAAGTAGCCTGACTCAGAAGAAGATGCTGAATAAACATTTATTGTTGAATGGAATACGGCTACTTACTCGATTATGTGGGCTTAGGAGCATGTCCAATCTGTCTTCTTCTTTACCCCTTTATCTGAAGCAGAGTCCAGTGTTCTCCTTATGCAAAAAAAGAACAAAGCTTTATCTGAGCCATTCTTGTGAGCATGTAGGATGTAGTAGGGATAAAGAGATCTTTGCTCTGGTAATGGAAGTGTCTGTCTTTATTTGGAGAGTCTTACCTTTTGCTAATTGCTTTAAACCTCAAACTTTAATATTGTATGTCACCTGGAATATACCACTTTTGGATCCTCCTATCCATTATTCTCCATTATTATTTTTGTTTTTCCATGTATATGGAGGGGACAAGAGACCAATGGAATTTTACATTACACACTTAGCATTTACTTAGTTTTGCAGGTGACTTACTCTT
Organism: Canis lupus familiaris; assembly: GCF_011100685.1. Taxonomy (NCBI): domain Eukaryota; kingdom Metazoa; phylum Chordata; class Mammalia; order Carnivora; family Canidae; genus Canis; species Canis lupus. Next base: position 21,945,977 of record NC_049260.1, on the reverse strand, counting down.
TGAGAAATGCCAGTCACTTCTATAGGCCAGTCAAAGAAGGCATTTCCATTTTTTGTGTTGTCTATCCTGCCGAAAGGTGTGTATAAAATTAAATTATTTTTACTATTATAGCCCTTGACTTATTATTTTGGGGTGTCTCCTTTAGTCCTGTTAATCTGCACCAGTATCAATTCATTCTAGGGACCTGGTCATACTAGTTAGGAATAGTTACAGAGGAAGATATTTCATTATAACAAGAGAATTATGGGCCTGGAACTGCTTCTAGTTAGGGCATGGAAATGATTCTAGGCTCCAAACCCTTGACTTCACCTGACAGGACAATCAAGGGAGAGCTGTTCTGATTTCCAACTCTGCCTCACGTAGGGTAACACCTAGCCAGGCATTTGTTCAACTTATGTTTCACATCTAACCACATTTCCCTTTGTGAGTTCAGTTTCCTTATATAAGATTTCAAAAAACAAAAAACAACACACAGATCTCAAATTCTCATCGAATAAGGAGGAGCATTAGGGACCTTGATAGAAGGTAACATTAATGGGAAAATGAGCACAAAATTGCATTACAATAGCTAGGAAGAAGAAAATGTCAGAGACACATACAAAAAAGTGTGCTAGGTAGGAAATGAAATCTTCAAAATGTCTTTGAAGATGTTAATATCTCAAATCAGTTCAGAATATCCAAAGCCCTTCATTATCTTACATGAAATAATGTAATTCATAGCAGTGTACTCTGTTCTGGATATGCTTTCTCTACTTCATATGCACATTTCTGCTTATGTACATTTGCTAATATTGTTCCCTTTATCTGGAATTCTTTTATCAGTCTTGTTTCTGTCTAGTAAAATTATCTTCAAATTTTCAGTTTATATAAACTATATAATTATCCTCTCCATTATAGATGTGGAAAGTAAATAAACATTAGGTATTCTCAGGGACACCTGGGTGGCTCAGTGGTTGAATGTCTGCCTTTGGCTTGGGGTGTGATCCCGGGGTCCTGGGATCAAGTCCCACATTGGGCTTTCTGCATGGAGCCTGCTTCTCCCTCTGCCTGTGTTTCTGCCTCTCCCTCTCTCTGTGTCTCTCATGAATAAATAAATAAAATCTAAATAAAAAAACATGAAGCATTCCCATACCAATTTAATAGCAATTAACACTAAGTCTACAGTGACATAAAATGTTTGGCTTAACAGACCTATTTCTGGATAGAGAAGCTATACTCAAGAAAATGTTAATCATTATTTGTGCCATCCTCTTTAACTTTGCTATATATCAGACTTCGTGGTAAACAAAACAGTAACTACGAGTCTGTTGATAATTATTCCTCTATAGGTTTTCTCTCAAATTTAACAATAACAAAATAAAATCACCTATTCAGAGTTGGCATAAGTAAATCCAGAAGATCATCTGATTTCCAGGTAGCATGGACTCCTCTCTTAGACTTTCAGCTTCACAGCTCTGTTAACTGATTCACTTATATTTTCATTGACCTTTGCCCTGTTTTGTCAAGTAGATGTTAAAAATCAGAATAAATTGTCCAGGAATATGCTATGATTTAAGAGAATCCAAGCATTTCGTAGAGCTCAGAACTCCAGGGGAAAAATCCCAAGTAAAAGAAATTGACACCCATTCTAGATGACAGCACCACCAATGATTATAAAAGATAAACAAGAAAAGAAAGAACGTGTTTTCCCTAGTTAGGAAGTTTTTATTCTTATCATTTGGACTTGAGGAGAATCTTCTTTGAATACCATTTGACTATTTTTGAGACTGAACATTCTTTCCTATCATGATGAGCCAAGCATAATGAGGAAAAGTAAGGCTCACAGAATGATTTAAAATAGGGAATAAACATTAGAGCTTGTCCCTTTAAGCAATGACTTTATTTTTAAGCACAAATAACTGTGTATAAATGAATAACAGTTATGACAAGATGGAACAATGAAGTTAAACAAAGATAGTCATGCCACCCTAATATAATTTCATCAAAGAAAAGTGTAGTTGCAAGTAAATTAATCAACATTTACCCTATTTATTCTGAAGCAATCTTGTATTCCGGTTTTTCCATCTAGTGTTAGATTTATGCTTTTGTTTCATATTGACAAAGATTGACTAAATATTAACCCAGTGTAATTCTTCTGTAGCATTAATTATAAATGTCTCACAGGAATAATGTGAAATCAAAAATTCATTTGGAAAGCCTATCACCTAGACTGCATACCAATAAATTAAAATCAGTGGATGAGAAACCAACCTCTTTCTCACAAATAGAAATATCTTTCTTGATCCATTTCAGTTCACATGTCACAAATTCATGGTCTTATGGTTTAATTTCCATAACACATTAATATTATTAATATATATTAAATAAATTTAAACTCTGTGACAAATCATCCTGAGCCACACAGTACATCACATCTACAGCAAAACTGTTAAACAAATTGTAATTCTGTAATTAAGATAAAATACTCCTAAAGGCTTGATGTGCAGTAGTTAATTACGTCTGAGGCAGAAACAGACCAAGGAGACACACACCCACACCAGTGCAAGTAAAACTATGGAAATCTCAGCAAGGTCAGTATATTGTATCACTGCCAATTTCCTGTTTGTGATAATGAGTTACAGTTTTGGAAAATGTTACCATTGGAGGAAACTGAAGTGAAGGAGGTACAGGCTCGCTCTTTATTGTTTCTCACAATTGTATGTGGCTCTACAATGATCTCAGATTAAAACACTAATTTAGAATAACAAGAAAATATCTACCTTGTATTCAACAGAGAAAGAAAATTAGAGAAAGAGCTTTGGGATGTAGGAATTAAAGAGAATCAAGACTTAAAATCACCTACATATTGTGGCTACATTCAAGAGCCAAGAGTACTGTAGATACTCAGGGTAGACAATTCAAAAGATCCTGTGAAATTTTATTTTAGTGTGGCATGAAGTTACCTGGGTTAGAGTGAACAGCTTACATTCTTAGGTTTTCAGGTATGTTCCTATGGGTTTCTTGTTTTTATTTCTTCTTAGTTACACTGAAATAAGTTCAGTTTAATATACGCTTACTCTATCCATATTGCTTCATGCTACAGTGGCTCTGACAAGAAGTAGAATTAGGAATATACATAACTGGGGATGATATGAAAGATTAATCCCATTAATAATAATAATGATTAAAATAATTCTGTATTTTTCCATCTTTTTTTTAACGTAATCTCCATGTTCAACGAGGGGCTCGAACTCACAACCTGGAGATCAAGTCACATGCTCTACCGACTGAGCCAGCTGCATGCCCTGTATTTTTCCATCGTGTTCATATTTTTGACATTTAAATTTCTCTGACTAAGTTGCCAATTTTTAAAATATATCCATTCTTTCTAAATTCATATTGGATATGTAATTTCAATATGAAATACCCAGATGATTCTATTATAGAATGAACCCAACAAACTGAATCTAAAGTTCATATGGCAATAAGAAAAAAACATGAGAAATGTCAAGAAATATTTTTAAAAGAACAAGATAGAGAACTAGCCTTATTTTAAACCAAAATATAAAATAAAACCACAGGGATTGAAACAAGGTAGAATTCGAGGAAGAAACAAAATTTGATAAAGCAGAAGATAGAATCCAGAAAAAGACTCAAGTATCGATAAGGATTCAATGGTTGAGAAAAGATACATTTCAAACAAATAGAGAAATGTTATAGTAAATATAGATTAAATGATCTTGGAAGAAAAATTGTTGAACTGAATTTAAACAAATTAGTATTAAGGAAGTCATGGAAGAGATATATTTTTATAACATTGTATAAATAGCTGACCTCCAGAAAATCAGAGCCCAGAAATAAAAGGAAGGAAGAAAAGAAGAAAGATTTCATGAAGTTAAAACAGATTTCCCTTCTTGAAAATAAATATCAAAGTTTGCATGAAAAAAACGGATTAATGCAGGTAAATGGCGAGAAGATACTTGGAAGAAAACACTTGTCACATATATAATGGACATATGGTCACTATCCATAAAAGCTTCAAAACTTCTTTAAATCAATAAGGAAAACGCAATATATACATGGAAAAAAAGCCAGTACAAAACAAATTGTGAAATGACAAATCCAAATAGCCAATAAATGTTTCACTAGGACTCACCCTTACTAGAAGTCAGTAAAATACAAGTTAAAGCAGAGTTGAGATTATTTTGACACTCAGACCACCAGAGATTTAAAAGTGTGATTGGGGCACCTGACTGTCTCAGACAGGAAAGCACGCAACTCTTGATCTCTGGGTTGTAAGTTTCAGGCCATGTTGGGTATGGAGATTACTTTTAAAAAAAATCTTTAAAGGAAAAAGTGTGATCATCTCAAATGATGTAAAGAAACAGAGAGTCTAGCTCTCTCACATCACAATGATTGAACACTGCTGAAACATTTCAAGAAGTCAGTTCGCAAGATCTACCAAGGTTTTGGAATACTGATAGGCTGGCAATTCAATCATATATATAATAATCTGTCCTAAGGGGATATTTATATAAATACACAAGAATATCCATTACATCATAATTTATATTCATTTAGTATTTGAACTGAGATAAATATATATCATTAAGGAAGTTTCTGGGTTCATTTTGTTACAATCACAGTACATAGTTGATAATGCAGTTATTATAAAGAATGAGGTAAATTCTTGTGGTTATATCCACAAAGATGTTTTGGGCTGAGTCCCTCGTTATACTTCTTGCACTACGATGTTTGTATTTTTGCCATTTCTAGAATATCATAGCTGGAATAAAATAGTATACAGCCTTTTCCAGACGGGCTTCTTCCCTTAGCAATATGCATTTGAGGTTTCACCATGTCTTTTCATGGCTTGATAGCTCCCTGCTTTTATTAATTTATTTATTATGTTATATTAGTAATAAATAAAGTAATTAAGTAAGTAAGCTCTGTTGTCAGCATGGGTCTTGAACTCACCACCCCAAGATCAAGAGTCCAGTGCTTTACCCACTGAACCAGCCAGGCTCCCCCAATATTTTCTTTTTCTTTCTCTCTCTTTTTTTGATAGCTCATTGCTTTTTATCACTAAATAAAGTTTCATTGTAAGAATATACTATGGTTTATTTATCCATTCATCTACTGAAGGGATACTTTTCTTCCATTATTTGACATTAGTGAATAATGAATAATGTTGTTATAAACATTAATATAAAGAATTTTCTGTGACCATGAGTTTTCGACTCTTTTCCATAACTACCAAGGACAGTGATGGCAGGATCGTATGTTAAGACTATGTTTGGCTTCCAAAGTGGCCATATAATTTTGCATTCCTGTTGCTCTACATCCTCACCAGCATCTGATGTCAGTGCTTTGAAATTTGGCCATTGCAATAGGTGTTGACTGTTGTATGAATTTGAAATAGTGAATTATGATGACAGGAATTTAACAGCCGTATTTTGAAGCGATTGCATTTTTCAATTTTGACTATTTTTTAAAATTAAGAACATTTAAGAAATAGCATATTGCACACAGAACACATTCCCCCTCCCCCCAAAAAAACTGCAAAAAAAACCTATTAGAAAATATGCAATAACATTTTGCTATCAAATAGAAAAAATGGGTGTTTCTATATTTTCTTGGATAACTGAATGTGTAGGTTTCATCTATAAACAAACATTAGGACTTAAGTATATATGTCAAACCAGCCCTAAAATTTATTTCCATTTTTTAACTCCTAATGCGGGTCTTGTTATTGTATTGTGCTTTAGAATAACAGTCTTATCATACCACATTGTTTCCTTTCATTTCCCTCCCCCAAAATGCCCTTCACTGAGGCCCAGGCTTAAAGGTCAAGGCAGGAGACCTTAAGTAGGAAGGGCCTTGTATCTTGTAGGCTATGCACAAAACTGCTTATTCCTTGTGTCTCCTATTGGTTGGTCTCGTATCTTCAGGAAAGATCTGGAGGACAAATCAAAATCCAAAACTTACTGGAAAGAAAGCTTAAGATCTGTTAGCTCTTCCAACAACAAAGTCTGCAATAGTGCGAATGGGGCGGAAGAGCAATAAGACCTAGGAGAGAGGGAGGGAAACATTTGCAAACATGTCTGGATACTATCCGAGTTCTCTGTTACAATTCACCTTCATTTATTGTTGCTAAGAATCAATTTCAATTTTTTCCACTCTGAAAATCACTCTGAAACTTGTTCCATTTATCAAGGTTATAAGCCGGGGAACAACCCAAGTTCAGTGGTTAATGTTACCAAGAAGATTCACACTCTTCCAAGACAAGGGGAATGGCACATTGGGTGGAGATTCGACAGAGAAAGAGTAGGAACAATCCAAAGTGATCACATTAAAGTTGCATATAAGTCCTGTCACTCAAGACTATAGTATACTTGCAAATCAAAGTTGTTCTTGTTTTGAGATTTTTGAGGTTTCATAATATAGTCATTTTGTTTGTTTCTTTTATAATCTGTGACTAAAAATCTGATTTTTGTAGGGTGTTGAAGGTATTGGTCAGGAGAATGAAAAGGAATGTATATATAGTACATATATATTTATATGTATATAAAATATATGTGTTTATATACACACACAAATAGATGCAAATATTTATGTAATTCCATATAAATCTATATTATAGTGTTTACAAAAGATACAAGTAACTCATGGAAGAGTAGACGTAGAATGGCCAACTTCAAAACTAATAAGGAAATGAAAACCAATTTATAAAAGTATGTGATATAGAAGACTAAAATGACCCAATTAAAGGCAAGAAAGAGATATTCTTTCTTTTTGGATGATCTCATTCCACCGAGTTCATGATTTACTCTTTGATTTTACACAGTTTAGTCCTCCTATTTCTTTCAGAAACAGACTTTCCTTGACCTCCTGATTTTCAGTATAGTCTCCTGTTTCCTTACCATGCTTTACTTTATCTCCAGGGCCTGTTCTAATCAGGACTTGGCTATCATGTGTTCAGTTGTTTGTATATTGTTTGTCTTTCCCACTGGGATACTGTCTCCATAAGACAAGGATAGTAGCTTGTTTTTGGCCATGAGAAAAGACGGCAATAAAATCATTCTAGGTCATCTGTGATCCAGTGGCAGTCAGCACAGGTGTTCCCTTCACTTAGTTTATTTAGTCTTCCCTGAGGGTTTCTCAAGTGCCAGTATCCCATTCCTACCTCCCAGATGTAAAAAGGATACAGATTTAGGATACAGATTATTAAACTTGACAAGTAATTCATTGAAAATGTTACCTCTTAATGAGATGAATGGGGATTTTCTTTTCTTTTTCATAATTGATGTATTCCTGAATGGATATAACTTATTGCCAGGATGAGCCCAGGTTGAATATAGACCTTACCCTTATTTTTACATTTGTTAATACAGAGTATTGATAAACCTTGTTCACAGGAAGTCGAGAAATAAGTTTTGTTTTAGTGATTCACTTGCCTGAACTCTTAAGTTATATGCAAAAGTAACCAAAAGTTAGTATTTTAATCATCTGACAACTTGATTAGATTTCCCATCAGTTCCTTGGAAACCAGGGAAGTAGAAACCACTTGCCTCACAAAATGATTTGTTATCCAATAATTAGAATCATTCTTTTCCTCAAAACCAATATAATTGTATTATAGCAAATTGTCTCTTTGTTTTGTATCGTGGAGGGTTTTACCATCTTGGACAGTGTTTAGGGTTAGAGTGGAGGTTTTCTTTTATAAATGCTGAAGGAAGCTCTGAAGGAGAGTGGGGTGGGAGGAAAAGAAGAGCCAGCACCTCTATCATGTGTGTCCTTTTTAGGCAGATTCATTTTAGGTAAGACTATGGACATTGAAGACCTGGAAATCACTATCTTTGTACGATCCATGCTTTCAATTGGGAAATCTTTGCCTGAGCTTGACGTACATACACTCTAGATTGAACACCTCTGACTTAAGTCAAAATGGTGTCTATTGTTTATTTGACCAGAAGTCCAGAGATCAGCAGTCTCTGGGTTGAGTCTGTGGTTCTGCAGTGTCTTCTGGTACCCATAGCACTTCAGTCCTTCACTTACAGAAATGTGATGACTCAGTAGTTCCAAGTGTTATAGTCTCAAGTCTCAAAATCTAAAGCAGAAAACAACGAAAGGAAGATCATACTTTCTCAGGCGAGAAAAAGCATTCCCAGAGAAGTAAAGTAGATTTTCCATTTACGTGATAAGGGCACATACTCACATTTAGATCATTCAAAGGCCAAGGAAACAGAATTGCCATAAACACGTGGACCATTTGTGATACAGCAATGGATTATCTGTGGCTGTGTGCACAGTTTCCTGTTTTTGGTTTTGTTTTTCTTTTTTTGCTATAAACATTTTTTTTAGAAAGTAGCTTCAGAAAAAGAGGTAAATAATCTCTATCATTTATATAGATGTGTGTATACTTTTTAATAAAAGCCTTTACATAATCTTCATGCATAAAGCCCCAGAGGTGGCCGTGTTGTCTGTGACAGCCCTAATACCAGCTGTTGCAGGCCTTTACCTGGGACTCCCCATAGCTGGCAGAAGTGTGGCAAAGGCCCCTGCACTTGCCCTTAAAGCCTGGCTGCTTGACTGCCTCAGTAATGGTTTTATGTTCTGGTCCTGTAGACAATGGGTAGGAAATGCTTTGGGCTAGAATAGCAAGGACAGGGAGGGCTACCCAACCTGTTATGTTTTATTCAAACTCTTTAGTAAATCCAGACAGAAAGCCTAGCAAGATGACTGAAAACCAGGAATCAAGCTGAGTTCTGGAGTCTCCCAGAGACATGGAGTCTGTGACCAAGAAAAACAAATTTGCCAGCTTATTTCTACAACATGTATAACTTTTAAACAGATTCACTCCCCAAAGATTCCTCGTTTCAGAATAGATAATTGTTTATAAAAAATTCCAAATATCTAATGCCTTGGTTTATGAAATATAGCTTGATAAAATTTTATCACATATGTCCCTTGTATAAATGAGATAATTCAAAATTGAGGCATCTATAAAAAAATACATTAGAATTACTTTATAGTTCCCAGTAGGACTTTGAGTAGCCAAATTATCTCCATGTTACACAAACCATGTCTCTAAAATAAGATCAATTCCCCCACTGTTTGCAGAAGTCTGTGTTATTATTTGAAATCTATCTTACTACCTGATAGTAACATCTCCTATGTTGAGTCTCTATGTACATTGCAACATTCATTGGAAATACTCATATTTTAAGTATATTAAACATCACTTTTAAAATTATATTTAGAGAGTCAGTTAATATGTAAGGATAGATGGGAGGATGATACATGCATAGTTTCTCATTTTTCACTGGAATAAAGGGCTGCTGAATTGAATATCCCTAAGGAGGTGGGCTAAATTTTAAATCACATGTTGACTATGCCAGTAAGGAAAAGATGGAGCAATAACAAATAATAAATTGATCTCTGTAAGTCCATTTGAGAGGCACTGTCATATGTCTTTTAATTTGAGCCTCAGAGTAGCTCATTTTGAGTTCAATGTAATTATCTCCATTTTTGCATATAGGTAAAATGAGCTTAAACAAGATTAAGGATCTATTCCAAAGATAAACAACAAACCAGTAATAGAGCTGAGATTTAAATACAGGTGTACACGAACCTTAAGGATGTCGTAGTACACCATTGTGTCAGCACTATATTAGAAGACAAGAAATTCATCTCTTTTGGAAGAATCACTCTGAATTGTTCTACTAGTATTATGTTTGGGAAAGCACAGTGTACTTCCAGTATGATTTGTAGGTATATTCAGGAATAACATGAATCTGAGCCAATAAAGACAGAAATTGGACTAACATAGTGATGGATCCAAGAGCAAATCCATGGGTTCTCTTGCCATGGTATCTCATGACCCCTCTATTCAGAATGTTGGTCACGTTTGATTTAGGAGCATGTATTTCAGGAACATGATGGAATTGTCAAGAACTAATTTCAGGAACATGATGGAAATGTCAAGAACTAATTCCTCATACAAAGTAGGAAGCCATGGGATGGAGATTCTTCCAAACTCCAGTTGGGAAGTTGGAACAATTGTCTGAACTTTTCAGAGCCAGACTACAAAATTCTTACCTCTAAGTAGAAGAGATTTGAATAAATTCATGCATCTTTCCCCCCCCTAAATACATCATAGTGGCATTACTTTTTGTGCTTAGTTACAAAAAATGAATGAAACATTCAGTACCCATGAGGAAAGGGAAATATGTGGCTAGTTAAAAAATAAAAGATGTAGTGATGTAAGAAAGAGAGGAGTTATGCTGTATTATCTGTATTTTCCTACCACATTAACAAGTTTGGAAATTGAACATGATGTAAAGATTCTTAAAGTTTCTTGGCCATATTTACCTCTGGGATTTTTCTACTGGCCATATTTTATCCTTTGGCCTCAGAATCCAGCTATCATCCCAGGATCCTTCCTTCTTCCTTGTCTTCTCATCCATCTCCTCATTTGTCCCCTTGGCTACTCTCAACTTCTCTTTGGTTGGCAAATCCTTTTTGTTAATAGCTTCATTGAGATGTAATTTATATAATATAAAATTCACTCATGCTTAGTGTGTAGTTCAATGATTTCAGTAAATTTATTCATGCTACCATTACCATAATCTGGGTTTAGACCTTATCATCACTCTGGAAAGATTCCTTGTGTCCATTTGCAATTGATATGCATTCTAATCTCTACTCCCAGACAACCACTCATCTGCTTTCTGTGTGTATGTATATTTGCCTTTTCTGGACATTCCTTATCATGGATTTACATATGTAGCCTTTTGAATCGTGCTGCTTTCAATTAGCATGTTTTTAAGGTTCTTCCATCTACTAGTAAGTAACATCAACGATTTGTTCCTTTTGATTGATACCACAGGAGTGTTACATGAAAAACCACATTTTGTTTATCATTCAACAGTTGATGGATATGTGGATTGTTTCCACTTTGGGGCCATCATGAATAATGCTGCTATGAACATTTGTATGCAAGTCTTCAGTGTGTTTTCTTATCTCTTTGGTAGAAACTAGGAGTAACAGGGTTGCATGGCAAATTTATGATAAACTTTTTAAGAACCACCAAACTATTTTCCAAAGTGGCTGTACCATTTTATGTCACAAACAGCTATGTATTAAGGTTTTAGCTTCTCCACATCCTGGCCAAAACATTTAGTTTTCTTAATGGTGTGATTTGAAGCACAAAAATTCCAATTTATCATTTTTCAAAAGTTTATTGATTTTGCTTTTGGTGTCATATCTAAGAAATCTTTACCAAACTCAAATTCATATAGATTTTTTCCTGTGTTCTTAGAAGTTTTATAGTTTTTGCTCTTATATTTAGATCTATGATCCACATTCACTCAATTTTTGTATATGGTCTAGAGTCTAAACTGATCTTGTGCATGTGAATATATCTAAGTTGTCTTGTAAAAAGATTGTTGAAGAGGAAAAATGTTCTCAAAGAACATGCTTGGTGCTGTTGTCAATCATCAATTGGCCAATGATCTATATGCCTTTCCTTATATCAATACCACATTTTTCAGTTACTGTTTTTTTTTTTTTTTTTTTTAATGAGCTTCATTTTGGGACACTTGGGTGACTCAGTGGTTGAGCGTCTGCCTTTGGCTCAGGTCATGATCCAGGGTCCTGAGATCGCATCCCGCACCAGATTCCCCACAGGGATCCTGTTTCTCCCTCTGTCTATATGTCTGCCTTTCTCTCTGTGTCTCTAATGAATAAATAAAATCTTTTTTAAAAAAGGTGAGCTTCTTTTTTTTTAAGATTCATTTATTTTTAGAGAAAGAGAGGAAGAGAGTGAGCAAGAATGTGGAGGAGCAGAAGAATGGAAGAGAACACAGTCTTAAGCAGAATCCGTGCTAAGTGCAGAGCCTGATGTGGGACTCTATCTTACTAACCTGGGATCATGACCTGAGCCAAAACCAAGAGTCAGACGCTTAACTGACTGAGCCACCCAGGCACCTCTGTTCTTCTTAACATTGTGTTGAGTATTCTTTTTTTTTTTTTTTTAATGCCTACTTTAAAAAAAATTCATGAGAGAGAGTGTTAGTTACAGACACAGGCAGAGGGAGAAGCAGGCTTCTTGCAGGGAGCCCAATATGGGACTCGATCCTGGGCCTCTGGGATCACGCCCTGAGCCAAAGGCAGACACTCAACCGCTGAGCCAGCGAGGCATCCCTGTCTTGATTATTCTTAATCTTAGCATTTAAATATAAACTTTATTATCAGCTTGTCAATTCCTACCCAAAAAAATTCCTGCTAGAATTTTAATAAAGATTGTGTTGAATCTATAGATGAATTTGGGGGAGAATCATGAGTAATAATAATTGAGTTTCAATCCATGGCTTGAGCAACACTTTTTAAGTAGGGAAGAGTGTGTGCATTCAATACAATAAGAGAGGAGGTTGTCATTGGATGCATAGACAGTCCATCCTTTCTACCAATATTAAGGGCAATTACAATGAGCAGTTTAATAGAAGAATGAAAAATGTTTTATTCTGATCACTTCCATTTTTTTCAGATAGTTTAGTAAGAAGGTCATCACCTGAGAGCTGGAACAAGAAGTGATATTTAAGGAGAAATAGGAAGTTCAGAAATAGTCTTTTGGGAGTGGAGGAAGAATTGACTAAGGGTTTATGAGAGAACTATGAGGAAGTATTGAGAGCCCTGTTACTACTTTGGGGAATCTTGTGACTGTTGACATATGAACTGGCTCAAGCCAGATTACTGGATATATGTTCTCTGTCACCCCTGTCATTCTAGGCAATAGCCAGCACTTCATACCAGACATGTAAGGCCAGGTAACTTGAGGCACATGAGTGAAGCTTGATAAGAGCAGCAGAATTGTCCAGCTAAGCCCAACCTAAGTTACTCTTCCATAAAAGTATGAGCTAAAAAATGTTGCTTTATAGTTTTGAGATTTGTTTCCACAATTGTTTATTAATCAATGAAATGTACTACCTCTATGAGTTAAGCATTGTTTTTACAACTTCATGTTTATTAGATTATTTTATGAGGACCACTTTATCCCATTGTGCTGAGGTCCTGCCTGACTTTAGTATTGAAAGTTGCACATGTCAGGAAGGTACTCTGTCTTGGGCAAACCAAGATAGTTGGTCACTCAATATTTAGGCATCTCTGTTTCCTTATGACCTCAATCTTGTCCGTTGCCTGTAAAGTACATAGAAGCTTGTGTATAGATGTTATATAGGAGGAATCATTTTATATTTATGTCCAGTGTTGTCACCTGGGTGATTTTGGACAATTTAGTTATAGTCTTAGTTTCCTGGTCAGTATATTGGAGATAAAAGTATTATTTATTCACAGGGTTGTGGGAGGTAACTAAATAAGTTGGGGGGGTGCTTAGAAGATATTTTTAGTTCTGTATCAACTAACTTTTATCAAAATTGTTATTAATACTTGGTGAAAATCTCCAATGATAAAAGATGAGGCAAATTTGAAGATGGAATTGTTTTTAAAATGATAAATACTGCTTTCAGTAACATGACTTGCAAAATGATCATTCACAGAAAACTGTGACATTTTAGCTTTACTTGAAATCTGTTATTTAAAATCTCTGATAGTATCAAATTCATTTAATTCAAGAGTAGGAGGGAAGGTTTTGATTCAATGTTTGATAAGCCTATTTTGGAGAATGCATATGTCACGGCTTGCTCTTGTGTGCCTGGTGACTGGAAATTATGAATTTTTAAAAGTGAGATTTAGTCATAATCATAGTAACTCATCTGCCATGGATTAAATATTAATAGTAATTTTCAACAAAGTAATATAATTTTTGGTAGGGGTTATCAGTAGCATTTGAATATTTTTAACACATCTTTCAAAGGAAATAATAAAACAGATTTAAACAAAAAAAGCCATGAAGTCCATATTATTTTAGAGAAGAATAGTGGATGTAAATTTTACCATGTTACTGATATCCTTTAAATAGAATCATAATTAAAATCAGCCCTCTGGAAGAAATATTTCATTACATTCACAATGCTAGCCTAGTGATTATATGCGTTTGACTTGCTCACAGAATTTGACCTGAAAGCCAGAAAATTAAAAAAAAAAGTCTAATTCTGCTGGGTAAATGGGTTCCAGTGGGGAAAAGTGAAAAGAAGTAGTGACAATGGTATTAGAAAAAAATAAAAGTGAATATAACATTAAATATTGGAAAGCAAATTCATGCTGTTTTTAGAGGAAGAAACATGATAGAATTATGTAAAAACTCATCAAATTTATCTCCTAGTCCATAAATTGAGAGTTTTCTAAAAGAAAACAGTTGTGAATTTTCCAGGAAATAGCAGAAGCACTGAGGATGGGTTAAGTGTCTTCCACTTTGATAAGAGACTGCCCATTCCAATTGTGAGGTGGATAAAAGTGGAAAAGGTAGAGAAGGTTTATATTGGATACATTTAGATGAGCCTGGTTTGGAATCATGAGTCCAAGAATAAGAATTTTAGTAGGTATATGCATGTTAGTGTGTGTATGTGTATGTGTGGGTGGGTGGGTCGTGTGGTGGGAGCCGAGAGTGTCGCCTCTGACTTCATGAGGTGATTGTTTGCTATGAATATTAAGTAGAGTTGGCCTCACTTTTCAGGACAGCCTCAAAATGATTATGTTTTTCACCTTGTTTTGTTTTAGTAGATTAACCACCAAAGATTAGCTAACTCTCTCCAAGTAAATTTGGCATCATGGTATACCGAGGTAAATTTTCTTCCAAACTTTTCTCATTTTCATTTCCCTTCTGCAAATGTTAACTTGTCTTTCTTTAGTACATTTGGAATATTAGTTTTTGCTTTATCCATCCTTGTTTCAATATGTTAATGGAATCTGTGGGGTTGTCAATAAAGAATCTTTATAAACAGACATAAAAGTCATTGCTTTTCTTTTTTTCTTCATTAATAAGGCATTTAGTCTCTTGTCTTAAAGTTTCTTAGATTACTTTAATCTATTGGATGAAAACTGTATTTCTACAAATAAAATCGCAAAATTATTGTGTAGATTACTGCCTATGTAACCTGTTTAGGGACAGTAATAAATTATAATCTTTTGATAATGAAAAAACAGTCATTTTCAAAAACTATTATATATGTATTTGCAAGGGTTATAAAATGTAGATATAAAAATTATTTCATTTTCATCTTGTCTGTTTTCTCCTATGCATTTTTTCCTCTGTGTTTCCCACAGAATTAGAATCATTCTACATGTACTGATTCATAACACAACCTCTGCATACTGCACATGTCACAAAATGTTTAGTATTATGGTGTCCACCATGTCTTAGTGATAATAGTAGCCACAATATAGTGAATGTCCAATTCTACTCTAAGAAATTTACAGGTGTATTTTGACGGTCTGTATAGTAACAACTTGAAGTTGATAATATTATTTTCATTTTATTT
Source organism: Canis lupus familiaris (assembly GCF_011100685.1). Classification (NCBI taxonomy): domain Eukaryota; kingdom Metazoa; phylum Chordata; class Mammalia; order Carnivora; family Canidae; genus Canis; species Canis lupus. The sequence goes on along the minus strand of NC_049260.1, from coordinate 21,930,558 downwards.
TTAAAAAAGATTTTATTTATTTATTTATTAGAAAGAGAGAATACAAGCAAGGGGGAGGACCAGAAGGAAAGGGTTAAGTAGATTCCCCACTAAGCAGGGAGCCCAATGCAGGGCTGATCCTAGAACCTTGAGATCATGACCTAAGCCAAAGGCCGACACTTGACTAACTGACCCATCCAGGAGCCCCATTATCTTCATTTTATAGACAAGAAAAGCAAATGTTTAAAAGAATAAGTAACTTGCCCCTGACCGTAGTGATAATATGTACTGGATCACTGATTTAAATACTGGTGTTATGTGGTTTATAAAACATGCATTTTTAAAATATAACTTTATTTGGCAGACATCTTATAGTATTCACTTGAATGGATGACGAATTCATTCAACCAGTCCTATCTTAGTTATTTAGTGGTGTTTCGCACTATTCCATGTTACAATGTGCCTTATATTGAGAGTTCTTTTATAATAACTCATATTCACAATTCTGATTATTTAGGACAGATTCCTAGCAATGTAATTATTGTGAATAGGTTTAAAACTTATGATATATATTGCCAATCTGCACTAAAGAAAGTTTTTGGCCCCCTCCTGTTAAATACCATCCCACTGCCAATTTCCTTGCACAGTTCCTTTTAATTTTGTTTAAGGCGATCTGTAATTATATGGGCGATCTTTCACAATTTCTTTACCCCCAATTCTGAAGTGATATATTTAGGTTTAGATATAGATAAATATTTTCCTAGTATTTGCAGACAGCAGGTATCTTGCTATTTACATTGTTAAGGTTTTTTCATCACTATTACAATTTGTTAACTGTAGTTCTTCTCAATTCCTCATATGCTTCCATATAAAAAATAATACCTCTATCTTAACTGATTTTCAAAATAAATTCTTACTGAATTATAATTGATTGTTCAGGTTCTTTTCCTTTTTTTCCAGCATTATGGAATTAACTTGGCAAATGACCTCCCAGAATAAAGAAAAAATGTCCCTTGCAGCTGATTGCGGTCATGTAAATCAATTCCTGTCAGCAGAGAATAGTGCAAATGTTAGGTGGTAGATTGTAGGACTTGTTCTTTGGTGAGTCAAATCTCTTTTCTCTTGTGTGACTCTCATATCTATTCTCAAAGCTACAACTTATTAGTCAACTTTTACCCAAAATTTTAGTTGTCTACAACATCTTTCTCTTCCTCCTGGGTTTGTGTGTTGGCCATGGCAGCTATATTTCAGGCCGCAGATCAGGTTCAATTATGCTCCAAAGATGGCTCATTCTAGGACCCAGGCTGAAATAGCTGAAACTTTCTAAGCCATCTTCTGTCATGATGCATGGCAGGAGAACCTAAGAGTGAGTGGAAATTTTAGATGTTTCTTAAAGAATCTACTCAGAGCTGCCATAATGTCTCATTCACTTGGTCAAAGTAGATGAGGTAGGCATGTATTCCTTTTTCCTAGAAGACACTTTAGTGTCACCTAACAAGGCTTGGAGTTACAAGCCTATATCATGGAGGGAGCAAAGACTTGGCAACAGTAACCTAATCTCTTATACTTAGATCATCTCCTAGTTCTGAAACCTCTCAAGGAATACAAAAAGCCATTACATTTCATATTAAAATTTCTTTATCACTTTATCTTGAGTGGCTTCCAGTAAGTCCTGACTGATACTTTTCAGAACATTTCATTTTTTAACTTATCTGCAATTTATCTGGTGCAAGGTCAGAAAGATGATAAGAATGTTCATCTGGTAATTCTACCCCTAAACATGGTCTTCACCTTCACTCTGAAGCAGTATGCTCTTTCTCTCTCTGTTGGCTTTGAGTGGAATCACCACCCTACCAGGTGTGAAACATGTGGTATTGTCTTAAGAAAAATGGATAGATATTGAAATACAGTGGAGTTGTAGTCGTTTTTCTGGATCCTATAGTAATTAGAACCTATGAATGCTCAGGGAAATAATTAAACTAATAGAGTAATGAAGACTATAGATGAAGATTTTATTTATTTATTTGACAGAGAGCACAAGCAGGGAGAGCGACAGGCAAAGGGAAAGTGAGGAGCAGGCTCCCTGCCCTGCTGAGCAGGGAGCTTGACTTGAGCTTGATCCCAGGACTTTGGGATCATGACCTTAGCCGAAGGCAGGTACTTAACTGACTGTGCCAGCCAGGCACCCCCAGAGTCTTGTTTTGAACATGAGTAGTTATTTAAGTACAGTGAACATAGTGAATGGGAACATCTTTAGAGTCTGCACTTGATAGATCTGGGCTAGTCAGTAATAGTGACTCTACTTAACGGATTAATGTTGCCCTTCTGAGAATGAGCAGAGAGGCTGCTAAAGATAATTTATAGATATGCATCGGGCCATTTATATGTATGCCTCTTCTGTGTAGAGAGGAATTGAATTTGTTTTCCAGAATTATTGTTTTTGATTAGTTCTGCAAAAATCCTCAGATAGGTGGAGGAAGTTAGAAAAGAGGCAAGAAAAGGTGAAAGGCAGAACGAATCAAAGTCACAGGGTAGAAAGAGATTCAATTCAATGCAGGGTTGTTATATATGGTGGAAATAAAATTCAGGAGTTATTTTTTTTCCACATTCAATTTAGGGAAAGTGACTTTCTCCTCTAAAACTGATTTTTCTTGTATCAACTTTACCTATTTGTTACATAGGATTGCATTTTCCCCGTGTACTTGGGGTGTACTCACTTCAACTCTGCTTTACAGTCAAGATTCTATGAGACTCCACTAGGCATAACTTGAAACACAATATGAAATACCTTTGGAAATGAACCTCTGGCACACACTTCTGCTTTCAAGCACACAAATTATATTCCTAGAAGCACATAGGAAGGATGGAATGAGATTTCTTTCAGTTATACAAATAATCACTGTCATTATCAGGGACACTGTTCCTGTTGCTGATTTCACTTCAGAAATTATCCATATGAAACTTTTCTTTGTTCTTTATGATGGTCAGTAACAATTAATATGTGTTAGATGAAATAACCTCATTTAGTAATACTAAATTCTCTGTGTGCCCAATTGGGAGATAAAGAATATATCTTTGAAAACCACAGAGAATTTTAATGCATCATGTTAGTTGGAGACTTGACTGGTAAGACAACAGAGTTCACCAGTCACCAGGAGGGCTAGAGGGTATGAGTTGAGTGAAATTTGTATAAAGAGAAAACAGGAGGCTGATACAGTGTTTCTCAAAAGTAGTATACACTACAAGGATCAGAGGACAAATAAAAAATATTACTAGGGGCATGAAGAAACTGTCTAGGATCATTAAATCCAGCATCTAAAAGATGGAGTAGCAGAACCTAGAGACATTAAGGTAGGAGAATAAGGACCAACGATCTGGAACTCAGGCACATTGTCTTGTAGCAAAGGTAAAAATGGAAACTCTGGAAGAAAGGGCAATATCTACAAACTACATCTGAATAACAGTCCTTACAAACTGCAAGAATTAAACTGGGCTTTGTAGCTATTAAAGAAGAAAAGATTAATTTTCCTAAGTTTCAAGTAGAAATTATTCTTCTTACATCAGAATTCCTTCCCAGACTCAGAACCAGTCCCAAAGAACACTTTACCCTGAGCACATGCCCTGAAAGAGGTAGGAAGGGGATCCCTGAGTGGCTCAGTGGTTTAGCGCCGCCTTCAGCCCAGGGTGTGATCCTGGAGTCCTGAGATCGAATCTGACGTTGGGGTCCCTGCGAGGAGCCTGCTTCTCTCTCTGCCACCCCCCCCTCTCTCTCTCTCTGCATCTCTCATGAATAAATAAATAAAATCTTTTTTTTTTTAAAGAAAGAGGTAGGAAGATTAAAATTAGGAAGAATGACCAAGTGATTGGTCAGCCAAGCCAGCACCCCACCCTCATCTTCTCTAGTTTGGAATTGTAACCGCTGTGACTGTGTTTCCTGGTCTATGACTTGAATACCAGTATGACCAGGTTTAAATTATGCTTTGAATGTCCTTGCATTCCAGATTTTACTATTTCAAATTGCTTCAAAATACAAATATAGAATTAGAAGGACTTTACATTACATGATGAGAAGGTATTTTAAAAGTGCTATTGCATCAAAATATGTTACAGAAGTACACTTGTTTTTCCTATAAAGCTTTGTGCTTCTCTCCAGTTTCACAAACACTTGTCCTCATTCGTATGTGAATGATACACACTAAACCCCATAATGTCCATTCATTTAATGGCTTAATGTTTGCCTGCTATTATCATGCATTTTATTTTTGTGCTCTCAGACTGTATACCGTTTTAATTTTTCGTTTTCTAAATGTCAACCAGCAAGTCACTAAAGAACCTACACACTTGTATTAACTATCCCCTAGAGGATTGCATGTCTCAAGAAGCAGGAGTCGATTAGAAACCTAGAATTCTGCAGGATCCTGAAAACAACCCAAGGATTTTTATTCCCCTCAACAAATCAGAGACTTTCTGCTTTGGGAAAAGCAACAATGATCTCTTCGTATGCTTTATTTCATTCTTGGAAATCACTGTAGAAATCTTTGGTCATTCTAGTAATTATAATTTGTACACAGCTCTGTTCTGACCCTCTATTATACCCTGAATTAGTCGGGGTCCTATCATGAAACAGAATGCCACTCGGATGTTTTAGCTGAAGAGATTTGATGAAGGGGCACTTTACAGAGGTCTGAGTAGAGTTAATGTGATCACGAAGAATTTGATGTATCTGAAGACAAACAACAGAACGAACTTATCATAAGGACAGTGGGAGAAAGGAGTACTAAAGGAGCTTAGTGAACGGTCCAGCAGTGAAGGAGGATAATCGGAGTTTTTGTGATGAATAGGACCAGACATTGTCAGAACAGGGAGAGAGTATGTGGGTGTGTGTGTGTGGGGGGGGAAATGAATACCCCAGCTCTCTCTTTGTTCTCATCATCCATTCTCCTAACAGTGTTGCCTCTTCTCTAAACCCAAACCAATGGTGGAAGCCAGGTGATGTGGTCCATAGTGGTCAGTTTCCTGGGGGTATACAGTAATACAAAGAAGAGTCCATGAATTTGGGCGGGTTGGTGGTGAAACATAGGTTTCCTCCTTGCCAAAATTGCCTTTTAACCTGTGTACCTCAAGATCAATTATCAGCTAAACCCCCTGTATTCTAAACTTGTGCTCAAAATGTTTCTTTCTACCTAAAGCCATAAAACTCCTAGGAAAAAACATAGGCAGTAAACTCCTTGACATGAGTCATAGTAATGATTTTTTGGATGTGACACCAAAAGCAAAGTCAAGAAAAGCAAAAATAACTAAGTAGGTCTACATCAAACTAATGTTTCTGCCCAGCAAAGGATATTATCAACAAAATGAAAAGGCAACCTACTAAATGGAAGAAAATGGTTGCAAATCATATCTGGTACAGAGTCTATCTCCAAAATCTATAAAGATCCCATATAACTCAATAGCCAAAACAACAAAGACCCAACACACCAGCAAACCCATTAATAAATGTGCAGAGGATCTCAGTGTACATGTTTTCCAAAGAAGACATACAAACAACAGGCAAATGAAATGATGTTCAACATCACTAATAACCAGGGATATATAAATCAGGATAATAATGAGTTGTCATATTCTCTCTGTTAGAATGGCTATTATCAAACAGATAAGAAATAAAGACTGTTGACAAGAATGTGAATCAAAGGGAACTTCTGTCCACTCTTGATGGAAATGTAAATTGGTGCAGCCACCATGTAAACAGTATGGAATGTTCTTACAAAAATTAAAAATAGAACTACCATATAGGTCAGCAATTCCACTTCTGGATATTTATCTGTAGAAAGTGAAAACATTAATTTGAAAAGATACATGCACCCCCATGTTCATTGTAGAATTGTTTACGATAGCCAAGATACGGAAACAACCTAAATGTTCATCACTGGATGAGTGGATAAAGAAGATGTGGTCTATATATACAATTGGATACCATTCAGTCATAAAAAAGAATGAAATTTTGCGCATGTGTAACAATATTGGTGGAACTTGAGGGCATTGTATTGAGTAAAATAAGTCAGAAAGAGGAAGACAAATACTGTCTGATGTCACTTATATGTAAGATCATAAAGAACCCCACAAAAACAAACTGGGAGGTACAGAGAAGAGATTGGTGGTGGCAGAGAAAGAAGCAGCTGTAGGGTGAGTGAAGTGGGCGAAGGGTATCAAAAGGTACTACTTTCCCTAATATTAGTCATGGAGACGTAATGTACAGCATATATGAATAATGCTGTATTGCATATTTTAAAGATGCCAAGAGAATAAAAAAAAAGTTTTTATCACAGTTAAAAATATTTATTTTTGCAATTTTATCGTGGCAGTAATTAGAATAATGGTGGGGATCATTTTGCTCTGTATGCAAATAACAAACTGTCGTACACCAGAAGCTGATGAATTATACCTCAATTAAAAGTTTCCTCCTTGATGGAGCTATAACTAGAAATTGTTCCTTAAAAACACCGCTTCCCTTGACACCCTCATATTTGGTCACTGTATTCTTCCTATACTCCTGTACTCTTCTTACCTTTTTATCTACAAGGCATGCTGCTCTTCATCATTACTTCCAGACCATTCTCCTTCTCTCTTCTTAAAGCACCACAATGTTTGAATTTTTTTTTACAATGTTTGAATTTTATGTCATTAGTTTATAACATCCATTACTCCTTATTGTCGCTTTTCCCAGCTCCTTAGGCTTATGCCTACTACTTAATAATATATTAGTTCCTGCTTCATTGACATGTTCACGTATGCTACTGCAGTCAAAAATGTAGCTGACAGGTGATTCCAACATCCATTTTGAAGACTGTTTCCTTACTCAAGTTTCAGGCCCTTCCCTTTATTTTGTCCCGTAAGTTTTGTCTTCCATCATGCCTTAGCCTTAAACTAATGGCCATTGAATGTGTTCCTATTATTAAATATATCCTCTCAGGATTCCAGTGCAAGCTTCCACCATCCAATTCCCACCTGGTGTCTTTCAACTTATTTCCTCAGCTCAACCATCACTGTACCTCCAATTCATTGATTCTGTCATTTTTTTCTTTCACATCTCTCTTGTCCTCACTTCCTTTTTTTTTAGATCAGTTTAAATTCCATGTTCAATCATCATTCCTCCTTCCTCACACAGATCTCAAATCTCTTTCCTTTCTCTCAATCATATCTTCTCATGTACACTGCAGCTAATTAACTCTACTCTTTTGCCCAGTCCTTGATGACATCCACATAAATATAGCTGGAGCAACCATATACTGTGAAATTTAGGCCCACTTAAATTCATTGTCACTTACGTCATCCTAATCCATACTATTTTTCCCTAGAATCCCATACAATCATACTATCTTTCCCTAGTTCATTCTCTCCTAGGGAACTAGTTTCTAATTCTTTTTTCTTTCCATTCTCAACACCTCCTTTCCTGTGGTTTTTCTTTCCAGCTAAGACCCTTAGCTGATGATGTTGTATACCCTCCCTCTAACTGAAAAAAAAAAAAAAAAGCAGAAGAAAACTGGTTTTCTTTACCACATCTGCCCTTTATCATTGTCTATATGCTCTAGATTATCTATCAATGAACTGTCCATATACCTGGATATGGATATGAATGAACCATATCCCTTCTCCAGAGTGTCAAGCACTGTCTCTCCTGAATCTTATCTCCTGAAGTCTCTTCATCTGCTGAAGCCTTTCCATCTGCATAAAAACATGGTATCATTCTCCCAAAATTGACCTCATGTCTAGCTTCAGCTTCAGCCATATTTTCTCCTTCCCTCTACAGCAAAATCAGTGAAGTTGGTTTTTTGTTTGTAGGTTTGTTCATTTTTGTTTGTTTGCTTTTTTCATTTTGTCTTTGATACTATCTCTACCTTTTCTCCTTTCCAGGCTCCCTGGAGCCTCCCGGTTTTCAACGTATGAAAACTACTTGTATCAAAGTCACCAAAAACTTCCATTGTTAAATCAGTGGCAGGTCCTTATTTATGTTACTTGCTCTTTCAGTAGTTTTTGAGACAGTGGTTGACTCTCATTCCATAACTACTCTGCTATAGGACTCTGTTTCTAGGACATCACACCTACCTGTTATCTCTATTTTGCTTTCCGGTACCTTGGCTCATCATCATTTTCTAGGTTATCTTTCCTCGGTAATGATCCTGACCTCTACATGTTCACTTGCCCTCAGACTGAGTCTATGGACCTCTGTTCTATCTACATTCACCCGTTTTTCACCAAAACCTGGATCCTCATCTGAGAACATAGCTCAAAATGTCATTTTTCTCTTGTGAATTCCTCTACGCATATTTCTAGCCTAGACGTGTTGACATTTATATGTGATACTTAGACTGGCATTTCAAACTTAACATGTATCGAGTTGACCATGTAGCCCCTATACAAAGATGTTTCTTTTCCATTTTTTTTCCCATTGCAGTTACTGGCAATTCCATCCTTCCAGTTTCTTCGGTCAAAATTCTGGATGGCAGACTTGACTTTTTACTTTATTTCCCATGACACCTCCTCTCTGGTAGTGAATCCTGTAGACTTAGCCTTTAAATTATAGTTTCTTCACCCTCTCCATTCTTATGATAAATCACCATTATCTCTTGGTAAGTATTATGCAATAATCTGTTCACTGCTCCAGTTTTTATCTTTTCCCCTTCAGGGTATTCTTCAGAGAGCAGTCTAGATGATTATGTTAAAAATTAGGCCCTTCCTGAAGTCAACATTCTCCAATGGATTATATCTCCCTTAGAGAAAAAACCTGAGATTTTTCTATGATAATCAGGTATTTGATATGTGCCCCTTCCTGGCGACATAGTTTTGTGAACTTATATACCTCACACTCATTCCATTCCCATCAAGGTAACTTCTTTGTCCTTTCTGGACGATGTCAACCATGCTGTCATCCTAGGGCTTTGCATTTTCTGCCTGGAATGCTCTCTCCTCTCACATAATTTTATGGCTCACTCCCTCCTTTTCTGGAATGTTTTATATAATACTACCTTCTGAGTGATGCTTTTTCTGGCAACCCATTTCATATATTTCATTTTGTCTTTCACAGTTCCTATCATCCTTCCCTGCATTATCATTTTTTCTTACCATTTATCATTATATAAGTTACTATATATTTTTTCATTTATCTTCTTATCGATGTGTACCACTAAAATCATTATCTCTATAATTTTATTGATTTCATATGCTATCATTTTGCATATGCTTATCAATATACACAAAATATTCTTATGAAATTAAAACACATAAAACATGTCAAAGAGATACTAGTGTTTGGTGTTTTATGTTTTTTCATTTGAGTTTTACATATGTGGGTCACATGACATGGTTTTATTTTTATTTTTTTTATCCTTGTTTTTAGAATCCTTTGTTTATATTATCACACACTACATTAACAACGGTTATTTAGACAGTTCTGAATTTTTATGATTTCTTAATACCTTGTCTCTATAAGATATCTTCCTTATTCCTGAGTTCTTCATTTTGATTCATTTTTCAGTTGGTACTTCTTTGAGTAATTGTTTTTAGGAGAGGCATGTGACTGCTATGCTTTGAGTCATGGCATGTTGGAGGGTGTTTGTCTGGCACAGCACGTGACATGGTTTTAAAAAGTAAGCAGTATGTTCTGAGGAGATAGGCAAATGTATTGAGTTATATCTCATTCTTTTTAACTGCTACATAATATTCCATTGTGTAGATATACCAAGTTTTTTAGTTCTTCCACTACAGATCAACATACACATTGTTTCCACTTTATGTTATTACAAGATGAATTATAAATGCTTTCCATGTAGGTCTATCTGGGTGACTCGATTGAGTTAACTGACTCTTAATTTTGGCTCAGATCATGATCTCAGAGTGGTGAGATTGAGCCCTATGTCAGGCTCCATGTTTAGTGCAGTGTCTGCTTGGAATGCTCTCCTTCTGCCCCTTCTCCTGCCCTGGCTCTTTCTGTCTCTCTAAAATAAATAAATCTTAAAAAAAAAAAAAAAAAAAGAAATGTCTTTCATTAGTGTTTATTATTACAAACAAGGAGTTAAGAAATTCTGAAATGATGAGCTATGTGTGTTTTTATGATTAATAATTTTACTAAAGTGCCAGTTACACTCAACAGTAGTGTAGGAGAGTTCTTGCTCTTGTGCAACTGTATCAATAATGTTATTTATAGACTTTGCAACTTTATACTACTCTTATGCATTAAAAGCGATGGTGTATATTATCTTTTTAATAATAATATTATTATTAATAAAATAATAATTAATATTTAATATTAATAAATTATTAATATTATATAATAATAATATAATATTATAATATTAATATAATAATATAATAATATAATATAATAAATAATATCAATAAATTATTAATATTAATATCATATTAATTAATATTATATTATATTAATAATAAATTATTAATATTAATAATAATTTATTATAGTAATAATTAATATAATATATGTATAATATAGATTATATAATATAATAATAATTAATTTAATAATATAATAATATAATATATAATAATAATATTAATAAATTATTAATAAAATAATCTGTTACAGATCATTTGTTCTCCCTATTTGAAGTTCTTTTTGTGGATTGCTTTTTGTGAATTTTTCTGCTTTTCAATTTGGTTGTTTTATTTTTTATGATTTATAGTAACATTTTGCATTTTATTGGTAGCAATCCTGTGTTTGTGAAATATTTTGCAAATACAATTCATGATCTTACCCTTGATTTATAACTTTATACTGTCTTTTGCCATACAAATAAACAAATTTGGCATAGTCAAGTTTATATGATTTCCTTTTTAAAATTTTTTCTTTGCTGTTAAAGAATCCATTCCTAGCTCAAGATGCTCAAAATTGTCTTCCTTCTTACATTTAATTTGTTTTCTAGTCTTTAATGCATCCCGACTTTTATTTTTATGAATAGTATAAGTTACAGATCCATCTTTTTTTACTTTTCTTTTCTCTAAATGGGTATCAAACTGACTTGCTAGTTTAAGATGGCATCTTTATCAAATATTCCTCTTTCATACATAGATGTTTCTGGTCCTACCTGGCAATTCTGTTTCTCTGATCTATTTTCCAAACTTCTGGTAATATTATGGATTTATTTTTCTGGAAGTTTTATCTGAATTATCACAGTTCCTTCAGATATGATGAGAGGATGGAATATATGGATTCTTTACAAAAGTTTTATAATGTTTCTACAGTTTAAGTAGTACAAAAAAAAGGTCAATGGGTGGCTCTTAACTAGTCAAGTGTTTATGTATATACTTTTCAAGAGACTAAGCACTACAAATTCAAATTCACTCTTCTGTTCAGTCTCCTCAGTGAATGCTCAGAATGACAAGTTTAAAGTATCTGTAACTTCATTAGCTCCCAAACTATTTCCAATTGTTACCAAGCAGCAAAGCCAACAGAAAATCAATTGCTTCCTTTTCCTATCCCACAGGGAAAGAGAGTTCGAGAAACAATCACTAGTATCCTCTTGGCAATCAGCATTTTATGGCAACACACTATTTCCAAACTGACTTTAGTTTAAATTACCTGGAAAATTAAAGTAGATTTGGGAGAGGATGCCTAATCAATCTAGGCTTTTTTCCACTTTTAGCAGAGTAGGTATTACTATATACATAAAAAGTTATTTAAATATTAGGTAAAATATCATTTAAACATTAGAAATTAGTATCATTAGAATATATGATCATAGCTAATATATATTCAGGTAAATTAATTTCTAAAATAGAAAATTGTATTAAATCAATGAATATTCTATACCTATTTTTTCAAATATACTCCCCCTTGTTTTGAAAACAACAGACTTCTCCTGATGCACATGGGTCAATTTGCTCAAAAATATGATTATTTCTGCCCTTTATAACAACTTACACTTTAGTAACACTTAAAAAATCCTTCTTTTTCCTAAGAATATCTTACATGTTACCTTCTAAAATATACTGATAATACCTTATATTTGCAATAACTTTATCATTTACAATGTGCTTTTAAATACATCATCTTTATGTTTATATATAAGAAGACTTTAATCACAATTGCTAATCTGTGACTCCTAGGAAGAACCCAGCTGAGGGAACAGTTGGGGAGAATGCACTCTACTGGTTGCACTCCAAGGTTATAGTCTGTTATCTGAGTTTTGCATGTGAATAAATGCCCCACACTGTGTCTGATTCCCTCTTCCTTTTTAGCTACTATAGGGAGGGCTACTGGGAAGCAGCTAGTAGAAGCAATTGCCACTGAGGTAATTTATTTAGAAACTGAAACCTGCCAGATGTGAAGGTTTCTAATGATGTAACCCCTTTGCATTTCCTGCCACTATGGGGCAAGGTGGACAGCCTTTCTCCTAATCTTTGAACTTTCTCTTTAGTCAGGTTCTAAAACATATGTTTTGACTTTAGCTGTGTTTTTAACACAATGAATAGGCATACAAATAAAAGTAAAACAAAGATTGTTTTATTAATCTATTGACAACAAAATAATCTATACTATTTTTATTAGTATAACAACAAGCATAAAGTAATATCACATTTGTCCTTTTATTTATTTTTTTAAAGGCTTTATTTATTTACTTGACAGAGAGATGGAGCACAAGTAGGCAGAATGGCAGGCAGAGGAAGAGGGAGAAACAGGCTCCCTGATAAGTAGGGAACCCAATTCGGGCCTAGATCCTAGGACCCTGGGATCACAACCTGAGCCGAAGGCAGATGCTTTACCAGCTGAGCCATCCAGGTGCCCCTCATATTTGTCCTTCTAGTAGTGTTATTAAAATTAGGTGGAAAGGCATGGTGACAGGTGGATATTTTTCCTAGGCTTCTTATTTAACTATCCTTCTCTGATTTTCTTCATAGATCTTAAATTGTCTATTACCTTCCAGTTGGGATAGTCTTGACTTCCCCACCGTCCTCACAGTAATAAGGTATAGGACCCCAAATTAGAAAATGCTCATTTATCAAGTATTAGTGAAGTTTGGTATTCAAGAAATAGTAGATGTTTCGTGAGGCAATGTGAAGAAGAAAACAGAAGTACTGTATACCTTAGCATTAGAACTCTATAACTCCTGGAGCACCTGGATCGCTTAGTTACTTAAGCATCTGCCTTTGGCCCAGGTCAAGATCTCAGAATCCTGGGATTGAGCCCTACATTGGGCTCCCTGCCCACTCCCCACTGCTTGTTCTCTCTCTATCCCTCTCTTTCTCTCTCTCTCAAATAAATAAAGTCTTTTTTTTAAAAAAAGAACTCTATAATGCCTATAAACTGTGAGGAAGTTTAAAAATTGTGTGTACATCAGTATATATACATTAAAGTGGCTATTGTAAAAAAAAAAGAAAAGAAAATTAACAACTCTTGTTGGAGTTGAGGAGAAAGTGGAACCCTTGTGCATTGCTGATGGGAATGTAAAATGGTAAAGCCACTAGGGAAAATAGGATGGTAGTTGTTGACAAAGATTGATATGGAATTACCATATGACCATGCAATTGAACTTCTAGGTATATGCCTAAAATAATTGAAGGAAGGAACTCAAACAGATACTTGTACATCAATGTTCATAGCAGTGTTTGTATTTTATACGAAATAGGCAGAAGGTGAGAAAACCACTAATGTCCATCAACAGATCAATGAATAACCGTGTTTGGTGTATTTGTATGCCTGCACATATGTGTGTATGTGTGTGCATGTATACACACATACACATATATATACATATACATTTGTTTCTGTGTGTGTATATGATGTAATATTCATCTTCTAAAAGGAATAAAATTCTGATATTTATTATAATGTGCTTGAAAGCTAAAAACACACTAAGTTAAATAAGCTAAACATTAAAAGACAATTGCATGATTCTGCTTGTATGAGCTATATGGAATAGGCACATTCATAGGGAAAGAAGGAAATGATGGTTGCCATGTGCTGGCAATTGGAGTGAATGGGAATTATTGTTTAATGGCACTGAGCTTCTGTTTGTAAAGTTCTAAAAATGGATATTGGTTATGACCATATGATCTTCTGAATGAACTTAATGTCACTGAACTGTACACTTAAAAATGGTTGAAATGGTAGGTTTTGTGTGTTGTGTGTTTTACCATGACAAAAAAGAAAATCATGTGGCAAATCAGGGTATGGAACCCTGTGTGCCCAGGGACAAATGTGTATACTCATATGACACTGTAATAAAGGCAAGAGATTATTTTCAGGAAATATTTTGCTTACTGGAATATTCTCTAATTCCCAGCTCTTTAGGGAATAACTGTTAGGCATAGAGAATAAGCCATCCTACAACAGAAATATAATGATATACAAAGAGTAGCTTCCTCTCACCATCTATTAGCCTCAGTAAAAATTATGTAGAAAAATGGCCAGGTAGGAGCTTTGTGATTAGAAATTGGGGCTCCTGATGCACACCCCTTTTATGCCTTTACCCCTCGTCATAAATCCTAGACTCTCAAAATTAAGTATGTTAAAAATAGAGACCATTTGCTAAACAGAGTATTTGGAAATCTTATTGACAGTCTCCATTGTACATCAAAGCTAGTTGCCATATCAACTAAATGTCAGAGAAAAAGGTTTCAAATGATTTCTTTAAAGCTGATCCTGACCTTTTCTTTTCCACCAATTTATTTTCCCTTCCACCACAGCATTCCCAGTTGCAGGAGGTATGGTTGAGTTTTATAAAGCATATTGTCTGAAAAGATAGGGAGTAAACAATTTCATTGTTGCAGCTATTTACCTTTTGCCCCAAGAAGCTTATGACATTAACCAGTCCAATGTATTTGTGTCTTTCTTTGTGATTCTTTATAGGCTATAATCAGACTAACTGACGTCCCAGTTAGAGCTTTCACAACCAAAAATATATTCCAAAAGTCCCCAATTTTTATTGTATTTACAAGTAGGGATGTAGAGAATTGTGAGCAAATCTCAGATCTTAATACAAGGATGTTATCTTAATTAGCTGGGAATGAGAGAAAACATAACAATTCTTACACAGATGTCTAAATATTCAAAATCTACTTGACTCAAATGTTAACCTTTAAAGGGAGAGAGAAAATACATATAAGACGGTCTTAACTACATTATTATTAATATACAATTCAATGGAGCATAAAATCAATTTGGGAAAAAATGGTTGAGGATATAAATACCTTAAAAGTGAAAATGGTCAATAAGCAGATAAGAGCTTCCTGGATGTTCATCTACCATTTCTCCCAAGAAGTAGCCTATAGTTCAGTGTGGCATTATACAGAAGAAAATTTAAAAGCTCATTTACAAAAAGTCTTAATTTTCCTGATTTGAATATATTTTATTCTTAAATTTTCCCTCCCTAAATTACATTATTAATTATAAAAGATAAAATATATATGCATGCAGTTTATTATTTATAATCCCCTTTTTGCACATTAAGGTAAAAAATAAGCTGTCTAATAAAAATGTAAACCACAGGCGACAGGATGTTTAAAAAAATAAACAAAATGAAATTGTCATTTAAAGAGGGTGATGTCACAAAAATAATTAGTCATTCCATTGTCATCTTGTTGAGTAACTTATGTTCTATTGGAAACCTTGAAATGGACATTTTTCTTTCCCCATTTTTAATGTTAATCTTGCTTTGGAGTGGTTTCTCTTCATGAAGTTGTGTGAGTTTTGTGGGGTTTGTTTTTGTTTTTGTTTTTTGGGGTTTTTTTTAGGATGAGAGTGTTTATCTGTGTATTATTTATTCCGCCTTATTTGAAAATCCCCAAACAATTTAAATTATACATTAGCATCTAAGCAAGTGTTACAAATGAAGATCCTTTCTTAAAAGGAATTGTATTATTCATCAAATGTACATGTTTAATTACTACTAACTTGCTTTCTTAAAAGATAAAACTTCTATGATCATTCTGTTTCCTGAAGTAGTAAAAGCCACTCTATTTCTCAAACCTATAATAGCTCAACATACCGAAGGATACTAAAACTTGTGAATTTTAGTGTTGCAGTTTTAAATTATTTTATACAGATATGTGATGCTTATTTTCATTAAAATAAAGGAGCTAAATTATTTTTTGTAACTTATGAAATAATTTTAAAGGGGTATTAAATTGCTTTAACTAAAAAGATTAAAAGTTGTGCATAATTTTTAATATAGATACTTTGATTTGACTACAACTTTGTGGACTGTATATATCCAAGTACACATCATAATTGTCTGATATATAATAGCACATGGTATGATGTTTTCTGTATATATGTTAAGTGTACGATAAAAAACGAGATTCAGCATACCTGGGTGGCAGATTGGGCATCTGCCTTCAGCTCAGTTCATGATTCTGGGAAGTAATCTAAAACTTGAGGAAATAGTACAAGAACAAAAAATTTCCTTTTTTTTTTCTTTAAGATTTTATTTATTCATTTATGATAGACATAGAAAGAAAGAGAAAGAGGGGCAGAGACACAGGCGGAAGGAGAAGCAGGCTCCATGACGCGAGCCTGACGTGGGACTCGATGCCGGGTCTCCAGGATCATGCCCAGGGCCAAAGGCAGGCGCTAAACCGCTGAGCCACCTAGGGATCCCCCCAAAATTTCTTTTATCTTGAACTATGAAAGTGTAGGTTGCTAACCTGATGTCCTAAGCCCTGTAAAATGTTTAGTGATGTAGAGGATGCCTTTGTTTTGATGTCAGAACATTAATGCTAGTCAATGACCACCATCTGATTTCAAATCCCATTCATAGACCGTTTGTTCCAATGATGTTCTTTATAACAAGAGTATAGTTCACAATGAGGTATTACAGTAATTTATCATATCTTCTTAGTTTCCATCAGTTTAAATTGTTCTTCTATGACTTTCATGATTTTTACAATTTTGAGGATTATAGGCCAGTTACTTTGTAGAATTTCCCTCAATTTGGGTTTGTCTGAAATTTCCTTAGAATTATATCCAAGTTCGTAAGTGAAGCTGTGTTATTCTCAATAATTCCTATAGGAAAAGGAACAATTTTGGTTTGACTTATTACTGATCATGCTCAGTTTGTTCTCTTGAGTAAAATGTCATCTTCTAGGCACTGTAAAATTTTTCTTTAATTACTAAGTATTTTCTGGGTAAGATACTTTGAAGTTATTTTTATTTTATTTTATTTTTTATTTTTTTGAAATTATTTAATAAATACCTGCTATTTATTTATTCAGTTATTTCAGCATAGAGACAGATTTCTTATTGTATTAAATATCCTACCATCCACTATTATTACTTATCTTAAGCTCAGATTTGGCCAATAGAAGCCTCTATAACTTGTAGCATTTGGTCTTGCCCCATCATTCTTGGACCACTTTCTTTTTACCTAATATGGGATATTCTAGGCAGGTTTTGCATTTTTTTCTGCCCCAGCCATAGAATCATCCATCTTCCAAAGCCCTTGGTTTCTTCTAATGCAGATTAGTATTGAGAAGCCAAGATATTGATGCCAAAAGTTTCATGTGGATCGTGGCTCCAAGGTGTATGTCCTATGCATGGTATTATATTTATGAATATACATGAAATATTTATCATATAAACAAATATGTATAAAATGTCTCATAAATATACACATTTGTACACATATACATGTGTAAGGCATATACACACATATACATAAAATCATAGGACTGTTTTTCTTCCTTTCCATATTTGTAAATTGTTTCTTCACCAGTGAGAATCCTGGCTCCCTTAACCTTAACATATTTGGTATCTCATAAAATCCCTGTTTTTAACCAATCTACTATCACTGCCACTACCCCTGACATATGTGGTTGCCTTCCTCACTCCTTGTGTGGCTGGTCACACCAGGCCTTACCCACAAGGATGCCCACTTCAATGTTGTCTTGTTCTGATACATTCCTTCTGAATATATGGATACCTTCCCCATTCTGCTTAGTCTCTGACTTCCCATGCTGGACTCCCATACACATGAATCTCATCTTCACCCCAATTGGAATTGACACCTGATGGCAAACTTTACTTCCTTATGGACTTTTCTTCCTTCTCTTCTTCTCAAACCCTGCACAGAGCCATTTACCATGTGGGTTGTGTCCTCACCATGCTTGGGCTTTGGCACTTGGTGGGCCTGCATCAGCTCCTGGAGGACCTCTTTACCCTGGTTCTGAAACTTCTCATTGGACTACCTGCCCCCACGTGGAAACCCTTCCTAACCCTGCTTGGGCTCTGACAATGGTTCCTATTGCTCACATTCATGGATGCCATTTGCACTTTGCTCAGAACTTGGCCTCTTTTGTCCTAGTACTTTCAGTGATATGGATAGATACCTATCAATCTGCTTAGACTCTGCATGCCCATGCCATTTCATGAGTCCTTGCTCACCCAGCTTTCTGTAAAGCAACCTCATCATTTACAACTGAATTGTGCAAAGTCGTAGGAAGGGAAAGGAGAAATGGGTGATAAGGTGAAAGAGAAGGAAAAGGCTCTTCATATATTGTCGTTATTTAATTAGATCTGTGAGACTATGACGAATGTTTGGATGGTAGCTGGACCTGTATAGCTAAAGAGGTGGAAGTCAGAATGGCCATGGCAGCAGAAGCAATGAGAATGTCATACTAGCCCCATATGATGTCAGTTATATTATTTCTGTTTGTCTTTCTCTCTTATTTGTTTCAAATGTAGAAATATGGAAATGGTCATTAAGAATAGATAATGTAATCACAGATTGACTTTCCTCATATAGTAGTTTATACCATTGTGCAACAAATGTCTGACTTAATGTGTTGCTGACTTGAAGAAAAGGAAGGGGTTTCTAATGGGGAAGAGTGTAAAGGGAGTGGGTAGTGTGTTGAAAATCAACTGTAAATCTATGAATTTTTGGTGCTATGAATACAAGGTTGACCCTTGGGTCCTCCACAAAGTATTGGAGCAGAACCTTAGAGTCCATGGTAGGTAATCATCCTCAGAGGAGGAGAGGCTATCCCAATTTGGTTCTGGACTCTGAATCTGTATTTTGGTTCCTGTCATTACAGTCAACCATGTATATCCTCATAAGCAAATGGCACCAAAAGCACAGAGAAACAAGCCTCAATGACATAGAATGAGCTGAAGCAGTACATAACAGATTTAGACCATTAAAGGCATGAAATGTTGGAATCATCCAGTGAAGAATATAAAATAGCTTAGTATTAAATATTTTTCAAAAATTAACCCTGGGAATCAAACCTGAGGATGTGATGAGAGGCTATAAAAAAATGCCAAAGTTTTTAAAAGAGGAAAATGTAGCTTATAAATTTTATAAATCTTGAAAGTGTTAACTTCAAGGAGACATGAAATAACCAAAATATCTTACAGTCATTAGAGAAGTTGAATAGTCTTGTTGTTACCTTCAGAAAGAAAGCACCAAATCCCAAATTTCAGTCATTTCCAACCCCACCTCCCATTTTTAACCAAAAGATACTTGGAATCTTCTGCAAAGTATCCAGTGTATAGGCAAGTAAGAACTACTAATGACATCATTCTATAAAACTAATATTACATAAACATAATATAAATATATCACATCTAGTTATGTATACATGGAAAACCCGGTAGTCAATTTGAGTTCAAATAAGTTGTGTAAGATTTGCTTACCATCAATTCCCCATGCTAATTTAAAAAGAAGACCACACATATTTAGCTGAACACATTTTCTATTCAATACCATTCATCATTTTAAAAATTCTGAGCCAAGAGACAATAGAAAGAACCTTCCTTGAACTGTTATACCAGGTAGGGTAATTAACCCCAGCTATGGACATGGATATACTCTTGCGTCTCTGGAGCTGAACATGATTGTTTAGGTTTTTGGTATTCACCCTTATCAGAGTTTACTGTGCTGTAAACATCTCTCTTTGAAGTAGGTATGTGCTGTGATCTACCTCTTAGAGGCCCCTTAAAGAATAAAGTGCCTCTTTCCCCAGAGGCTGGGAGAGCTACTGCTATAAAGCTCTAAGTTGCTGTTCACTTTTAGGATTGCCTCCACTAATGAAGTGCTGTGCCCCGAGATCATGCTCATTTCCAGGGTTGCCTGCGTCTGGAGCCTGATTGACATGTGGCTATAAGTCTGGGACAACTGAAGAGTGAGCCCACTTACAGGGCTTCTTAGCATCACTGGAAGCTTCCATGGAGATTCCGTCATTCTCAATTTCTCCTTTCCCTGCCACAGGTGTTTTCCCATGAATACTCCAATAAACCTGCACGTTCATCTCAACCTCAGAAACTGTTGAATGATGAACCTACACTAAAACACAGTGACCTCTTATCCCCTTCTCTTTTATGGCCCTAATACTCTGGTGTCTCCTGCCTCCAGCCTTATACACACAAAGCAGCACTTTGGATGATACTGCATGGTGATTTATGACTGGAGGTCATTATTTATTCTTGGAAGTTGTGTTCTTGATTTTTTTCACATGCCAGTGGTCCAAATTCTATAATAGGACCCCTTTAAAACCCCAAGGAAGCTTGAGAAAGGTACTTTACCCTTGTGCCACAGAATAAGAAATAGGATTAGAGAGTGTCAATGCATTTTCTGCCTCAACTCATATCTGGGCAAATTAACCAACCATTGTAATTTTTAATGATGCTTCTTCTTTCATTTGAGGGGGAATAGAAACAGATGCCCAAAACAATTACTTTAACTAAATTTTATGTAGGGCCTAGATTGCATAATACTAGACCTAAAATGTATTAATACTTTGTGGTTTAGAAATGACGAAAGAATACTACCATTTGTAGCAAGAGATCTGAGTGTCTGCATAAAATACCTCAAAAATGAGAGAATGTATTTTTTTGAATTAAGTAAGAGAATATAGGGATTTAACCAAACAGATGATTGACAAAAAGTCATAACAAGCAGCCCAAAAATATGAGTAAAAGGATACTATTAACATTCCCATATCTTAATTACCTGCTAATAATTGTCCAAAGATTGCTGAGTTTTGTGAGGTTTGCTTTTTAGTTTAAAGAAAAAAAGATGACAAGTAAGTGGATATAATCCATGTCTCATACCATTGCCAGTTCTCCAAATTGTTCTATGTATTTCAAGTGAAGATTATAAAATTCTTAATATGTTACATAAAAGAACTTGACAAATCTACAAGCAGGAGTAAAATCCAAAGAACTGGCAACATGTTCTAGAAAACAAATAAGCCTCATTAGTATATGCTTTTAGCAGTAAAGACAGTGTGATATTTGTAGTTATAGGAAAACCATTGTTTGAAATAATGTAAAAGCCAAAGATGCTGCAAGTGTGTTTGAGAGTTAGTGTTGTATGTGTATGCGATTGAAGGAATAGCACAGGTACCAAAGAAGATCTGTGGGCAACAGATGGTCTTTTAAATTAATAGAACAATAGATAGATTGATAGATAGATAGATGATAGAACAAATGATACAACATCTAAGAAACAAAAACATTCTCTACTTTAAATCATGCACATGTACAAATACCTATTTAGATGGATTAATTTCTCCCATGTTAAAGGAGAACAAAATATTTAGAAGAAAATATAGGAGAATTATCTTTATGATTCACAGATGAGGGATCTTTCCAATCATATGTAAAAAACTAATTTTAAAAGTAGAAAATTTCTAATATTGATATTAAGAACTTTTGATTGGATTATATCATAAAAGATCTATAAATCTCTTATAGCTATTTTTTTATTTTTATTTTTTTTAATTTTTATTTATTTATGATAGTCACAGAGAGAGAGAGAGAGAGAGAGAGAGAGGCAGAGACACAGGCAGAGGGAGAAGCAGGCTCCATGCACCGGGAGCCCGACGTGGGATTTGATCCCGGGTCTCGTGCCCTGGGCCAAAGGCAGGCGCTAAACCGCTGCGCCACCCAGGGATCCCAGCTATTTTAATTATAATCTATAAGGTCTGCAATAAAGATATTTAACAAAGATGACATGAATACTATGTTCAATTGCATTAGGGAAATTAAAATTAAATATCACATGCTACTAGTTTATATCCACTAAAACTGTTGTCAGAAACTCTTGAGGCCAAAGTGGACTTCCTCATAGTTCTCCTTCTCAAAGTCTACCATTCTCCCCAGGAATCCACACAATGAGACTTAAGATGGCTCTTCTAAGCAGACACTTAACTCACTTATTACCTGAGCCTGTTACCTCCAACTCAGGT
This sequence comes from Canis lupus familiaris, assembly GCF_011100685.1. Taxonomy (NCBI): domain Eukaryota; kingdom Metazoa; phylum Chordata; class Mammalia; order Carnivora; family Canidae; genus Canis; species Canis lupus. Next base: position 21,908,379 of record NC_049260.1, on the reverse strand, counting down.
CAGTGCAGACAACTCGAAAAATTGAGGCCTGTTGTGCATTAACTGTACCCAAGAGAGGACACATTTCCACATTGTTAAGCACCATCCCCACATCAGGAGAAGTGAGTATCTGGGATGGGGAGTATGCAAAATGTTCATTCTAATACATTAGAGACCGGTCTGATTTTGCTCATTGAGTTAGAAAAGAGAGTAATCATTTGTCTTCTCATACCTATGTCTCTCTCCTTTTTTCCCAACATTTCTCTCCTTATGCTTTCCACAAGATGTAAGTCTCTGAGAGAATATGATTTCAAGGGATCACGATGCCATATATACTCCATTGTTTGTTTTACTGGATATCAATAGGAGCTCCCTTAGTATTAAAGTCAGATGCACTGCACCCCAGATGCTTTGAACTTTGCGAACAGTAGAGGTAGTAAGTCAGCGAGCAACAAGAAATACACATGCATTCAATCTTGGGTTAGTGAAGAAAAGACGGCTGCCACTTTAACTTGAGTCAATTATTTGAAGAAGATCATTCAAGACAATTTAGCTCTGTGACTAAATTTGCAGATGATGTAGCATTGTCTTAGGAGTAGATGTATGTGCCAAAGTGACTTCTTTTTCTGTTTGGCTTTTTTGATAGTGTGGTGTCACAGCCAATAGGGTACAGTTTAATGCAGAAATCATCAGGGGGTTAGTAATTGTTAAAGAAGATTCTCCTTTGATATCTGTTCCTCTGCTCTACCGTGTCAGCACTCTTGACTTCCTCTTCTTAAGTACTTAATATGGAATTATTTGAAGCATTTAACTTCAACCTTCCCTCCTCCGGCCTTATAATTGAAGTTATTTTACTCTTAGAAAAACCATCTATTACAAAAAGGCCTTATATTTTAAATCACTATTGTACTGTAGAGAGTGGGAAATGGATGGATCAAATTAGGAAAAGAAGACTGATGGAGGTTTAAATTAAAAATGAAATATAAATGACATGGAAGTGATGCATTTTCTAGATCCTATACTTTATATTTGAAGAGAGCTTTTAGTGTTCTGGCTACTTCTGTAATTGCTGAAAGGATATGTCCATTTAGAGTCTTAAAAGAGGTAGGTAGCCCTTTCAAATGTATTTTTCTCAAACTGTGTTAATGGGTTATCCATTTTATCGCTCTTGGATTGCTTTAGTGACTGTACTCCCAAGGTATTTATTTTGAGCTCCTAGATAATATTTTGTATTAACCTAGACTACATGGCAATATCTATCTAGTCAGTTTTCCCAAGCAAAATACGCATTTAAAATACACTAAGAATTCACTTACTTTGTTCAGTATAATGGGACTATATGTGGCACTGACTTTATTTGGACCAAGAGGAAAAATTTACTCAGCTCACATATGTGGCAGCATTTATTTTGCTTAAGTGACTAGAATCTTAATCCATCCCTTCAGGAGGTGTTATGTATTTCAACTCCCTGGAACCTGAGACAATGGCCTGGCAGGGGCTCTTATCGGCTTTTGTGCATAGAATAAAGTGATACATGATTTCTGAAGGTGGGTCCTAGTAGATAAGCATCTGCCAAAGTTGTTTCCCTTGGGACACCAGTCTTGGCCACCCTGAACTGACACCTGAGAAGTCTGGCTACCTGAAAGCTACCATGTTGGAGAGTCTTTTTGGAGAGACCACGTAGGGACAGAGAGAAAAACCAAAGAAGCTTCATCTATCCCAGCCCTTTGCCTTTGGTGTCCCTATGAGCACAAGCATTAGACATTGGTGGGGATGTGCTTTCCGTCTGTTCTTGGCTCCAGGCTTTGAGTTACGGCAGGCAGCTGATGCCACATGGAACAGAGTCAAGCTGTCCCTGCCATGACCTGCCTACACTGCAGATCTGTGAGCAAACCAAATGTTGTTTCGAGTCACTACATTTCGTTATGGTGAATTGCACACCAATTGATGGCTGAAAAAAAGTGTTTAACTCCAGATACATTCATTGACTGTTTTTATCTCAAAGAAGTCACAGGACCTCTTGGTAAATAAAGCCAGTACGCTCAGGAGATATGTAGATGCTGAAAGAAGGCCTCTCAACTCCTGATGTAGGACATACACAGGGAAGTAAAGAGAAAGGAACTGGGTGGGATATGTGTTCTTAGAAGCCATTGTCACTGTTTTCTACCCAAATTGTACCACAAATATTTTCCATTATATATGAAAAAGTTTGTTTCAATCTATATGTGTCAACCATGGCAAAATGGACAAAAACAAGTAACAAGAGTTTTTTCTCCTAAAAATATAAATGTTGAAACTGGGTAGATCAGTGTCCTCCTAGCCATCAAACTATGAATGTCAGTAGGCAGGGGGCCATTCAGGTAAGGGCCTCTAAGCTCAAATGTAGCTCAGAAGTGTTGCGGACTCACCAAAGAGAGAATTAAGTCTAAGGAGGTCCAAGATTGTAAATTTAGCTGCAAGAAGTCCTTTGGAGTTCATGTTAGTCCTTCCAAAATTCAAAGCCAGCAATCTATATTAGAATGGATATATACTTAACTCCCCTTCAAAAAAATTATTAGAATGCCACTGTGTAATTAATGGCTTCATCTATGATTCCAGAATGGCAATTGTATTGTGGCAATATTTGAATGTAAGGCATTCTGGTAGCTCCTGCCAAAATACATAAATCCTTTGGGGATAAATGTTGAATGGATTCAAACTTGATAGATTTAGACACTTGCTTCTAATGGATTGTTCAACCTAATTCTATTTCATTTAACTTCTAAATATCACTTGACTATGACCACTTGCAATGATTTCTGGAATATATCCTATACCTCTTCCCAGCTCCACTCCCACTCCCCCCTATAACTAAATGTCAACTCCACATAGTTCCTGATCTTTAGCATGGTTTACCAGGGCCTCAAGGACCTTTCCAGTACTTTGTGCTGTCAGGATGCACTACGTTTTACAGTGTTGCAGCCCCTTATTTGTATCACCAGTAGTAAAACATAGCTTTCTTGTTGTAACATGTACCAGAGCCTCCATATTAAAACATGCACCACCAAAAAACAAAACAAAAACAAACTGATAGTTTTATTTTTTTTAAGATTTGATTTTATTCATTCGTGAGAGTCACACAGAGACAGAGACATAGGCAGAGGGAAGAAGCAGGCTTTCTGCAGGGAGCCTGATGTGGAACTGAATCCTAGGACTCTGGGATCATGATCTGAGCCAAAGGCAGACAACCACCGAACCACCCGGATGCCCCAAGTGATGTCATTTAAAAAAAAAGAAATACCACCTATTATATTTTCTTTCTGTAAATTCAGACTGCATACCAGCAAATAAAGTTTCAAAAAAAAAAAAAAACCTTAAATGAACATGACCCAAAATTTACATACTGTGAACATTTTTAAGTACCCCTTAATTCTAACTATTGCTCATTTAGCAATTGCCTCCCCCATTCCCCACCCTGCCACTACCCGGTAGAACATTTTTACCTCCTATGTTAATATTTATATTGTCAAATGTCATGAAAATCAAATCTTTTCAAGTTTGTTTTTAAAAGAATTATCAGGGGCACCTGGTTGGCTCAGGTAGTAGAGTATGGGACTCTTGATCTTGGGGTTGTGAGTTCAAGCCCCACATTGGGGGGCAGAGTTTACTTAAAAGTGCAGGGGCACCTGGGTGGCTAAGCAGCAAAGCATCTGCCTTTGGTTCAGTCCTGATCCTAGCTTGCTTCTCCTTCTGCCTCTACTTCTCCGTCTCTCTCTCTCTCTCATTAATGAATAAATAAAATCTTTAAAAAAAAATAGCAAAGCCTTATTCCAAATCTTTTTCTGTACCACCCACAGTGCCTGTATCCAAAATGAATCAAGCTTTAATAATAATAATAAAAGAATTATCAGAAGTAGTTATTTTTGGAGATCACACAAGTACTCCAAAAGGATTATTTGCTTTTCATATCTCCATAATATGCAAATCGGCACTCATTGCTTCAGTTAACTTTTCCAGTGAGAATACCAAATGCAAATTCAACATTGGGCTGTGTCTCTAATTACTTAGACTGAAGTGATGGGTCTGTGCTCTAGAACAATGTAAGAGAACTCAGAAAAGGCATCAAGGTGATAGGAGGACGTTGATGGTGGCACCGCTTTGAAGCATTTTAGTAAAATTATTTCATTAACTTGTGTAGAATAAAGAAATATTTCGAATTGGAATATTTTAATATTTTAGATTTAAATATATGTGAGTTAATGAAATCAGAATTTATGGATTGGCATTTGACCTTTCCTGTTATACTTACCTGAGGTTTTATATTTAACCAAAATATTTATATGTGAATTTATGCTTGTGTGTGTTGTGTCTCATTGGAACAACAGGGGGTAATTAACTTATATTTGCACTTACAAGTATACTTCAATATTGATTGCATTAGGAAAGCACTCTCTGAATGCCTGTCTTTCTTTTCTTGTCTCTCTCCTGGCATCTCTGAGTTCTATGTTATCTGTATAAATACTGATGCCTGAATTTTACCAGTCTCTACCTATGCAGACCCTTACGTTTGATATGTAGTTAGTCCTGTCTCCTGGAGGACAGGCATGGTATCTCACTGGACTATTTGTTTCCAAGGATTATTACAGTGCCAGGCGTAATGCTCCCTGAAGTTTTGTTAAATGAATAATACTAGTTTTCAACTTAAGTAATTGATTACTTACCTCAGATTTCACTTGCTTCTTTTGATTCAAATCAAGTTAAATGCATGCATGATTTATTCAGTAAATCATTTCACAGGTTAAGGACTCTGAAATTTTTAAGATGAAAGGTAGTATAAAACAGCCTTGTAAATGAAAATAATCATACATCCTACAACGTTCAGTAGTTCTATTGATACACTCCAGTTTCAGAGAAACAATATCAGTAGATTTTTTTGATACTGGTAAAACTCTAAGCCTGCAAAAGGAAATAAAAAAATATATTTTTCTATTTCTATGAAAATATTTTTGCCACAAATTCAGTTTTCTTTGTTGTACATATTATATTCTTTCAGGTCCTCAATAGGAATCATACTACGTCATTGTTAATAACTTTTAAATGTATTGTTCTCTGTCATCAATTTAGTAAATTTCAGAATAATTAATCACTAAAAATTGATTGAGGCCAAAAAAACTTTTAGCCCATTCACTGTCAATTTATATATTATAAAAGTTATGATCAAGATTTTAGCATGTGGAAAAAGCAATAGTAACTGTACTAACCAATAATTTATATAATTTATGAGCTTGACTTAGGCATTGAATTTAGTGACTATAAAGGGAAAATAAAGCTTTAGAGAACTATTGTAAATGGTCTGTTCATAGTCTGTATAAATCATCCAGGTATAAAGCATTGTAAATATTTAAACTTTTGTAATATAACCAACTCTATTATCTAAAAACATGATCATAAAATTGAATACATCTCTTGAATTTAAATAAGAAACGTAACAAATTTATAGTTCTTTCGGTGAAATGGGAAAGGTAACAAAGCAATTTCCATAAATTTCACCATTAAAAGACACCATATTTTTCATTTAGATGCTTAATTTTAGAAAAGATATGACTTTCTTGCTTAAGCAGAGCTTTGTTGGATTTCAAATGTCTTTATTGACTAATACTTTTTGTAAAGGAATTTTGCCTTAAATCTTCAAATTATTTTATATCAGTTCATCACTATCATTATTATAGTCATCTAAAATTTTAGAGAATTTGTTTGCCAATAAGTGATTTATACTTTAATTTAGATTGTTAGATTCTCTTGAAAACAATAACTGAAAATAATTAGTATTCATAACCCTCAGCTAAGAGTCAGGAAACAAATAAAGACACTGAGATTTCCATCAGAACTTAATTAAATTTAACAAGTTATAGCTTGGTGCTTCTCAGAATTTAAAAAGAGTTGACAAATCTCATCTTAATTACTTCCTCTCTCCCCTTCATGATGATTCGATCATTTGTTACAAAATCACCTTCCCAGGATCAGCCATTAAGTTTTGACATAAATTTAGTAAAATTTGTATTGTACTGTGGTATTTGCCCTGGCAGTTGGTGCAGAAGAATGGGAGTATTGTCACTCCTTTGTCCCTCACTCCTCTGAAATTATCATTTTATTCTTTTGGATAGTTATCTGTCTTTTCATGTATTATGCAACCCACATTTAATACATTGCTTTGACACCTGGTCTATGATCTTCTAAAAACAAAACAAAAAATACCATGTTTTACCAACAGATTGTAGTATCAACTTCCTTAGAAACATTCAGTTGACATCTGTGACATTGTAAAGAAAGAAAAAAAAAAATCGTGTTCCACAATTACATGTTAATAAGCCCTTACTATTTCTTTTCTATTTATGTAAAGTAGGCTTAAAATTGTAGACCTCTCACTTATAGGCCAAGTCTTCAGCATTTAGTAGTGCAGCAGCTCCCCCTATAGGAGACTTGTAACTATATGTTGATCTGCTAAGCCACAAAAAGCAAAGCAGGATTTTTGTTTTTTCCCTAAGCATCGTTAGTGTTTGATCATTTTATTCAATTATTCATTGACTTGTTTTATATGTCTTAAAAATAATTTTCATTTTAAATTTGAGACAGGTAGAAAAAAAGAGTGCCTGGGTGGCTTAGTTGGTTAAGCATCTGCCTTTGGCTCAAGCTGTGATCCCCTGGTCCTGAGATCAAGCCCCATCTTGGGATCCCTGCTAAGCGGGAACCCTGCTTCTCCTCCACCCCTCTCCTTCCTCCTGCTTTCTCTCGCTCTCTTTCTTTTCTCTCTCAAATAAAGAAATAAAATCTTTACCAAAAATAAATCAATCTGAGAGAAGGGAGTAGAGGATGAAGAGGAGGAGGTAGAGGAGACAGAGAATGAGAGTAGTGTGAGTGGACTGATGTCAAATCTTTTAATAATAATTTCATATATGCAATGATTAACAAGAGAGATCTAAATAAAATTAATATTTATGAAATATTTTTCTTTTTATCTCTAGTCTTATTAGACAAAATTATACATAAATGTACAAAAACAACAGGCAAGCTACAACTTTATGCACATTCTCATTCAGACTTCAGTCCAAGCAGCTATAAATATAGTAATGCTAGATAATAATGCAAATCTCTCATGAATGGATTTAGATGTCACACTAGATGTGACTGACGTATCTTAAACCAATTAAAAAGAAATTGCGAGATGTAGAAAAGCTTTGTTTGTTTGTTTGTTTGTTTGTTTGTTTTTAGGTTTGCTTATTTATTTAAGTAATCCCTGCACCCAACATGGGGTTCAAACTCATGACCCTGAGATGAAGAGTCCCATGTTCTTTATACACACACACACACACACACACACACACACACATTATTTATTTATGAGAGACATAGAGAGAGGCAGAGATGTAGACAGAGGGAGAAGCAGGCTCCCTGCCTGAGAGCCTGATGTGGGACTCAATCCCAGGACCCCGAGATCAAGCCCTGAGTCGATGACAGAGACTCAACCACTGAGCCACCCATGCATTCCAAGAGTACCATGTTCTTCTGACTGAGACAGCCAGGCTCCCGCGGGTTGGAGAAAAGTTTAACACAAATAACCACCTTTAGAAATTGAATATTGCATCTCTAGCTTTTTCATTACAAGATGAAAATTTTGAAATTACTGCCAAATGGTGATCTTACTGGGCAGAATTAATTATGTAATTAGAATGTTGGCAATGAAATTTCAATAATTTTTCTCCCCTCCTATTAGTCTATTATTATGAAATCTTGCATGGTATTTTTAGTATCTTCATAAGTAGTGTAAAAGCCCAGCTTGGATCAGTATAGCGTGGTTCAAATTATCATAATTTCTAATGACTGAGGTTCTAATGAATGAGTGTCGTATAATAATATTATGCGATCTTCCTCAGTTGTACTTTACCAGAAAGTACTAGTAACCTGAACTATGCATTCAGCCTGTTAACCACGTCCAAGTGCCTTATAAACACTTATACATAATATTTTTTCAGAATTTCCTCAATTCAGGTATCATTTCTTTAATTTTCCTATGCCAAGTAATGATGAATTAGTCCCACTTCAGTTTTCATATATGGGTCAAATCAAGTAGATATAAAAATTATATATGCATTACTTGTCACTTTTCCTTGAGATATCTATGTCATGATCCCTATGTACTCTTTTTTTGCATACATCTTTGACAGGGATAAGATATGAAAAGGCATCATATACTATCTTTAGTTGTGTTCCCTTTTAATTGTGTATAATTCCTTATGCCAGAACATGTTGGCCTCTGGAAAACCCTTCTGAATAGACTTTGCTAAGAGAGACAGTGGAATGGTATTTCAAGTTTTTAAGCTATACTTTATAAAACATTTCTGCCAAAGTAACACTAGGAACAGCAGAGAATGGCCACATTCCCCTTGCAGCAGTGGATCATTGTAGTAGCTCACCACCAGACTTGAATGTTTTTGAAGTCTCATATTGAATCAAAAATACTTTATATTGGGAGCCTCAGTCGGGTAAGCATCTTCCTTCGGCTTAGGTCAAGATCCCAGGGTCCTGGGATCAAAACGCATGGATAGAGCTCCCTGCTCAGCAGAGAGTCTACCTCTCCTTTTTCATCTGCCTCTCCCCCTGTTCAAGCTCTCTCTTGCTCTCTCTTTCAAATAAATAAAATCTTTAAAAAAAGACTTTACATTGTATTTAATAATATATTTGTGTTAATTTTAAAAATTACATACTATTAAATTATTTGACACTTCCTCATCCCCATTTCCAATAGAATGAAGATTCACAGAAGATGCATCTTACTTAGTTTGAGTTTTGTGTTTATATGACATGCCCTGAGATGTGTCTTTGGAGCTCCAGCTTGAGAAATGTTTGCAAAATAATACCTCTTCTATGAAGCTCACATCTCTGCACTAATAAAGGAACTCATAAATGAGTTTAAAGTTTGTGTTCTCGGGATCCCTGGGTGGCGCAGCAGTTTGGTGCCTGCCTTTGGCCCAGGGCGCGATCCTGGAGACCCGGGATCGAATCCCATGTCAGGCTCCCGGTGCATGGAGCCTGCTTCTCCCTCTGCCTGTGTCTCTGCCTCTCTCTCTCTCTCTCTCTGTGTGACTATCATAAATTAATTAATTAATTAATTAATTAATTAAAAAAATTAAAGTTTGTGTTCTCAACTCTAAGACTGTCATTCTGAAGTCCTTCATACTCTGCTTTTAGCAATTATGTATTCTGAAATATATGGAAAAACCTTTGCCTTTAAATAGGGAGAATTTTGACCCAATTAGCTTTACAACATACATTCTAGTTTTTCTGTTTTTTTCTTTTTTACTTGTTGTATACCACAGAAGGGTAATCTCATATCATTCATGAAATCACTTACTCTTTTTATAAGGTAGGGAGAGGGCACAAAAGTATTCTATTAAACTTCCTCCATTTGTAGAACAATGTCAAAAGATTCTTTTTATTTAAGCCAGGGAAGGGGGTTAAGTAGGCTCCATGTCCAGTGTGGAGCTTGTAGTGAGGCATGAGCTCAATACCCTGAGATCATGACGTCTGCAGAAATTAAGAGTTGGATACTTAATTGACTGAGCCACCCCGTCGCCCCAGTGAAACTCAATCTTACAGCAAATACTGAATCAATGCTGATATTAATGAAAACATCAAGTCAATCAGATGTTCTCAGGGTTACCATAACCTTTCAAGGGTAATAATAACGATTACATCATTTTGGTAACCTCTCTTTACCAGCCATATAACCACTACTTGACTTTAAATGATATTATTATTAGTGACAAATTAATGAAAATGATGTTATAATTCAATTTTAATTAAAAAGCTTTAGGTCTTTTCCTCACCTAAGCCAAATGGCATAAATAAAAGATAAGTTTAGAAAATGTAGAGTCTGAGAACTAGCCTGCAGCAATAAAGGAGCAAAGATAAGATGAGTCTCGTCAATTGTATTGAGACATAAACGGTCATATCTTTACAACAAGACTCTAGGTATAAGATGGGCAGCTTGGAATCTGTCCACACCTTCTCCTAACAGGCCGTTTCAACCAAGATTTTTAGTCAAGTAAATATGAAACCAATACCCGAAGAAAGCAATTAAAGGAAGCACATGTAAATAAACCGGGCAGTAACTTGGATTTAAAACCAACGAAAAGTCAAGTATTTGTTCCCTAAAGCTTGCAGTTACGCAGATGGGGTAATAGTAGGGAAGGGACTGAGTACGGAATGAGGCAATTTGAACATATGGCATTCTTAAAGGTTCATATGAATCGGAGAGCAGGGAGCATTTCAGCTGTAAGGAGACTAACAGATCACCAACATAATTGGCTGGCTAATGGGATATCTTCAAACAAAGGAATTGTGATCATTATACCTACAGGATATTATGCATGATAAACAAATAATTCTGTAATGCACAGAGATGTAGAGACATTTGTTCTTTGTTTTTGTTTTTGTTTTTTTTTTTTAAAGAAGATAGAGTAAGTCCCTAGAAGCTCTTATAATAGAAGACATTATCATTCAGTGCTGAGATCACCTTATGGTGATTGGACACTACCAGAAAGAAGTCTGGGTTATATACAAGATATTTAGCTTTTCTACACATGTTCCAAGTTAACACTACTTGAAACTACAGACAGAAGCAAAGCTAGCATTTGTCGACTTTGTGCTGTATGCATGGTTACAAAGGAGTATCATTTAAGCCTGAAAATATCCTTAGAATAGATACACCGCTATTGGAATTTTGCAGATAAGACACCTGAGATGTAGAGAGAGAAATCCATTTACCTCAGAACTCTGAGTAAGTGTGAAAAAAAAAAATAGATCTGACTCTATCCCAACCCTGGCTTCCTGCCTCTACACCCTTATCCTTAACAAAGTTTGTGGGTTACCCATGATCACTCACCACTCATATGCACATGACCTTTACAGTAGCATAATGCCCTTTTTCACCAAAATGAGTTAGGGCCTTAGGATCACGTGCCCAGAATAGACAGGTTTTGCCAGATGAAGTTAATTTATTGAGTAGGGGAAAAAGCAGTATTCTGGCCTTGAAAACAGAAGTTTTCAGACAATGATAACGTGGTTTTACAGGGAGAAACTGTCTTAGGCAGTAGACGTTTGCAAGTCTGATTTCTTCTGATTTCTCTTATGTCACTTAAATGTTTCTCATTTCAAAAAAAGAAAAAAAATTAAAAAAAAATGTTTCTCATTTCTTAAAATTCTATCAGTATTTGGTATGTCTTATATTTTCTTTCAAATTTGCAACTAAATTTTGAAAAATGCCTTGATTTTAAGATTGGTATCGGGATCCCTGGGTGGCGCAGCGGTTTGGCGCCTGCCTTTGGCCCAGGGCGCGATCCTGGGGACCTGGGATGGAATCCCACATCGGGCTCCCGGTGCATGGAGCCTGCTTCTCCCTCTGCCTATGTCTCTACCTCTCTCTCTCTCTCTCTGTGTGACCATCATAAAAAATAAATAAAAATTAAAAAAAATAAAAAATAAAAAAAATTAAAAAAAAAGATTGGTATCAACTCACCATATTGACTTTGATGATTCATCTACTCAGAGACAAATTTACCTTGGAGGTTGTGAAGCTAAAACTTCAGACACTGTTACTTACACGGGCTTCTATCTAGGACATGGATTTTTGGATGTTGAAACATATGGAAGCTTTTTATCAATTTTTTGTAACTTTTTATTTCTCTCTAATTCTAGATAAGAACTTATATATATTTGCTGCTGGAGCTATGTTTTCATACAAGAGGACTCCCCAAGTAGTAGAAGCCTCAGGACCTACAAAACTTGAGTACCTCTTCCTCCTTTAGCAATTAAACATGAGTTACCGTAAAACTGATGTGATTTATTTTTAAAGCTCATTTTCTATGTTTTTGAAATATGTTTTTGTCCATTTAAAATTTAGGATATCAGCTGAGGAAATTTCTGTGGCAGCTAAAACTATTTCATGGTGTGCTTTGAATTTATTCTCATTAACTGTGATTGAGATAAATTTTTCAACAGCAAAATTAAAGTAGGATTAGGAGGACCAAGATATACTATTAAAAATACTGAAAATACTTTATGAAATGTACTCTAATCCTTAAATGTGCATACTGGCTTGAGATTTATTTATTGTTATATTTATTTGCTGATATTTAAAATGTTCTTGATGAATATATAAGCCTTGTAAAGAGAGGAAACTGTTCTCCAGAATATCTCTTCACTTAGAACAAGGCCTGGCACATGGTAAATGTGAAATATTTGATGAATGAATGACTGACTTGAATAAATGAATGGTGTGTGCTAGGAGTCCCATAATATACTGATAAGTGGAAGTCAGCTCTGAAAAAAAGGACTCGATTGATCAAGCTGAGTCTTCTAGAAGTATTTACACGTTCACAAAATTATACTAATTTTTACTCAACACTCATCATTTCTATACACCAAGTTTCAGCCAGATGTTATTTAAAGTATCTGAATTATAGACCCTTGAAAGCTGGGGTTTGTAATGGAAATGCTGACAGTCACTTAACCAGATAATAGCACCAGTTCACTTGGTGTGTATATATAGTGTCATTGCTAATATGGCTGTACCATCTGTTCTGAGAGTTGTAAAAGATTTGAGCTTCAAACTACTGGTTTAAAAAAAAAAACCCGCTTGATAAATTGGATCTTAAAAGGTGAAGTAATGAAATGACACTTTAGTCCTTTAATTATATTGCTTAGGTGACTAGCTCCGTGCAGATAGTGTACTGTGGAAGACATGATTGCAAAATTGCATGTCACCTTGAAACCCATCAGGCATTTCTGTCTACAATTCTGTTCCTGCTAGGCAAGTTTGGAAGACATTTTGCATTCCTTATGACTTTTTTTTAACAGCCTAAGAGTGCAGTTGTGTGGTCAACAATGTATGGTGAAAATGTGTTTTTAACTGCCTAATGGCTGTGCCTCCGCTGACTCTTAAAGAGAAAGGTCAGAGAAACTCCAGATGGCCACCATGAACTCTGCAGAAATGGTTTTCTTTAATTACTGATACTTGACAAGCTTGTGTGTGTGTGTGTGTGTGTGTGTGTGTGTAATTTTTCTCCCAGAATGTAGGTCTTGCAGTCACCAGAAAGTAATTCTTCACACCTGTGTTACCCAGGCCTGGCAGCCTGGGAGAGATTCCCTTATGCCTTTCAGCAGAGTGCCTAGGAGAGCTGTTCATTTACCATCCCAACCACCTTGCCCTTTGACAACACAAAAATATGCCAAGTATACCTCCTAGAAAACCTCAGAGGTCACAAGGCAACAATCCCCATTCTCCTACAATAGCCGTTGAATATCAGATGGACATTGGCTTCTTCTGCTCCAGTAGCAATTCTTGTCCAATTGAGCTGAGCAGTATATGCGACCATAGGTGGGAAACCCGTTATTAGTAAGCATTTCTGGTGGGTCTCCTCACCGTCTGTTTAGTTCCCTGGGTGGCCTAAACTTGACTATCACTAAAAATTAACTTCTCCCCTTCCTGCCATGGGCTTCTTTGGCTCTATTCTGTTACTGCTTGTTTCTCACAATCGCTTAAGGACCAGTCTTTTGGCAAGTGTTCTATTGTCTTCTGTTCTCTCATACCTTTCATTAATCTCTCAATTTCCTGATCTTCACTTTGAAAATTGCAAAGGAAGGAGCAAATAAGGGCAGGAAGAAACAGATGAAGGGAAGAGTCTGCAATTTTTCAAAACATGTGCCACTTAATGTAATAATTCAGGAAATGCTTATGAAGCGAATTACTTTCATAGCATACTAATATCTGTGGCAGAGAACGAGGGAAAAATATTAAATGTTATGTACGGTGTTAATTAAAATGCAAGTTAAGGAACTAACAGGAAATATGTTGTCCTGTTATTCATTAAGTCATTCATTCATCAAATATTTATTTCATATTTACCATGTGCTAGTTCCTGTCATTTAGTGGCGGAGATACTTTGGAGAACAAACAGTTCTTTCTCTTCATAAGACTTCTATATTTGTGAAGGCAATAGAAAATCAACAAGTAAATATACAAACAAATAAAACTCAAGCCAATCTATACAGTTTAGGATTGGTATACGTTTCATAAAGTATTGTCTGTATTTTAAAATGAATTTCTTCATTCTTACTTTCATTCCATTGGCAAATGAAATTTACCGAATTAAGCAAAATTGATAATATATAGTCATGCAAAAGTATTTGTCTGGCAATGTGCTGTGCTCCTCCAGAAAAATTATAATTTGTTGATTATGTAGTCAGGTTTACTAATTTTGTAACTTTGGCCAGGTCACTTCTTTGATCAGTTTTTTCATCCGTAAAATGATGCTAATAGTACTTTCTGTGAGTTATTATTAAAAGTTAATGAAACAGTGCACATATAGAATATTCAGACAAGTGCTTGTCCTAGAACAAGCACTTAACTAAAATGATGATTTTTTTGTTATGGTGGTCTAAATTAACAACAAGAAGTAAAACGCCCTTGCTGCAAAAAACCTTCACAAGAATGTTGGATATTAAATAACTAGTGAAACTTTTTTTCCAACAGTAATAATTACATTTAGGAATAATTTGAGGTCAAAACTTTTTTTTTTTCTTCAGTGATTGCAGTGTCACATTGAAGCTGACATCAACTAGAACAGGTTGTAGGGACAATATGTGGATTTCCTGTTTAAGCTCTCTTTTTTTCTGACAGGAGTCAGCCCCCTGCTAACACTTGAATTACAGTCTGTAGGAGTAATCCTACCAAAGAATCTGCTCAAGGAAATTCTGGTTTATAGTGCAGCAGCATGCCAACCTTTGCTTTGACTTTGAAATTCCTGATGGCTAAACATAAAGGACTTTCTTATTTGAAAATATACCAGTTTGGAGGGGGAGCTATTGCCCCTGATTTTAGCAATTGGAAATGCAGCTTTTGATTCCCAATGCGATTCTGCTTATTTCATTTAACAGCTGTTGGCTCTATAATCAGAGAAACGGTTCTTACAAACCTTAAACATGAGAATCTACCCTCTTAACAAAAATCTTGAGTGCATCATACAGTATTGTTAACTATATTTGCCATATTAAACAGACACTCTGCTTAACGGAAACTCCAACATTTCTCCCTCCTCCCAGACCCTCACCACCATCTTTCCACTCGTATTTATGAGTTTGACTATTTTAGATACCTCATATTCATGGAATCAGGCAGTATTTGTCTTCTGTGTCTGTTTTACCTCACTTAGCATAATGTCTTACAGGTCCACCCATGTCCTTGTAATTGGTAGGATGTCCTATTTTAAATGTTGCATAATGCTCCATTGTAAGTACATGCCACATTTTCTTTATCTCTTCATCTGGTGATGGACATTTAGGTTGTTTCTGACTATGGGCTATTTTGAATAATGCTGTTGTGAACTCGGAGTGCAGATATCCCTTGGAGATCTTAAATTTAAATTCCTTTGGATAAATACCCAAATGTGGGATTACAGGATCATATGGTAGTTTTATTTTTAGCTTTGTAAGGAAGCACCATCCAGTTTGCCATCATGGCTATACCAACTTATATTCCCACCAACAGCACACAAGGGTCCTCTGATATCTGGAAACTTCGGATCTGTTGCCTCATAAAACTATTCCACAAATGAAAGCAAAGGTGTAATAGAGTTCACGGGCAGCAGGTCTAATATCTATACTTCCTTCCTTTCATTTACCAAAACTCATCATCATCATCATCCAAACTTAGCCCTGAGGATGGCCCATTTCATCGCTATATCATAATTATCCTTAGTCTTTTGGGCAGTAATTGTAAGGGAATACGGAAAGGAACAGGCATCAAGAAAAAGACCATACCTTCTTCAGCTAACAGAAAAAAGAGGAAGAAGGTTGTGGAATTAGCATGGAACATAGAGATATGCTGCATGAAATCCCTACATCTTTCTGGATTCCCTCTTAGTATAGACTTGCAGGCATTTGGAAATTATTTCTGCAATACATACTGTTAATATGAATTTTTAGGATGCCCAGAGGCCTCTGGAAAAAAAGAATTGATGGGAACAGACTTAGTTTATCAGATACCTTTTGGTGATGGGAGAAATTGGGGAGTTAGGTTTAAAACTTGCTACATTCCGGAGACACCTGGGTGGCTCAGCAGTTGAGCGTCTGCCTTGGGCTCAGGGTGTGATCCAGGGGTCTAGGATTGAATCCCACATTGGGCTCCTTGCGGGTAGCCTGTTTCTCCCTCTGCCTGTGTCTCTGCCCCTCCCCCCCCCTTTCTCTGTATCTTTCATGAATAAATTAAAATCTTTAAAAAAAGTAAATAAAACTTGCTACATTCCATACATATTGTCTCTAGGGCAAGCTCAAGTTGTGGGAGGGAGAGTACTTACCTTTCTTTCAGAGTTCCCAGGAGAACTGAGCAATGACTAGCTCAAAATACTGCCCCCTTACAGACTTTCAAACAAAGTACTGAAGGATGATTCAGGGAAACATGGATTAAAATCGATTGTTTTCCCTTGTTTCCCTGCTATTACTTGGTTTTATAACCATACCCTCAATGTTTTACATTTTAATTTCATTTTCATTGATTTAAAAAAAAAATTTGTACTTGAGACATAAACGAAAAACTGAATTCATAGGGTACAATAGTTGTCCAAATGGTTTCCCTACCATTCCTATTACTTGGCCACTCAGTTCATTTCTACAGAGGCAAACACAGATCACAATGTCTTATGTTTTCTTCCAAAGATGAGTGTGTGTGTATCATTTTCTCAGAAAAGATGGAATACTATCAACACTCTTCTGTGCCTGTCTTTTTATCTTGAAACTATATCTTAAAGAATATAGAATTATAGACCTGCCTCATTTAAACTCAGTATAGGATCCCACTGAACAAATGCACCATAATTTATATCTCTAGTTGCTTATTGATAGTCAGTTCTTTAAATTTAAACACAGTTATCTTAAAATGCCATTCAGATCGATTTATTATATCTCTACTTTAGAGAATTTTTTTAAAAGATTTATTTATTTGAGAGAAAGTGAGAACGATCTGGGGGAGAGGCAGAGGGAGAGTCTCAAGTAGACTCTTTGCTCAGTGCAGAACCTGATATGGAGCTTGATCTGAAGACCCTTAGATCAGGACTTGATTTGAAACCAAGAGTCAGACACTTAACCAAGTGCGCCACCCTAGCACCCTACTTCAGAGTGTTAATTCAATCTTCCAACTTTATCATGGCTTGGTTTCTTAGAATGCTGTAAATTTTTTATTTCGTATTTAAGGTGAATTTTAATTTTTCTCTAAAATCTCTCCTTGTCTTTGACTAGAGGCATTCCAGTGAGCTTTAGTTGGTTATCTGTGTAAATGTCAACAGTGTTGGACTGATTATCGTGTTAACTCTTTGGCTGCTATTTCCTGCCCTCAGAGATTGGTATAAATGTAAACTCACTCCTGTATAGCACAGGCTTAAATTTCTAGTTATCTTCAGGGTGATTCATTTTCAACCCCAGGTGGTCCAAGGTGATTGGCCCAATTATCTGCCATATCCTCCATCCAGGACTGGAGTTCCTAGTTTCATTAATGGGACAGCTCTTCCAGGTTCTTCATTTTAAGCAAGTATTGGACTACATATGCTGTTGTATTATAATAGATTCCATTTACGGGCTTAAAAAAGTTTCCTTTCGTTTTTAGTTTGCTAAGAGATTTTATTATTCTCAGGCAGTGAATTTTATAAAGTTTCTGGATCTGGAAAGATCTTAAGAATATTTAACATTATGTTGCCTAATTGATAAACATTTAAAGATATCCTTTCTTTAATTGTTTTTCTTAGTGGTTTTATTACTACTTTAGTAGAGAGAATACTCAAATTATTGCACTCCTTTCAAGATTTTTGAGGTTTCCTTTATAACCCAGAATATGGTCAGTTTGGGTTTACGTTCCAAGAGTGCCTCAAATAATATATATTTTAGGGCAGCCCGGGTGGCTCAGTGGTTTAGCACCTGCCTTCAGCCCAGGGCATGACCCTGGAGACCTGGGATCGAGTCCCACCTCGGGCTCCCTGCTTGGAGCCTGCTTCTCCCTCTGCCTGTGTCTCTGCCTCTCTCTCTGTGTCTCTCATGAATAAATAAATACAATCTTTAAAAAATAATAATATATATTCTAGGTGTTGTTGATTAAGGCATGTTAAAACATTATATGTAAATAATATACATATATAGTGTGTGTATATATATATACACATACACACTAAGTCTGAACTATCAAGTCCCTCTTTGCTTCTTGTAGTAGAGTCTTGCCTTGAGGTCTACTTTGTTTGACCTGAATATTATTATATCAACTATCTTTTGGACAATGTTTTTTTTTTTAATTTTATTTATTTATTCATGAGAGGCACAGAGAGAGGCAGAGACATAGGCAAAGGGAGAAGCAGGTTCCCTCTAGGGAGCCCAATGTGGGACTCGATCCTGGGAACCCGGAATCAGTACCTGAACTGAAGGCAGAAGCTCAACCACTAAGCCACCCAGGCATCCCTTGGACAATGTTTAATAATCAGTATTGTCTACTTCCAATTTTTGTTTAATTGTTTAGAAATTAAGACGTGGAGCACCTGGCTGGCTCAGTCAGTGGAGCATTTGACACCTGAACTTGAGGTCATGAGTTCAAGTCCCATGTTGGGCATAAAGCTTACTTAATAAGAAAAAATTAAGACTTTTATTTTTCTATAGCAATTTTATGTTTACAGCAAAATTGAGGAGAAAGTATCAAGATTTTCCTTATAACCCCTGCCCCAACACATGCATAGCCTGCCTCATTATCATCATCACTCACCAGAATGGTAGGATGTTTTGGTTTTAAGATTTTATTTTATTTTTTTATTTTTTTTTAAATTTTTATTTATTTATGATAGTCACACAGAGAGAGAGAGAGAGGCAGAGACATAGGCAGAGGGAGAAGCAGGCTCCATGCACTGGGAGCCCGATGTGGGATTCGATCCCTGGTCTCCAGGATCGCGCCCTGGGCCAAAGGCAGGCGCTAAACCGCTGCACCACCCAGGGATCCCCTAAGATTTTATTTTTAAGTAATCTCTATATCCAATGTAAGGTTTGAACTCCTGACCTGATCAAGAGTTGCACCCTCTACGACTGAGCCAGCCAGGTATCCCTAGAATGGTACAGTTTATGGAGGGTGAACATATAATACTATATCATTATCATGCAAAGTCCGTGGTTTATGTTATGGTTTACTTTTAGTATTGTACATTCTGTGTATTTGGACCAGTGTATGAGGACATGTATCCATCATTATGGGGTCATAAAGCTTCCTTTCACTGTCCTAAAAATTCTCTGTGCTTTGCCTATTCATCTCTCTTCCCTCCCCTTTCCCTGCTTCCTCCTGACAGATACTAATCTTTACTGTCTCTTTAGTTTTGCCTTTTCCAGAATGTTGTATAGTTGGAATTATCAACTATACATTTTTTCAGATTGGCTTTTTTTGCTTAATAATATGCATTTAATGTTCCTCCATGTCTTGTCATGGCTTGATAGCTCATTTCTTTTTGGCACCAAATAATATTTCATTGTCAGGATGTATCACAGTTTATTTGTCTGTCACCTTTTGAAGGACATTTTGATTGCTTCAAACTCTGGCAATTACTAATAAAGCTGCTATAAACATGTGCAGGTGTTTGTGTAGATAAAAGCTTTCAACTGTTTTGGGTAAATACCAAGGAGTCATTGTTTCATTTTTGTAAGAAGCTGCCAAGCTCTCTTCCAAAGTGGCTGTACCATTTTGCGTTCCCACCATCAAAGAAAGAATGTTCCTGTTGTTCCTCTTCCTTGTCAGCATTTGGCATTGTCAGTGATCTGTGTTTTGGCCATTGTAATAGGTGCATAGTGGTATCTTACTGTTGTTTTAATTTGCACTTCCCAGATGACACGTGGTGTGGAGGATCTTTTTATAGGTTTATATGGGTATTAGAATATTTTCCTTGGTAAGGTGTCTGTTAAAGTCTTTGGCTGTCCCATTTATTAATCCCTTTGTGTGTTGTCTTACTGTTGACTTTCAAGAATTTATGTGTGTGTGATTTCGATAACAGTCCTGTCTTTGTATAACATATGTGTCTTTTGCAAATATTTTCTCCCAGTCTATGGCGTGTCTTTTTATTTACTTCCTTTTATGGTTATATTTAGGCATAGGAAGTTATTCTTAAATTTTTCCTCATTGGTGCCATTAGTGGGTATTTTCCCGCCCTTTTTGCCCCCATTTGGCATGATCATGACTGTTGAGGCTATGTTAGACTTACTCTGCTAGGTTCTCTCACTTTTGGGCCTTGGCCCCTCACCCCTCATACCCTGGCTGCCTTGATAGTCTTGACCCCAGTTTTCATGTTTGCAGCTTGTTGCCTTCTGCAGGCTTTCTGTGGTATCCTGGTCTTCGCCTTCTTTAAAACTGGCATTTGATATCTTCAGTACTAGCCCACCCCTCTTCCTTGGGTCACTTTTCTTGTGCTCCTGCTTTTCGAGGTCCCTGGTGAACTTACGCCCCAGGCTGTTCTCCAGTGAACCTAGAGTAAGACCATTATAATCATCTCAAAAAGAATTTGCTAAAATCCTTTGGTTAAAAAAAAAAGTGAAAAACCAAAAACAACTTTCTCAAGTGACTTTTGCAATGAAATAAATAAAAAATAAAACACTGAAAGTCAATTGGTATTTTCATGATAATGTAAATGGCTAACTTAGCAAAATAAAATGTCAATTAAGTGTAGAATTTTAAAATTCAAGGGTCAATTTTATGTATAGAGATTTAAGATTAGAATGTCAATTTTATAGTTTTAAACTTTCAAGGATGTGTGATAAGAGTAGATGAAAGTTTGCTTTAGGGATTGACCCAAAAATTATTCCTATGAACATGGGGAAGATATTCACATTTGGATGAATGGGGGATTGAAATTCTTGGACATGAATGTGTGTTTGTATTCTTGTAGGTAGGCATAGGCCCACTGGGTGTGTGCTCACAGTTTTATAAAAATCTTCCCACGTATAATTTTAGTAGCACACATGTAACTTTACCCTTTTCTTCATTCCCTCGCACAATGAGACTACTGCTTATAAGCACTTTCGAAATTTCTGACTTGCCAGGGAACATGTAAATTTCACAGGTGATGACAATCTAACTAAAGCTTAGGATCTCTGATACATCATTCATATATTATTATTTCAAATAATCTTCAAATTTTTCATTTCACACTAAACAAAATCTTGTATTAAGGACTATATCTAGCCTCTTGTAGGCATTGCCCACAACCATTTGTGAACCCTTAAGAGTTTTTGGAGATATTTAAAATAGGTGTCCTTAACCTTTGAACAGTTACAAACTTCTTGGAACTCTGGTAAATTGTATACATGCTCTCTCAGAATAACATTATTAAATGGATAGAATTAAATGCATAGGTTTATAGTGGAGCCACTTACATTGCATTCATCAAAATATTAAATTTGTGATATGAGAGTACATATATGTCTTTATGAAATGTTTTAATAATAATGTCTATTGGTAGATCTAATAACTATAACAATTTTGAAGTTATAACAGTAATAGATATTTTCAGAGACCTGTAACAACTATAATGTCTGTGACTTGTATTGGCTAAAAAAAATCATAGTTACTGCTGATACTATTGTTTATTACTTAATCATAATGAAGGGAAAAGATCAATTTCAGTTAAACCTGACAATATTTTTTCCATCTGAGGTTCAGGGATCCCCTGAATTTTATCCACAGGGCTCTTGTGCTTCTGAGAACCCCAGATTAATCCCTTGTTTAAAGGCAACCCCATTCCAAGGATCCTGAATATATAATAAAAATGTAATGAATGCTATTTACCAAAGGTAAAATATTACGATTTTCTTCAGTCTATTATATTCTAGCCTCCAAACACTGTAGCTCCTTGATCTTTCCTGTGGTGCCTAAAACTATATCTTAACCTATACTGTCTAGTTTGGTTTGAACATATGAGTCTCTTGCATTCTATATTGGATCCCCATTACTTTGTTAACCCCAGAAACACCATCTCTCCCATAGAAAAGGATAGAGGGGAGAGGAGGAAGTTTCCACAAGTGTAAATTGCTATACCATATGCTTGAAGAAATCTGCCATATGCTGCATGTGATAGCCATGCTCCAAGACTGGCTATGACTGTACATTTGCTTCCAAGAACAATTCACGTTGTTGGCTTTGGTTTATAAATCCCTTATGAATTAAGTCCTGGCTACTGTCGGGTTTCTTTTTTTTTTTTTTTTTTAATTTTTTCCTTTGTATTCTTTGCATCAGTCTTACCTTACAGGAAATCAAAAACAAGTCTGTTTTTATTGTTGTTGTTGATCTTACAGATGGGCCTTAGCATTTTTGTGCTTTTTTTTTTCTTTTGAATTTTGTCATATTATATGTATGTATGAGAGAGCAAGAGATAGTGGCTGTGAGTCTCAAGAGGATACCCATCGTTCATAACATTTGCTGTCCTTGGTGAGCCAATATTTATTGTAGGGTCATTCTTGCTTCTTTGAGACTATTTTAAGATTAGATGTTGAAATATTTTGACTATGTACATCAAGTGCATTGATGAAAATGACACAATGCATGATATTTCATACATTTTGATAGATTCACAAAACATTATTATCCTGAGTCTAAAGGAAGTTATTACCAAAATACAGCAAAACAGTGAAAGAGTTGTTCAAGATATGTAGTTTGGATGTATTAGATATTTGAATGTAGCATACACTGGTCACTGGGATGAAAATTTTAATACCTTTTTGCTTGATAGAGATTTGATACCTTCAATTCATTTTAATGTGAGCCTCTCTGTTACTTAGAGATCTCTAACTGCTGACTTGTTCATTTTAATTAAACCATGACTGCTAGTTCTCCTTCGGAACACAAGGACAAAGAGCAGGTCTTCTCTAAGTCAGTGGCCATTCATATCAAACTCTGTTTAAATTATTTTTTATGCATAATCAAATAATCAGCTCCAGCCATTATTCCTGAGAAACTGTGAGCTAAGTGCATGAATGCCAGTGGATTTCGGATGGCATTAAAGGAGGTTCTTTGAAAGAAGCTTTGCTTTTTGCAAGATTTCCTCCAACACCAAATTAGGAAGAATTTCTGAAAAAAAATGAAAAACTCTCAGTTATTTTTTGTTTCATAATATGTGTGTGTCTGTGTATTGGTGAGTAGAGGGGAATAGTGGTTCTGAATAATGTGATGTTTACTTAGGTATCATGAATACTTTCATCAAACACAAAGACAACACTAAGAAGATGAGAAGGTTCATTCGATGATGGGACAGATTTCAGGGACTAATGGGCAGATGTTGGCGCAGAGTGTTGCAGGGTCCATGCAAAACAGTGGGGAAAGATCAAAACAGCGGAACCAAGGCACAGATTTCATTTTGCACCTGGTTTACACAATACGCGACTGACCTCCTTTATGTTGTTATGTAATTGACTTGGAGCACAGCCTTCCCACAGACCTAAATCAAGCAAGGGAAGCCAAGAATATTTAAATAGAGCTTTCTGAAAATTAAAGAGGCTTCCAGCATATGGGCTTCAATCTTTATTAAGCTTCATGCAAAAATTATTTATCCTAACTATGTACAAATTCCTCTGTCATATTTTGTATATAATAAATGTTTATATATTATCTCCCAGAAGTTTACAGCTCTTTTAAAAAATATTTTATTATTTGAGTGATTGATTGAGGGTGGTAGGGGGGAGGGAGAGAGAGAGAAAGAGATAGCGCAAGCCCATGAAGCAGGGAGCACAAGCTGGGGGAGGGTGAGAGAGGATCTCAAGCAGGCTGAGAAAGGAGCCAGACATTGGATTCTGTTTCACATCCCTTAGATCCTGACCTGAGCTGAAATCAATACTTGGACACTTGACCTATTGAGCCACCCAAGTCCCCTGAAGTTTATAGCTCTTTGACAAAAGCTAAGTTCTCTTAAGACCATTCTATTAATATGAGTCAAGTGTCTCCTCACAGTGAAAAGTTGTAAATACTTTCCAAAATTGAGTTTTCATTTTATTTCACTTTTGTTTCTGACATGGTAGTTCTATCATTTAGTCCTATCTTAAAGGGATAATATTCAAAATAATAGTAATATAAAAATTAATTGTAGTCACTACAGTGCCTTGCTGCAGTAGTTGCAATGAAAAATACTTAAAATGTTTTCTTCCTTAAAACTGATAGGAAAAATTGCCTTTTCTATTCAATACTGAATGTTGTGATCTTAAGCTTACCGATGACTTTGCAATGATAAATGTTCCATTATTCATCTTTTAATCCCTAATATCACATACAAATGAAGTCAACAAATACAGTAATGAATAAAAGAATTGCAGAATTCAGCTGTAAAATGGACATTATATGTCAATGTTTTACTGTTTCATATAGCTCCAAAGCCCAGTAAACCTCTATATGCACTTTGTATTTAAATATAGGAGTGACATTTATCAGCTATGAGCTAAATAAAGTTCTTTTAATTAACCTGTGCTTTGTTTGATTTCCTTATCTGGATAATGGGAAAATATTTGACCCTAGTACAAAGAGTTATGATGAAACTTAAATATATCAGTAATTGAGCATCATGGGAGGAAATGGAATCATGAATTTTAGTTCATAAAAGGCATCATAAATCATGTTTTAATTTTATTTTTTAAAAGATTTTATTTATTCATGAGAGACACAATGAGAGAGAGAGAGGCAGAGACAAAGGCATAGGGAGAAGCAAGCAGGCTCCTCACAGGGAGCCCGATATGGGACTCAATCCTGGGACTCCGGGATCATACCCTAAGCCAAAGGCAGATGCTCAACTGCTGAGCCACTCAGGCATCCCTTTATCTTCGTTTTTTTTTTAAAGCTGTTACTGTTTTGTTGGTTTCTTTACATCTTCTGGACGAAATCAGCAAAACGTAAGTTCAACTGAAACTTGTATTTGTAAACCCACCCAAATACTATCAGAATTTTAATTTATGCTCAAAATTACTGTTCAATGCTTTTATATTAGCACAATTTTTTCCATTGAGATTTCACAGTTTTTTTTTCCTTTATAAAGTGAATGTTATAGTCAAAAGCGCTATGGATTAAGAACTAGCATATATGTAAATTAACTGTTAACTCAGCTAATGGCAACTATGGAATAATTTTGGACAGGTGATTCAGTGCCCTAGCTGAGAGACAGTAATTGTAGGGCGAGCATTAGTAGATAGTGTCACCAGCTCTGTCAGCCTCACAGGACTTTTGTGATGTAGGTGCTGAAAAGGAGACATTTAAATGTTAAAAAAATGTATGTTAAAGGATGCCTGTGTGGTTCAGTGGTTGAGAGTCTGTCTTTGGCTCAGGGTGTGACGCCGGGGTCCTGGGATCAAGTCCTGCATCAGGCTTACTACAGGGAGCCTGCTTCTCCCTCTGCCTGTGTCTCTGCCTCTCTCTCTGTGTCTCTCATGAATAAATAAATAAAAACTCTTAAAAAATATGTGTATGTTAATGTGTAGATTTAAATTGTGTAACCTTCCACTAGGTCCCCATTCTTTTTCTTTCTTTCTTTCTTTTTTTTTTTTTTTTTAATTCAGAAATGCAGAGGGAGAGACAGAGGGAGAAGCGGGCTACCTGGGAGGAGCCTGATGCAGGATTCCATCTCAGGATCCCAGGATCAGGACCTGAGCTGATGGCAGATGCTCACCCACTGATCTGCCCAGGTGCCCCCAGGCCCGCATTCTTTAGTCTTCTGTCATGTTTCCCTACTAAAGTTGTTTGAGGCTCTTAAATCATAAACTAAAATGTTCTATTTTCAACTCTATTGATTCTATAGGACAGTGTGAAAAGTCCTATGGCTTTCTTGTTTAGATATGATGGGTAATATACAGAGTCACTTAACTATTAATCAGTCCATTAATGCCCTAAGAACTGAACCATTTCAAAAGTTTCAAAAGTGAATATCAGATGGCACTGTCAGTGTGTTCGAATGAGTTTGTATTTCTCTCCATTATTTTTAAATAATTTCCATTTAGTTTTCAATCACATAGAAATAAAGTTTCTTATTTGCTTATTTTACTAACTGTGGCTCTTAATTGCTTATCTGAGTAAATATACAGACGTACACCTTCTATAAGAATAGCAATATCCTCGTGTGAGCTGTGGGAATTATAATTAAACTTCCATTAACCTCAGCATTAAAGACAGAAGATTCTTCTTGTTTTTAAAGACAGAAGATTCTTAAGTATTATAGCTGATTTTTGTTTCAATTAAGGAAAGACCTACCTATTTTACTATTGATAAATAAAATATTCATTTTGTTAGAGTATTTGTATTACCATTTTTATATACCATCTTATGTGAAAACTCTTTAATATTGCCTTTTCAATTAAAAACATTTACTACAGTAAGCACATTTTATTTTATTTTTTTAAATGGATTAAATTTTTTTAACATGTTTATTTATTTATGACAGTCACAGAGAGAGAGAGAGAGGCAGAGACATAGGCAGAGGGAGAAGCAGGCTCCATGTACCGGGAGCCCGACATGGGATTCGATCCCGGGTCTCCAGGATCGCGCCCTGGGCCAAAGGCAGGCGCCAAACCGCTGCGGCCACCCAGGGATCCCCAGTAAGCACATTTTAAAAAGAGCTATGCTCATAATAGAATTTTAAATGCACAAGATAGTATTGGTATGTATAACACTGTTAAGTATTGTTAATGTTATGAATAGGTATGATTAGATAGCCCAATGTTGTACAGTAAATCTCTAGACTCATTTATCTTGTATAAAAAAATTCATTTTTTGAAGAACAACTCGCAATTTCCCTATTTCACCAGTTTCTGGCCACCACCATTCTACTGTTTCTAGGAGTGTGACTGCTTTCGATAATTCATATAAGTGGAATCTTTGGTATGTGTCTTTGTTTGACTCTTTTATTTCATGTAATATAGTGTCTTCCAGGTTCATTCATGTTGCCACATGACAGAATTTCCTTGTTTTTCAAGGTGAAAATAGGATTTCTTCATTTTTAGGCTTGAATACTATCCTGCTGTATGTACATACCATATTTTTCTTTATCCATCCACCCATTGATGTACGTTGAAGTTGTTTCTATGTCTAGGCTTTTGTGAAGACTTCTGCAGTGGACCCAGGAGTGCATTTTGATATTTTGATCTTTGAGATCCACATTTCAATGTTTTTCAACACAGGTTAATTGCTTCTGCCACTCAGGCTCCCTTATTTGGCAGTTACTACTGTATGGGCCAAAGCAGGCTGCCCCAAGATGAGCCATGTTTCCATGAACATTGTTTTGAGTTAAAACAATCAAAACCCAGCCGATTCAAGAACCACTAAGTCACCCAGGTGCCCTGAGAATAAGTGATCTTTATTTTTGTTTTTTAAAGGTTTTATTTATTTACTCATGAGAGACACACAGAGAGAGGCAGAGACACAGGCAGAGGGAGAAGCAGGCTCCATGCAGGGAGCCCCACGTGGGACTCAATTCCGGGTCTCCAAGATCACGCCCTGGGCTGAAGGTGGCGCTAAACCGCTGAGCCACCCGGGCTGCCCGTAAATTATCTTTAAATCTGACTCTTAAAGATTCTCAGAAGCGGTAAAGCTTTGATCAAATATAACCAACTTTAGGGATGCCTGTGCGGCTCAGAGGTTGAGCGTCTGCCTTTGGCTCAGGTTGTGATTCTGGGGTCCTGGGATTGAGTCCAGCTTTGGGCTCCCTGCAGAGAGCCTGCTTCTCCCTCTATCTGTGTCTCTGCCCCTTTCTGCATGTTTCTCATGAAAAAATAAATAAAATCATTAAAAAAATATATATGTATAACCAACTTTATATTTCTACTCTAATTCTGACAAACTAGCAACTATTCTCAACCATTTTATTATTAATAACAAAGGTAATTGTCAAAAATGGATAATCAAGAGACAATTTGGAAGAAAATTCTTTAGGAATTTAATTCCATTCACAGGCAACTAGATCTCTTATAACTGCAAAAGTACTCTTACAATCGTATTAGTTTCCTAAGGCTGCTACAGCAAAGTACTACAGACTTTGTGGTTTGAAACAACAGAAGTGTTTTCTCTCACACTTGTGGAGTTTAGAAATCTGCAATTATGTGTGAGCAGGGCCACATCATTCAAAGTCTCTTGGGATGACTCCTCCCTTGGCTTTTTGAATTTACTGATTGCTCTTGGCATTCTTTGGTTTATGGAAGCATAATTCCAATCTCTGCTTTGAACTTCACATAGCCTCCTTCTCTTTATGTGTCTCTGTCCTCTTGGTCTGTGTGTCTCTGAGTCTAAGTCTCCTTATTCTTTCTTTTTTTTTTTTTAATAAGATTTTATTTATTTATTCATGAGAGACACAGAGAGAAAGAGAGGCAGAGACACAAGCAGAGGGAAAAGCAGGCTCCCTGCGGATTGATCCCAGGTCTCCAGGATCACACCCTGGGCAGAAGGTAGGCACTAAACCACTGAGCCACCCAAGGACCTTATTCTTTCTTTATTAAAAACATCAGGCTTTGGATTTAGGGTCTCATCTAAATCCTAGATGATTTCATCTTGACATCCTTAATTATATATGCTAAGATCCTCTTTCTCAATAAGGTTACATTCTGAGTTTCTGAGAAGTTATAAATTTTGATGGGTTACTTACTATTCAACTCTTCACATTTGGCTTGATCAGTATAAACTATGTTGATTATCTTTATTTGTTTTTACATTATTTCCCAGTGAATATTTGTTCTGAATTCACTACTAAAACAAAACTTGTTAAAGAAATTTATAATCATAAATAATAATTGGAAACAATTGAATACCCTTTGTTAGTCATAGCAAACTATAGCAAATATTAAATTCTACACTGATTTTTCTGGGTTAATGCCTTAATGATAAAACATAACAATGTGAATTGGAGATCAATGTAAAAGGCATAAAACAAACCGAAGTCAAAATAATCTCATATCCATGGGCCATTTTTGAAATATATATTTTCTGCTAATTTTAAGCAAAAAAAAATATCATAGATTATTAAAAGCTTGGTTATAAATTTAATACCAAGGTTCTGGAGTGATTTTGAACTTATAATGGTAGTGCTGCTTTTAGTAACATATATATTATTTATCAGGTTGTGAATTTAGACACCTCTTAAACTAGCCTTATTATTTCACTTGAACTAAGTATTAAAGTAAAACTAGCAAATTGTTGGCTTGTTCACATCATTAATCAGTGAATAATTTTAGTAAAACTGTACTTTTGAAAAACAAAAATCTAGCCTGTAGTTTCTAAACCAATATACTCTCCCGTTCTTTTTTCTTTTTTCTTTTTTTTAAGATTTTATTTATTCATGAGAGACACAGAGAGAGACACAGAGACATAGGTAGAGGGAGAAGCAGGCTCCTTGCAGGGAGCCTGATGCGGGACTAAGTCCCCAGAACCTGGGATCATGCCCTGAGCCAAAGGCAGATGCTCAACTGCTGAGCCACACAGGTGTCCCTACTCTTCCTTTCATGTTTGAAATTACATGAAATTACTACATGGAAATTAACAGTGGGCCAAAATTTTTCAATTTATTTGAATTATTCATCACAGTGTAATTCTGTGCATTACTGTGTTATACTTTTGTGATGATGTCAATATAGAGACCTTTTATTTTTACACAATAATTGCATTATAAACTATACCTTTGTCATTTCTTTTTCATCCCAGTGCACCAGTACTTTGGAGCTCATCATTTAGGCTATTTATAATTAGTAGAGGACTGAAGAGAAGAATGTTAATTTTTAAAAAGATTCCTTTGAAAAAACAAAATTATTGGTTCTGGCAACTGTGACAATATATGAAACATATTTAACTCACTTAGGAATTTCTCATGAAAGGTTTACTTATATTTTCCAATATTGTGAAGTACAAGTATATCATTTTGAATCAAGATGCTGGTGAAAACATTATTTGGAGGAATTTGCTACTTCATGAAACAATATCAGATTTATTTCTGCATATCTTCTAATTGTTTAAATTATGTTTCCTAACTCTCCTTGACCCAGTATGTAACAAAATAATAGACACAATAACACAATTATGAGCCATGGGAAATATAACCATTCAGATAGTTGTGTCTAAATAATTAGATGTTACTAAAAAGATAGCAATAGTCACATTTAACTGAATGTTACCATTCATTACCCATATAAATACAAATCCATTAAGATTCAATTCACAATTCTGACCTGTCTTCAGTGTTTAAAATAGTTGCAGTGATACATACATACACCACATATATTTTAATCCTCAAAAATTCAATACCATTACCAACTTCTTTTAGATTGACTCTGGATTGTTAATTTTTT
The DNA here is from genome assembly GCF_011100685.1 of Canis lupus familiaris. Taxonomy (NCBI): domain Eukaryota; kingdom Metazoa; phylum Chordata; class Mammalia; order Carnivora; family Canidae; genus Canis; species Canis lupus. The sequence goes on along the minus strand of NC_049260.1, from coordinate 21,878,010 downwards.
TTTAGTTTTTAATATTTAAAGAAGTCAAATATATCAAAGAATAATAAATGGATTTTTTTATTTTTTATTCTTTTTAATGGACTTTAAAAAAGAATTATCTCTATTGTTGAATTATATAATTTTACTAAAGCTAAGAGCATATATTCCTAGGGATAAAAATGGTGAAGGTTTTTTTGGGGGGTTTTGTTGTTGTTTAGGAAATGAGATGGAATATTGGTGAAAGATAGTAAAAGCTCATGTTTAAATTTTGTTTTAAATTTTAATGTGTTGGGACACCTGGGTGGCTCAGCAGTTCAGCACCTGCCTTTGGCCCTGGGTGTAATCGTGGAGTCCCAGGAGGAGTCCCACATCAGGCTCCCTGCATGGAGCCTGCTTCTCTCTCTGCCTGTTCTCTGCCTCTCTCTCTCTCTCTGTGTCTCATGAATAAATAAATAAAATCTTTAAATAAATAAATTTTAATGTGTTATTACAATTATATTATCTTTATCAGAATTAGAGATCTAAATAGTGAAAAAAATGACCATTGTAAGAGGAGATGAAAGTTTAGTTTTAAAATACATTTGAGGACAAAACTCCTTTTAATACATATAATATGTAGCAATGCTGCATAGTCTTCATTCGGAATTACAACTTTGACTTTAACAAAAACGTGTTTTTTATAAGTGATTTGTAGAGATCTTACAGATAAATAATGTTTATAAGTTGAAAGTACCAAAAGTTCTTCATATCAGATACATATAAGCAATGCGTTTAAAACAGTTATGATGTAGGCAGACCAGATCAAGGACCCAGAGGGGGTCCTGCAGAACCACCCAAGAAGGTCCTTGGCTTTAGCACAGGATAGGAATTAAAAGTGAGCTGGTAGGAAGTGAGAGTAGAGCTTATTGAAATTATAAAGAGAAAGTGCAGATAGAAACAGAGCATCTGGGAGACTGAGAATCTCAGTTGTAGTGTTAAACATAGTGACAATCAATAGACATTAACTTTGTAAGAGGTTATTTATGGTTTCCTAAGTAAAGAAAGGAATTATAAATCACATATTATTGCATAATCAGCCATTTTCTAACAAAGCTAAAATCTTTAATACGTTTGGGAAGGAAGAATTTCCTCTGCTCCTCAAGGTCCTTGTAGCTGTACTAAGAATCAAATTGACATGAGACAGATTAGAAGGGGAAAATCAGATGTAATAACATACATATGAGTGATCCACACGGATGGAAATTCCAAAGTCTATTAGCATTAGGTGTTTAGGTGAGCTAAGGAGAGGGGTAGGAGTCAGAGAATAGAAAGGGAAGGAAAAGTGAGACCACTAGCAGAAACTTGAGATGAGATGTCTAGAAAACAGAAGTTGCCCTGTTAGGTAGATAGGTTTCTTAGATAAAGAGGTAGCTCTCTTCCTGGGTCAGGCAGGATAGTGAAGGGGAGATAAAGAGCCTTTTCTGATCTGCCTGGGTTTTGATTGCTTTTCACTCAAAATAATGTTCAAGTGGCCTTAGGGCAGTCTGCCCTTGCCCCCAATGCTATTCAGAATAGAAGAGTGAAGAACTTTACTAAGGGCAAAAATGTTTAAAAGAAGTAAATGCATCCCTTTATTCAAAATGTATTTCCCATTCCAACCTCTGTTTTTTTTTTTCAACCTCTTGTTTTGATCAAAGGCAGCATTATTCAGCCACTTACCAGACAAAGAGGGGCTTTTAATTTTCCTTCTCCATCATTTTTAGCTAAACAATTCTGAAATCCTTTCTTTCCTTCCTCTAATGGAAGATTTAGATTTCCTTCTCCCTCACTGCTAGGATCTTAGTTAAGGACTTTCTTACCTAATACACAAAGAACTACAAAACATAATGTTCTGCTGTCTCCTGTCTCTAATCTCTCTGTTTGAAGAACTGTTCGTTTTATGTGCTCCTGCTATATTTCTCTTTCTAAAAAAGCATCAATTTAATGATCTTTCTACCATTTTTAATATATTTTACCAGAACTTCACTGCATAGAAGATTCATTCAAATACCTAAGCCTGGATTCAAGAACCTACAAACAGTACTGTTTTTTTTTTTATGTATGGTGATAGATAATTTATAAAGAGTTGTTATGTATTTTAATCACTTATCTTTAAAGTGCCTTTCAGTTGTGTGTGAAAAACAACACTATATATCTCAGATTCTACATCATTGATGATGTCTTGATTGAAGCTCAACCCCCTATTTTAAAAATTTATTTTAATTAAATTTTGCTTGTTACATTGAAGTATGATTGACAAATCAAAATTCTAAATATTTTTGCTGTAGAATGTGAATTTTTAAGAGTATCAGGTGATGATATAGTATACATTACAAAATAATTATCAGTCAAGCTAATTAACATACATACCTATCACCTCACATAATTATCATTTGTGTGTGTGTGTGGTGAGAACACTTAAAATCTACCCTTAGCAGATTTTAAGTATATAGTTCAGCAGGATTAACTTTAATCACTGTTCTATATATGTGATTTGCATTTTTTTCATGTGTCACTCCTTCCTGCTTCTAAGAAGGAACCAATCACAGCATTTGAGAAGTATAATAGGTGCTTAATCATTATGATTAGTCTTCTGAGCAACTGATTTCTTTAACCTTGATGAGTGCTGTGAGTCTGCATTTTGTCAAAAATCCTAAGAATCTGTTGATGTTAAATTTAATATCTGGATACCAAGTAGTCCAAAGTGAAATTCATTTACTCTTGAGAAAGATGAAAACTGGACGAGGAGAGAAAATCCCTGAGTTGCTAAACAAATTCAGCAGACTTTGAATTTCGGCTTTGTACCCTGGTTTTCGGCTTAATAACACCACCTGGAGCAAGGCTATCAAGCAATCACTTGGATCAAAGGAGAGTCAGGCTTGAGATAGTTGGGGGTAATGTATTAGGAGAGTGAAATTATCTTCAGTAGTCTTTCTTCAGTGTGAAGTAACAATGCAATTTATGTTCTCTGTTTATTATTTGAGATATTATTCTATCTCATGTGGCAACTCTCAAGTGGATTTATTTTTCTTTGCTTTAGCTTTTCTGGAAAAAATATGTGAACCCATCATTTTAAGGACCTGTTGGAATTTATATTATTGTGTTAATATTTGTTTGTTTTTGTGATGAAGAGAAGATTCCAATTTTCTCTTGAAAGTCTACTTAATCACTTCCCTCCTGTATTAACATAGATTCCCCAGAACCATAACTTGGGCAAGACATTGTGGTATAGTTGGATTATATGAGAAGAGAGCCCAGGAAGTGGAAGCAAGAAGGTAGGGAAACTGAGATGGGACAGGGGAAAAATCAGGGATGAGTTAAGAAGGGATTACTGCTTTGTGCAACAGGAGCTCAATCCCACTGTGGAAATTCTCAGGTATGATGTAGAAATGATCTCGCATCTGTCCCAAGAAGGACTGGGGAAGTTTGCACATTTATCACGGTGGAAGGATATCCATGCTGTTGCCTAACCCCTTAATGTGGGTCCATCAAAAGGTGCCTCAGAGGAAGTCTTCAGGGAAGTAAAGAGCTAAACACTGGAGGTGAGAATCTGCTTATTTGTATAGAAACTATCTACAGTGCTTGCATTTGAACTCAGAATAGGTACTAGGAGAAATTTCTCAGCAGATGAACAATGTCACATAATTAGTTTTTGCATATTTTAAATCCATACTTCCTAGGCACTTATCATATACTAAGCATGGGCAAGGTATTAGGAAGATGGAAAGTGACAAACCCAGAAACCTGGCTCCATCATCTTTATTGTCCTCCAGTCTCCACGTTTAAAAGATTTCATCCTTATGAATTTTACTCCAAAATTCCTTTTATGCCTTGCCACTTCTCTCTGTGTTTCCTACCAATGCTGTAGTTAAGGTTCTCACAATAGTCACTTATTTGGATTACTGAGGAAATCTCTTAACTGGTCTCCCTTTCAGTTTCACTCTGCTTAACATCTTTTTAAAGATTCTCCAAAAAAAAAAAAAAAAAAAAGAAAGAAAGAAAGAAAGAAAGAAAAAAAAAAGAAAATAGAATTCAAACTCTATCCATGGCCTTCCTTGTTCAACTCCTAGTACTAGAGCTCACTTCCATCTGCAATACATGATGAATCCATGCCATGACGCTTTCAGTATCCTGACTTCTCCAGGTGATGTATAGTCTATGAGTGTATAGCTTCAGATTTCCTTCTAAAAATGAATCTCTGCCCATCAGTAGTAACTCCTACCAATGTACTTTATTTCCTAGTTAATTCCTGTTGTTGGATCAGACGACTTTTCCCAGTACTTTACTCTCCCTTTTTTGATCTCTACATAGTTCTGACTTGTTTTCTAATAATTTACTCTATATGTCCTTCATGAAATAGTTTGTCACACTATACTGTGGATATTCCATTATCTGTCTCTCCAACTAGAGAATGATTTGTGTACTTCATGTCTGTATCCATACCCCAGAGCCTGAAGTTTGTGTTCATTCATGGTAATGTTCGTGAGTGCTTATGAATTTACAAAGGAAGACAATGCTCTTAAAATCCAAGGATTTAATAGAATAAGGCATGATGTCTACCCTTAAGGAACTTGGAGTCTGAGGGCCTTTTACATTTTGGAAAGTTAACTAATTGCCGGATCAATATATGCAGTAACTGCAAATGCCTCCCCACTGAGTTCATATGCCCTTAGAATGTAATCTCTAGTCTGAAATATCTATGATAAAGCAAGTTTCCCTGGTGTTAGTGGTAGGCTTCATTCTGGGTAATTACAGTCCTAATTTTTTCCAATTATTCCTGCTTAGTCCCTCTACAACCTCGCACAGCTTTGGGCCCCACATCCTCAGACTCTGTTGAAAACCTCAACCTTGGCTTGGAGGAGCCACATGATTTATTATTCCATGGTCTTCTCTCTCTCTCTCTCTCTTTTTTTTTTTTTTGCCTCATTTTGTAGATGCTTGTGACACCGGCTTTAAAAAGGCAATGAAACAACTGGGAAAATGTTTCTTTCCCTTTGCCTTTACTTAGCAATTGCTTTTGTAAAGCAGGAAAATAACATCATTTTCATGATTCACCATCTTTTTGTCTTACATTAGCACCAAAAGGAAGTAAGATGTCCGTGGATTTATTGCAATTGAAGATTGTGATAGGCAATAATGTGGGTTTTTCTGTTAGATTTACAAATTTAGACGTTTTCAATGGAAGGCTAGTCAAATATAGCAAATCTGATCAGACTAAAACAAGAATTATTGACAAGGTGATTGTGTTGATAGGACTCTCATTGACCAAACTTTACACAGAATCCTCTGAACTCTCTTCTGACTAGGCCTTGTCTTGGTCCCTATCTTCAACCTGCCTGGTCAGTTATACTAAGAATCCTTTTAGGTTAGTTTAGTAAGCATCTCCACACCCTTGATATCACATTGCATAGGATATCTTATCAACCTCTCATCCCCTAATCTTGTTATCTGTTGCTCTGGCCTGCCTTCTCCAAGAATCACCTCCTGCTCCCCTACCCATGTCTCCTTTAAGCAGTTTTCCATATGCTATTCCCTTAGTCTGCTAGTTGGCTATAAATCTTCACCTGTGTCTTGCATTTGAAGTTGAGCCCCACCTCTCTTCTCTTTGGCCATAATCTTGACACCTATCACAATAGTCCTGAATCATCTTCCTTACTGTTTTTAATAAGTGTCAGAATAATTTTGTCTTTAACAGTGTTAAGCAAATGTCCGATGTGTATAACTTTAGACTTTAGACTCTCTTAGTGTTTGCTAAAATCAAATCAGAATTATTGTGCTTACTCTGGGAGTGCCTGGATGGCTCGGTCAATGGATCAGATGACTCACAACCACTAGGGTTGTGAGTTTGAGCCCCACGTTGGTTGTTGAGATTACTCAAAAATAAAATCATAAAAAAAATTATGTTCTTTCTCTTCACCCCCCCACACACAAAGCACATGTTTAAATAATAGGATAGAAGCAAGTGTGCTGAAATCTGCTCAATGTACCCTAATAATACTGCTAATAATGAACTCCCCCCTACTATCTCTCGCTCTATTCACACTCTTTATCCTGTCTGGAAAATTCTTCCTCTTCCTTATCTTATCATTGTTTCTGTCTCTCTCAACCGTGTGAGTTTGGTATCCTCATCAGCCTTTCTGAATAATGCCCACCCTTCCTGTCACCATATATGAAGGGAATTTAGAACAAATGTTTATCTTCACTTAACAGTTTATTACATTTTTTCCTATTAAATAAGCCTTATGTGATATTCACTAATTTATACCCACATAATGATCTCATAATTAATTTTTGTCAAAGGAATGACTTTTTAACAAAAATGAATTATGGCATTATTGTTATTATACTGATACAAATTAGTGAATATAATATCACCATGTCTAATACCATATCGTGCAAATTACACACTAGCTTTACCACTCCCATGCCCAAAGCCCTAAGTCTATGTTATTATGTCCATTAAGCAGAAAGTTTAAGAAACTTGGATAAGATCACGTAACTAGTAAGTGATGAAGTTAAGAATTAAGCGCAGATCTTTTTAACTGCAAAGCCTGTGCATTTAACCAATCTGTGAAAACATCTCCTTAGGAGGAATTCTCGGTCATTACTTTCTGATAAAGTAGAGAATACATGTGAGTGCCCATCTGTTGCAGTGCAATTCATCGTACTAGTATTTGCATGCTATCATTGATTTGGGTGCAAAACAAAAATTTCCTGAAAGAGAAATGACATGCAACTTTTTTTCCTCAGAATGTTGCCTCTAAGGCTGCTCAGGGAGATTACATAACTAACTACCCTGATGGCTGGTTCTCGCTGATAACAGGAACAGCCTTGTAAAGGACAGATGAGGTTAGAAATCCACAGACATTCACAGTTTAGAATGAAAAGGGAGAACATTTTCATTTTTGTCCTTTGATTCTAGATATTCTTATGACAAAAATAAACATAGACTAGTCTAAAATAGCATAAAAGATTGCTAGACACACTTCTGAAGAAAATAAAACATACAGAGTTTGGAGATTTAAAGGAACCGAACATTCCTAAGATGTAATACTTTTCTTATTTATCCATCCACTTTAAAGGGTTTGAGGTGTAACTTGGAATCACAGAGAGTTGTCTACATCACGGTACATAGATAATCTTTCATGTACTGGATCTATTCACTTTCTTCTTCATTAAAACAGAAAAGTGGTTTTAGATATCTTCTATATTATAGTCTTGCTTATACAGTGGAACCAGCCCATGACATGAGTCTGCCTCCATTTTGACCTTCAACATGTCAGAGTTTAGAATGAAAAATGAAATGGACAAAAGCCATTGCACTTAGTGCCGTAAGCAACATACTCATTGAAGGGGAGCAGAATCTGCCACCCCAAAATATATTTCTTTGGCATTAAGATTATTCTGAGCTGGTTATTTTTAAGAAGCAGCAGGCACAGTAACAGCATAGAAATTACCTTATTCTTAAGAGACATGTGCATGAGGGAAATCTCCTACTGGTAAAGTTGTCTCTCTCTCTGTACCAGGAATGCAGAGGTCTCTGTCAATCTCTAGAAACTCTTATCATTGTAGAAGGGAAGGACTTAAATCTGCATAGCGACCATATCCTTGTTTTCTGTGTTCTTTCTGGTAACCGAACATAACTGACTCCCCACCCCCAGTATCATCGTGTTTCTTTTTGTACAGCTTAGTGGTTTGGAAAGTTTATAAGTTATGTTATGTTCAATGCAAGTATAGCTACCACCTGTCCTATTACATTGCTGTTACATTATCATTGACTGTTTTCCTTATGCTCTCCTCTTTAGTCCCATGACTGACTTACTCATTCTATAACTAGAAGCCTGTATCTCGCTCTTCACCCATTTTGCTCAATCTCCCTACTCACCTCCCCTCTGGCAATTATCAGTTCTTATATTTATAGTTCTGATCTTGCTTTTTGTTTGTTTATGCATTTTATTTAATATTCCATTTATGAGCTGAATCATACAGTGGCATTTTCAATCTTACTTATTTCACTTAGCACAATACCCTCTAGATCCATCCTATGTTGCCTCAAATGGCGCCATCTCATCCATTTTTATGGCCATGTAACATTCCATTGTGACATATGCTATATTTTCCTCATCCATTCATCTATTAATGGACATTTAGGTTGTCCTATGTCTTAGCTATAGTAAATAATGCTGCAGTAAACATAGGGGTGAGTTTTCTTTTGTTTTTAACTAAAGATGGTATTTAGGGTTATGACTTGGACCATTTCAGAGAGGAATTCAGCTTTCCTGGTGTGGCGAAGGAAAAATGATTTTCCCTCTACCATTTTAGGTCCTTACCTGAGACTCCTCCGGAATAAAAGATAGAGTAGCAGGAGAAAAAACAAATAGTATTTAAGTTTAATAACATGTATACTTCTTGTATGTATGGAAAAGTCCCAGGAGAAACTGAGGAGGTATGCATGTTATCAAACTTTTTTATTTTCCTGCTGATCTATGTTTTATTATAATGGGTTTCACCCATGAACCCAGAAGCATAGAGAGAAAATAATTTTCCATCCCTGCATCATTGAGGAAGTAAAATCACAGCCCCTTGACATCGGAATTATCCTATCATAATAAAATGTCAATGTGCAATGTGTGATAAATACTTTTAGTCAATTTTAGGCCCTAAATGTTTCTTGATCTTTAAAATTTTATTTGTAGTTGGTTTTGTAGGAGACATTTGCCAGTAAAAACCTATGAAATAAACCATTTTAGAATTTTGTGATAATCATTTTTCATGTAGTAAAAACGTGATGTTTTTGAAAAGTAATCCAAGCACAATGAATTTAAATACCACACTGATTGTAGATCTTTCTAGGTTTCAATGGAGACAATGCACGGGTGCCATTAAAATCCCACCTCTTGGGGCACCTAGGTGGAAGAGTGTCTGCCTGCTTCTCTCTCTGCCTATGTCTCTGCCTCTCCCTCTCTGTCTCTCATGAATAAATAAATAAAATATTAAGAAAAAAATCCTACCTCTTAACTTACAGTAATGTCTTTTAAAAAATTATCACTAATTTTTTAAATAGTTTTATATCTGCTAAGTTCTTCACATTTTATTTTATTAAAACATTTCACTTACTGAAATATAAACTAATGACATGGCACTGTGTGTTTCATTTTAGCTCTTGTCATTGTCTATGTCTCTTTAAGTTTCAGAGTGCTATTCACAAATAGAATTCGAATGCATACATGATAAAATATTTTCTAATTTAACAAAATAAGATTGACTCTTGGACCTATCATTTCGGTAAAAGTATAGAGGTAAATAAGAGTGCAGAATATTCTGGGGTTTAAAAGGCCAGTTTCAAGTATGGAGCAGCCAAATGTGCCAAACAAAGCAGAAACTGATCACTGGTGATATGATGACAAATAGTTGGCATTGAGAACTTAAGATATTTTAAGCTGGTGGCTCTCAGATTGCATTTTCCAGACTATTTTTCAGGAATTTGTAGGAAATGCAAAAGTGAGCCACATCCCAGACCTATGGAATCAAACTTTGCCTTTAGACCCAGCAACCTGGGTTTTCACCAGCCCTCTGGCTAATTCTGATACAAGCTCACATTTCAGAATCATTGCTCTAGCCCATTCATTCATTTATTTATTCATTCATCTGTCACATATTTCTATCTTCCTACCACATGTTAGATACTATGTGACTATCTGGGGTAACAGAAGAACTAATGCATCAACAGTGGCCATTTGAGAGCTTATTCTTTGACGAGGCATTTTCATAACTAAGATCATTTAGTATTTCTGTTGAAATGTTAGAAATTCCCCTTTGAGAAGGCAATGGGAGCATATGGTGACAACCAGCTCTGTTGGAAAAGCACCTAGCTCTTCGTGAGAGATTTCAAGGTAGTTGCCCTGTGGAGGTGCTATCTGAATTACCCTAAAATTTGAATTTCCAGGGGATCCCTGGGTGGTTCAGGAGGTTAGCACCTGCTTTTAACCCAGGGCATGATCCTGGAGTCCGGGGATTGAGTCCTGCATCAGGCTCCCTGCATGGAGCCTGCTTCTCCCTCTGCCTGGTCTCTGCCTCTCTCTCTCTCACTCTCTCTCTCTCTCTCTCTTTCTCTGTGTCTGTCATGAATAAGTAAATAAGATCTTTAAAAAAATATTTTTTGAATTTCCAAAAAAGAGGTATGTTGAAGGAAAGTAAAAGAAGCCTACACACACACACAAAAAAAAAAAAAAAAAAAAAAGAAAGAAACCTACAAGTTACAATATATCAGGTTATTTTCTGGGCAATTCATATTCTGTAGTCTGTTTATCACAACAATCCTTTGAGGAGATGACTAGTGATCCTCTTTTAAAAACTAAACAAAAAAAAGTTAAAAACCATGAACCTAAATGCCGAAGTGATCATTTTAAGCCACGCAACTTTCAAGTGGCACAGAAGGGTCTTTTGCCCTGTCCTGAACACAGAGCACTTTTAAATTCTCTGACGTATAAAAGGAATATATGTTCAAGAGCCTCAAGACAATTAAGACTGGTGTAGTGTGGGATCTGGGACAGAGTTTAGTGCTGAATGAAGACCTGAGTTTGGAACCGGATTCTGCAGATTTCTCCGATTACTCATGTCATGAGTCCAGATATTTGTAGTTCCGGGTTAAGGCCTCAGGGAAAGTAGGAATATACACAATAAAATGATATGACACATGTGAATTAATGTGAACTTGCTAGCTCATGGATTGGTAAACTTATATAAAAGGTACAGATACTGAATATTTTCAGGTTAGGACACTTTATTGCAACTATTCATCACTAGCACAAGTAGATCTGTAGACAATATGTAAATGTGTAAGCATGGCTATGCCACCTAAAACTTTCTTCATGCACACTGAAGTATGTATTTTACCTAATTGCCTTATGTCATTAAGTAATTTTTTCAACCATTTAAAATGAAGACCTTTTTGAGCTCATAGGGTATTCAAAAAAAGATGCAAACTAAACCTAGTCCACACGTTTGTTCATTACTTCACAACTTTCAGTAACTCATAGGAAGTTAAGGGTCAATGAGATTTTTAAGAAGAGAAAAGAGGGAAAAAAAAAAAGAAAAGAGGTAAAGGGAAGGAGGAAAAACTATTTTAAGTAATGGGGGTGAGATTGGTTAAAAATGATTTAGTGCATTTATTGCTCTGAGAAAAGAACATTCCTGGGTTTACCCTTATGCCATCTTTGTGAGATTTAGAGAAATGCCCATCTTTTCAGGTGGAAGCATAGGTTTGAAAGCCAAGCTCAATTGCCCCATGGTCAATACTTTTGGTCAAGGCACATTTTGCTCAGCTCTTCATAGCAGCCCTGGATTCTTCATTATCCCTTCACCTATGTTTTCTGCCTCCCTGCAATCTCTCAGTTTTGTTTTAAGTAAACTCTATCTCATATAACAAGTACCCCTGTAGCAGAATACTACATATTAAGTACACGACCTCTTTATTTTATGTGTAGCAACAATTATTAGCCAACATTAATAAAAGTAGAACGTTAATAAAAGTACGAGTACACCATCTCCTCAAGAGATGAAACATGCTTAGGTTCTTTTTGCTGAGCTGATAGGGAAGGTTAATTAAGTGAATGCTAGAGGAGGGGTTATAACTATGAACATTGGCCTACTTTAAAAATTACAATAGAGGAGTAAGCTTCATGTAGAAATTAATAAATCCGAGTAAAGGTAAGTGCCGAGTGTCATGTTTATAGGTTGACATAAATAGAACTATAGTGTGGATGGTTAGCAGAGAAAGTTTCTTTTGGCTCAAACTGTCTGCCACAGATGGTTATTGGTTAGCAAGTTACCTTCTGAGTTATTCCTTGGAACCTTATTATACATACCTTGTTCAATAAATGTATACATTTATCATTTTATAATTTAAAACATTTGAGCCTAAGAAAATTATTTTAAAATTGTATATCTTTACCATGATGTATTTTTTCATTGAAACCAAAAATGTGTGACATTCCTTGCTTCTTTCATTCTTGAGCTTCTGTGACTGTTAAACACAAGTGGTAGTCCCATGATAATACAGAGAGGCATCACAGACTTTCACAGTTCTAGTATTAACTACTTTCAGATTTTTTCCCCTAATTTGAATATGTAATTTTTTTTTTTACAAATTGCTTCTTTTAAGCAGTAAATTCTTTATCCATGAAATAGGAATTAAAATTCCTACTTCACAGTTGTTTGTGGGAAGATTGAAGGTAGATATGGTCAAGATAGGGATTAAATTATAGATATCATAATAAAATCTCAAAACAAAAAAGAATGATCGTTGCTCATCATTTTGAATTTTCAAATCACTATGGAAAGGGTAAGCATTTATTACTATAAGTGAATCTTATACTTTGCTTGAATTATTGATAATATTTTTACTGCTTTGATATGTGACATGCCTGACATTTATGTGCTTTTGGAATTCAAGCATACTTCATTCCCTTAAGAAATTGAATGGCCTTTCCAAAAGACGGCATACTTTGTATAATATAATTACATGATAGGATGTGATGACAGAAATATTCAACAAAATTTTCCTTTTACAAATTTATAATTATTCTTTCTTAATCCACATTTATGATCTTTTCCTATGTATTGGTGAACCACATATAGTATAATTTGATACACTACCCTGTAATACCCAATCCAATGCCTTTTCTTCTTAGTAATAGAGATTCTATCATAGAAACTGATCTATTAGAATTAAATTTTCTCTGCAATTCACATTGGTAAATTTCCAGTACATCTGGCATTTTAAAACTTAACCTCATAAGAGTGATTGTATCCAATTGTTCAGACAGAAGGGGTTTTTAGCATAGGGTTGAAGAGTAATGGCAATTAAAATATTTAGGCAGAGGGGGTCCCTGGGTGGCTCAGTTGGTTAATAGTCTGCCTTCAACATACATTTCGGCATGATCTCGAGGTCTGGGAATTCACCACCCAACATCCTGACTGCAACCACTTGAGAACCTTGAGTCAGAACCACTGAGTCAAGCTCCTCTTGA